>NC_138582.1:9097158-9725492 GCF_964289735.1 Phaethon aethereus | reverse complement strand
GCCTCCAGTAGACCCCGTGAGGAGCACAGCTGCACTGATGGACCTGGCAATCAGCATCAGCAACCCCCTCAGTCAACAGCCCAGTGATCTGCCCAAGGAAGGGTGAGTTGGCCATACTACAGCAGTGGAATGATTTAGTGATCATGGCCAAATACATTGGCAATGGAGAAACAACCACCACTCTTAGCAACAGTTTTCTCCACAGAAGAAGTTGTTACGACACAGAGATCTCCAATTTTTACCAAGAGTTGCTGAGCATCGTATTTCCAAAAGTTGACAAGCCTCCCAGCTCAAAAAAGGCAAAAGAGTACGGGACTGGAAGGCAGTGTATGTGGTTCAGCGCTCTCCCACTTCAATCCACAGCGTCTGACTGCTGACAAGATAGGCTATTACAGCTCCTTTAAGGCTCTTCGGTGTGCTTGTGCCAGTTCTTAGTCCACGGATCATTGACATGATGGAACATAATGGCAGCTTCAGAGCCCATTATATTTTCAGTTGTCAGATTGAACACAGGGAGATGCTCATCAGCAGAAACTCCCTGTAATGCTACATACAGACATGTTCATGAAACCTTTAATCTTTCATACCAGAAAGGTACAAAACACAACACTCCGCTTTTTTTTTAATTGCAAAGGCCAAATTACCAAGTATAATGAAGCAAAATTATTTCATTAGAGTTGCTTTTTTATACTTTCTAAGCTAAGACATTACAAGACCATTGTTGGGATCACCCTGCATGGCTCGACCTTAAGGAGAAGGAGCTGTGATAAACAACTAAGAAGAAGCGAGGACAACAATCCTGACTGTGTGAGAGGCGCGTGGACAGCGCGTGGTATTTTGTGCACAGCCAATTGCAATAGTGTGTGTAACAAGCTGTAACCAATCATGAGTGTGTGCGCAGTGACTAAGCGAAAATTATGATATATATTGGAGTCAGACAAGACAATAAATGGCTTCGGAATATAACTCTCATAGAGTTGTGAAGTCCATCCTTCTCCTGCAACTGGTGACCCCGACGTGATACGATCTCTGGGATCTCATCGTTGAACACTGGTCAAGCGCAGAGGACGTCGCAGGAGAAGCCCGGTTGGAAGAATTGCAGTCAGCGGGACTGACGCAAGGAAAAAGAAAAAGGAATACATTGCAACGGAGAAGCACCCAGCGAGGTGAGGTGAGCAACCAGGGCGGCATGGGGCAGAACACATCGCATGAAGAAGGGGCGATAGTCAGACTCCTGCTGCATATGCTCTCTAAGAGAGGACTGAAATATGACGAATATACACTTAGAAGGCTTCTAGTTTGGAGCCGAAAGAAAG
The DNA here is from genome assembly GCF_964289735.1 of Phaethon aethereus. Classification (NCBI taxonomy): domain Eukaryota; kingdom Metazoa; phylum Chordata; class Aves; order Phaethontiformes; family Phaethontidae; genus Phaethon; species Phaethon aethereus. The sequence continues at coordinate 9,724,176 of NC_138582.1, read as the reverse complement.
GGTACCCCCCCAATCCGTCTGTGGCGTTTAAGGCAGAGACGTGGGAGGAGATAGGAAAAATGTTATGGGAGCGTATTGAGAAAACCGCCGCAGAGTTAGTGACGGCATGGAAGTTGATATTAACCACATTAAAAGCCTTAAAGGCAGAGAGAAAAGCTGCAGCTGATGTGGAGGAGGCTGTTAAACTGCTTTCAACCAATCCCTTCTTAACCGAGTCAGAGGGTCCAGGACCTTCAGCGACTCCAAATGCACCGCCTGAGGTGCCAGATGCACCGGGTGAACTGGCCGCATTAGATAAGTCAGAGAAACAGATCTACGATGATGTATGTGAGGGCAAGACGGGACAAAGCTGCCCAGAACAATGTGCTCAATGTTCCTCTGTGTGCCCATGTGAAAGATTGATGGGGTGCGCTTCACCACCCCTGAAACCACCCAGGCTTAACCGATCGAAAGCCGTAGTTTTGAAGCCCTCAGCCGAGCCCCTGCCACCTTTACGGCCCCCGTTGCCTGATAGCAGTGACGAAGGAGAAGAGCCTGTTGTAGAGACTATAGGGAGGCAAGAGCCTAGAATGAAAGGCGACCCTAGGGAGCGGTGGAAAGACGTTTTTTTAGGAGCGATGAAAGACAAGGAAACAGAGTTACCAATGGCATTCCCCGTTAGTGTACAGCCTCACGGGCCCAATCGCTGGGACCCATTTCATTGGGACTTGATTAAGGAAGTGCGGAAGGCAGTGCAAAATTATGGCTTGCAATCACCTTTCACGCAAGCTTTATTAGATAACATATTCATGGGAATGATTCTTACACCATGGGATTGTCGGCAGATGATAGATATGTTACTGACACCAACCCAAAGGTTATTGTGGGCAGACAGATGGTATAAACTCTGTATGCAAGAAGCCCTGAAAAACCTGGAGCGTCAAGACGGCGATCCACTCCAGAACATTACTATGGAACAAATGACAGGCCAGGGACTGTTTGTGGATGTTAGATTGCAAGCTCAGCTGCCCTTAGAAGCCTTGCAATTAGTTGGGCGACTAGCATTGAATGCGTTGCGAACAGTCCCTGAGGAGGGAAAGAGGCAACCATCTTACACTCAAATTAGACAAGGGAGAGATGAACCATATATGTCTTTTGTTGATCGTCTGAGAGATGCTTTGAATAAAGTGTATACCAATGAAGACGCAAAACTAGCAGTGTTGTTGAATTTAGCGGTAGAAAATGCCAATGTAGATTGTAAAAGAATTTTGTTAACTTTGCCAAAAGAAGCAACATTAGTACATTAGTACAAATGGTAGAATCCTGCAACATCAGGCAGAAACACTCGCAAGTGCCTTTGCAGCAGCAATTAAGCCATTTATAAATGAAAAAGGGGAGAAAAAATGTTTTAATTGTGGAAAAAGAGGCCATTTTAGGGCTCAGTGCAAGGCCACAAGGAAAGGACCTAGGCAGATTGAGACAGGTCATAAATCCTTCCAACAAGGACCCTTTCAGCAAGGAATAGGCCCAGCAGCAGCACCATGTAGTCGATGTCAAAAATTTCGTCATCAAGCCTCAGAATGTTGTTCAAAGTATCATCGGGATGGTATGAAATTGGGAAACGGGCGACCGAGCACGAAGGCACCCCACACGACGACACAAATGGGGAAGCACCACCAGGCTGCTTGGCAAGCCTCAGCGCCCAAACCAGAGGGAGCGCCGGAATGGACGTGGAAACAACAGTAGAAGTTACCTTATGGGACATGTCGGTTTATGATGTCCCGACTAACGCAAATGGACCATTAGGATACGGATTGAGTGCTTTGTTATTAGGACGATCTTCAGCAACAAAGTAGGGACTTTTTGTTCTCCCTGGAGTCATTGACAAAAAAGGCCATATTGTGCCAACCACTAGTCCTTGGAACACACCTGTTTTTGTGATTCCAAAGAAAAGTGGAAAATGGAGACTAACTTGTGAGAAGTCAATAAGGTATAGTGGACATGGGAGCCTTGCAACCAGGGCTACCATCTCCCTGTATGATACTGAAGTATTGCAAGCTTTTGATTATAGATCTCAAAGATTGCTTTTTTACAATCCCTCTGCATGAAGATGATGCCAAACATTTTGCATTCTCAGTCCCAAGTACAAACAAGGCGCAACCCATGCAAAGATATCATTGGACAGTATTGCCACAAGGCATGAAAAATTCACCCACGATGTGTCAAATTTATGTCAATTGGGCTTTACAGCCAATCAGAAAAAGGTGGCCTCAATATCTCATCTATCATTATATGGATGACATATTGTTGGCTGGTGTTCAATTAAATCCGGAAGAAATGATCGGGGAGCTCGTTGAGCTTTTGAGGCAAAGTGGGCTGCAAGTGGTGCCGGAAAAGATACAAACTGAAGCGCCTTAGAGGTACTTGGGGTGGATGATCACTGAAACGTCGGTAACACCCCTGAAGGTTGAATTAAGAATTCAGATTAAAACATTAAATGATGTACAAAAATTGGTAGGAGATATTAACTGGATTCAACCTATTTGTGGGATCACAAACCAAGATATGGAGCCCTTGGTTCAGCTCTTGCGAGGGGATAGCAGGTTAAACTCTCCTCAGCAATTGACCAAGGAAGCCTGGGAAGCAGTAGCAAACATTTCTGAAAAGGTAACTCAAGCATTTAGTTCTAGGATAGACCCCTCGATAGGGATCACTTTGGCAGTAATCAATCATGAGCGACATCCCTATGCGCTTATAATACAGTAGATAACAAAGCTAGAATCAAAAACGGACCCATTGAGAATTTAATAGAGTGGGTCTTTTTACCTCAGTAGCACAGAAAAACCATCACCATGGAAGTAGAGTGTTTTGCAAATTTGATTATGAAAGGGCGCAACAGAATTTTTGATATATCGGTAAAGGACCTGAAAACGATTTTAATACCATTTCAACAGGAATATTTGACTTGGGCTTTGCAGCACTCGGTTCCCTTCCAAACTGCATTAGCAGAATTTGAGGGTGACATTTAGATTCATTATCCATCACACAAAATGTTTACCTTTAAAAAAACCAAAAAAACCCAAAAAAACCCCAAAAAAACAACCCAAACATGAAGTAGAAGAAAAATCAAAGTGTAGTCAATATCCAGTTCAAGGTGCTACAGTATTTATGGATGGTGGTGGGAAAACAGGCAAGGCAGCAATAATATGGCGAGAGCATGGAGAATGGAAAGAACGGGTACTTGTCGTGCCAGGATCAGTTCAAAAGATAGAACTACAGGCAGTAATTGAAGCCTTTAAATTATGGTCTGAAGAACCTGTGAATATAATTACTGATTCTTTATATATAGTTGGAGTGCTCCAAAGATTGGAAGGTTCCATCCTCAGACAAGTACAGCAGGAACAGCTATATCAACAATTTAGAACGCTTTGGGTTTTATTGCAGAAAAGACGACATCCTTATTACGTTATGCATATACGCAGCCATACCAACCTTCCAGGGGAATTGGTGGAAGGAAATGCAAGAGCTGATCGGCTGACTGCCGCAGTATGGGCTGGACCTGTCCCGGACCGTTTAGGTCAAGCACAAGCCTCTCATGCCTTTTTCCATCAATCTGCCAAAGTTTTAGCGAGACAATTTAATCTAAGTGCAGGTGACGCTAGAGCTATTATACAGACTTGTGCCGATTGTCAACAAATAGGCCCAGGAATCGCAATTACAGTTAGTCCCCGACGACTGCATTCGCTACAACTATGGCAGATGGATGTGACACATGTCGCTGACTTTGGAAGATTTAAATATGTTCATGTTTCAATTGATTGCTATTCTGCAGTAGTTTGGGCCACTGCACAAACAGGAGAAACTAGCAGGCATGTACAAAAGCATTTGCGAGCTGCATTCGCAGCCCATGGTATACCCCTACAAATTAAAACCGATAATGGTCCTTGTTACGTAGCTCAGTCAACCCAAAGATTTTTTGCTCAATGGGGAGTGACGCATGTTACTGGAATACCGCATTCCCCAACTGGACAAGCTATTGTTGAACGAATGAATCATTCCCTGAAGTGATTATTGCAAAAACAAAAAGGGGGAGAGGCTACCACACCACCCCAAGAACGTTTGAATAAAGCCTTATATGTGTTAAATTATTTGCGTCTAGCAGAAGGAGAAACAGTGCCTCCCATAATAAAACATGTAAAAGGAATGACAGGAAGTCTGTTTGAGTTAACACAAAATGTGCAAGTAAAAGTTAAAAATTTGGAAAAGAATATGTGGGAAGGACCTTTTCAACTGCTAACCTGGGGACGAGGTTATGCTTGTGTCATTTCAGATTCTGGAACTCGTTGGGTGCCCGCAAAATGGGTAAAACCATGGGTGGAACAGTCACCATCGTCATCGTCAGACACATCTTGATACTGTTAGGTGTCATCGCAATCTGGATGCCACCTCAGCCAAAAGAAAATGTATGGGTAAATCACACTGAAATTAGCAGTATCATGAGAGGAACATGGAAAGCTTTTAGGGCAAACCGCTCTATAACTACAAATCCTTTGGTAAGATATAATATTGGTTTTCATAGCTTTATACAAGCACTTTTTCCATCACTAGAAGTAGCTTCTATCGCTAGGAGTAGTACAGCTAGAATTGTTTGCCTTGTAACATTCTGCTATTAATTTAAGCATAGTTGATATGTGACTGCTGGATTATGGTAAGATGCCATGTGAACAAAACCTACGAACCAATAGATGGGGTGGCTGTGGCGCGTGCAGCACGTCTGGCCAGCGGGCACATGCGCCATAGGCTCCCTGTGTTGAGTTCGTGGCAACCGAGGCGTGTTCCGACACTCACAGGCCACGTGTGTCGAAACTCGTTCCTTGGTAAATGTATAAATACCGGGATTTCCCGAAGAGCAGGGGGATCGGTGTATGGCAAGGCCATCGTTGCCTCCGTGGGGACGCCCACGTAAAGCTGACACCTACCGACTGCTGGGCTGAGTTCGTGGCACAGGATGATACAAGAATGTACAGATGGTCCATCTTCCTCACAGTCCTTAGGTTACAAATGATCCATCAGGTTTTGTTTTTAGATAAACAAAAAGGGGGAGATGTTGGGATCACCCTGCATGGCTCGACCTTAAGGAGAAGGAGCTGTGGCACTGAGAAGCTGGTAAACAGCTGGATATCTGCACGGCTCGGCCTTGAGGAGAAGGAGCTGTGATAAACAACTAAGAAGAAGCGAGGACAACAATCCTGACTGTGTGAGGGGCGCGTGGACAGCGCGTGGTATTTTGTGCACAGCCAATTGCAATAGTGTGTGTAACAAGCTGTAACCAATCATGAGTGTGTGCGCAGTGACTAAGCGAAAATTATGATATATATTGGAGTCAGACAAGACAATAAATGGCTTTGGAATATAACTCTCATAGAGTTGTGAAGTCCATCCTTCTCCCGCAGACCATCACAGATTCAGAGTACTATTTTTGTTCTTTTGCTTAGTATCTCATTAGAAAAGATGTTTTTAAAGGCTGCTTAAAATTGCTCTGCAGCATTACAACTTTCCTGTCAGATCCCACTTAGAAGGACATCACTGTTTAAAGGTAAAGGGGGTAAAGAGCTACAAAGTGGGATCCAGAAGGGTATCTCGACAGCATCCTGCCCAAGATGCAGCTTAAAAGGGCAGTAGCCAGAGCAATTAATTAAATCATACCTACTTTCACCTTAAAAATTTCATCAGTAAATTTCAGTTCTCTGTGCTGCCCTTCACATGAGTAACAGTGGAGTGAGTAAAAGTTGTCAGCTCTGTGATGAAATGAGTGGCAAGTAGAGATTTGATTCATGACCTGGCAGGTAACAACAACAAATGCAACAAATGTGTGGTTTTATTGTTAAAGCATTGATGGGCTTGGCTTGTTTCTGGCTAAAGAAAAAAAGAGTCTTTCCAACTTTCCCTTTGCTTGAACAAGTTCAAAAGGGGAAGGCTATAGCTTTTTCCTCAGCAGACAGAAGTTGAAATGGAGAACTTGTATGGAGGTCAGGGTGACTATAAAAGCTTGGTGAAATTAACTCAGCCTCCACCATCGCCTGATTCACTTTAGCTTCTTTCTCTTGTGTCTGAGCTTGTCCCTTAAGATGACAACCTTGATGGCAATCTCTTGAGAGCCACTCCAAAGTAATTTCAAGCAATATATAATTACCACGGGGCTGAAAACTCCCAGCTTAGAAAGCAATAGTAGCTGTGTGAGATCTGACCCGTCTGGCAGGATGATAGCTATGCAAGCTCCTCCAGCTTCCTTTGCAGGCAAATAGCTCATCCACTTGATCACAAAACAATTCACTGAGGCTCTGCAGGATCAGGGCCCCAGCTGTGTCTCTGCCTTGTTCTCCTCTGAGGAATTGCGGCCCTTCTCCAAGGACAAGGAGTTGGCAGTTAACGCTACCAAGGCAAACGTCAATGGAAGGCGCAGGATGAGGGCTAGCAGGGTGTGTAGGAAGCAACAGAAGGCACAGCACAGCTTCCTCAGACTAAGCATAATCCTGGTGTTAGATCAGCACTAACGGAGAGCTTGCTCGGTCCCTGTGCTGAGGGGATCGACAGGTTACAAAGAGCTTTTCCAGCATTTGCAGTGGTCCAAGCTAACATCCAGATTCAAACATCCCTTCTGAATTGCATCTGGAGTTATGGTTCACCAACACTGCCAACTGTGCCATGTGCTTAATCTTAGCACTTTGGATCCAGCTGAGCATGTATCACATAGACCATTAGGAAACAATGAACTTGAGCCATCACTGCCCTTAGTCAAGCCTCAGCTCCCAGTTGAAGTTTGGAGTTCCTCTTTGAAGCCTTTCCTTTGTGTTAACAAGAAAAACATCAGATACTGGAGATGTGTTTTGAAGTTATGTGGGTAAATAGCAATGGCTTTTGTGGCCCCTACCTAATTCGCTTTGAAAATTATTTTGTTACTACTTGAATTTATCTATTCTCTCCCTCAAAACTCTCATCAATTATACACTTGGTAAACCTCCCTCCATGCATGTACATTGCTCAAATAAGTGTTTTAAGAAATATTCAGTACTGATAGGTTAGGAGGTTACATTTTATCCATGAGTAAACAGAATGCTTTTCCCCAGAAGTTATATCCAGAATTACATAACTTAGGAAGAAAAGCAGCTTTAATGATCAAATAAGTTATTAGACCTGGAAAACTAATCACTGCAAAAGCCCACTCACTTATTTAACGTTTCTGAAAGCTCATAGCATAAAGTCTTGTTCCTGTATCCTGTTTCGGCACTCCAACTAAGCTGATTTTCATGTTTTGCTAATGTTCATCTCTGATATCTTTGAGCTATGAAAGACAACACCTCTAAGCTCAGGAAGCCATCCATGCTGCACTTGCTAAATCTGATTCCCTGCCCAGTCACCAGTCAAAACAACGGGGGTCCGAACACTGCCTTATGCAGAAACAGAGCCATGCTGACTGGATTTGTCTTACACAAAAAGCAAACCCAAACTATACACTCGGGCTCACAACATAACGAGTCCCAGCCTGTGAAAACAATTACAAGTCTCAGATCTTGAAAAGAACAAGATAAAGGTAACAAGAGCGATTTTTTTTTTTTTCACCTATTTTAATATTTTGACACACAGAGGTGCCGGCCAGGGCAGGTGCCACACAGCCCCAGAGCGGGTCCCAGCCATGGCCCTCTCATTGCTCTGTGTGGTCTGCCTGGGCTGTGCCTGCATGGAGGGAAGGGATCATGCAAAATGATCCTGTGCAAAAAATGTCAGTTCCCAGCACTGACATGACAAGCCAGTTTATACCTGTGCCCTGGGATTCAAGGGAGAAGCACCCTGTTACGCTGGTGAGACTGCACACTGATTGGGAAAATGCCAGGGTAAAATAACAGCGAAGTTCTTTGATGCTCTTGAATGAACGATAATTACTGCATCGTCTAGAAAAGTAGCTCAATTAACAGAGATACATGCATGGGGGATTATTGTGGTAGAGAACACTCTCCTTCTAATGACTTTCAACAGAAATTTTTACTCAGAAGGGATTTAAAACATATTAAACGCTGGTCAAAGAGAGCACTACTTGTAAAGCTCAGCTGCGTTATTGAATTTTTAAAGAAAGAACAATTTATATTACTGGAACATTTAGAAACAATTCAGGCAGAGATAATAAATGATTAATGACTATCAATAAATGGTTGGTCAGTGGTTATGACAGTTAAAGAGTCTAAGAGGTCAACAGATTTGCTAATGTGATGGGATTGTACTGTGTATAAAGTACATGTTACTCTTGTTTGCAATATGCTTTCAACAGCTCCTTATATTTATGTAACATTTCTTAACTATTTATAAGGATGAACTAAATATTAATAAAATTGGGGGGTAAAAAAATTTTGGATCCTGTTAGATCTACTGTAAAGAAACAATGATTTTGATCTCTGGCCATTCCCTTTTAGCCACAAAGTCTAGAGGCCAGACTCAATCTCAGCGACCGTACTGGTCTCGTGTGTCTGGAAGAAGGGCATCTGAAGCAGACACTGGCTATTTATTGTCTGACAACTTCTTCAGTTTGCATCTGCCTATTTACATCTGTGGTCCCTCCAGGTTAGTCCAAGAGACATTTCTACCAGCCTCTGCAGCATTTTGGTCCCCTCTATAATCCACCTTCTCCTCCCTGCATATTCTACCTTCTTTGCTTGCACTGCAGAGTTGCAGCTACCCTCCACTATCACAAAGATGGATTCAGAATCAGTCCCTACCACAGCAACACTTCTAGGACCACCACCCTCCTTCACGGATGGGAAGCATCATTCCATGGTCACTGTCAGCCTTTATTTGGCTATAAAAGTGATTCACTCTCCCTGCTACACTGCTGACCTTTTCAGAATTACACCCACAGCTCACCCCGAAGCCAATAAACTCAGTGCGAGGGGGAATAAACCAGCCTAAGCCCATTGCAGGACTTTCTAATTATGTCTGAAATGCCTCTGCACTTACAGCAGACCTTGGGGGGGGTCACTGTACAATGGAGCTGACACATGCAAAAGCACCTCCCCAAATCTGGGAGAGCTACAGGCTGACAGTGCCAGGTTTATTTCTGAGGACAGATAGATGCAGATGTTATCTCTCTACATAATAGATTCAAAATATCTATTACCAGGCTGTTGGAAAATAAATATACATAACGTAGGTGTCCCAGCTTTGTTACCCCTGAGCTATTGTCCAAACCTCCACTGGTGAATCAAAACCAAGTCAACAGAGTCAATGGGGCCAAGTGTAGGAGGGTGAGGATAGGCAAATAGCATCCTAAACTCCACTGATTTTACTGACCAGCTCTTCCCCTGCATATAATGGGGAGGTGGGGACATTTGTTCACATATGGGTGTTTATGTTGTAGATAAACACATTACTCAAGTGAATTTCACTCTGTTTATTAACAGTCAGTGGAAAGGAAAAAAGATTTCCCCCTGCAATTTCAGTCTGTTTAGAAAGGCTGTGTTGACATCTGGGGTTTAATCTCCCTCTCCTGTAGAAAATGCTGCCATTTTGTGAGCCCCACGCTGGGGTATGGTTTCATACCTGCACAGTCTTGTAACTACTGAAGCAAAGATTTTTCACAGTATTTTTTTTTTTCTGCAACCAGGCTGCTTGTTGTAAAAAAAACTAATTGAGAAAAGACAAGCTGTTGTCAAGTAAGATTCAATTTTTTTACACAGGAGGAAACATACTGATCGACAAAAGTCAATCAGCAAATCATGAAGTTGCTAACCCTTTTCCTTGGATGCCTAATAAGAAGGCTGTGTTATTCTCTCTTGGCTAGTCACTAACATAGCTGCATAAGCTTTACGGAGTGACTCCAGATTTACCTTGGTAAATGCACTGACAGTCCTGCAAGACTGGGTCAGAAGTGAATTTTATTTTGCTCCCGGCTGAATTACCAACTATGCCAATTCTAAAACATAACGTAGTCTGTTTCTTTGAATCTTGCAGGTCACAGACAAGACCTGACAGAGTTTCCAAACCATTTTCTGATAAATTATGGCAATTTACCTATCTTGCTTTGTTAAAGACCCTGTGCTATTCCGTTGAGATGAAAATTGCACAAATGACTGACCATAATTCAGGAAATTTAATCAATTCATGTTCTAGTGTATGATTCCCCATACATGGTGCACAAGAAATGTATTGTCTGCAAGAAACTCTGGTGTTATCTGCTGCCTACAGGAAAGCCAAAAGTTAAAACTGAGACTGAGAGAAAAACATGTATATAGTCACACCTACACTGTTTTTCTTTCACATAGGCAGAGGAGAACATGACCAGTCCCACAGGAATCCAGACTTCAGTAACCCTTCTCTCTGCATGGATGTGGCAGGCAGCTTTTCTGTCTCGTGGAAGAAAAGTCTCCCTTTGAGGTGAAGTGATTGGCTTCTCCTGGGATATTGTTGAGAAGGTCTGGACAGACATTCACTGTCTCTGACTCCATCTCCCCACTGTGGGGCAATCTCTGTACCCGGGGCTGTCTGATATCCTCAGTTCCCCTTCAAGGACTTGATTTCCCTAAGGATCCCACTTGGAATGACTTGGGATCCCACTTGGTCTGTCCTGAGATCCAAAACACACGGGTGGCACTCCCAGCAGTGGCACGCCTAGCCCGACCCTAGGTGACCGCTGCAGGACACACTCTGGAGAAAGAAAGGCTCATACCAGTACGTTAGGAAGTGAACAGACCTGGACCAAGACCCACTCTGGGTAGCTTTAAGCACTTAGCTACAGAGTCTGAACTAAGCATATTGTCACTTCAGGCTCCCTTATATATATGCTTATACCATCAGTTTGGTTTGGTACCAAGAGCACCGTTCATACTCTGGTGGCGACCACAAAGAAAACATAGATGGACTCACAGATATCTTTGTAGTGCCTCAACTGCCGTGATTCAGGCTTAAGACATGTGGCAGGAGCTCACAGAAACCTGTCCAAATTCAGTTCCCAACCCGTGATAACCCTGACCACCCCGTGCTTTTTAAATAAGAAGAGCTGAATGTGGCCCAGGCAAGCACCCCTGAAAGGTAATGCAAACACCAGCTGGAAACGAACTCACCAAAGCTTTACTATTAAAAAGCTCTATTACTGGCCTGAGCTCAAGATTATGTGTGTATTACCCTTGCCAGTCAGGGGCTGACTGTTCAACACAGTTAAAACTGAGGATACAGGTGATCTGGGGAAATTATTCATGTTATTTCAGATTCAGGTACTTATTTGGTTTCTCAGCCTTTCTTTCTTATCTCATTAGGAAATGAATCAAAGGCAAATCCATGTACACAGCTTCTAATGAAACTGCTGGAGTGACAAGAGATAGCAAAATAATTAAATTCCATGCTGTACCTGAGCTAAACCAGAAACTTTTTATGTTTGTGGGGTTGTTAAACTGGCCAATACTCAAACTCGTTAGTTAGTTAGTTTTAGGTAAATTACAAAGGCCCCACAAATCATGCACAAGGTATTCCTCAATGGTCCTTACTCTTTCTTTAAATTCAAAGGGCATATATTCCTCTAGGATTATCACCATTACATGCCATGACTTTATAAAACCCTACTAAGCTAGTGAGTGCTGTACTTTGAATTGCCAGGTCTAGTTTCCTGTTTAGTCCTTTGTTTTGTCTTTCCATCCTGCTGTTGGCTTGAAAACTTCATCTGCCAAATTTTATTTCTTTACACAAATTCTGTATTTAGTAATAACTGTAACTCTTAAAGTTCAACTATTAACAAGACGTGAACAACAGAAAATGCCTAGTAAACAAGAGCTGCAGTTTCCTCTAAAGAATAATCAATTTTTGAACTAAAGTGCTCTGTTGTCCGTAGCATCCATATCTCCATTTTTCACTCTTTCCTATCCTTCAGCTCTCTCCTTTTGTAGTTAGTTAGCCTTAATTCTTCCTTTAAATGTTCAAGCTGATACTTGACTGCTCTGGAGTTACACTAGTTAAAAATGTACCTGAGTTTAAAATGGCATATATTGGGGAGAATGAGATATAAAGTAACAGCTAGAGAAAATCATTATCCTGCCATTGAAAAAAATGTAAACAAGTACTTTTCAAAATGTGGAGTTCTGTTTGTACTGGCTTTCTTTTCCTTGTGTTTGGCATAACAGTAGCACTATCTCTCACTGCTGCACTGGAACGGTTAATCACGGCTCCTTAGGAATGCATACGTCTATCATTCCGTATTACAGTTCACATACCTACATTTAGACATAGAGATGTAAGTAAAGTACAAGTAAATGTATGTAAATGTAAATGTACAAGTGAAGTACTTTACAACCAAGTAAAAAGACAAAAAAAGAATTTTCAATACTTTCTTTTTACGTTCCAAGATTTTAAATCTGGACACATAAACTTGGGTGTTTCAGGCATATTTAAGCAAAACAAAAGATACTTTACGCTCTTACATGCTGAATGGATGCTGAAATCTCTTTGTAATTTAGAGACTGCCTAACTTAGAACAGCCCTTATGAGGTAGATTAAGTTGCTCATTTGGTACATACATGCTTAAAACACTTATCAATTTGCTAAATATTAATTTAGACACTGAAGTTTAGGTAAGTACCACTGTTATTTGACTTTGTTTTATGTAGCATTGAGCACCTGTAGTTATTTCTGATGACACAGAGAACATGAAGGATACAAAAGATGCTAGAATGATATTTGGGAGCAAAGCTGTGTCTACCTACACAACTGATACAGCTCAGGCACCACTCCATATTTGCTTACATTATCTTGTGGCTATACTCCTGTATGACCTTCAAGGGCAAGCTTTCTGAATGAAAGAGGATGTCTTCAGCATGTCCCACCCAGCCCTCCCTAGTCTCTGTTGGGGCAGGCTGTAAGGTTGCTAAGTGGCATCAAATATAAAGTCAATCTTTACTTCAGAGAACTATCCATTAGGAAATGGTGGTGGAGGTGATCTCCATTTCTGTTTTCTATTTTGAAGTAAAAGAAGCGAGCACAAGCAAAAGATGGCACCCAGCTACCAGGGTACTGGAAACAGATACTTCCAGAGGCCGAGATTAAAGGTGGGAAGTGCACACAAGTTCAGCACAGATACACTTGTGTTTCCCCTGAACATTACAATGGCCACAGGACAAAATACCATCTTGCATCCTTTAAGGAAACAGACCTTCACTGCATGAGAGGAAGGAAAGCCAGCCCAAACCAAAGCCAAGTAGTTCATGAGCTCAAATTCTCCTCTCCAGAGAGGAGCTAGACCATCTAACTTGTTAACAATTATCAGCCTTGTGAGAGGGAACAATCCCAGCACTCACTGTCTTTACACAGCCACAAACAAGACTATAATGCCCTAAGTTGAAGATATAATACATATACTTCAGTATCCTGTCCTCATGTCAGGGGTCACGGTATGGTGGAGGAAGCCCTCAACAAAACTCCCTGTTCTCTCCCATATGCAGACTGGCAAAGAGTGGCTGGGGATTGGGTGCCTGACTACCTGCCTTTGGCCACCCCACTGCAACGGCCAGCAGAGCTAACCTGGTATGATTCCCTCACACAGCCTCATTCAGTCCCTGTGCTGCCCTGCAGACAACAAGGTCTTCCTCAGCCAAGACAAATTGCCAGCAGTAGCTACAGCTGCCTACCTTCAACTCCTGTGGAAAGGGCTGAAATTACGGTCATAACCAACCAAGAGGCAATTCACCAGTGGGAAACCGGCTTGTGGGCCACAACAGAATTGGTCTGTGTGGAGCACTGTGCTTACAAATAGACCAACCAAAATAAAATAGTTACATTTAAACAAACGCAAGTTTCTTAAAGCTTCATGCTCCAAACAGAATTACCTGCTGTATTTTCTGTATACAGGCAAATTCTTGGGCAGCCTGTGACGTTGTGTTATGTTAGTGGGCTGTCAAGTCCTACCGTTGAACATGCATTGAGCTGTTCTGCCACACGTCTGTCACAGCCCTGTAGAATCAGAGTGCAATGGGGATGGAGGGGGCACGCAGCTGGCAGTCCCAGGCTGGAATCATCTATTTTGGATAGATGACTGTCAAACTCAGCACCTTCTGGAAGAGACATTCCTAGCCTCTCACATTTTCTTTGCTTATTTAGATAGACTCACTGTTGAAAAACATTTTCCTGATTTCTAAATCAAGATTTCTCTTTGAGATATTCCTGCACTGCATCATGTCCCACGTGGAATGAACATGGAGAATGGACTATCTTTGCAGCAATCTGTTATATATTGAACACTGTTACTTGACACCTGTCAGTCTTCCCCAGACCAAGCAACCCCAGTCCTGCCCGTCTTCTGATGTATGTTAGTAGCACAATGTCTCTAACTGAACTTACTGCTTTCGCCTCGGCTTTCTCCAGCTAGCCCAAATTTTGTTGACATGTGGTGCTCACAAAACTTCAGAGTGAGGTCTTAGTAATACTGAACAACACAGGATGATTACCATCCTCCCGTGTCTGCCTTCGCTGTAAGAGCACAAGTTTGTTTATTTGGTCAAGGTCAGCTTCTCACCTATTATAAATTCCAGACCTTCTCCTGCAGATCTGTTTTCCCTCACCTTTATTTATGTAGTTGAATCTCTCTGCATAAGGGTGATATCTGCAACCTTTGCTGCACTGTAATTTGACCATTTTCTTAAAAAGTTCACAGAGAACTTCTTTTGAATGTGATTCCTACCCACCAGTGTGTTTGGTCAGTCCCCACTTGGTGGCACCTGCAAACTGCCTAAGCAGTTTGTACCTAATAGCAGGTTTCCTGTTCCATCATCTTGAGTATCAGTGAAAATAATAACAGGCCAGACAGACCAGACAGTTCTTTAATCTCTACTCAGTACAGACCTTCATTCATAATAAACCATTCTTTGTATGGTTTTCCAGGCTAATATGCACACGCATTCAAGCAGTTTTACTCAAACCAGGTATCTCTAGATGTTGTATTATTTTGTTGTACCACAAGGTTTAGAGAGGTGCCTTGCTTTGTCTTGAAAATCATAATTTTAACATTTCTTTCCTTCCTGGTTCATCTATGGCTTTCTTATTTCTCCAGCTCCTGCCTAGATCCTTCTTGAAACACTATCTCCAGTCTCCTGTTTTGCCAGACTCTCTCCCCAACACCATCTTTCCTTTCCTTCTGTTGTTTGTCTTTGATGTAGGCTGTAAAGTCTTTTGAGTACATATCTTGGTTGGTGTTACTGTCTCACCTCGTCTACCAGAAAGTCCTCATTCCTTGACTTAAAACTTCCAAAAGAGAAATTGCACACTCAAATAAGGTGTTTGCACTAAAATCAAATGAGAACCTAGCACAAAAATGTGTTGATTGAGGGACATTTTATTCTTTTTTGTATTATAGATAGGATACTACAGTATAATCACAGAATCACTAAGGTTGGAAAAGACCTTTGAGATCATTAAGTCCAACCATCAACTCAACACCACCATGCCCACTAAACCATGTCCTGAAGTGCCACGTGCACACATTTTTGGATGCTTATCCTGCAAAGAAAAGTTAGTTCTTGGCATGGATATGGTTTCGACTTGGACCCATAGCTGAAATTCTGCCTGTGGTTTGAACTCAACCTGTTACCCTGGGAAAAAGCCAATGTTGGCTTGGGTGGAAATCAGTTCAAGAGTAAAGAAACATTCCTATAGGTATCTGCCTATATGAATATGCCTTAACATTAGATTTTAACAATAAATCATCTCTTGAAGCCTGTTCCACTGATCTTTATGGGAAGTTTGCCATTGCCATAAGCTAGGTATCTTTAGATCTTTTTATAGCAAAGACATTCAGTCAATACAGCCAATGGGGTCTGAGGCGTGATTCAGTCATCCAGACATTAGCTGTCCACTCTAGGGTAATCCGAATTACTCTCTTGGCCACGTCAACTCTACTGACGTAGACAGCAATGGGATCCTTAGACACAATGGGCTCATTTCAATTGTCCACGTGGGCCTTTACCCATTGTCATTTGGGATGATCCACGGTATCACAGAATCGCAGAATCACACAGAATTGTTAAGGTTGGAAAAGACCTTTAAGATCATCAAGTCCAACCATCAACCCAACAGCACCATGCCCACTAAACCATATCCTGAAGTGCTATGTCCACACATTTTTTGAATACTTCCATTGGTGGTGACTCCACCACCTCCCTGGGCAGCCTGTTCCAATGTTTGACCACTCAGTAAAGAAATTTTTCCTAATATCCAATTTAAACCTCCTCTGGCTCAATTTGAGGCCATTTCCTCTCATGCCATCACTAATTACTTGGGAGAAGAGATCGACACCCACCTCACCACAACTCTCTTTAAGATAGCTGTAGAGAGCAATAAGGTCTCCCCTCAGCCTCCTCTTCTCCAGACTAAACAACCCCAGTTCCCTCAGCCGCTCCTCGTAAGACTTGTGCTCCAGAACCCCTCACCAGTTTCATTGCCCTTCTCTGGACACGCTCCAGCACCTCAACGTCCTTCTTGTAGTGAGGGGCCCAAAACTGAACACAGGATTCGAGGTGCAGCCTCACCAGTGCCGAGTACAGGGGCACAATCACTTCCCTACTCCTGCTGGCCACTCTATTGCTGATACAGGCCAGGATGCTGTTGGCCTTCTTGGTCACCTGGGCACACTGCTGGCTCATGTTCAGCCAGCTGCCAACCAGCACTCCCAGGTCCCTTTCCGCCGGGCTGCTCTCCAGCCGCTCCTCCCCAAGCCTGTAGCGTTGCGTGGGGTTGTTGTGACTCACGTGCAGGACCCAGCACTTCGCCTTATTAAACCTCATACAGTTGGCCTCTGCCCATCGATCCAGTCTGTCCAGATCCCTCTGCAGAGCCCTCCTACCCTCCAGCAGATCAACACTCCCACCCAACTTGGTGTCATCTGCAAACTTACTGAGGGAGCACTCGATCCCCTCATCCAGGTCATTGATAAAGTTATTAAACAAGACTGGCCCCAAAACTGAGTCCTGCGGAACACCGCTTGTGACCAGCCACCAACTGGATATACCTCCATTCAGTACAACTCTCTGGGCTTGGCCATCCAGTCAGTTCTTTACCCAGCAAAGAGTAAACCTGTCTAAGCCATGAGCCGCCAGTTTCTCCAGAAGAATGCTGTGGGAGACAGTGTCAAAGGCTTTACTGAAGTCCAGGTAGATATTTCATTTAATATGCTTCTCCTTGGGGTGCATCATACAGCAGTAAGTGACTGCATCCCATCTCTATATGCAGTCCTATAAAGGCAAAAGCTCTCCACTCTTCCTTTAGTCTGAAGGATCTAAGTTGGGCTAGCGGAACCAGGAAGAGAAAACCACATTTTTTGTAGCCCTTCTCTAGGATATAATGTCACATTGCTACACTGACTCAGGAGTAGAAAACCAGGAAGAGCTGATTCAGTGATGAACAGGATGAACAGGGGTCTCTACTCTGTTTGTGACTCTCCCTGTTAAAATGGCTGTAACAAACCTGGAATAAAGCCCAGAGTTACAGCCAGGTCCTAGATCCTAGCCAGCAGTTTACCCAGAAGCCTGCTTTCCTTCTTTGATGCAACTCTTTGGATATCACCCTGCTCTGCACTGGTCTTGCTTCACTACATGGTGGAGACAACTACACAGAGAAACCTTCTGTATATGTCATGAATCAGCCAAAATGATTGAATTTAATAAGAATGTGTATCTCAGAAATACATCAAACATAGAGACCCTTCTCTCCCACTATAAGGCCAGCGGCACTCATCACTGGTCTTATTAGCATAAGGTTAACTAATGATGCTGTGTAGGAATTAACTTTGAGGAGCACCAGGTTTCAGCCTCACCCTGTTGATCAGTTCACCTAGATGACTTACCACAGGCTCAAAAATAAAGGAAAATCTTTAAAGAGCAGCTTCTAGAAGTACATGTGTTGTTGGGGTTTCTGACTAGGTCTCCTGCAGGGATGGCGCTTCATCTGTCACTTTGCCGTGCTTTGCCCTCTGTTTCTGAGGTTTGACCTATCTTTTATGCCAAAAGCCAAGTCCTGTGCTTTTATCAGAAGAGACAGCGATGGTAGCTAAAGATCCCTTTGACTGCTATCAGCAGGAAGTTATGTGCCCATTAATTCCATTAATTTGTATATTAGCAGTGTGAAAGAATGATTGGCTTTGACAAACAAACGGAACGACCCACAGTCTCTGAGGTCAGTGTGTGCTGAATAAACTTCCTCGAATTTTCAGGATTTTTTGGAATGAAGGCCCATAAAGGCGTTTCACTGCTTCAGTCCCACTGAAATTAATGGGAGTTCAGAGCAAGAGTGCTTTTGTGGATCTTGGCCAATGTGCCTGAACTGTCCAGCTGCCAAGGACTAGAGGCAATGGCAAACTTCCCATAAAGATCAGTGGAACAGGCTTCAAGAGATGATTTATTGTTAAAAACTAATGTTAAGGCACATCCTCAGCTGAAGTAAATTGTCCCAGGCTTGCAGAAGTCAGTGGACCTTGAACAACTGAAACTAGCAGGGAATTGTCCCACTTCTTTCATCGTTTTGTCAGTTGACTCTAATGTTTTCTAACAGGAGGCTGCTGGCAGAGGGCACAGTAGTGGCCTGTTGGACTATGGGAAGAATGAGACAGGCAGAGCCTGGTGGACCAGTCTTTGGACACCTTCCCTATCAGAGGACATATCCATGGAAGCAGGGGGACGTAGAGACAGAGGAGTCTGACATACCCTCAGGTTCACTGAAGACTCCAACACGTTATTGGAATATTCCCACAGACACTCTGTAAAAGTGGATCAGTATGTCAGAAGCTACAAATCCAGCTAAAACACAGTGCTGGGTTATAGCACCCCTCGCCACCAGTTTCTCTGCAGAACATTAGGTAATCAGCTTTTAAATGTTTTATTTGCTGTGAATTTCAAGCATTTCCCCAGCATGCTGAAATGTGTCAAGGATTGTGGCTTCTGATATTTAAGCCAGAACCTGATAATCTGTTGACCTGTCAAATAAGAAATTCCCAGTGTTTAATAATAATTTTTTAAATCCTGCATAAGTCAGTTCAGAAGATACTCCTGTTAAACAGACACTGGTGGCTGCTTTAAACCCTCCACTTAAGGCCTATGTGGTAGAGAGTAAGAGATAAGACCAAAGCTAACACAACCTTTGAACACTGTGATCAAAGTACATAAGAGATACTTCAACAGAACTGCTGTTGCTGTCAAAATGCTGCTGCTACCCTAATGCTCTCACAGTGTACCTCTGGAGAGACTACTGGAGCACTTCTCTCTTTAAAACGCTAGCCTCTCATGGTGAAACACCTTGGTGAGAACCAAATCCCACAAATATCAGTGGAAGTCTGACCAACTGATATTGAGGGGCTTTGGATCAGATTGCTAATGGCCTGATTGGACCATTAATTTCAAATTTTTAGAAGGAGGCTATGTGTCATTAGTCCCATTGACAGATTACTCTTGGCTATTAAGCATGTTGACGTGCAGACACACATGTCCAGAGCAGTCAGAACACATCAGCAATGGTATCGAGCTGTACCAGCATCCCCAGGGACTAACCGAATTTTTTTGGACTTGAGCTGCAAAAGACTCCTAAATTGTTGATCTCATCACTGAATGTATCTGTACATATAGGCATAATGTGATGGTGACAGTCCTCCTCATCTCCCTGAGTAAACCGTTATTTTAGATTTTTTTTTTAAAAAGAGCTAAGCACACTTGAGCTGAACCAGGGACTGAAGAGACTGGGGTCTTTTGAAAGCCTACACTAATAGGTGGCAGAATAATAATTTCAGTTTGCTGAGTCCTTTAGAAAGGAGGATGGGCCTTAGGTTAACTGTCCCCATCATTTCTGAAATCACAAACACAACCATATGATCCTATTGAAAAGGTAATCAGAAAGGAAAATTGAGAATATACAACACGAGCTTGATTAACAGAAAGATTGACCAAGTTTTATATTTCAATATTTCAAACTCAGTTAACAAACAAATTAAAATGACCTTCCTAGTCGGAAGCAATCGGCATCTTAAATTATTTCCACTTTAATTAATCAAGGTGGTAATTACTAAAACCGGTGTCTTGTGGAATTAGCAGAGCTTTAGAATGAGTTACATTTGTACTGGGGAAGTGCTTGTGGTTTGTGTTTTCTGAATAAATAGGAAAAGAAGAGGTTCCTGAGGGATCCGATGATAGCTAAAAATTCATGCCTGTGTACTAGAAATGCAAATCAAGTCCTAAGCCAAGAGCTTGGACCAGTGTGCTACAGTCTACTGCCAAATGCAATAAAGCCTGGACAGAGAAAAATCCTAAAATTGCTCACGTTTGAAATAGGGTTACTTCTGAGATCTCCAGTATGCACATGTGTGCCCAAGAATAGCCTGAGCCGAGGCAGGCAGGCATGCTAAGCCAGAAAAAAAGATATTTGAAGTGTTTCTTCATCCTGTTTGGCTTCCTTGTCTTTCTTGTGCACTGCTCAGTACTTGTTGGATCTTGTTGCTCTCTAGGTTGGTTCAGCCTCTCTGCCCGGATGGTGTGCCGTGTCACCTCCATGGCAGAGGGGACACCAGAGCCTCGCCCCCAGCTCAGGAAGACAACCATGTTGTCATCCGCATGCTCTCAACAGGAGAACTGGGCCAGAGTATGCGGCTGATGTGTACATAGCACCTTTCCCTAAAATAAAGTGCCTAAAACATACCCACTTGGCTTCCTGGAGCATATCAGAGCTGTTAATATCAAGATGGAAACCAAAGAGACAACGCGGGGAAACAATAAGGAGACGAATGCCACTTAGTGCTTGTTATCGATCGAGCTGAGGGGAGAATAAGGCTGGTTAGCTTCAGGAACACCACGGCAAACTGGAAACACCACTGCGGGGGGTGCAGCAAAGCAGCGCTCTGCGGACGGCGGCCACCAGCCGGGCTCCGTGGAGGAGCTGCTTTACACCGCAAACAGGTAGAAACCCCAAAGATTTAAACTTCCGTAACAATTACCTTCTCTCATGCTGTTTCACCTCCCGGAAAGGGAAGAACAGGGCACAGTGAAGCAGGACACGCTGGTCCCTCTCTTTGCTTAGGGGTGCTCCTTCACACCCGGTCTTGTTTCCCTGGTCCTTTCCTGTCCCAGCCTCCATGTGGGGACTCGCAGAGAGGGAAGGACAGCGGGAGCAGGTTGGGCTTGTCCTGAGCCCACGGGACAGTGGGAGGCGATAGGAAGGTGACACCGGTGCTGCCTCTGACGCGGGCGATGTGCGGGGGAGCGTGTGTGCATGTATGTGTGTGATTATATAAACTTGGACAAACTGGGAACGAGGGAACGCAGAGGTATGTCAGAGGGGGAAATGGATGTATTTTACATGCTTCTAACCAACTATCACTTTTAAAAAATTACATTCTCCTACACCTTGCTGTGGTTTAGCCCCAGCCGGCAACTAAGCCCCACGCAGCCGCTCGCTCACTCCCCTGCGGTGGGATGGGGGAAAGAATTGGAAGAGTAAAAGTGAGGAAACTTGTGGTTTGAGATAAAGACAGTTTAACAGGTAAAGCAAAAGCCACACGTGCAAGCAAAGCAAAGCAAGGCATTCATTCACCACTCCCCAAGGGCAGGCAGGGGTTCAGCCATCTCCAGGGAAGCAGGGCTCCATCACGCATAATGGTTTCTTGGGAAGACAGACACCATCACTCCGAATGTCCCTCCACCCCTTCCTTCTTCTTCGTCCCAGCTTTATATGCTGAGCATGATGTCATATGATATGGAATATCTCTTTGGCCAGCCTGGGTCAGCTGTCCTGGCTGTGTCCCCTCCCAGCTCCCCGTGCACCCCCAACCTGCTCGCTGGCAGCCCAGCATGAGAAGCTGGACTGTCCTTGACTGCTCAGCAACAACTCAAAACATCAGCACGTTATCAACATTTTCTCATCCCAAATCCAAAACACAGCCTCATCCTAGCTTCTATGAAGAAAATGAACTCTGTCCTGGCTGAAACCAGGACACACCTGCAGTTACAGGCAAAAATAAACAACTAGAAACCTGGGGAATGTAGCTGGCACTTGAGCTGTAACATAGGAAACAGCCACCTGACCTCATTAAATCACAAGTCAAAATGGTGACCTCAGCAGAATCATAATGTTATGGAACTACTCCGGCTGGAGGGGACCTCAGGAAGTCTCTAGAACAAGTTCCTGCTCAAAGCACTGAAATCAGGGCAGGCACATTGTCCATTTGAGCCTCGGAAACCTCCAGGCACAGAGATCACACAAGCTTTCTGTACAACCTGTTCCAGTGCTTAATTATCCTCACAGGGGAAAAAAAAAAAAATCTATTCATTCAATCTGAACGTCACTTGTTCCAACTGATGACCACTGCCTGTCTTTCTCCCACTGTGCATCTCAGTAAAGAGTATTGCCTCATCTTGAAAACCTCCTCTGATGTACTAGAAGGCTCTCCTCAAAACCATCCTTTCTCCAGGCTGAACAAGCCCTGTTCTCTCAGGCTTTTCTTACCGGGCACATGCAGCAAACCTCTGTCATCTTGGTGACTCTCCATAGGGCTTCTTCCAGCATGTTTCTTGTACTGGGTCTCAAACCTGGACAATTGACGCAGTACAACAGACAGGATCTAATGAGTGCCAGGAGAATAATCATTTCCCTTGATTTACCTGCTATGTTTCAGTTAACACAGCCCTGTCTGCTGCAAACCTTCCCTCCTGCCGTGGCAAGCTGATGCTTGCTTAGCCTACTGGCCACCAGGACTTCCAGGTCCAGATTTATTTTTTTGTTTTGTTGTATGTGTTCACTCTTGCTGAAGCCATAAGCTATATTTGATCAGAAATGGATCCAGCGTCTGATTTCACCACTCCAGGGAGCATGAGATTAGCTCAATGGTTGCAGCTGGAAATATAATCAGCACTTCTAAAACATTGGCAAGTGAAGGAGACCAAAAGGCAGCCTAAGAGATCCACACCACAAATATCTGCCATCACAGAGTTAGGCGCCTGGTCCAGCAGAAACAATTTCATGTGCAGACACAGCCAGAGATCTCCTCGCGGAGAAACACTTCCTCAGTTCTTGCTTCTGAGCAACGACAGCCTGAACTTGCCCAGAACTTGCCCAGATGTACAGCACCTGGGACTCATCTGAACACTTGTTTCTGCTACTCAGCACCCCTTCAAGGAGTATCAGTCTAAGCATAGTCCAGCCTGCCAACCACCAGTAACTGCAGTACTTGAACCACCTCTCACCTCTACACTGCCCACTGGTAGCAGCAAGACTTTTGAAGCATTGTACCAAATTGCCAACGCACGGTACCATGACTACAGGCTTGGGGAGGAGCGGCTGGAGAGCTGCCCGGAGGAAAGGGACCTGGGGGTGCTGGTTGACAGCCGGCTGAACATGAGCCGGCAGTGTGCCCAGGTGGCCAAGAAGGCCAACAGCGTCCTGGCCTGTATCAGAAATCGTGTGGCCAGCAGGAGTAGGGAAGTGATCGTGCCCCTGTACTCGGCACTGGTGAGGCTGCACCTCGAATGCTGTGTTCAGTTTTGGGCCCCTCACTACAAGAAGGACGTTGAGGTGCTGGAGCGTGTCCAGAGAAGGGCAACGAAGCTGGTGAGGGGTCTGGAGCAC
Source organism: Phaethon aethereus (assembly GCF_964289735.1). Taxonomy (NCBI): domain Eukaryota; kingdom Metazoa; phylum Chordata; class Aves; order Phaethontiformes; family Phaethontidae; genus Phaethon; species Phaethon aethereus. Next base: position 9,700,578 of record NC_138582.1, on the reverse strand, counting down.
ATGTCTTATGAGGAGCGGCTGAGGGAACTGGGGTTGTTTAGTCTGGAGAAGAGGAGGCTGAGAGGAGACCTTATCGCTCTCTACAACTACCTGAAAGGGGGTTGTGGTGACGAGGGTGTTGGCCTCTTCTCCCAAGTAACTAGTGATAGGACAAGAGGAAATGGCCTCAAGTTGCACCAGGGGAGGTTTAGATTGGATATTAGGAAAAATTTCTTCACCGAGAGGGTGGTCAGGCATTGGAGCAGGCTGCCCAGGGAGGTGGTGGAGTCGCCATCTCTGGAAGTGTTCAAAAAACGTGTGGATGTGGCGCTTCAGGACATGGTTTAGGGAACATGGTGGCGCTGGATTAATGGTTGGACTTGATGATCTTGAAGGTCATTTCCAACCTAGTGATTCTGTGATTCTGTGATTCTGTGACTTCCAGCCTTCACCCCCAGCCCTTGCTGTGGCACTGGCATAAGGCTGAGTGTCTTGGCTCCTCAGTCTTGGGCACTGAGCTCAAAGTCACCTCACCTCCTCTTAACTCTAGCAGAGGGGTTGCAAAGCCGCTCTGAAACAAGACAAGGTGCATAAGAATAGCTGACAAAACAACCATTCCTTGCTGCTCAAGGGAATAAAGCAGCAAAGTTGAGGAGTTTGGAAGTCCTCTCTGTCTGCCAGTCACAGAGCAGAGCCCCTCTAAGACCCAGGAGGCATTAATTAGTGTCCCTGGTTCCACAGGAGCCACTTACGCAGCTCATCTCTGTGCTTGTGCATTGTCTGCCCTCTCCGTTTTGTCCTTTTGATGCTCTCTCAGGGTTTTCATTAGTAGAAGTTCGGAGATGCTGCTGCCATCAGACACCTACTTTCTCCAGACAGCTCCCGAGAATCCACTGGCTACATCTATACTAGTAAATAAAAGGTCCAGAGCTTACACCCACATGGGCAGCTCTCTTGTGCCCTGGCACAGGCTGGCCTCATCCCTGCTCCTTACTGGGAATGGCCCTTGCCTGTACCATTCCCCAAGACGTGGCCTTTGAGCAAGCTGCCCTGCTCACAGCCCTGCCAAGGAGCAGGCTAACCACTGCGCAGTCTGGACAGTTCTGAACTGAACTCATGGCAGTTCTTACACCCATGCCTTAGCCCTGCTTAGTTTATTAGTGCAGACATAACCACTGACTCCAGCTTAGACCATTAGGGGCCAGTTTCTCCAGACTTAATGTCTAGGATAAGATTTAAACATGCTTCTACTTAAAAAAAAACAGTCTACTGAAAGCGGAGAAACAGTTACATACCATAAGCTTTAAATATGTCTACATATTCTTATATTTCCTGCATAATACCTAACTCTGCATGTGGATATGCTCACACAAAATAACTATGGAATGGGCAAATTAATACAGCAGATCACTGTGAAATGCACTCTTGTATTTCTGTTTCAAAAGAAATGTCCTGCAAGGTTTTTTTTAGGAGGCTAAATTGACACATCAGTATTTGAAAACTTCATCCTGTGTGTCAGTAAAGTTAGGAAATTTATTCCTCCATTGCTCTCGAATAAAATTTGCTGGAACAGTAGAATATTTTTTTTGTGTATTCAAGATTCACTGGTCTTCTTTCTGCTTGCAATACTGCTAGTAAAAATATGGTAATTACCAATAAGTACTTGAGGTGAGACAAGAAGTTTGTGGGCAAGAGAGAGAGAACTCACATCCCCTGAAGTGATGTTTCTCAGATCCACAATGGCTCATCTGGAAACAGCTTCTTCCTGAAAATTCCCCTTGATGTAAACGCTGCTGATGCATTGAGTGCATCCAAAATAACAGCAATTTTCATGAAGGTCGACTGTCAAGCCCACAAATGCAGACAGCTTCTGCCAGGCTGATGTTGCCAAACAAATTCTCCATTTAATATGTAATAAGAGACTAGCCATACTGACTCAGAGCATGTGTGTAAATAGAGAACAAGAGTTTTATATTGTACTTGCATTTGGTAAAGGCACAGGGAACATCATATGGCCATATGCAGCTAATGAGATGAGGGACTACATTCAAGACTTTAAAACAATAAAGAGTGAGAATGACAGAGTCAATACGATGGGTTAAAATTAATTTACTAAGGGCTTATTCCTGTCAGAGGATCAGGTTCCCAGCACACACTTGTGAAAAATGCTTAGGACAACCAAAATATACAACGTGTCATAAAAAGATGAGAGAAAGCAATAGAAAAGGTTCCTTCTAGCTTAACCAAGGGAATGCTCCAGGCCCAGCTCTGATGTCAGACCAGGTTTTTATTCCCACTTTGAGTCAGAGAAGAGCAAGCAGACAAGTGCATCTGGCCCACGCTGCTCCCCAAGAACCACCGTGATTCACCACTCAGGAACAACCATCGCGTTGTGCCCCTCAGATTTATAAAATAGGTAAATCTATGTGTTAAAAACAACCCCATAAAATCCCCTTAGTTTTTAGACATCCTTGTGGCCCTTTCTGGGTTTGTGTTTTACGGCTGTTCCTTCATTTTGATCTTCCCCAGAAGATAGCAGCCAGAGGAGGCTGAAGATACATGTAATGTCAGAACCATTTACACCTGACCTACGCAGACCCTGATGCAAAGCAGAGTGTAGTCAGTGACAGGCTTCTCCTTCCTTCACTGGATCAGGTTTGTGAAACTTGAACTTTCAACGGGAGAGAAGAGCCCGCACAGGTGGTTACCTCGGAATGCAAAATACATTGCTTTCACCTTTCTGGTTTTAGAGATAGTTGAACATCTCTTTTCAATCTCACATTGTGTTTTTACCCCAGAAGTGGGAGACAGGGTCACCCCTGTATACAGTCCAATTAGGACATGCAAGCCTTGGGCAGTGATACATTAGGCACAAACATGAACATCTCCATTGGCACAAAGAGCAGGGGATAGCACAGTAAGTCTGAAATCTTGTTACTTTTAAGGCAGCAGCAGCCTTTCACATTGTCAATCTCTCTTGTTCATTCATGTGTTTAGCTTCTGTTTACACCTGGTTTTCTTGTGAGAGCTGGTGATTGAAGCTGGAAAATCTCAAGTTTGGGAAGGTCTGTTTCAATGGATCTGAGAGACAAGAGCATCAGCAAGATGAAGAATTAAACAAGAGCTGAGATGGTGAGAAGTCAACACAGCCCAAAACTCAACCTTTTGGGGATGTTCTTGACTCCTATGTCACTACTTCTCCTGTTCAAATAGAAGAGAGCAGGAAAGAGGCAATCGTTAACCTTACAGTCTCCCCAAATACCTGTGCCACACGCAGCTGGTGGGCCAGAACTGTGACCAGCTGATTTCCTGGTGCTGGCCTGGAGGGATGAAAAACAGAAGAGAAGTTTCACATCTGCAGGGGCCATGGTGCCTTGGGGGTGGCAATGGCAAAGAAAGCTTCACAAAATGCCCACTCCTCCCCACAGCCTCAGTCTCTCTCGTCACCAGACAAGGTATGTGCCCATTACATGACTTGATTTGCAGACATACCCTGTTTGGGTCTGAGCTATGCTGACTCTCGGGAGAAAGAGGAAGGTGGGGAAGAAGAGGAGCTGGAAAGCAGTGCAAACATTTGATAGTAAAGTATTGCCAGATTTTGAATTTTATTTGAAAAACAGCAGCCCCCATTTTCTTCTCCTGCACATAATTCCTACAAAGAGTCTTTGACATTGAATACAACTGCCTTTCAGGAAGAAAAAGTAAGAGAAGATGGGAATGAGCTCTGTTGCTCTTACTTGGATCCTAAGCAGTTTCCTTGGACAAAGTAACAACAGGATACACATAGGGGAGAGAAAAGAACAGCCAAGATAAAACCTGCCATTTCTGATTTTGGTGCTAACTCTTGTAAACATGCTCACTGTAGGAGAAAGACAGACACAACATACTTTCAGGCCACCTGGAGACCTGGCAAACTTATGTCATTGTGGTGCTCTTTACAGCATTGCTATTTAGCTGCCTTTTTGGTGGAGTTCACAGCCAAATGTTCTCTGAGCACTATCCCTTTTTTAAGCACATGGCAAGAAGAGATGGGAAAGAGAAAATGTGAGTGTAGAAAGGGAAAGGAAACGTAAGAAAAAGAGAGAGTATAACTCCTGTTCCTTGAGCTGTTCAAGCTTTAGCAGAAGCCAATGGACAAAGAAAAAAAAAGCTAAACCCATTTCTTCACATCCAATTTGATCAGTCATCTTCTAAAGTGAATAAATGAAAGTTCAACATCAGGATGGTTATTGGAGTCCAGCAGATGGAGGGAATAATGACTCTTCTCCTTCCTGCTCTATATGGCCCTTCTCCAGTCATCACTCCTATAATTTCAAACAAATGACCCCAAAAAGGTTATATATCCCATTGGTTCATTTTCTTCAGTTAGTCCTACTTCCCAACACACCAATTTCAGTCCACTGATTTCCAGCTCTACACTTCTCTTGTTTACCAAACATGATCTCAGCACTGTCCTTGATTGGCATCCATAGACCCTTTATTTGGATAAATCTAATCTATCTTTAGCTTTTGCTGACTTATATGAACAATCCTTGGTGTCAGTCTGAATCGGTCTTTAATTACTTTGGATGATGTAAATCTAGACCTCTACAGGAGCATTCTCTTTTTTCGCTCTAACTTCCTCTATGATCTAAGAAACCATCTGAACTCTGTGCTATCACTTCCTAGCTGAAAAACTGTACTGAAAAAATATACAAAAGCCCCACCTGCTCTAGGGATTATGTTTGTGAGCAGGGAAGTGATACTGTGCTGAAATCTTTTTATCAGGGAGCAGGTGATTCACAACCTTGCTGTGGGTCTTCAGGATCTACTTGAGTTAGACGAGTTTGATATCTAATTTAGGACACCATGGTGCTACCCCTGAAAAAGCCCACTAGCAAAAGCTGTCTGACCCAGTGAACCCAGCATTTCTCCTAGTTCCTTGCTGTTTTGAGATGATCATCATAGGGAACTGTTTGCATATCATAGTAATGAATGAGCATACTTAGATCCAGATCAAACCTGGGGCCAGGGTTTGACCTTTAAATCTCTTTTTATTTAATTGTCCTACCTAACAGGAACTTGACCTTCCTGAGAATCCTGAGGTCCAAGGTTGCTGAGGTGAGCTGGGTCTTTTGAAATGGGAAGTGAAATACAGCACCTTTTTCGTCTGGAAGTTGTTCCTAATCACCCCACAGGTGTTAGCCACCGGCTGATCCCAGCCCTCAGGAATGAAGTTCTCCATCCCCATCATGCCTGGCCTCTGCTGCCAGCTGATCAATAAAATCCATAACCAGCATGAAGACGATGGAGGGACCCATAGTCAGTCACAGGATGGCTGAATGTATTGGGTTTGCATGGCAAGGTTTTGGTAGTGGTGGGGTCAACCCACCACATTGAAACTCCTGCTTGACTACCGACACAGTGGTGGTGAGTCAAAAGGTGCGCTGCAATCAAGTACAGGTTTCCTATATAGTGGGGTCATACTCCCATCATCAATATTGCTTCAATATTGATGCATTTCACCAATGTTAAGGAGAAAAAATATGTTTTGTCATGCAAAAATAAGAAAAAAAACCTCATAACTTTAGGTTTGGTTTTTTTATAATGTTTTAAGAAAATAATTAAAAATTCAGGAAAGGGGCTCACCATTCACCTTATTTTGGGATATATTTGTTCAGCATAGCATTTTCTTTCATGTTCTGTCACTACAGATTTTTCTGAAATTTCTCTATTTTAGATAGCCTAATTAGAAGAATTTCTTATTTAGGTTACAGTTAGGGTGTCTCTGTTAAGAAGTCAACTATATTTACTTCTGAGGTGTGCAGTGAGGAACAATTAGATAATTGAAAAGGTTACTGAAGATAGAAGTGCCAAGGCACATCACTATCACTGCTTAATTCTATACATGCATTGGTAACAGACTATACAACCCGGACTACTAAAATTTCACTGACTCTCAAAAAAAAATGGTTTCTCTCTGTTTATCTTTTTCCATTCAGGAGTATAGACTCTTGCTCTGGAAGCTGTTTAAATACATTATATTAGGCACTAGTTCTCAATGTTAGTTCTGACTGCAAACTAACTGACAAGTAGCTGGTATGGTTGCCTCTGAAATACCATGTCTAAGTGGGGTGACTGATGTTTGAGAAAAAGGAGTCCATGCTAAAAAGAGTGAAAGATCAATGACATGTAGAAGAGAATGAAGGTTATTAAGCATCAGATATTGAAGCTCCAAAACTAACATTCATTTCGGAGCTGTGAAGGTGAAATAACTAAAATCCTTGCTTGATACCTTCAAGTACGAGGTTGTATGAAATGGTATCACTGGAATTGGTCTTGGATAACTCTCTTGGGACCCTCCAGTCCATAAATGTAGTCCTTATTCTGAGACTGTCTGAATGAGATGGAAAAGAAGATGTATGAAGGAGGCAGACAGAAGAAGAACCCATCAATAAATATGCTCAATTTGCAAGTTAAATGATTCCCACATACATGCACCAAGTGCCAGCCTTGCAGATGTAATTGGAGATCTGAAAGTCAAATTGTAACCTTTCTGCCTCCTTCCCCTTCACCAGGAATGAATATAAATAAATATTTGTCATAAAAATTTAGCTGATATGGGGCTTTTTTTGGTAGTTACGCATGAGGCAGAATATCATCACGTTCCTCATCCAGAGACATGTTCACTCTGTGAAAGCCAGATTCAGTGTGTGGCAGACAAGAAATGTGCCTGAATCACACGGAGAAGCCAGATCTAATGACTTGCAACATACTATTTTTACCCAGATCCCTGGGTTCTTCTTTTATTTTTTACAGCCACTTTTTATATGATTTGTGTTCAAATCCACTACAAGATAGCTCAGAAAGGCAATACGGGTCAAATTAGAGACTCAGATGAATTTTCACCCTGTGACTGATTCAGGACAGAGGGACCTAGCAAAGCACAGAAGAAGAACAACTCTCTAATTAACTTTGCTCTGTTAATGCAAATTCACTGCCGAACACTCCAACTTATCCTTGCCACAGAAGTGTCTACGGTGATGCCTCCACCTATTACCTACACAGCAGTTTTAGTAATGATAAAAGTCGACCTAGATGACCTAATACGTATTCTTCAAATGCAGACTCTATGAATCTAAGATGAAACTACTAATCAGAGAGAGAGAAAAAAATTTGCTGAAATAAAAGGAGGGAAAAATGGGTCACACGAAGTAAATTAAAAGAATGATCTCAGTGCTGCTTATAATGTGTTCTAATAATAAATTAATCAACTTCATGATAAAAATCTATAGGGAAATCTGTTAACATAAACTAGGCAAAATCTGACTTTGAACGGCTTTCACAGAGCAATTTCCCAGGTTAGTATGTAGGTCAACTGACACACTGAAGCTCAGCATTCACAAGAAGGGCAAAATGAATCATACAGCAACTCGAGGCTCCCTTGGTCAATAATCCATTTAAGTAGAGAAGCTATGCTTGATTCATGGCTACAGGCATTTGAGGGCATTGTTCTTCTGTCTCTGGAAGCATGGCACATAACTCACAAAAAGTTAAAGGAAAATGCAGAGACTGACCCCTCTATGAGACAATGCCTGCGAGGAAGGCGGAAAGCTGTAGCTCTTCCTGTGATTGTTAATAGCAGTACCAAAAACATGTTTCTACAATTATTCATTGGCCACAACATCCTAAAGACTGAATTCTAAGAGCTGTCAAATGTCTGGCCTTGCAGTTTGGTTTGACATTAACTTCACTCCAAGGAAAACCCCTGGACTATTTCTCAAAAGCAATAAACCACGCGGTTTGGATGGGAGACAGGTAAGGATAGACAGGATGGTTGGCATAGATGGGAGGATAAAATAGAATGTACAAAGTAATCTTACCTATTTCAACTAAAGAAAAAAATCACCAAAAAACAACAACCAACAAAACCCAACAACAAAAAAAATCCTAAACCAAAGAATCTCAAGCTGAGTATTATTAAATAATGACATTCATTATTGCTTTCCACTCCTCAGTGAATTGTAGAAATTATTTTTTCAAGTTTGAGAGGGGTACCATTGGGCACATACTTGATGACTTTTATAGTTGTGGAAAGTAGACATTGGAATTTAGGTACCTAAGCTAGTCTATATCCATTCTGGCTCACTCCCAACTTCAGGGGAATCTCATTCTAGATTTGGTCCAAATTTATATGTCTATGGACAGAGTCAGGAAATTGAACTTCAGAAAGCTGGGGGTTTTATGAGAGTCTTCAGTCAAATTGCTTACATACTTTCCAATTCATTCTACAGGGAGAATTGTAACAAATAGGACCGGAAAGATCTTTGAGGGGTCATCTAGTATACACCCATGCACCAAAATCCACTCTTATCTAAACTTCTTCCAATTACAGCATTCACCAGTAAAATACATGATTTAGACGTACCAGCTTCTGGGCAAAATGTAAGCAAGTGAAAGAGTAATCTCTCCTATGGAGTTAGGGTTTACAGCTGAATCCCTTAATATTCTGCTCATGCTAGACTGTTTTATTTTTCTAATGTAATCCTCCCAAGGTCCTTGCCTTCAGGAGAACTTTAAAATATAAAAAACAACACATTTACTGAATTTAAAACTTCTTACTGAAATGTTTTTACATGTTCATTTCTCCTCATTTGAGAACACAGGGCATTAACCTGATGTACTTTTAGACAGACTGTAAAAGCTCTAAACAACAGCAAACTTGGAGAAGACCTAGCAGAAACCAAAGCATGCAGCATTATCGGCACTACTGACCATGAGATATGGAGCAGAATAGAAAACCATGCAGAAAGGCTTTGTGCATTAATCTTTCATCGCTATCTTCACTTTCCCACTGAAAGGAGAGACAGAGGTTTCTGGAAGAATTCTCAATGTAACCTTGCAGATGAAACAAAAAAGCTCTCCAGACACCAAAACAGTGAGTATTCATTCACTGGGCTTACAACTAAATGGTATTTTAACCTGAAACAGGCACCAATACACACAAAAACAGAAAGCTTGAGGAATACCTTCTTCAGAGCCCAACAAATAAAAAAGAAGAACGACAGGAAAAAACACTTTTAAAATAAAACTCCTTATTTTCAGTCCAGATTTCCACAGTCTCCCTTGTCCGCACTGCTCTTTGGACTGACATCAATGACCATATTTCCTTTCAAACAAAATGGCTGTCGGTAGGCCGTACGACTCCCCGCAGTAAGAGTGCCCTATTTTCCGACTACAAAATCTGCTGCTATTCACTTGTCCTAGGGCAGTCAAAAATCTACTGCTAAATAGCCCTAGCTCCTACTGTGTCTGCCCTACTTTGTGATAACAGGGAATGCTGTTATCAATCTAATCTACCATAATTCAAAAGGGTAACGTTATTAGCCACCTTGCATTTCTAACCACAATACCAGTAGCACCTCTGGAGACTGACTGAGATTCTCTTAACAGTTCTTGGACCATGCTTAAATTCTTACTATATCAAAGGTTCTTCTTCAGTAGCAGCTCCTGCTCCTTTGTTGTTAAAAGGGATCCTTTTTCTTCTTCTTTCCAGACCACTACATAAAAATAAACTTCCTAGGCATATTTAGATAACCAGTAGCCTTAAAATCAAGAGGTAATGAATACTATATTTGTGATCTAAAATTGAAAAAACATGTTTTTGCATCCTCAAGTCTTGAATTTTGCATGTACTCTGACAATCATTCTGCCTATCGATGAGAAAATGGTAATAAAACCTCTTTCCCTACAGGGTGATAAACTGTTTGATAAGAAGCTTCAGATTGATGGTGACATAACATTTGTCTTGCTCCACAGGCAGATCTATAATTGTAGATGCCTGTATCTGAGGAAGTCACCAAAGGCTTCCTTGTAGTCAACAGAGATCTAACCAGGGTGTTCAATGGAATTTAGGGCAAGATTCATCTTAAATGTTTCTTGTTATTCACATAATCTATGACTTATATGAATAACCTTCATACCTGCTGAGATGACCTCAAGAACAGAGCAGATGAATGGCACACATTACCTGCATTGACTATATTGAAAGCTTTGATTAAATCTTAGAAGCAGATATCCCCATCACAGATACCTAAAGATTTTGTCTGCTACCTGGCTCTCTAAAAGTTTCCTTATACACCATTAATTGCAGCTTATGGAGAAAGGCATCTCCTAAAACAATATGTTCAACGGTGTTAGGCAACTGTCTTGAGATCACAGCCCTCCAAAAGCACTGGTCTGTCTCCGTGGTTATACCATGAGCCTAGACAAGTAGTGCAGATTGGGGACCTACCTATCAAAGAGCTAAAGATGGGTGAGAGGAGTTCTCCACTTATGTTCTGTGATTTTAATGGACAGGGACACCAAATCAGGTAAAAATAATGCTTTTAACAAATGATTGTGCACAGTGGATCAGCCATAGTGTGGTTGCACTCCAGGAAATGCTGTGAGATGATTCCTTAATAAATAAGCTGTGCCATATCTTTTTTTTTTTTCATATCATTCTTCTTTCATTCTTTGAAAGTCTAGTGGTCACCCTATTTTCAAATGATAATTGAACTGAACAGCTTCTAGTATCAACACTGTGATTTAATGTCTGCCTGCTTAATGACAGGGGCATGGCCAGCTAGAAAATCTGGAAATAGACTCACTTGGCTCACATCTCCTCACAGAAAAAACTTCACACTCCTCTCTTCTTGCCCAGCACGTATGCAACTCTCTCTTCAGCTTCCTAATATTGCTGCCTCCTCTGGAAGTCTTGTCTGTCTGCAACTCTGCTCTGAAATTAAAACATGAGGCAATCACGAGAAATCATAACAACCTCAGTCCCAAAGGCAAAAGAATTAGTACACACCTAAGACCATGTTTCTAAAAGCTGTGGTTTCACAGGTTGAGCACTAAAAAGATTACGTCATGGCATCCTGTCATTTTATATGAAGGAATACAAGGCTTTGTTTCAGACGTGTCAGGTTTAGTTCTCAAACGCATATCCTGCTATTGCTACTTTTGTTACCTGAATCACAACAAGTGTACACCTTGTCTCACATCTGGTAGGTTCACAATACTTCTATCTAAGTATTCTTTAAAGTTTGCACAAGAAACTTGCAGACATTCTGTTTATGGAAACTGAGGATGTCAAGCAACATAGAAGAAACAAGGGCCCTGCTTAGCAGAGCGGTGGTAGGTGCTGCACATGGTTTCTTGATTCTCTAGTCAAAGCTCTGATGAGAGCAGCCAACAGACCGCAGACCAGCCGAGAACGCTCCGAGGGCACAGCAGCGCGCTGTGGCAGCTTGTCCCTGCCACGGCCTGACAGCGGAGCGCCGAGAGCGCTAGCTAGGCTGGCACAGCAGCCATTGGGGCGTTGGGCATGCTGCTCTGGTGAGCAGACTGCGTGGGAGCATCTGGCCCTGAAAGCAGAAGAGAACAAGAACAAGGATAATGCAGAAGCGCTCTTGGATGGACCAAAGTATCCCACCGATGCAAGCACAGGCACGAACAAAGGGTTATTCTGCTCCATCCCCTGTAATCCAATCAGCTAATATCCCTTTTTAATTAGCTACAATCAAGTTAGCATAATAAGTGCCTTCTCTGTTTACGAGCTTCATCTGTCCTCTTCCACTCTTGCATCCAAATCTGCACTGCAGTTACGGCTGGGTTTTGACAATATTTGCTAAGCAGCTTGACTGAGGGTTGTCCCAACCTTCCCAGTAACCTCAGGGGCACTGAAATCCACCACTCGGTACCTATTAGGCTGAAAGAGAATATCCCGCTACCCTATTGTTCCTAGTCAATGTTCTGCCCTCCAGACAACAGCCCCGACCTCTCTGGAGGAATATCCCTGTATTGTCAATAATCTGATCGACCGCCGCAGGGATAAGAGAGCCTCGCACAGCCCTTGTACCTGTGCACAAGTACAAATACGGAGGATGTTGAAGTAGCGTTCAGGGGACAGGCAAGAAGAGTAGCTATGTTGAAACCTAATGTGTTACCGATGTTTATTTGTACACAAAGGCATTAAAATACACAAGACATTTCAGAGACTTAAAGGACATTTGTAGCAATAGTCCAGGACAAAGACTGCTTTGTAAGAATTTGCTATGGATCTTCACATTAATGCAACAAAATAATTCTTTCATTTCACAGCTCACGATTCTTTGTCAGATTATTGCACAGACTGCTTTTTTTATTGCTTGGTGGCTTTTAATTGGCATGCATCATAGGAAGGGAAATATCAATGCAAGGATGACTTAGAAATGCAAAATAACTAGGTTATTATCCTATTTTACAGTAAGCCTTCTTTTAATAGCCACTCATTTCTGCTGTTCAAGCAGCCCCTGTGAAAAGGGATTTTGTCCTTCAGCCAGAATAAAAGACATCTTGATGCTAAAAATAAAAGAAACGGGAATCACTTGCCGGAGCTGGAATCCTCCCCTGCAAGAAGGCTCTGACAGCACTGAGGCTGGCAGAGAGGCGTCGTGACGGAACAAAGGCAACAACAGCCCTGAGACATCTCCCCTGCACAGCAGGAGGAAAATATTCATAAGGGTCTGTATTTCTTAGAAACCATCCAGTGATGCTAAGTCTACTGTCAGGCTCACTTAAAGCAAGGCAAGCCTTTCCATCAGCTTCACCAAGCTTAGCCAAAGATTTCTAATAACCACCTGCAAGCTAGCACAGCCCAGCTACAGCAGTGTAAACAGGGCCAAAACAACATTCTGTGGGTTAAAAATTGGAGTTAACTAAAGCAACAAACTGCCAGAGTTTGTCCTTTATTTTGCACTTTCCCTGTTATCTCTTCTTTTTCTTCCCCCTTCTCCCCCCTTTTCCTGAGCTGGTACGTATCTGCTGCTGAGAGAAATCAGAACCATTCATGGCTTCAGCTGAGCAGTACTGGTATGCAGTATCTCAAGATCTGGCACATACAAAATTGAATGTTCCTGTTGTAAGAAATATTTACCTAAAGACAGTCTGCACCTGCACTCAGGCAGAGAAAATGACTAAAATGGGAGATTCCTCCCTGTAAACTACCAGTTTTTAAAAATCCAATTAAGAAAACCACTTTATGTCACTGCTCAGCCACCAAGTGCACAGCGGCTAATTAAATGCGCTGCTCCAGCTAGGAAGCTTGTTCTGACTTCTGGCTACAACTGTCAGGCTTCAGGCTGCTTAGATAAAGGATGACGGGAAAATGTAACGTCAGACAGCTCGCTCTCTTTGGCTTTGTTCTTCTTCTTGCACTCACCAGGAGGAAACCTGCAAAGAAGGGTCAAAAGTCTGTAGCTGCCCAGTCTTTCTCTTCACATCTAGCACACGGCCCTCCCGTTCCTCGGCACTCATCCAAACAACAAGCCCAGTTCGGGTAAGTGCAAATCAGTTTCTGTTAGGCGATGTGTGAGAGACTTTATCAACACAATATAATGATGCCAAATCCACTGGTGTGCTCAGGGGACAGAGGAAAAGACCAAGGGTCACCTGCCTCAGGGCCAGGTACTTACATATATTGGCTGGCACTTCGCATAAGTCTTGGACACATCACTCAGAAGGCTGTCTCTATCAAGCCAGTGGTGTGATGCTTTAAAAGGCGAAGACGCCTTTAGTCAGGCATCTCTGGAAGCCAGTATCTGCATATGCCATGCACCTGGCTGCTGGCTCTAAACACAGCAGCTGAGGCAAAGGTGATGCCCAGCAAGCTTCAGCTCCCATTATGCGATTGGTGATGGGCAAAGAGCATCACCAGCCTCAGAGATGCCTTGTGCAAGGACACATCACTTGTAACTTAAGGAGTTAACTTAACCACTTAAGGAGGATCCTGGGAACTACAGGCTTGTTAGCCTGACCTCCGTACCAGGGAAGATTATGGAGCAGTTCATCTTGAGAGTGCTCACAGGGCATGGGTTCATGAAAGGCTTGACCAACCTGATCTCCTTCTATGACCAGGTGACCTGCCTAGTGGATCAGGGAAAGGCTGTGGATGTTGTCCACCTGGACTTTAGTAAAGCCTTTGACAGCGTCTCCCACAGCATTCTCCTGGAGAAACTGGCAGCTCGTGGCTTGGACGGGCTTACTCTTCACTGGGTGAGGAACTGGCTGGATGGCCGAGCCCAGAGAGTTGTGGTGAACGGCGTTAAATCCGGCTGGCGGCCAGTCACAAGCAGTTGTTGCCCAGGGCTCTGTTCTGGGGCTGGTCTTGTTCAGTATCTTTATTGATGATCTGGATGAGGGGGTCGAGTGCTCCCTCAGTAAGTTTGCAGATGACACCAAGTTGGGTGGGAGTGTTGATCTGCTGGAGGGTAGGAGGGCTCTGCAGAGGGATCTGGACAGGCTGGGTCGATGGGTAGAGGTCAACTGTATGAGGTCTAATAAGGTTTAATAAGGCCAAGTGCTGGGTCACAACAACCCCACGCAACGCTACAGGCTTGGGGAGGAGTGGCTGGAGAGCTGCCCGGAGGAAAGGGACCTGGGGGTGCTGGTTGACAGCCGGCTGAACATGAGCCGGCAGTGTGCCCAGTTGGCCAAGAAGGCCAACAGCATCCTGGCCTGTATCAGGAATAGTGTGGCCAGCAGGAGTAGGGAAGTGATTGTGCCCCTGTACTTGGCACTGGTGAGGCCGCACCTCGAATCCTGTGTTCAGTTTTGGGCCCCTCACTACAAGAAGGGTGCTGAGGTGCTGGAGTGTGTCCAGAGAAGGGCAACGAAGCTGGTGAGGGGTCTGGAGCACAAGTCTTATGGGGAGCGGCTGAGGGAACTGGGGTTGTTTAGTCTGGAGAAGAGGAGGCCGAGGGGAGACCTTTACGCTCTCTACAACTACCTGAAAGGGGGTTGTGGCGACGAGGGTGTTGGTCTCTTCTCCCAAGTAACTAGCGATAGGACGAGAGGGAATGGCCTCAAGTTACGCCAGGGGAGGTTTAGATTGGATATTAGGAAAAATTTCTTCACTGAGAGGGTGCTCAGGCATTGGAACAGGCTGCCCAGGGAGGTGGTCATCTTTGGAAGTGTTCAAAAAACGTGTGGCTGTAGTTCTTCAAGACATGGTTTAGGGGACATGGTGGTGCTGGATTGCTGGTTGGACTTGATGATCTTGAAGGTCCTTTCCAACCTTAGTGATTCTGTGATTCTGTGATTCTGTAACACACCAACCTTCTTTACCTTCTCTGTAGCCTCCTTTTCTGGGATAAACCAGAGAACAAACCAGTCAGAAACAGCCTGAAGCAAAGAAGTGTCTCTCTCTGAGATGTTCTTCACTTCTGCTATTGCTGTGTTGCACATGCAGGAATGAACGCTCCTGCTGGTGCCCTGTTCACTTGAAAAGCAGGTTCACCACTGTTTTTGCATAGCACCTACCGCATGACGAGAAGAGTACTCAACTGCCGTTGTACAGTGTTTAATGAAAGGACCCCCACGGCCTAATTACAGAGCAATGACAATGCACACCTTCCTGTCTTTCAGGATTAATTGTAAAACACAGGAAAACTGTAACTGATTAGTAATCTAGTGATACCCACAAATACCTCATCGTTAATCCTGAACTGTGCAATGCCATGATGGTCCTTAATGTATCTGGGATGTTTCTTCCTTTTCTCATTGGCAGCAACCTACAGGCTATGGGCCTGATTCCTGCTTACTCGAGATGAGCATCTCCACTTGATTCTAAAATCAAGCTTGACATTAGCACTACTTTCTGTGTTGGGTTTTGGGGGATTTTTTTTCCTCAGCTATTACAAAGATACCAGCTCAGATAAAATCCTGCCAAAGTAACTCCAGAAGCATGGAGCAGCCCAAATGAAAGTACATCAAGAATGAAAAGCGTCACGCTGAATGAATTAGAAATTCTAAATCTAATTAGAAAATTAGAAATGAGCTCAGAAAAAGGAACGATCTGGATCCATGAGAAAAAAGTTTCCATTTTAGTGATGTCTGCCTGCCTGGGTTCTTCTCTAAGGATCTCTGAAGTTCCCTAATTCCTTTCTTGGCAATTCTTCCATATGCTGGTATGCTATTAGCACACTGCAGGGACACAGATTTCCATGATGCAAGTTGCTTATTTTTCCTTAGTCCTTCACATTGTTTGTTTAACTTTGTCTATATGCTTCCCATGGCAATCTCAACTTTGATGACAGAATTATTAACAGTGGTGAGGGCTGATGGGGAATCTCAAGCAGAGTAAACACAAACACATACTGGCGTAGCGCAGTGTTTGTTATTGCATGTGTCATGGTAAAGCTTTTTGAAAAGAAAAAGAAATGTTCCACTTCTTATAAAGCTAGTCTCATGGGACACAAACTATTCCATCAGGAGGCTCTAAGGGGATATTGCAAATTAGCTTTTTAGCCTTAATGAATTGATTTTTATTACCCTTCACGTTCAGAAATGTATGTGACACAATAGCAAGTTTTAGGGTCAAAGCATTCAACAGTCGAAAAAATACCAAAAATGGAACAGCCATTTAACCTTCCATTCCTTTTTATTCTATAGTCATTCTTCATGGGTACTATGATAATCTTTAACTACATAATCACAGACTAGTTTTCCCACTGGGCCCCTACTTCACTCACTGCATGTAAGACATGATGTGCACTAACCAGGTAGCTATTCAAAATGCCACTGCTTAATGGCAGCTCTGTACAATTTTTGTCATGACCCATTCAAACTCTGCATAGTTTGAATTCATTTTTCACTTTTTTCTGAGTGCATCATGATTGTCCTTATATGCTTCATGAGGGACTTATCTTTGTAAGATTTCAAGACTATTAACATCCCCATTTTAAATATGAGGAACTGGGGTTGAGAGAGATGTTGTTAGACACACTGTTAATTTTGAGCGCCAGGTTTGTTATGCCTATGGATTGATCTTTCTGAATACCTGACATTTTTGTAGCACTTCTGTCCACGGTTTGTTGCACAGACGCTCACGGACAGTGTGTTTGTTGAAAAGGAGAGCTAGCTTATTGGCATAGGATAGCACTCGTGAGGAATCAGATCTCTCAGAGGCAGTTGCTTGCTGCCACCCATGATGGCAGTCTGTTGTGAATATCCTTGCAGCAACATCTTCAAGCTGGATTGGGTAAGGCTGTTCTGATCAATTCCTATATTCCATCTGGCCTGTGGTCCTATGTGAACACCCCAGCAAACATAATTTATGGCTACTGATATACCATAACTATACATAAAACATGTCACAAATAACTACGCTAAAAAGACTGCCCCATATAACCAATCCTGTACCTGCAAGAAACATTTCTATTTGCTATTTACAAGTGTCTTATGTAAGCACAATTTGATCACCTCTGGGAATCTCCTGCCTGGTCATTCCAACCAGGATGTTCAGCAATACATTTAAGCACAGCAGGAGCTGCTGGGAGAGACCTTTATAACGGTACAAAATTCCCGCTTTGATGGCTCCTGTAGCCACCAGCCAATACTTAATTATGAAAGTTCAGTTAACACCTAGTTTCAAGTCAATCCATTGTCTTAAAGCAGCTCATTATCTCATCTTCACAAACAACTTGCCAGCAAGTTCCTGGACTGCTCCAGAAATTAATGCCTTAAGTACAGCAGACGTGCACACACAGGTATAGTCTAGCTACACCACAGTTATAACTAAACCCCTTGATTTTCATACCTTTAACTCATCAGTAGCTTCAGCTCCATAAATCATGTCACCAGCTCCTACAAACTTCAGCTGAAGATACCAGCAGTTGACCTTGCTTCAGATGAACCCCAAGCCTCAAGTGTTGCACACCCCATGAAAGAAGACCACTCTGGGCAAGCTACAATTTATCAGTCTTAAATGAAGGTGTGATTTAAGGCTGAATCGGAATCGGGTGTGTGCATAGGCAGTCCTCTGATTAACCATGTAATCTTCTTGTCCCCTGCCTTATTCGTTATACAACTAGGATTCACAGCCCTAATATCCAGCCCTTCCAGGTGTGAGACAGAACTCCTTCCCTTCTTGTTCTACACTGTCTTGGCACCAAAATGAGAGTCTCTGAGTACAACCAGTAGTTGTCTTTCTGCTTTTGAGTGCTTGCAAACAAATCCTAGTGTCAAGGATCAGGAACCAAGGGGACAAATCTTCCTGGACCTCTGATTTGGCACTCATTCAGCAGCATGGGGAATGGGCTGAATGCAAATCACTGTTACCCAGTAGAAGCAGCAGAGGATGAAGTAAGTTTAACATAGTCAGAACTGTGGGAGAATTCATCTCCACAGTCTCCAGGAGGACCACAGAAAATAAGATCTCAGATCTTTGACAGATTCAGGCAATTCTTCACAAAGATGAAACACCTAAACAGGAGGTAAAAACATACCTGAAACCTGCCTTTCAAGGCAGGATAGCCTCTTGTTCTGATCTACTTCTTAGGAGATTTCTCGGGTGACATAAAAAAGTACTACCTCTTTCTGTGGGCTTAATCTTCACATTTGCAGCTGACAAGGGGAACACGGTCTAGGGGAAGGTGTCCCTGCCCATGGCAGGGGGATTGGAACTAGGTGATCTTTAAGGTCCCTTCCAACCCAAACCATTCTATGATTCCATGATTCTATGAAAGCTTCTCAGAAACTCAATCAGGAGAAAAGCATATTTAGCACCTGAATATCTATTTACGTTTGTATAACTGTGTATAGTGAAATCTGGGATCATTGCAAAGTGTTTGTCTAAGCATACAGAAATCGGGGCTCAGCTCCCTGCTCGTCCACAGCCTTCCTTGCATGACTTTGACAAATCACATAGGCTCAGATCTTCAACATTATTTAAGAATCTGCTTGCAGTTTAAATCCCTACTTTCCTCTGGATCCCATTTCATCTACGTACCTTTGAAGATCTACGTACCTTTGAAGATTGAAATCTTCGGTTTCCCATCTGTAAGATAAAGGCAGTATTCCCTGAACTTACGGCAGGGTAGGGAAGATAAATGAACCATTACTGGTAACACGCTTGGCCACTCAACAGGCAGCCAGGAGACTGAAGAAGTTCTGCATATTATTTTTATTAGTACTACCAGCATTTTAATTTACCTGTGTGCATACTCCCCAAGATGGCTGGGTAAATTTAGATGAAAATAAAAGAAATGTAGCATGGCAATATTAAATGAACAACCATGAATTCCCTGCAAAATAAAAGGGTGGTGTAGTTCATGGAAAGCTACTTGCCACCTTCCACAGTCTCCTCTTCCCAAGCTTACAGCAGGGATTGTAGGGAATGCTTTACCACAGCTGCCCTGCCCTGAAAAGGCTTTAGTGTTGGTGGACGCTGTGCAGGCACACGGAGCTCAGGGGACATGCAGAAGAGGTAAGAATGCGTCAGTACATACTGTCTCATGCATTCAGATGGAGGTTACTTGGCTCACTGGGATTTATGAGAATTTATTAGGACATTTATGGTTTGCATTAGCCAAATATACACAGTCCTGTGCTCCTTTCCTTGTTATTCAGTTTGCCATGGGTGAAAAGATAATGATTTGTTTTGAAGGAAGGAAGGAAATTCTCTTTTCCCTTGTCAAAGGAAGAAAAGGACTTTTAAGTCACCAAGTGAAGACAGACCATGGCTGAAAAGTGCAGCCCTACAGAGACTTAGTCCCTGAGAAGGAGGGGTGCTGTGATGGAGCAGAAACCTCACGAACCCAGACCTCATGTTTGCAGGCTGCAAGAGAGGGAGTGAAAGGTAAGGGCAGTATGCATGCACTACATGAAATTCAAATAAAAATAGAGGTTAATGTGGCATTTAGTAAATGACCTCCTCTTTCTCCATGTTAAATCATGCTTTCTCCTACAGGTCTGGGTTGTCCTCAGTTTTTAATGGTAGGAGCTCTTTTGGGTTGTAGGAATGTACTGCTCTCATGGCATGTGGTCCTGCTCTCTAGCAGGGAGTCAAGTATTACTTTAATTAATAGCAATGGTAGCTGTGACTACCGAAAGGAGAGAAGGCCAGCTAAGAGCACCATTTAACATAAAAATAAATTAGACTTCAGGAAATGGGACCACAAGTACATAATACTTTACGACAGTTGCTACTAAGCAGACAGCTCCCCTGACCTGAAGAGATTAATTTAATGCATGTATGTCACTCCCCTTTTAAAGCATCACTCATACGAGTACAGTGTTCCTCTCTATGATTTTGACTTTGTGCCAAACTGGGAGAGAGGACAGCCAAGTTGCCTAGCTTTAAGAAAAATAGACCTTCAAACACACTATCACCAGATTTCTGCACTACCATATTTTGTAGCAGGGCTGGCAAACCCTAAACCCATAGGCCAATTTGTGTTTTAATTCATGCAGCAAATGGCCTTGCGACAAGCTCAGTATTAACTCATTTATCATCTCTTTTTTTCTGCTCAGCTCACCAGCTACAGCTTTATTTGCAGCCTAAACGCTGAACTATAGATAGCTTGAGAGGCAGAATTTGAAATGAAAAATGAACGCACCTTAAAAATTTAGCACCTTGAGTGGTGACCTTGTCAAGCTTTACAAACTAAGCAGAATTGGGTTAGGCGTCCTGCACTGAAAGTAGAGCTATCAAGAGGGAGAGGCAAGAGAAATCAGAAGGTGACATTCAGCTTTGCTTTCATCAGGACAGCAGAGACACGGTTCCCTCATGTAGCCCTGGGCAGATGCTACAGAAAAGCCATAGGCTGGAGCACGTTAATGTTGTTAACTTTCGTTCTCAAGGCATTAGAAGAGAGTTTTGCATTGATGCTTTTTATGATTGCAGTTTTTTTCACCAGCTCCTTTCACATTGCATCCTCCTTTTCCAGTATTTGCAAGTCAGACTTGTTGTTTCTGACCGGTGAGGCAGCAGTACTCACGTCTACAGAAGAGTACAGTGCTGTCCATCTGCAGCATCTTGTGCACTTGTGAGTCTGTTTTCTACTGAAATGCAACTGCTGTAAAGCTTGTTCAGCCTAAAAAGGAAAATAAGGCAAGGAACAATGCAAAAAGAAAGAAAAATAAATATAAAAATGCTGTGATGATTGCAAGCATATACAAGACTGAAAAGAAAGAAATACCATTGCTTAGAAAATTATTTTTTAATTTTATTTCTACTTTCTAACCATATTTAGATTTTGTACAATGAAATCAGCCTCTTTGTTGTCATTAGCACATCCTCACATCTTAGTTTGGTTTCATGTGAAACCAAGGATTATATTATATGATCTGTCTGCCAGATGCTCCTCCACCCTTTTCTCCCAATGCATTTCAACCCTCTTCCGATTTCCAACAGATTTAAAGACGGGAGAGAAAATCTTAAAGACAGAAATTCCAACAAGCTTCCTGAGAGCCGGTGTCCAGAAAGCAGAAAGAGAACTGAATGAGCGTCTCCAGTGAGGAGAAGCTGCAGTGGGAATCCATCTGCTGGAATAGCACTGCACGAGCGTGTACCCACCAGCTGGCCATGCAGCACACGGTACAAGCCAACCAGACTGGTCACAGGTGCCAAAAGCTGCAGGTGAAAGCTCAGATCAGTAACTCTGAAAATCAAGCTCCTTATAGACACAGCAGGAACAAGCCCCAGAACTTGAAAGCATTTTATCTGGTATTTATTGTTGTGACTGTTTGGGTCCTCTCCACTGATCAATCTCAGATTAACTTTGTCACTGTTAGAAATTAAAACTTCACCCTGGAGGGTTTTTTTTCTCATTGTGGGGATGGACCTTCATGCCTATGCACTGCACGCAAACAGGCTTCGCCATCATTTCCTGGTATTCGTTACAATTAACTTCCATTGCTACTCAGCAGAAAAACAACAAAACCTTCTTGCAAAGAGAAGAGGCTAAAACCTCTGAAGTCCCCAAGTTTTACTTGAAGCTATATGTCTTCCCAGAAGTCTGTTTTCTACTTCCACAGAAGTCAAGAGGTATTTAAATCAATTATTGTGGCCTACACCTTGGCATGAGCACTTCTATGAAACAGGTTAACAACAAAACGCCGCTGCCTCATAAAATTAAAGAGGATGGATGGGCTCAGTAATAGACGTGACTCCAGTTCTTACCAGCTTCCTCATCAAATCAAGTTATGTCACTGAGGCAACTCTTCAGCATTTGCCACTAATAGACACAGCAAAGTCCTCGGAGAGCTGATCTGGCACAATAGTTGACAAGAAATACATGGGGCAATTGGTCTTGATAAAAACTGCGCAGACGTAAATTGCTTTCTCAAACGCCTTGGGGACGGTCCTTAGAATAACACAGAACTCAAAATAGAAAATAAATACTAAAATATAGGCTTTGAACTACTACCTCTCCCAACTCAGGCAATTGTAATAGGGCAACAGAAGGAAACCTGACCACAGTGGAGACATCTATGAGTGTTTATAAACACTGAGCTATCTGGATAAAACGTGAACCTGAGCAAAAAAGTCATAAATTTTTGCAGGTGCAGTGAGTTAAATGTGACAGACAGGTCTGAGGGGTGCTATGGGAAGCAACACGAGCAGGCGTCTGGGTGTGAAAGGCAGGTGGGAGGCTGATGTAGGGGAACGGGACCTCACTGTCCACTGCAATGACGCAAGCCCAGCTCTTTGCTTGGGCAGTTTTCCCCACAGCAACAAATTCATCCATTATACTTCACAGCTGCTGCTGAAGCAGTGCACAGTGGGGAGAACCCAAGACAGTGCTGTGAACTTCTTTAGAGCACAATGGTGCTGCTGAAGTATCATATATTTTATCTTGGCAAAACTGCTACCGTGCGTAAGAGATGCTGATACCATCATGGGAGGTATAGAAAAGTATCTGATGGCGTAACAAGCCCAGAGAGAGAGAGAAGTCAACACTTCATAAGCTGTTAAATACAGCTTTTGCAGCGTGTAAGGTTTTCCTGGATAAGTATGTGACATTTTTCAGTCTTTACCTTCAAGACACTGGGAAAAAAATAAAAATAAAAAAGTTTTATTATTATTTTGACTTGACAAAACATGGGTTTCAACTAATGCAAGTTCTCCTAAAGTGTGTTTTATCCCAGTTTTTTGACTTAGCAGATAACTAAAATTTTAAGGACTTAACAAAGCCCCCTTGCCTATGGATTTGCACATTAATAGTGAACTTCTAGAAGAACTCTCTGCTGTATAATAATTCGTGCTCAGAGCCGTTCTCCATCCTCACATTAGACCCAAGGCACAAAAAGAATTGCCAAGGGGCAAGAGTTGTAGTTTAAGGCAAAGGAGGTCACAAAGGGTGTGACCACAGCATTGGCTACAAAAGCATTGTACTTCTAGACTGGTCTCTTCCTTTACGAGTTTTATCTGTTTTGTCCTATCCTGCACCTGAGACATGGCTCTCCCTGAAAGCCTGCTGCATAGAAAAGGTAAGAGGTGCAGCATACATTTCGAGGATGAAAATTCCAAATTAATCAAAGATTCAGATACCTGTCCACTGAATTCAGTATATATCTAAAATCCTGATTCCACTTGGGAGATCTCAGTTGTTGGGGTTTGGGTTTTTTTGGTCAGGACTGTGGTTTTTCACTGTTACAAGTCTGCAATTTTCTTCTGCACCTTTTCTAGACAAAAATCAGATTCTTTCATAACTCTGGTTATCTGCTTAGTACACAAGACATACCAAGATATTTATCTTTTTTAAAATAGTTAGTTTTGGACAAGCAGCAATTTTTTGTTTGTTTGTTTTACCTATGGAAATATCTTTAAAAGAACTATCCGTAGCGATAAATTGGGCTTATGAGTTAGGGCTTGAGGTATAGGCAAAGGGAGGGGAAATCTGTGACAAGTTCAGTCCAGGTAATATCCCAATCCATATGCATTAAAATAAGTTTCTTGAAAGCTACATTGAAAGGCTCTGTTTGGGGTCACCTCTTTCGCTGGCTAATGTTTGGATGTACATGTGCATCTTGGCAGAGGTACCTTCCCAACAACGTCTCCTGCCTGTACGCTGAGGAACAGCAGCAGGGAGAGGAAAACTTGAAACGTTTGCTGTGAACAGCTTTGTTCAAAACTCCCATCGGTCACTGTTAATATAACAAAACAGAACAGAACAAAAAGCCCAACAGATTCGGAAAGGCATGAGGAGTCTTGTTCAAAACAATCGCTGGACCTGGTACAGAAAAAAATCACTGGAAAAGCATGATCTGAGCCCAGCGTGCATTCAAATCAGGCCACTTCTGCTGTCAGTGAATAGAGGCCATGAGTGAAAGCTGTTGCTACCAGAAGGACAAATCTTTACTGAGCAAGAGTATGTCCTGCAAATATCCAGCATTTAATACATCTCAGAGAAGGACCGCAAAGCATTTTGCAAAACACAGCTGAAGCCTCATCGTATTCAGAAAGGCAATCAGTGCAATTCATAGAGGAAAAAGCTGTTGAGATGAAGTTTCCTGACAGTGGCCGTACATTCCATCAGTCAGTAGTTCTCCGCTATATCATGACTGATTTCTTGAACCCTCTGAAAGCAGAAACTGTGTGCAGATTTATGCTCTTATCCTACCATGTCTTCCCTCTTATGAAGCTTTTCTGTATAAACTTTGACTTTGAGGCACACATGGCAGGCTCTTGCATTCGCTGCATGCCCATCACAAGCCCAAGTCTGCCTTTGCAGACTGATGGGGGGTCCCCAACGTCTCCAGAAGAGGTCATGCAGCCTTCACCACTCAACTGCTCCCAGAAGAAAATGCTAATCTAACAGAAGCTACTTAATTTACTTTCTTAATCGATATATCAGGAATATAAAATACCATTTAACTAACCAACATGGGAAGGATTTATAGCAGCACTAGGTACTAAAGAGGAATATTTAACTATGCTCTTCCTTGAACCAGAATTTAGCCCTCAGTCCCTCAAAGGATGAAATATGTGGTTGTCTGCCTCCTCACTTACTGGAACAGAAGTGTGCTGTTGAGTCATTAATAAATCAGGGTGAATTTAACTATATTTCTGTCAGTTTTATTTTAAAACCAATGGATAACTATTTTGACAACATATTATAATCTGCACTGTCGTATTATTCACACCTATTGTTTACCACAGCATCCCAGATGACTGTTCAGTGATGACAGCACACAAAACATGCACCTTGCCTCTACCAACCACTTGCTGGAGGCTGGAGCTGACGTTCATGCTGGGGGCAGCCAAAAGCGCAAACATGACCAACCACCACAGCACTCATTAAGCTGCACTAATTCACTCCCCACCTCTCCTGCGACCGTGCGTCAAGCCCTGTTGTGTGGTTAGCCCAAGATCACATGGAAAATTTGTGGCAGAAAAAAGAACAGGCTGCGGGACCTTCCCTGGCTGGTGAAAGCATTCTTGACATGGGATTGTCTGTAATTGTCTCAAAGGAAACCTAGACAGATGCAACGCTGGCAATTCCAATGAATATAAAACATTACAGAGAGGTCATAAAGAGCTCCATTTTTCATACGTCTCCTCTAGTCCTGCTACCTCTTCCCTGTAAATCTTCAGTTCAGTACCTAAATGCTTCCTTGACAATCTGAATTCAACCTGGGAGCAATGCAATAGATACCGGAATACAAGTCTCTAAGTATATTTTTTCAAATTAATTCATTCCCTTTCTTTGGTGTCCTTGACATTGAGATAGGGTGGAAGAAAATGTGTCATTTGATGACACATTACTTTTTCCCATCTCAATCCATCTTCCCCAATGCTTATTCAATAGTTACATGACTTGAATTCATCATGTCAAGTGTACACTAAAATTGAATTAAAACAATTTGAGTCAGAAAGCATACAGATGCTCATACGTTTTCCATAGCTAAGAACATCCTGTTACAGTAGCACAGCTGCAAATTTTGAAACATTTAAAAAGAAAATTGCTTTACATGGGGGAAGGGAAGGAGAGGAAAGATGCCTGAATTTAAGCAATTCATGTTCTGCATTATGCTGGCTGGTATATTTTTGAAGTTTCAGAAACGGGAATGCTGGGTAAAAAGGAGGAAAATTCCATTAGTGCCTCCATAAAGTGTTTTAAAGATGCTCTATAAAGTTTTTCAGCACTGAAGAGCTTTCTTCTAGACACATTCTGCAAGGCTAAATTAGACACATTCCTATTCCATTGAGAATTGAAAATAGAATTAAAGAACACATGTTTACAGAGGCTTTAAGAAAGGGATTTATAATCAAATCTAGGTGACAAAAAAACAGTGCTGGAGTCAAATTCTCAGCTGGTGCAAACTGGTGGTGTGATACAGCTGAGAACCTGACCATGAATTTCTGATACATTTCAGTAGTCACTTTTACATGTATTTGCACAAGAGCAGGGGAAGGTTACTTGGTTTTATTATTTATTTAATGGCATGAAGAGCTGACCCAAGCCAGAACTCAGAAGAATATGCTGAGAAGAATTACACTGGGCAAAAGGATCATAAAATCATAGAATACTTCGGCTTGGAAGGGACCTTTAAAGGCCATCTAGTCAAACTCCTCTGCCATGAGTGGGGGCATCTTCAACTAGGTCAGGTTGCTCAGAGCCCCGTCCAACCTGATCTTGAATGTGTACAGGGATGGGGCATCTGCCACCTCTCTGGGCAACCAGTGCCAGTGTTTCACCACCCTCATTGTGAAAAATTTCTTCCTTGTATCTGATCTAAACCTAAATCTATCTGGTCTAAATCTAGCCTCTTTTAGTTTAAAACCATTACCCCTTGTCGTATCGCAACAGGACCTTCTAAAAAGTCTGTCCCCATCTTTCTTAGAAGCCCCCTTTAGGTACTGGAAGGCTGCAAGAAGGTCTCCCCAGAGCCTTCTCTTCTCCAGGCTGAACAACCCCAACTCTCTCAGCCTGTCCTCACAGCAGAGCTGTTCCATCCCTCTGAGCATTTTTGTGGCCTCCTCTGGACCCACTCCCAACAGGTCCATGTCTTTCCTGTGCTGAGGGCTCCAGAGCTGGACGCAGGACTCCAGGGCGGGCCTCACCAGAGCAGAGTTGAGGGGCAGAATCCCCTCCCTCGACCTGCTGGCCACGCTGCTTTGGATGCAGCCCAAGAGACAGTTGGCCTTCTGGGCTGCAAGTGCACATTGCCAGCTCATGTCCAGCTTTTCACCCACCAGCACCCCCAAGTCCTTCTCAGCAGGGCTGCTTTCAATCCCTTCATCCTCCAGCCTGTATTGATACCAGGGGTTGCCCCAACCCAGGTGCAGGACCCTGCACTTGGCCTTGTTGAACCTCATGAGGTTCACACGGGCCCATTCCTCGAGCTTGTCCAGGTCCCTTCGATGCCATCCCATCCCTCAGGCGTGTCAACTGCACCACTTGGCTTGGTGTTGTCTGCAAACTTGCTGAGGGTGCACTCAATCCCACTGTCTATGTCATTGATGAAGATATTAGACAGTACTAGTGCCAATAGGGACCCCTGAGGGACACCGCTCATCACCGATCACCACCTGGACATTGAGGTGTTGACCACTACCCTCTGGGTGCGACCATCCAACCAATTCCTCATCAGCTGAACAGTCCTAACAGTAAACAATAATTGCTATCAAGTTCTCCTCCATGTAGCTATACTGCTCTATAACAGATAGAGCAGTAGTAATCATGATGCAAGATTTGCCCCGATGGACTTTACGTTGAGCCTCCTCACCTTATGGGAAAATCCAGACCCCACTTTTTTTTGCACATTCAAGCCTTTGCCTCTGCTTTATGTCTGTTAGCAAGAGTGTCATTTACTTCTATCAATTCTTAAGTGCTGACATGTTATAATCATCTATGTATAGCTTCTTATTCATTTAGTACTGCATACATATAAATAGCATAGTATCACAGCTTTCTTCTTGCATAATTTCTTATTTGTTTTACACAGAATCACTGTCTGGAGAATGCAGGTGAAAATCCTGGCTTCACCAAAAACAACGCGTCTTTTGTCCTTGTTTTCAGAGGTAGCACAAGAGAAAAGATGAAAAATTTCATTTCAGCTCTCCGTAGGAAAACTGCTGTGATACTGTCTTTCATGACATTTAGCAGTGTGTTTCCTTTTTACAGGCTGCAAGTGAAGGAAGAGATTGAGAAACTGAAAAGGCTGGGCACCTGTGGGAGTCCCCAGCCCTTTGGCCCTCTTTACTCTTCCAGGAGTAAATGAGTACTCAATCAGCCAAGTCTTTTGTCCACATTTTTGTTCTTTCCAGCTAAACAGTAGAAGCTGAGAGAACTTTTCATAAGGTTCACTCATCCACAGCAACAGAAAAATCGAAGTGTCCAAATAACTGCTGTAAGCAACTTCTCATTCCTACAACCACAACAATGGGATACGGAGTCTTCTGTAAGGAAATGACATCATATGTGTGCTTTTTAAAGGCACCCTTCTCAAGGATCCAATTGTTTTATTCGATTATTTATCTGTAGGCAGTTGCACACGGCTCCTGTGAAGTGACCTGTGGAACCCAACTAGATCGGATGGTTGTGTGTCCGTTTCAGCTGGAAGAGTTCCCTTGGCCCAGAGGATTTGGCTTTGGAAGTGATGAATGAGAGCATGCCCCACTGACACAGGTATGATTGTTAACTCCAGAGGTTACAAGGCCTTTGGAAATGGATGCAACCATCCCGACCAAAACCTCGTCTTTTGGAAAATGCATCACGGGATCATTAGTGATTGCATATCTCCAGGACAAGGATGCCTGGCACCACATGATAAGAACAAATGCAAGACTCAGTGGTCTTGTACAGCTGACACATATTAAATCATCTACCTGACCTGTGAATACACCCAGGATTAATCCCTAAAGGCATTTTTATCCAAGTTCTAACTTGGCTTGATATCAATTAATTTGGGACATATAACAAGATCACAGCAGGAGATGAAATGGCTGTATCTTCACATGCCCCAATTCTTAACTATTGAGTTTTCTAATTAAAAAATGCATAAATAAAGAAGACATTCAAGAGCTTCCAAGTTCTTTTAATTAGAATATACAAATAAAGCCACAGAAGAACATCCAGAGAAATAACAGTAATGCTAACCAAATGTGGATTCATTAAATGGCTGCTTACAGCAGAGCTGGAGATCCCATTTTATTCATATAGATTAGGATAAAAATCTTCATTGTGTGTAAGTGAAAATCACGGCGACAACTTTCTTAAACTGAAGTACCTGAAAGCCAGCACCTAATTCCTTATGTGGGTACCTTCATAAAGAAGGATTAACTTTGAGTAGTGTAGAGAAGAATCACTCAGCTAAAAGGCAGTAAATATCACCTGACTTGTCCTAGGTTATCTGATCTAGCTTTGAGAAAGTCCACATCAGATTCCAGAAAGTTTAGGTCCCCTTCAGATCCCATCTAATTTCTGCTAGCCTGTGTAGTTATCTTGGATAACCTAGGACTTCTCATACTAGACACCTATGTCTAGGCAACTGAATCATTTCCATAAAACAGCACTGCATCTTCAGGCAACACTGGCAACTCAAAACTTTTGGAAAGTTAATATTGGTTCCTGACCAAAGACATTGATTACTGCAGACAAACTTTTCAAAGTAAAACCAATTACTTATGTAGTCCAATTACTGCCAAAGGAAATCTATAACATCCCCAACAAACATGGTTCATTCCAGCACAGGGTTACATCTCCCGAAGTACACTTATAGTCTCCATTTGAGGAACTACTTAATTTCTTTGCCTGGAAATGAAACAACTTATATGAAAAAGGTCTGTGATGTCATAAGTAACATGGAGACAGTGAAAGGGTGGACAACTGCCAGCTGTCTGTTCCAACAAAATAGAAGGTATAACATAAAACCAGCAAGTGCCATTTGAAAAAAACAAAGAAAAGAGATCATTCATTACATGCTATGTTCACAGGTGACTGTAGATAGAAGCCTTTATATAATGGAAGAGAAACCAGATGGGCATTATGAAGAAAAGAATCCAGAAGACACCTTTGCATCCAGAAATTTCTGAGACAGAAGTCTCAGGAAACTGGGAAAGTATCCTGAGAAAATATCAGGAAACGGTTATTCTAGTCTTAATTTCTCTCTGCATCCAGTTCAGATAAGTATTGAGAAAAAGATGCTGAACTTGTAGATCTTTTCTGATAATGAAGATTCATATTAGCAGAGCATGTGTAATAAATGCTGTAAGTGTTCACTGGGAAGAAAGAAATACTGGTGACAAAAATTACCTAAATGTATCTTGATTTCCTTTCTTCTTTATTACTCTATGTTACCTACATCATAGGGTGCAAATCAGCAAGATTACAGAAGGCATAAGACATTTCAGTGGAAGAAAATACCATCCAAACAATTTTTTTTCCGCTTGACAGATGTCTTAGATGTAGACAAACTTCTTGATATTTTTATGACCCCGCAGGTGAGATTCTACATGTTGGCTCATTTCATAGACGACAGCGGAAGGATTATAGCACAGGGCTGCAGCTGGGAACGTGCATTAACCAGTGGGACTCCTCTGATATGTCTTGACTAGTCAGCCTGCTGCAGGGCTTTCAGCAGACCAGGGAGAATGTGGCATTGTACTCCCAAGGAAAAGGACAGAGCAGTGGAAAAATCATGTGAGTCTCCTGCCCAGCACCTGGGATTTGGCTGGTCCATGGACCATTTTCATTTTAATTCCTTTCTTTTCCAGGAAGTCAAACAAATACTGTTCCTACAAAAGGGAGAGGATTAGGAACTGGTTACACCATGCAGACACTATTCTGGGTATTTCATAGTCTCTGGGACACATAGGAAGCTCTCGGAAATTTGAATTTATTAATTTCCCTTTTTTCTTCTGAAATAAGCAGTTCTTACAATAATCCAAACTCTTCACCCGGGGATTATGAATAGTGCAGTTTATATGCTTGTGCTACTATCCTGCTTACCCAATGCAACTTCCAGTTCTTCCCTTTCATGTACATCCTCAGCCCTGCGTGATCCCTCTGCTAGTGCTCAACTGGTCAAACCTTTGACGTACTTAATGGAAAATTAATTCCCACAAGTTCAAGTGAAAAAACTACCTGCTTCAATGTTGTCAGAACTGGACTCTAATCCCCAAAGGAAATGGCTACAGAGAGCGGTGTTTAAACTGCAAGAGTCAATCACCTAATTTGTGCTTATGAAGCACCTAGCACAACAGGGGTTCCCATTTCATTGGATTCCTACATGCAGCACTATAATAGAAATAAATAATAATAAGATTGCAGCACTGATCTTGCTGTTCCCTGCCACTGTTTAATGAACTCTCATTATTATATTAAGGAAATCCAAGTGTGTGTTCTGTAATTAGTCTTCTATCTATCTGCCACATACCATAAGTAGTCCTTACATTCTCCCTAGTGGTACAGATGGTAGCATGGAGGCTTACAAATGTATCCCCCTTTAAAGACAGACTCTATATATTTCACTTATTTTAATTATCGTTGTTTTTAAATATGTGAAACAATGGCTCTTTTTGTATCTGTCCTCCTATAATTTTATCTAACAGCTCCTCACACCCTCAGAAGGAAGATCTTTCATTCTAATTGCATATTAGTCTTTATTTTCATAGGGGCAGACAGCTATTTATTCATTCAGCTGATTCCTCTAAGAAACTAAGCAGTTCAGCATGCACTGAGTTAAGTGTAGGATAGCTGCTGCCACTGTCTGCGATACCTTTTAGATGCCTGGGAATCTAAATTCTTCAGATGTCCCTGTGTAAATCTAGAGCCTCTCTACCAGCAGGAGGATGGAGGATAGGATCACTGGTACCAAAAAAGCCACGTGTGGTCTCTGACTTCCACTCCTGTAGCTCCTGCAGCTAAGATCATCATTGCTGGGAATTATATATGCCTATTTGTCAGTAAAGAAATAAAGAGAGTCTGACAACGTTGGAAAATCTGGTGTGCTATAAAATTATATATGCAAGCAACTCCTAAAATACCATAGCTCTTAACGAAGGGTTCATTACCTAGAGAGAGGAAACAGGTTTTCCCTAAGACAAGCAATATCCACATTAAAGTAATTAATTCTGGTTATTTTGGCTAAAGAGAGGAGAGGGAAGAGGAAAGAGAAGAGCAGACAGGAATACTGATACTAAAAATGAAAGGAACTAAATAGCCCCTGGTGAGAAAATCACCTCATTAGGTGTCATAGGCTTCTGGGTGCCTGTATCTAAAACTTATTCCAATAAGTCTGTAGTATTCACAGTTTTATACGTTATTGACTGATTTCTTGACAGATGGCATCCACCGTCTCTGTCTCTCCCCATGAGGCCTGTCTGTCCAGGTGTGTCCCTTCTAGAGCAATGGGTGAACTGGGTGTCAAGTCCTGACTTGGAGGAGAAACATCAAAAGCCCAAAGAACCAGCACACGTTGATGTGATGGGGCCCAGTCTGGCCAAAAATGTTTTTAACAAGAGGAAGCGTTGCTGTGCACACTGTCACGACGTTGTGAATCACACCCTAAGCAAAGCCAGGCACTCTTGCAGCCACAAATCATCTTTGTCTTTGAATCTTTGTCTTCCTCCTCAATGGCTTTCCTATGCTTTCGCACTTGCATTTGGGCAGGCTTTGCCAGTGTAGTGTATTTCCCTTGAGGAATCAGGATCTGCTCTGTTAACAGAAGTGAGCAGCTGGTCTTCCACAAGGAAGGATTGCCAGCAAACAAAAGGATTTTCCAGCATTTCCCACTAAAATTACTTTTGGCAGGAAAACAAGAATCATTCACAATGGAGCCATTTTTAAGGGATGCCTGTACCAATTTCAACAGAAACAAAACATTTGATTAAAATGAAAAAGGCAGAGAGAGACAGCACAAAGAAATTGGTCTATAAGTCCCTCCACCAGCCAGGCTCTCCCCTGTCTCTCCAGCTTCCTGTGGGAATTCATCCACTTTGCATACATAATCTTTGCTAACCCAAAGGAGAGAGAGATGCTGTGCATTTACTACCATCGCCTCTTTTGTGCCCCATCAACACCAGGTGCTGTCACACGTGCCCACCACCCGTGACATGGTTCCACAGTTCCCACATTTAGCTTAGGGTTATTTTCACCCAGTTTTTGTGGTCCTTTAGCTTTAGCTAAGAAGTTAAAGCATGGAAGTCAGGTCCGTGGTTTGAACCAGACAGAGCAGGAAGCAGAATCTGAGGTCCCCTCTCCTATCATTATCCCGTCACATGAGAAGACTCCGTCTCTGAAAGCGTTTGTGTTAGTTCTGATGAGAGGCAAGGAAGTCTGGCTTCCCATAGACTTTCCCAAGTGGGAAATCACTTCTGTAACAGCTTTAGTTTCTTCTAGAGTGACATTAGCAATTAGGTTCCAGTGTAGTCTGACTTCAGATTCAAGATGTCCTTTCCAATATTTTATAACCATACGAGCACAACCACTTGTTTTCCTCTAGTACTCGCCATTCCAATTTCACTTCATTTAACAAATTTACATGAAATTCATATGGTTTCTTGATTTCTTTTCTCCTCATGACAGCAAAACACCTCAAGGAACAAGGACGTTCTTTAAAAAAATGTTAGTGTTAATCAACGATGCTTCACTTTTTTGTCTGGGAAGGATTACTCATCAAGTTGCATTGGCACAAAAGCCAGTAAGAAGTGGGTTTTAAACCTGCTTTATAAACTTTGCTACTGCACAGCTTTTTCTTAACAGATAATTTCTTGTCCTTTAACAAGGCCCTCAATTGTCTATTGCAATAACACTAGTCCAAGCAAACCAGGGGACTGCTCCACAGTTTCATCATACCAGTACTCACAGTCATTCCCCTATAACCTGCCTACATCTTCCCTTCAGCGATTCCAGCGCATTACAGATAATTATACCACCTTGTACCATCCTCTATAATTCCCCTTCCTCCTTGCTGTTTACATTTTTCAGAGATGCGTGGGTTGCCCACAGCAAGAACTTCACTCTGGCTCATTAACATTTAGAACCTTCAGCAAGATGTTTACAAGGTTACTTTTCTTTAAAGCCAACGTAATGTATGAGTTTTTCTATGCAGTTGCATCTTAAGAGAATTCAAAAATACAGATATTGACAGGAAAATGGAAAACATTCCAAAAGGAATAGAAAGAATTTCCAGCATTGCTAAAATGCAGCATAGGTTTTCTGTATTTTTCTCTCTCATTTAGCTGGGTTGATGGCTATCGTTAAATTTTGTTTCTCCAGCATCAAATAAAAGGACACTGGTGCATTCTGGTTTATGTTATACATCGTCTGTGGTCAAGTTACACTCAGTATGGAGAAACAAGTTTAAATTGTGATATACAATGATCATTTTATAAAAAGATACAAGAAATTCTATCAACTCTGTTCATCCTACTGGTCTGTGTGTTTCCTAATCTGGTGCAGTCACACACTCCTGCTGTTTTACTTATGCAGTTTGCTAGTAAGGGTGTTGTGGAACAAAAGAAAATCCCTGCTGAAAAACAAACTCTACAGGACACACCCAAATTCTCCCATCAAAAATTAAAACTAGCTTTAGAAAAGAAGAAGTCTGAAGCGAGAAGCATTTTTCCATACGAATATAGCCCTGCTTTCCAT
Organism: Phaethon aethereus; assembly: GCF_964289735.1. Taxonomy (NCBI): domain Eukaryota; kingdom Metazoa; phylum Chordata; class Aves; order Phaethontiformes; family Phaethontidae; genus Phaethon; species Phaethon aethereus. Next base: position 9,666,211 of record NC_138582.1, on the reverse strand, counting down.
AAATCCTTGAATGTCTTCTGACGCACAGGTGTTTAGCTGTTACGTGGAAGTGTAACGAAGACACCTGCACAGAAGAGATGGTGCCAGCGGCTCCGGCTAGCAGACACACACGGCTCGTCAGAAGTTGCTCGCTGGGGCAGTAGCAAAAGGAAGGAGAAAGTTTCCACACTTCCCAAGGAAATCAAACTGTGGGAAACAAATAAACAGGCAGCCGAGGAAGGAAACAAGCACATGAAGGTCAGCTGTGGTCCACAGGATGCTGAAAATGTCTGTGATCTGCACAGTCACAAGCCGTCAGCAACAAACAGCCAAAACCCTTCTAGCCTAAATGCCACTGGTCTGCAGCTGGATTGCACGAGCTCCTGATCTCCTTGCCAATAAGAGCAAAAAGACTTAATTTTTGGAGACCACAGTTCAGAACTTCATCTTTGACTCTAATTTTCTTTATTTGCAGCAGACTTTTGCAAAAATAGGTCCCTTCTCTCTGAAAATGTTGATGAGAAGGTTTGTTTTCCTATTTCAAATAGAAACCCTGCAAGGTGTGGGGAGGAGTACAAATGAATTACACCAAGGACTCAATGCACTTACCCATACATGGGTGTCAGGTGCCACTGGAGATGCCCAAGGGCCTTGAGACATCTGCAGGGCTTGTGGATATGGCACCAGATGGGAGGACAACCGGAGAGGGCAACTGGGGGCAGCCACAATGCCATAGGTTATCTTGCACGGTCCATATGGCTGAACCTGATGCTAATGGATGAGATTACCTCATCTATCTATAAAGCTCTGTATCCGAGCAAATTGCTTTTACAGACTGTGAAGAAAAGCAGGTGCATTTAGATCACAGCTTTCACAGCTTCTCTAAGGTGAGGGAAATCTTCCCAAAAGACATGTTTCTCTTCATTGATTAGATGATTCCACTAAAAGTGGAATTTCTGAATTTCAAGCATGTAACATCATCTGAGCATTATTTGCTAGTGATGGCTACAAAAGGTGAAGGTCCATCTCTATGTTCCCCTTCTAGTTGAAGAAAGGCTCATCATATAGCCAGCAAGTTTACCGTGTCATACATGTCAAAGTAGATGCTTGCCTTGCTGAGATGAATCATGCCTTTGCATTCACTCAGATGAATATTGCCAAAGGCTTGGTCTAAGCCAGGGGCAGGAAAAAAGTACCAACAAGATTAAAGATTTGCAACTAAGGGTAAATGAGAAGTGCTGCTGGAGAGCCTGAAGTCCAGCATTATAAATCAGAGGAATGAGTGTGCACGCTCTGTAGCTCTAAGTGGTACATGAGCTTTTAAGTTGAGAACTCCAGAGAAACTTTATGGGAAAGAAAAAGGGACATGAAAAAAGAGAGGAAAGAAAGATCTCTGCCCATTCCCTATCCTGAAAGAGCGAGTGAAGTTCTGCTCTTCCTGCATCTCTCTCTCTGTTCTCACCCTTACCAAAAGTTTGGGTCAAAGTTCAGGGTAAATCAGCTTTTTTAATGAATTATTTAGTACTTACAAAATAGCGAAGCATCCCACAGCATTAAGTTAGCAGTGATTAATGGTCCATAAAAGATTTCTGCATGTATGGATATCTCATGCAGTATTTATCTCAGCACCACAAGTGGCTGGGTCAGCACTTCTATGATGAACCTCTAGAGCCTCTAATCTCAGACAGGTATAAATCAGGAAGAGTATGGAAAGGAGGGTCATATTCTATTCCTCCCCTGTGAGAGAGGGTTACGATGTTACAAAAATATTAAGTGTGCAGTATTTCACAGTTTGACACCTAGAGAATTAGTCTTGAGGTTGCTTTTTATTCTTCCTCATCAAGATTTTAGTGGAGAGGAGAGCTAGTGTCTGCTTTATTTCACTCTCTGAGTAAAGGAATGTTGTTTTTTTTTTTCATTAGGATTCCTAATCTGGAGTGCTCCTGCATTCTCACTAAGGAGATTTAGTTGGAGATTCAGTAATTAAATGTACACACCACCCTGGTGCATTTCAGGGTTTACTAGGGAAGAGTGTCATACCACACTCCTCCCTCAACCTGACTCCTGGACAGAATAGATGGGGGTTAAGATATACGTATGAGGTTCACGTCAGCATCTCTTGCTGTAGGCCTTCAGGGAAAACTTGTAATTGTACCATGCCTCAGTTTCCCTACCTGTTATGTGAGAAAACAGAGAAAATAATTGTGATTCAGGGTTGGATTGCACAGCTTCTCAACATTTTCTGTCAGACATGGATGTCCAGGTGATTTTTTTTCTCCTTGCAAATCTAACAACTTTTTTTTCTAGGGCAGATGCTTCTGAGATACTTAAAGATCAGCTTTTCTCCACTTTTCACCTAAAGGGCTTCTTATATCTAGGAAAAGTGATCCTGGAAACTACTAGCCTTGATACACTTCACGGGTTCAGGTAAGTATCTCTACAAGCAGATCATTGCTCAGTGCAGTCTTCCTTCAGTGCAAGTCAGAGAATGATTCTGGGCGGGTAAAATCAGCAGATGTACCCACTCACCATTCCAAAAGTTGGCTGGGAGCAGGTGCCACAAATTTGCCCTGGCCTCCTAGCTATATATAAGCTGAACTGTGTTGTATAAGGAGGATTTCTTGTGACCTCTTCCCTTATAAATCAATTTTATGAACCGTTTGCCTGCCAAACTCAGAGCAGCAGCAGTGTTAGAAGGTAGTCAAAGCTGGTGGGAGTCACCTAGCCATGGCCATTACTAGCCACCAAGTTAAAGGGAATAGTGATGTTCCTCCTTTGCGACACAGCGAGACCATCACTGTGCTACCCTGGCTCTCTTCCTTCATGATTTCTCAAGAACGGTTGTTAAACAAGAGGAGAAGACTATGATTTTATTGAGTCGCCCGTTGGGCAGTCAGGGTCTGGTTTGCAGTAAGTGCACCATGACTACTTCATGGCTGAGCACGCATGGTGTGAGAGCATGGATGCTACCCAGGGGCTGCCAGCTCCAGACGGAGACACCTCAATGGAAATGTCTACAGTAGAGGTGTCTGTCTAAGAGAAACATGAGGAAACCCAGCGCACTCAAAGGAGTCTACGGAGCGATCCTGCTCACCCACGGTAGTATCTGCCAGCCCTGCAGAGATGCCTCCGATATCCAAGGGCATTTCAGACAACATCAGATGTTTGTGTGTAGACAAATTCAGACCTGGGTCTCTATTCAGTATGTGAGTGTAGACACCTAGAGCACACTGTAGACATCCAAATGTCTTGAATTTGAAGCTGAATCATACCCCCGGGGCTCAGTTCAGGTGCCCAAATATAGTAGTGCCATCTAGTGCCATCTAGATGCTCTGAAGTGTCTGAGGACCTTTGAGCGAGCCACATCCTTCTGGACAGGCAGCTGGAGGCTGGGCCGGATACCCGGAGGCAGCTCTGATGGCTCAGAGCTGAACAGAGCTGCCAGCATCTTTGGTCAGTGGAGTCAGCATTGAGGCCAGTTGCAGTATTATCCAAACGTCTTCTGTTTGGAAGGTTTGAGTCCCTTCATCTTTTAATCTTAAGCACTGTGAATTTTGTTATGTGCATTTGCATGTTACGGTGGTACCTTAGCTTCACTTCATTTATTTTCCACAGGAAAAGCTGAAAGCAATAGTCTGTGCACTACAGGTTGTTAAAAATGAACTATTTCCTTTTGGTTTTAAAAAAACCCAACTCATTAGAAATGAAAAGGTTTCCAACAAAATGTAAAATCACTAGCACCTCCTTTTCCTCTTCACGTCTTCTCTCTTTGTCTCACTCTTTCTTCTTCAGTGAAAAAATGGAACCAAAATGAAGAGGAAACAGAAGCTGGGATCACAGGAGAAAACACAGAGCCCCAGATAAAATGAGGGAGAAAACTGTGGAAAACACATGCTTTTCTGAACTCTTCAGATGAATCACAACAACAAAAGTTTCTTCCCAGAGCCCACTGAACAGCAGTGATTTCAGCTGTCTGCTTGTTTTGTGAAAAGAATTTTTTAAACAAATTTTCAGCTACTTTCAGACTCAACTATCTGCACCAACCACCCAAATGCGATTCCCAGTGTCAAAGGCAGCTCCACCATTTGCTACAGAAGCCCTTTATCTTCCTGCTACTATTTATGGACATTAAAACAAACCAGACAGAGACTGATCCTTAAATAGGTAGTTCCCAAATAATGAGCTTCACATTCACGGCAACGCAGATGCCATTTATCAGTCATCTGTCACTGGTCCACAAAGCACTCCTGCCTTTGTAGTGCAATGAGCTGTATCAGGATGCTCTTCCCAGCCTAGTACCATCATTCCTCTCCCTTCTTTTCGTATCTGCAGGATAGACATATCCTTGGATACACCTCAGATACAGCAGTAAGCTGCACTTGTCTAAAAGCACATAATTGCAAAATAATTTTTTTCAAACTATTGATCAAGCTTTCCAGGCAATGGCAAGTCCTGAAATAGTGACAATCCTACTGTGCAGATATCCAAAGACAGTACATTCATATTCTTGTTACAAACACTGTTTTCTTCTAGTTTGCTATATATAAGCTTCCATACCCCCATGTCTTGATATTGCAAATGCACACTGCATTGCATATTTCAAAATTTCTGCTCTGTGATGTAAAGGACATGGGTGTGACGGAGGTTAAGGACATGGTAACACATCCTGTGGTTTCTCAGCAACCTCTGGCAACAGAACATGGAGTCTCGAACCTTGGTCTCTGTTTTCAGCCTCTCTACAAATGGGTATGTTCAGAGGTCACTATGCACTTCGTTATTCACTTAAAAGGGGAAAATATGTCAACATATGCTGAAATAGAAAAGGTCCAACATGCACGAGGACCCTAATATAAAATGAATGTTGGAGCAAACAGCAAAACAAAGTCTGAGGCTACACCCACATTAGGATGTAGTGCAAACCCAGAAAGAAATAAAGGCACAAAGGAAGGTGTTGGCTATTTGTTAGTTCAGAAAAACTTTTAACCCAACATTCCCTCGCAAAGACTTCTCCTCAGAGACATTATTTTTCTCTTTGTAACACAAGGGATGATGAGGCAGACTGAAAAAAACATTGTGTTTTATTTAAAAGCAAGTGGATAGGTTATACGTTTAGGTTAGGTGGAGGAGAACTTAACATCTTGGCTGATGGGAGGGCTACCACTGCCTAGAGACTAAGGAGTAGAAAACAAGGCCCATAGCTTCTCCTTGGGGTCTAGCCTAGCCTTGGTCCAGAGAGAAAACCAAAACTGGGATCACAATTATAAAAATTATTTCACTCAGATTTAGACAGGAAACCAAGCACTTGATTTGCAGAAGCATTTTGTACCTAATACATGCTGAAGTTTCCAGAAACTGTGTCCACTTCTTTCACTGAGCTCCATACCCTTGGTCCCACAAACAGGAGGTTTGTTTTTGGTTTTAGTGCATTTAGGATTGACTTCTAAATGTTTAGTTCTTCTGATGAGTTTTGAAAAACTGGTCTTTAACTAGGCTTAAAGTGTGTTTGGCATCCAGTTCTTTTGGGAATGAGTCAGTTCACAGGTTATCAGTATTTACTGTGTAGGTTACAGCACCATCCATAATGTGATTTGTCTCAAGCATGCAAAGAGTTTGTGACTCAGATCTACTGTTCCTTCTTCTGACTTCTTGGTATCACATTACAAGGTCAATAAATCTCTTTAAAACATTTAGGTAGACCTGGAGTTAAAAAAAAAAACCAAGATAAAAAACACCACTGCAGCGAAGTTATTTTCATATTATTAAAAAAAAAAAACTTTCTCAAACAAAGGTAGCATTACACAGAGGCAATGAATCTAAAAAAAACCCACTGTGTCTGGAACTCTGCATATTGAATAATGGATTTGTTCTTTGTTCAAAAATTTTCTGTCCCGCAACAACTTTAATTCTCAGTGAGAGAGCTGAGTTTATATTGTACTGAATTTAAAAGCTACAAAACCAGGTGTTCCCTGATGTACTTCTATATTTTATCCCAAATCAGGTTATAGTGGCATTGAATACAGCTATGTGACAAAACCTGTACTATATTATGCCATATTAATCCCTCTGTGAGGAAATAAATATTCCACTCCCATTAAAGTGGATCTTATTCATAGAAATAAAAAAAACCAATAAAAATTCCCAGCCATGAACACAACCTAAGAACTCCTTGAATTTATTAATGAAATAGGGTAAGTATAATATCATAATACAAATAATGGTTCGATTTCATCAGATCTTTATTTAAAAAACTATAGAGAGTGAGTCCAATGGAATCTGCAAAAGTCTGATACTTCAGGAGTCATTTATCTTTCTGGTCTCAGCTTACATATACACGCCTCAGGATACTCCTGCTAGCCAGGAGGAGGAGAGGAACAGAGAGTCGGCAGGAATTCCTTGAGGCAGCGCAACACATGAAGTCCACAGACCATTGTCTCCTCGCTACTGTTTACTGCTTTTATATCTGCTCACAGGAACTACCTGACTCTTCCAGTGAGACTAAGGTACAGCTGGTAGAAAGTTCTCTGTCCACACCTCATTTTGATGTCAAATTGGGTTTTCAACCAAGCAAAAGAGATTTGAGAAAAATCTGATTTTCATCTGAAAACTCAAGTCTCCGAAAGAGCTCTTTCCTCTCAATTTTCTGCACTTCAGTGCTGAATAATTTTCAGGTTTGGAGAAAAACGCTTCCTTTGGTTGGTAGAAGTCACTATCCTGCTGGTGTCCATGGAATAAAGAGTGCTCTGAGATACTCCACCTGGGAGCTTTTGGTGACAGAGTCGTCTTGTCTGGACCACAACTAATCTCATGAGTCTCCACATCCTGACTGGGGCCCAAAGAGATAATGAAATAGTTAAAATACTCAACGAGTCAATGAAAGACTCAATGACAGAAACCAGGTTTCTTGATTCCCGTTCAGTGCCCTCTTTGTTAGAGTGAGAATATTTACTTACTTACGTCCTAATAATTTGCTGGATGATCCCCTAATAAACATAGCAATGCTATGAATGTGTGGACATTTGAAGATCCTGCTGTCTCAACTGTCATTATAATATAATCTCGTGGTTGTAACATGAATGCTTTTAATTAGCTTTTAAAAAAATTAGTCTTGTCTATGGCAAGCCCACTTGCATGATTTAGGAACAGGCTCTCTCTAATGAGTTCACCATCCACAGTTGCACAGACTGAAAACTTGCTTTTGATATTTTATTTTCTCAAAGTCCATAACCCTAATAATTTTAATAAATATGATATGTGCACAGATCAGGAATTTGTCTTCCTGCAGGATGTCTCCTCTTCTTTCATGCTGGTCTGTCTACTTTGCTGTGAACTGATCTTACTTGTTGGAGTTGAGTTACTTCAGATCAAAGGCCCAACATCAATAAATAACATACAATGCAGTTGTTCCTCTCTCATTAGATTTAGGGTCTCTGGAACTCAAAAAATAAAATTATGTTATTACTACAATTTTTATCTTTCTAATGGTTTATTAAGCCAAGCAAAGGAATACTTTGGAACAAACAGAGTTGATGTTTTGACATGTCCTGCACCTAAGAAAAACCTAGCATCCAATGATATAACATAAAGAGTCTTAAAATTACCTCTACTGAGCTGCCCGCCTCCATGAGCTAGGCAGGCAGGCAGAGAAAAGTTCTGCTTAACTTCATTTCTTTCTTCTTCACCTTCCAGGTACCTGCTTTGTCTGTGGGTCATGTCTGGTTTGTGAGATCCCCGGGGCAGAGACTGTGCTATATGTTTTGCGCTGTTTTACGCAGTGCCCATTAGATAAGGTCTTTATCCTTGGGAAAGGTTACTAGGCTCTACCGCAATGAATCTAAGGGGCACTACCAGCCATCCAAATGTTATTTTTCTCTTTGCCATATGCTGCTCTTCCTATCTGTAATTTGAAAATAAGAACACAGAGTAATGTAATACAATTGCCTGTATGAAGCATCTTACATGTCGTACAAGGACTGAGGAAAGACGATCCCAAATTTCCATATTTTTCTATGTGTGCCTTGTTCCCATACCGGGAGTTGCAAGCTATCTGCATGGTGCACCAGAACTTGCCCATATGACTGCCCTTTCCCAGCAGGCTTTTCTCAGGTTTCTGTTTCAGCTGTTTTGGAAAAGAACTTGACGTGAGGATGCTGGAGACTAAAAGCACCATGGAAAGTTGTCCACGTTGAACTCAGGTTGCTGCAGCAGGGGAGAAGTATTTTTGTGAGGTTAGGGCATTTGCATCCAATTTACCTACGCTGAAGCGGAGACTTCAGCACGGTGATTTCCTCTTACAGCCCAGGAAAGGTCACTGCAGACACACACAAAACTGTTTAGGCTGACATAGCCTTGCCCAGGCTCTTAAATGGTCCAGAAAAACAGCCATGTTTCGTACTCGTACTGGGAGCACATTTTGACTTCTCCAATGTCCACACAGGAATGCAGTAGCTGATTTTATGGTGTGCTCTGTGGATGTGGATTATAAAGAGTTAGAGGGAATTAAATGCCCAGTTCCCTCCACTGCCTTTGGATGCGCTTTCCTACTTAATTTATCTTTTCAAGCATATCTCAGCCTTATAGAGCTCCTGTGCATGAAAAGTGGAAGGCAGGTACTGCTTTTGCATAACGGCACCAATTTCAGAAGCCATAGATAAGATTGTACAGGTGAGGCTAAAAATATCTCTATGGACATTCTCAAGAGAATGAAATGTAGCAGACTAAGGCATAATGTTTACAGCTAAATGCTCTTTCCTACACTTAAGGCCAAATTCCTATTTCATTGAAAGCTATGGAGAAATTCAATTTATGTGGAGTCAAGATTTCACCTCTATTTCTTTTCTCCAATACTACATCTTCATGCAGAAGTAGAAATTAAATCCAAATGGTCCTTATTTGATGTAAAGAAATACTTTCAGCTTCTGAGATTTCAGAAAGGTTTCACTATTAAATTGTGTGCACACATCCTGAGAAAAGGGATGTTGGAAATTTCCATAGAAAAAAATAAGGATTTTTTTCATTTAATGGTGGCCAGGCCTAACAGAATAAATTGTAGTATAGGGCTCTTTAAAACTCATGTTCATATATGTGCAGAAACGTATAATCACACTGCAATCTGGAGCTCGGAGCATTATTTATTACGTTCGAGAGAGCAGGACCAAACAGCCACCAAGAATGGTGCCCCTGTGTCGGGTAATGTACAAATGCAAAGCAGCAAGTGGACTGTGCCCTGAAGAAAAAAACTAAGAATTATTTTCACATTCCCTTTCTTGAATCCAGAAAACAAAAAATGAAGTAAAGACTTGGTAAAGAAAAGAAAATTGTGTCGTAGGGAGTAAGAATGCTTCTGCACAGAAGGTATTTCAGACCTTTTCCATCGCTCACGAAATTAGCCTGATCCTCTAGCTGCTTTTAGCAAGATGCTGTAATTTAGAAAGTTATTCAATAATTGCACACACACAGACCTTCATTTGCCTCCCTGTGCTCATGCATTACGATGAAGCCTTTAATTACAAATGAACGTATATTATTATTTTTACAGGCTCCACAGCTCAATGCGCAGAGAGAAGGGGGCACGCTAGGCAAACCTCCAAATAGTATCTCCTTAGATCTGCACCCTGCACTGTGTATAACCTTGCTGCACGCTTCAAAACCCTGCTGGGAAAATAAGACTACGGGTTACCTCACACCCAGCGCTACAAACCCCTGCAAGCCCCACAAAGATGGAGAAACATCTCTTCATAAATCTGCTGTGACACCAGAGCGGTCCCAGATTTATTTTACTGCGGGGGGAACCGAGGGCCAGAGGACTGGCTCAAAAGAACAACTTAACTTTTGACGCCTCAGAATAAGGACACCATATTTCATTTCTCTGCTCTCAGAGGGTTTATCAGCTGGGAGCGACGAGCACCCGGGCGAGCCAGAGGTGCAGCCCCGTTTCGTCCCACGCACACACCCGGTCCCGCTCCTCCCTGGGGTGCCACGGAGCACAGTAAGCCTGCTCTCCTCGTCCATCCTCCTCTCGCTCCCTGGGGAGAAATTGTCTCTAGGGAAGCCCAGCCGAGACCCTCCAGCTCAAGCAGAATCAGAGCTGTCAGAATCTGGGAAGAAGCCAGGCGCCAAATTTCGGTGACTTTCTTGTGAGAGACCAGAATTTTCCAAAACTCACTGTTTCTCCATATACGGACACTTCTACAGGAAAAGCAAATGGAAATATCCCGGACATAAAGGCAGTGTTTCCTACAACTAAACCCACGTGCATGAATGTGCTACAAATTCCCACGTAGCATCCTTTTTTAACATGCAGAATAAATATCTCCGAATTTCAGTTTCTTAAACGGTTTGTTGTTCTTGTTGAAAATTTAAAAAGGTCTCGTGGCAGAATTTCAGCTGGGGTCAATGGTCAAAATTTTGCCAGTACCATCTAATTAGTATTAACGACAGGCATCAGTACCAGTCCTGCCTAATTAGTATTAATGACAGAAGTCAGTACCAGTGCTGCCTCTCTCTGATACAAAAGGACCTGCCTGTCACTGAGGGATATAGGAGTGCAGCAACTTTTGGGGAGGGAATCACATTCTTGCATTCATTGAGTTTCTCCTACTACCCAACTTTTAAGAGGCAGGAGAACAGCTGAGATTTGAAGTTTTAAGGCACCAGAGACTTAAGGGGGATTTTGCACCTAGGCTGAGAGGCGAGATCCGCGCTCCCAGCCTCCTGCTCCTGCCTCGCTGCAGCCCAGCTCCATGTGCACGGGCGCTGCCGCTGCTCGCGCGGATGCAATCACCCCAAGATGCAACGCGTGGCTTCTTCTTCAGGCAGTCAAGACTCAGCTCATTGATCAGAGTTGCAGCATCGCTTCCAGATGCCATTTCAGTCAAAGGAAAGTCTCTCCTCCGTTTTGCAAGGAGGTGGGGCTGGGGTCAGGAAGGCCATGCCCTCAACCACCTTAAAACCAGTAGAAAAGGGGATTGCAAAAGAGCTGGCTAACATACATGAAAAATATTATCTGGTCGTGGGTCTGAATTACTCTGCATGGAAGTCACCCGCTCTGAGAGCTTAGACAAAACTTGCATTTGGGGGTTTGCAGGATGTTGTGCATTCATAATGCGCTGGGCAAAGGCAAGACGGAGGGGACCGTGAACCAAAGCGGGTATGGGTTTGTCAATAGTTTTTCCAGCGAGGTACGACATTGTTCTGATCACCCTGAAGCCAGAAGCAGCTGACCAGCAGTAGCTAGCAGCCGCTAGCGTGGCACCAAATAGTTTGCACTGTAACTCGCCCCGTGTTAATGTCTCGGAGGCTTGCCTTTCCGTTCGTGAGTCCGTCTTTTCCACGGGGAGGCCGGTGGCATGGGGCAGCTCTAGCAAAGGATGGGAGAAGTATGCAGGGAAACAACATTCCCTAGATAATTAGGTATAAACAAAATAATGGAAAGAGGCTCATTTAAAATAGATTCGTTTGGTTTTATTTGATGTTACTGTGCCTCCACTGTACTCTGGTTGATATCAACAAGAACCTTCTGTTTACTCTTCTCATCTCTATTTGTATTAAGATTTGGGGATTTTTACAGTCAGTGAAGAGAGCAGGGTACCCAAACAGAAAGGGAAAAGAGATGCCTGTCCTTAGTCCTCCATTTTGTAAACCAAGGGTTTTATCTCCATCACCTCAGAGCTAACTGTTAGATCTAAGAGTCAGTCACAGGGAAGAGGTGGGAAGAAAAGTCTCATCTGCTGATTTATTAAAATATGTTAATGCATTATACTGTAAACCTTGAAAAGGATGTGTGTGTAGGCAGTTGTTTGCATCTGCACAATGTCTTATTCATGGCTGAATGGAGCGGGAAGGTGGGTAATGGCTGGGGGGGAATGTGGGTATTACCCAAACCGACATGCAAAAGGCAGCTTGTGCTTGCAGAAAATTCTATGCTCTTGTTCTGATGGCCCCTTTTTGTACATTTACAGTGTCAGACAGCTTAATATTGCACTTCATGCCCAAGTGACCACTACCTGGAACAGCAGTGTAGACGTAACCCTTAAGGTTGGCTCAACTTTGGTCTCTGAGGAGCTCTTTGGGTTTTGCTTCTCCAGGGCAGGATTTCTGTGTCCTGTCTGTGAGCTCCTTCTTCACTCAGAAAAAAAATATTTAGTATTGCGCTCTCAGCTGCAGTCAGCTGGGGATGCCAAAATGAGATATTAAACGCTGTATATTATGTTTGTTGACATAGGCAATCGATATGACAGTGTACGTGAGTAAAAAGACATAAATACAGTTATTCTGCCCTATACATCTCTGTCAGACTCTCTAGAGCCACACAGAAAAAGTATAACATCGGTGAACTGGTTCACACTGGGAAGATTTCCCTCCTGAGAGCAAAAACACAGACATGGTGTTTCAGTTATTTTCTGTGATTTGGGTTTTTTCAGCCAAAGCTCAGATTTTAGACCTCATGACCACAGCTTGAAATCCAGTAACGGTGGTGATGTATCTGTTGGTATCTTCAACTTCAGCTGTGGTTTGGTTAACTTTGGGACGTCTCAGCTGGGTACTGGTGGGACTCTGCATGACCTGTTTTGAAGGTCGTAAGAGGAAATTTAAGACACAACCTTTGCTTTGGGAACATGGACACAGCAAAATAAGATTGATAAAGAAAGCAGTTTATTCTTTCCTCAAACGCCTTTCCCTCAAGTTATCCAAAGAAATGTAAATTCAGGAACGTCAGTTTCAACTAAAAATCATTTTCAAAGCAGTATCTGAAATGCTCAGTGATGAGTCAATAATCTTTTTCAGTTTGGTCCAAGAACTTGATACTTCTTGTTTTGATGTTTCCCATTCAAAATGTTCCTGAACACTTTCTAAAATAAAAAAAAAAAAAAAAATTTAACTTTGAATTCCATTTATGGACAAGTACACAAAAACATTGAAACTTGTCATAGTGAACAAGTTTTGGGTTGTTTTTTTTTCTTTCAGCTCAGCTGCTCTTATCATCTGGTATAAGACCAGTGAGGAGTACACAGTTTTCTTGCTCAGGTAAATGAACTTTATTAATTGACTGAGGAATAGTTAACAAGCCTAGAAAAAGAATTAGCAATTGGCAGGGAAGATGATGATGGAGAATTTAACAATCTCAGAGCATGCAAAACAATTTGTACTTTCAAATTCCTTTATTTTTCTCATAATACTACTGCTGACGCTCAGATTAAGGGTGCGTTTACCTGCTCTCCCAGCAAGTGTCACCTCAAAAGGAATCAGCCCTCAGTCTTTAAGGAGAAGCTTTCGAACACTGAAGGGGAAGTGGGGCAGGTGTTGCAGTAAGGCTATTTTATTCCTGCACGGACCACATCTGTGCAATCAACTTGCAGAAAGCTGCTGGTTTCACCTACAGCTGGGAAAGGTTCAAACCAGATTTAATTCCTAGAGTGACCTTCAATATGAAATGCTCCATGAAACATTCCTTCTGCTGCATGAAAATTGCTCATTTCAGAAATATCCCCACTAGGTCTATCAGTGTCACAAAACTTAATGGAGATTATTCAGGGTCGTGCTGTAAATGCAATACATGTCCAAAATGAAAAAAATGCCTCTGTGCCTTAAAATTGCAATTGAAGATCCTGATACTGCAGCACAGACAGTTTCTTACCCATGCCAAAGAGGTTACATTAGCACCTGCCATTACATTTTACAATTTCTGATGGCAAGGAAAATAGACGAGGATGAACCTTGTTCTGCGCTGCTAATGTCACAGCTTCTGGAAAATAGGAAGCCAGTGCAGCCTAATGGCTCAAACGCTGGTAAAGAATAACCACACGTATTGTTATCTCCTGACTTTTGGTCGTCCTGTGATGCTTGTGCACTTGGGACCTGACATCTCAAAGCCTGAGAGGTTCCTTTCTGAGCCCTTGCGATGGTCCTGGAACACTTTACTGTGCTGGCACTTCCTTTTGAGTGGCAGGAATCTTGGAACCCTTTGGATCCAGATCCTGAAAAGCCCCCTCAGAAGAGTCGGTGGGACTACTGGAATAACAGACTTGTTTATGATATTTTAATATATTTGAACATTTCCATATTATTTGAGAAAGGCTGAAAGGTGGACAACGTTCACCTGTGTTCTCCTGTCATGGGACCTGAAAAATTTTGGGGCTGGGAAGCAAAACTCAGAGTACTGAAATGCCCTTCCTAACTGTAGGCTTTTTGATGATGACCCGCAGCTGAAAGGGATCCCACAAATTTCCTGGCTCCATCACCACGTCCTCCTTGCACCCATTGACCCCAGGTTTAAAGTCCCTCCATCTGCATCAATATGAATGATGCAAATCCATGAATTAGCAGGGCCTGTAGCAATAGGACAAGGGGTCATGGTTTTAAACTAGAAGAGGGTAGATTCAGAGTAGATCTAAGGAAGAAATTTTCCATAGTGAGGGTGGTGAAACACTGGCACAGGTTGCCCAGAGAGGTGGTAGATGCCCCATCCCTGGAAACATTCCAGGTCAGGTTGGACAGAGCTCTGAGCAACCTGATCTAGTTGAAGATGTCCCTGCTCATTGCAGGGGGGTTGGACTAGATGACCTTTAAAGGTCCCTTCCAACCCAAACTGTTCTATGATTCTATGAATCATAATCACTCACAGAAGCTCGGTCTCAGGCTGAGCAAACCCACTCCCTGCCCTTTCTTGAGGTCAGTAGGCTTCTGCTGTGGGGTGAGCTGAGTCACGTTCTGGACTTCGTAGACTATGCTGTGTTCACACCCAATCATTCAATGCCCTTCTAGCTATTCTGGCATGCCACCTGGCTTCCAGATGCCAGTCCAGAAGGCTTTGGGTTTCCTGCAAGTCCTGTATCGACCCCAAAACCTGCACCTGCCCAGTCTATGGGGATGTCTCACACACTGAGATGCACACATACAGGCATCAAACCCCTGATAACCACCAACTAAAATGGGAGGTAAGTTTAGTAGGCATCTCCACTTAGGTGTCTGCAATTTAAACTCAATCCCATCCTTATTTTTTGACCCTTATGTTTGTGCATCAGTCTTGGAAAATAGGATTAAATGCAACTTAAATAGTCCAAAACAAGTGTGCTAAGCAGGACATCCTTTTTCTTAGAGAGTGGTGTTTTTCAAGTGGTTGACGTAGAGACTAGGGTCCAAAACTTTTGTGATTCATTCATGAAAACATAGAAAGGGGGAAAAGAAGGAGGTTTCTATTTCCACAGATGTTCTCCTGAGGACACCACAACTGAAATTGCTGCCTTGGTCTATTATAACCCACGTCCCTGAAGAAACAAAATCTTATTTTAGATACATGGAGTTTTTAAGCCTTGAGGGAACCCTCATGGTCATGTAGGGTATTCTGACCTCTTGCATCACACAGGCCATAGCTCGTCCTCACAAAGCTTGCTCCAAGCACATGACTTCTATTTGGCATTTTGCTTATCGTTGTGGAAGACAAATACTTTTAAACTGACCTTAAAACAAGTGGAGAACCTACCAGTATCACATCTACTAAGTTGTTTCAGTGCCAAGATACCTTTTCTGTGCATTTTTTAATAGCAGTTGCCTCAGTTTCTACCCACTGGCTCTTGTTTTCTCTTTTTTCTGCTACAGCACTCTATTCTCAGCAACATCTTCCCCATGTAGTTTTCCACAAGTTCCTCTTAAATTAACTTAAGAGCTTAAGAGAACCTTTCCCTGGAAAAATTAAATATTTTCATCTCCTGAGGTCTCTTTCTCAAAAGGACATTCTGAATACCTCAGATATGTCTTGTTACACTTCGCCAAAACCTTTCTATTTTTTTTCAACAACCTCTGTTAAGGTTGGACACAGTACAGTGTCCACCAAATTAAGCTGTCTCCTTGATATTCTCCTACAGTCAGGATCCTACTCTGCCTGTTACCTAATGATTGACTAAGAATCCCCAGCAAATTACTTTGAAAGTCATTCACTGGAGGAAGTCCTATAAGTATTTTACTCTATTCTGCACATGTAATTACCATCATCATATTACTGAGAAGGGAACGAACCATTTCATGAATTCAACAGCATTTATCATGCTGTATTCACCAAATTAATATTAAAAGAGACAAGACCACATCTAAAATTTCTTTTGTGCCTCTTTTTCCTCTATGCTTTAAGCTTTCTAACACAAAATAGAAATGGGTCCGGAATGCAAACTAGCAGATATTCAAGGCTGTGTTAATTGGGCTCCCTGTCTCCCTGCAACAGCCAGACACACCACTGTTTACAGCCAAATGCTAAGAATTAATTGTATCGGTGGCTGAATGGAAACCAGCAAGCAGCTTCAAACGCGAAGAGAAGAACTGAGATGCAGAGGTTATCCCTTTCATACGTCATATGACAACAGATTGGGAAATCTTCTGCATTTCCCACCAAGAACCTAATTAAAATTACGGGACAAGGGAAAGACGTTTCTCAAAATATGTGCTGGAATTATGTAAATAATGAGAGAAAACAAACCTCTGTGTTTGCACTTGGGAAAATAACAAAAAGCTGCCTATTTACTGCCAGCTCCCCTGGGCTCAGATGCTCTGTGCAAGGACTGCTGCTGGCCCAGCTCTCTTCATTTTTTACACTCAGTTTACCCAAGCTTAATATCACTAATTGCAGTGGTGTCAGTCCAAGTGGAGGAGAAAATCCTCCATGGCTGATTACCAAATATTTCCTCAGATGCCTGATCTGCAGGTAGGAAATGCTCATTAGCAAGTGAACAGCGTTCACTGGAGCACTACAGGATGGAGCTTGTCTCTTGTCCTTTACAGCCCCCTCCACCATCTCATTCTTCGGTCATCAGGACAATTTACCCCTACTTGTGATACAGTGACAAGGCAATACCCACCACGCGGACTGCAGTCTGTGGTAAAACAGCTCTTTGGTGAACTGAGCAGACCTGTTCTAAAATTGTTGACCGGGAAAAGAGAAAAGTCAGCTGGCCAACTGATTGTGTAAAAGAATGATTAATGACAAAATTTGAGCTATATTCTTGCAAATGAGGTTATTGGGAAGGGCACATTGAAACTAACTTTTCTTCACTCACTTCACCGTCTTCAGGAACTAATTACAACATTAGAAAGCAGGAGATAAAAGCCTGTGAAAACTACTGAAGATCTTAAGAGTGGTCACAAGCCCAAGCCACATACTGTGATGGAAGTTCTCAAGTTGCATGATAGGGTGAAAAAACAAGGTGAAGGGTAGCTATACAAATGGCAAATCTAGAAATACTGGTGGACCATTGCTCCCGAGGCAATATCCTAAGGAACATGCTGAAGAGTGGATTCCTCTGGGCTAACGGGAATTTGGGAACCGTCACTGGCAGTGGGAGCTTAACTCAGATCAGCAGAGGGGAGCATCAGTATGGATCTCAAGCAAGAGTTGCATTGCTCAAACTGAGCCCCAAAGGGGACTGTGAAGGGTACATGCACCAGCAGAGCATTGCCATGCTGGAACAGGTCTCATGGCATTGTTCATTTTATGCCCCAGGTCTGAGGGGACGAGCAGAAAATGAAACGCTTTTGTCCCCATGGCACCCCCAGACCCACTACAGGTCAGACACTGAGGCCAGGGCTCACACAACTGCTTCCTCCTCTCCAACCAACGCCTGTACCTTACATCCTTGCAATGCACAGTTATCGCAGAATCACAGAATGGTAGGGGTTGGAAGGGATCTCTGAAGATCATCTGGTCCAACCCCCCTGCCAAGGCAGGATCACCCAGGGCAGGTTGCACAGGAACGCGTCCAGTTGGGTTTTGAAGGTCTCCAGAGAAGGAGACTCCACAACCTCTCTGGGCAGCCTGTTCCAGTGCTCCGTCACCCTCACAGTAAAGAAGTTCTTCCTCATGTTGAGGTGGAACTTCCTGTGCTGCAGTTTATGCTGATTGCCCCTCATCCTGTCACTGGGCACTGCTGAAAAGAGACTGGCTCCATTCTCCTGACAGCCACCCTGCAGATATTTATAGACATTGATAAGGTCCCCTCTCAGCCTTCTCTTCTCCAGACTAAACAGCCCCAGGTCTCTCAGCCCTCCCTCAAACGAGAGATGTTGCAGTCCCTTAATCATCCTCGTAGCCCTCTGTTGGACTCTCTCCAAAGGTTCCCTGTCTCTCTTGATCTGGGGAGCCCAGAACTGGACACAACACTCCAGATGAGGCCTCACCAGCGCAGAGTAATGACCTCTCTTCTGCCCCCAGATACCACAGAATAAGCAAAAGTAAGTGCTTTGCTAATTTGCATGCCACCTGTCCCCAGCGTGCAAGGGAAAAGACATCAAAAGAAGTGGTGTTTGTGGAGCATGGCACACAACAAGACCTCATGTTAAGATTCCTCCCAGGTGGACCATTTCCCCCACTTCAGTGTCACCTCCCAGTGACAGCTTAGTGCTGTCAACACTCCCCCATCATCTGGCTAGGCATGGGTTCCACACAGGGACCACTGCAGTCCCACCCCCTGAAGAAGAAAACCACCTTCAGAGGTCAGACCCCAAAGTGCAAGGGAGAGGAAAATTCGGACATATTGTGCAGTGTCTGAAAGGGAAGACGGAAAAGATCAGTAGGAGATAGATACAGGGACTCCAGCTATGGTCATCAATGAGCACAGATATTATCAATGCACAGCAGGTCTGAGACTATTTGTGAATTCAGGAATGACTCAGCCAGTCCCACAGCGGAGACTGTGCAGCTGATATATTCTTTGCATAGAAGATAAAAGCTTAGGAAAAAAGCCTACAGACCCATTTACAAAGACAAAATCCAATGCAGACTCTGACTGCAAGAGCAGAAAGGATCCAGAGGAAATTTTGTCATTTGATAGATGTGAAAAAACAGTAATCCACCCTTTTAGAGCCATTTTCAGAGAGCTTTAAAGGCTTTGAAAGATGGGAGTAGATAGAATGCATATCCAGGATCAACAAACTGAAAAAGATCAGTAAGCTGGACCTACACTTTGGGTACTTGGAGAAGAGACTGCAAGTGATTATTTTATTCTGAAAAGGGGAGCTTTTGATGTGGACAGCCATGCTCCTTGCATGCCTCAGAAAGATATCATCCCATGTAACTAGTGAAAGAACGAGAGGAAATGGCCTCAAGTTGTGCCAGGGGACGTTTAGACTAGATATTAGGAAAAATTTCTTTACTGAGTGGTCAAACTTTGGAACAGGCTGCCCAGGGAGGTGGTGGAGTCACCATCCCTGGAAGTATCCAAAAAACGTGTGGACGTGGCACTTTGGGACATGGTTTAGTGGGCATGGTGGTGTTGGGTTGATGCTTGGACTTGATGATCTTAAAGGTGTTTTCCAGCATTAATGATTCTGTAATTCTGTGATCTCAGACTACCTGCCTCAGTAGAGATTTTGAAGTCATGAAGCCACGCACAGAAGCAAAGCAAAACAAGGAATTCATTCATCGGCTGGCAGGAGTTCAGCCACCTCCAGGGAAGCAGGGCTCCATCACACATCATGGTTTCTTGGGAAGACAGACGCAATAACTCCGAACGTACCTCCACCCCTTCCTTCTTCTTCATCCCAGCTTCATATACTGACCGTGACGTCATATGGTAGGGAATATCCCTTTGGCCAGCCTGGGTCAGCTGTCCTGGCTGTGCCCCCTCCCAGCTCCCCGTGCACCCCCAGCCTGCTCGCTGGCAGACCAGCACGAGAAGCTGGACTGTCCTTGACCGCTTAGCAACAACTCAAAACATCAGCACGTTATCAACCGTTTCTCACCCCAAATCCAAAACATAGCCTCACGCTAGCTTCTGTGAAAAAAATTAACTCTGTCCCAGCTGAAACGAGGACATGGACAAAGGAGTAATGGGAAATGTTAGATCAGGATAAAAACATTAATGAGATGGACATTTCTCAGTTTTATTGACAAATTAGCACGGAAAATAAGAGGTACCAACAGAAGCACTCACAAGGGTTACTATCTGAAACAGCATCAGAACTTGCAATCTTCCATCGACTTCCATCTAACCCCTGCCCAAATGTCTTTGACCCAGTCCAGTCCCAGCTCAAGCAGGTGTTTAAACACAAATTTAATATTGAAGCATTAAGGTTCAAATGTCTAAAAGCATCTCTTTAACTAGCAAATGCATGTCTGACGCTTTGTGCTATTTGGATTCCATAGCGCTTTTAAGAAGCCACCCAAGGTCAGCAGGACTTAAAGACATCCTCACTTCCTTTGTGGGCTGGATCTAGGCACATGTTACTTGTATTTAAGAGTTTTTCTAACCTAAAGCTTTAATCTCCTTGTAACTCGCTCCCCACCTCAAGACCAGAGACAATAAAGTTTTCCTTCCTTCCACCATTTGTCTGTCTTGTTACTTGCAGTTTCTTAGGCTGTGAAGTCTTCTGTTGCGAGGACTGAAAATTCCCTAGAGCAAGAATTGTATCTCATTATCTGTTTTAATAATGCATAATAAAAGATAAGCAATATTCTAATACAAAAAACAAGATCAAACAAACAAAAATATTCTTTAACAAAATTAAACCCTTCTCAAATGTATATTCTCTGTTCCTCAAAAGATCAAAACATAATGGTTTTAAAAATAATATATTCGATCTTCCCAGAAACTATTTCATCTTTTGTTCTAAACAGCAAGAACTGGCATATGTGTTTTGCTATTGAATGGGAAAAAAAGTCTAAGATACTAGCCATAAAATGTTTATCTTCTCAATAAATTAGAATGCTCAAATCTATTCCCCTTCCTTTCCTCTGTGAACAGCCAAGGAACGTATCTCACCAGAATGTGCTACTCAAGGAAGAAGCAACAGCTCTTAAAAAAACAGATAGCTCCACATGAATTCTGCAACATATCTATTGGCAATGCTAACTCATGATGTATTTACAAGCCATGTACATAGCATTTAATATGCAACATTCAAAGTACCAACATATGTATTTAATAAAAGGGAAAAACAGAAGATCTGACTGAAAGTTGAATTCAAACGTTCTTCTCAAAATGTATCTGGCACAAAATCCCCTAAAAGAATTTCAGAATCTCAGTCCATGCACAGAGAATTCAGTCCTGTTTCTTTTCAGCAGTACACTTCTCCAAGAGGCTAACCTCCTGCTTAACTTTGATTCCTGTCCAGAAGGTCCTGATTCTCCTCCAGAGAGTCACCAGCTCAGGTAACCCTCCCTTGGGCCAAACACTAGGGTATTGTAACAGTCCAATCGAAGTACAGGTCACCAGTCTGGATCCAAGTGTTCCTCTTCTGCTTGTCCATATGTGCCCCCTCTTCTCTTGCCTGCTGCCACTCTGCTCACCTACAACGATCCTTCTTTTCCTGTAACCCACACCAGCAACCTATCTCTGTTGGGCCATGATGAATGAAAAACTATCATCTCCCCAAATAAGACTGATGATTTCTCTTTTTACATTAAAACAAAATGGGGTGCATTTTGGCAGCTCACAGTTGAGCATTCAAGCCTTTGGGAGGGGGCATCTCTAGAAATGATACAGGGAATTTTGCCACCTCACAGTTGTGCTTTCAAGGCTTTGAACAGTTTTGTGCAAATTCCCTTTTTGGACCTCAAGGAATGGAGTTCTTTCACTCATGGTCTCTGCTTTGAATGTACTTTGTCTGTGGGATAAAGCTTTTATCCCTGGGATGAGGATTAGGCCTGATCTTTCCTCTGGTATTTTTTTTTAGTCTGCAAATATTCCTGAAATATACTGGCCTTTTCGGAGCCCTGGCAGGGCTGAGCCTTCTGCCTGCTCTGCACTGTCCTTGCACTGGTGGGGACCTGGTCTCAAATTAATCCTACTTAAGACTTACTTTGACAAAGAATACAAAATTATTTGCCAATGAAAATACACCGTTTCCTGACACTCAATGTCAACCAGAGTCAGGCATCAGAATCATTATTGCTCTACTTGATGCCTCCCACCCAGGATGCTAACGAATCAAGCTATGGAAGTACCCATGCACCAAGGAAACTGGGGCACAGAGACTGAGATGTGCAAGAGACGTAAGAAAGGCTGCTGCTCTCTTCCCGAAAGCCCTGGTCCTGCAGGTGAGGCATCTATAACCCTTTTCCCCCTTTCAAAACTATAGCCTACACAAACTGCCCAAACCCGCTGTACAAGCAATTCAGATACCTAGTTTCAATGTCTAGAGTTAACCTACATTAGCTGGTGTCCTAAGAGATGGTGCCTGCCAGGATACAGAGCTTGAAAAACTCACTTCCACTCCTACCTGCATCACGTGAGCTTGGAGGGACCTGAGGAAAATCATTTTCTCTTTCTGTTACACACTAACCTCCTTTGAAAAGCACTTCGGAATACCCTACAAAGGAGAGTTATGTAAGAGCTAGAAATCATTGTTGTTGTTGTTGTTGTTGTTGTTGTTGTATTATTATTATTATTACTACTGCTACTACTACTACTACTAGAAGTCCTCCAGTCAGGCTTGATAGTACTGCACAATACACCACTGAGCAGTCAAAAAGAGGTTTTACACCAAGAAATGTCTGTAAAACAAGCTCAGTGATGAAACACCTAACCATCACACTTTGCTTTACCATTGCATGATTGCACGCAGCACAAAAAATATTAATTAATTCCCACACCAGCAGGAGGGGAGGAACTGCCAGTTCAGATCAGCCCTTCGGTCTCCGTAGTTACAGCATCCCACCTCCCACGGGAGAGTTCAGAGGGAGGTGTAAGAAAGCTCACAGCTGCCCAGGATGGAGGAATCTAACCTCCAGAGGGTTGTCTTTCTAACCTCATGTTATTTGGAAGCTAAAGCTAAAACGATGAGGCATTGTTCCTCACCCAAGGCAGACAGGTAGCGCCTTGTTGATCCGACAGCTAAAGGAGATGGGGATGCCAAAGGATTTGCCTAAGGCATTAGGGACGCGGTTGTATCGAGGAAACTCCCCACGGTGTGACCACATCAGTGGAAAATCTGTAATGCAGTCATCTGCACTGCCTCGGGGCTGGGCTTAAACGGCTGCAAACCCCACGCAAGTCTATTTTCAGATTAAAAGACGTCATCTGTACGTGCAAACTGCCTCAGGGGTGGCACAAGTGACAGCTCCCAGTACAAACACCTTTTGCTTAGAACACACCAGACCACAGTCCTGTGCTTGAGCAGCCAGAATCTCAGCAAAATCCTGGTCTAATTGTGTGAGATTCTGATTCAGCTGAAGCTGATGTTGTGATACATCCCATTGTAACAGCGGGCCGATGCAGATCACTCGTCTGGGGAGAGCGTTCCCTTTCTTACCGTTCCCGTAATCCGCGTGGCGCAGCACTGCAGCAGCGAGCAACAGGCTGGGCTGTGCCACGGGGAAACCCCTCTGCTCTCGTCACAGGCTGATGGTCGCCCATGACCAGCAGACATATCTTTAGCTTTGGCTAGAAGATGCATGCGAGGCTGTCTAAATAATTCATTTTTAAGAGTTCGTGTCAGCCTTTCCAAGGTCACGCTCCGGCGAGAGCTGCCTCCTGCCCCGAACAGCCAGAAGTCCCCACAGCCGTAAAGCAGCCTCAGGTTCGTATGGAAAATGTGCGTTGAGACTCAGGCAGCTCGTCACACTGCATGGCAAACGCCAGGCAGAATGAATAAACTCAAATGCCTGAGACAGACCGTTGTCTCGCTTCGCTCCTGCTGCCTGCAGTACTGCTGCTGGTTTGCTATTTGCACCACAAAGCAAGCCCTGATCTGCTGGGATCGATACTGCTCTTTGGCAGGCTACGCGGTTATGCACAGTAATGAAAGCTAAAAGAAGATAACTGGGTCTTCCCAGGAAAACAGAGTGCTAATCTGTCACCATTAGGAGCCCGCTGGCAAAGGACTGTTAACAATATGATAAGAATTTCTTCATCGAGTCCGTAAATGCAGCTACAACGCACCTTTTCAGAGGACACCAGACTGGAGGTAAAGATTGCAAGCGACTGAGAATCTTCCACACTCTTACTAAGCCCCAGACACTTCCAGCCAGACCAGCTGCATTGCACCCGTTTCACAAACGACCAAGTTCAGAGTCAAAGCAGCAACTTTCACATCTCACAGAGAGCACATGATGGCAGAAGAAATACGTTCTCCACCTTGATCCTGTTTCTAACTGAGCATTCAAACGTGGACAGCAATTCTGCGTGTGACACTGCAGCCTCTGCCCTCTTAAAAACCACCCAGGTCTCTTGGGCATCTTTTAGTGATGCAGAGACGGAGGGAATGGTAAGCACCAGCTGGTTAATAAGATCCTGGGCAGCGTCCTCAGCCCTTTCCACGGTGTGCCGCAACGCCATCACCAGCAGATCCCAGAAAAAAAAACAGTTTATTGGACAGCAATAAGCAAAGTGAAAAAATGAAGTAAACCATTGATGAGGACATTGCCTCCTAGCTGACCTGAAACCTGGACTAGGTCCACAGGAGGAGAACAAAGCCCCGCCGGTAAACTCAGGGGTATGGTTTTGAAAAATTGAGCTGCAGTTATGTTTTCCTTTGTGGAGGTTTTGCCTGCCTCGTCCCAGGCAGTCCATTTTCATGCGCATAGTGCCTGCACAGCTACACAGCAGGGAAACCCCCATCTGCTCCCCTTGGATTTACACTCAGCCGTGACAAATGACTTTAGCTTCAACTTCCTGCTAGGAGATGCATATAGAAAATGAGGTCAAAAAGGCTCACTTTAAATTATTCATCGCGAAAAATTCGCCCTGGCTTTTCTACGTCTGTGCAGCCAAAGAGGAACCACCAGCTCCCTGGAGCCAGGAGAGCAGATCCGTGTGTTGCTCTGCTGCCTGTAGCTCTGCTCTACACGAGGGAGGGCGAATGCGGCACCACAGCAGGGCTGTGGGAGTGGGGACGTCTGGATTGCTCTGTTCCAAGCACCAACTGTCTCCGTGTGTCAGCTTGGGAGAGTCAGAGGCATCGATTTGGAGATCAGAAGGGACTGGGTTGATGCTGGAAAATCTCTGCAGTGAAATCCCCCATCCCCGTGACGTGAGAGGTCAGACTAATTGATCATAATGGGGGGAATCCAGGAAAATCTCTGAGGGACTATTAGGATCATCCGCCCTGATTTCGTGGTGTAATGCAGAAATTAGCACACAAATTTTCTGGAATCCATTCAGTTATTTTTGGTCAAGAGACATAAAGAGAGCTATTTTCCGTGAAAAGACTTGCTGGCAGACAGTATTTGGAGGCAGCTCCTCGGTTAATCTGCCCTAGCAGTTAATCACTCACACTTCAAATACACAGACCTTTCCTTCAGTTCAAACTGTGCTGACATGACTTTGCTTGTCCCTGTGTACAAGGGCCTCACTCCTCACATCTATTCCAGTTTTACTGCAGCACGGTACTTCTGCACTTACTGGTGGAGATGACATACCAGCTGTTGAAAGACAGAAGAAAAACTTCAAGCAAAAAAAAATGCATAGGAAAAATTATCCAGGGACTGACAGAAGCCGAAAAGTTTTAAGTCAGTTAGTGTCATTGCTGCACTTCTGGTGCAACACGGGAAAAGGCAGAGGGAATGCTCATAAAAGGGTGTGCTAGGCTGGGAAACACTGGGGCCATAAAACCAAGTGTATGCAATCTATAGCAGAGATGCTGTTCATGCTGTCGTGTATTTACCTGGTTTGTTGGCTATTTATGTAGGCTCGCTCTCCTTCCAGCTGTCTTCCTCTTTCCAGAGGGACTGACCGACTCCCTCGTTTTTCCTCAGGCTCCACATGCTCTTTTACAAGCACCTTACGTGACACAACACCCTAATTTCAGTTCATTTGTCCAAGGACATGCTATGTCTGCAGTCTGGTACTCAGCGGCTCTAAACCTGAGCAATTGCTTTGGTATAAGCAAGTAAGTTATTGACCTCTATAGGGAAATTGCAAAGGGTCATTCCAAAGTGCCAGCAACTGCCAGGGTCCCGTCAGCCCCGCAAACCCACCACCTCTCAGTGTCAGTCTCATAATTACACTGTTGACAGCCATTACTAATCTTGTTTTAATGACTTTTGGTACGTGTATATGCTTTCGTCTCTGCCCATAACATCTTATTTTAAGCAGGAAGACAGATGAAGTCCTAGATAATAAAAGTTGGGGTTTTTTTTAAACAGATAGAGAA
Source organism: Phaethon aethereus (assembly GCF_964289735.1). Taxonomy (NCBI): domain Eukaryota; kingdom Metazoa; phylum Chordata; class Aves; order Phaethontiformes; family Phaethontidae; genus Phaethon; species Phaethon aethereus. The sequence goes on along the minus strand of NC_138582.1, from coordinate 9,640,159 downwards.
ATTTCATTTTCTTGGGAACTACCTCTTGCTCACTTTTTGCCTGGTTCCACCTTTTGCAGACCCAGACCTAGAAGATATTGATTACAGGGATGTGCTTAATTTTAAACCTACCTATAAGTTTTGGAGAGGTCCACTCAGGCACCTTAAGCTGTTAAAACTGAAAGAAAGCACAGCACAAGTTGAGTGCTTTACAGAGCTGGCATTCAGAGTAGAATCAGAATCAGAAAAGTTATTTGAAGAATAAACATTAGAAAAAAAAAAGTGGAATCTCAACTTTGCCCAGCATTCAAAAATGCTCCGCTACACGCTGTATATATTAATTTATTAATCAGATAATGAGTGTCATCAGTCCAGTCCACAAAAGGGGCTGGACAGGCAAAGGCAGTATTAGTCCTGCACTGAACGTCATCAGTCGCAACGGGTATGAACATTAGAAACAGCCTCATAACCTTTCAGGCTTATACTCTGGGAATTGGAGCCTGGTCTTGGAGGGCAGGGAACGGCCCCTCTTCCATTCATTTCAGGAGCAGCTGAAGAAATTTAATGCCCTCTGGGAGGCACAACTGAGCATGAGGTTGGGCTTTTGCATCAAATTGAGAGCGAAGGAAGGAGGGAGAGAAAATAATGCTGTAATGATGGCCACCGAATAGGCTTTATTTACTCTCCTGGAACTACACAAATACCAGTCTGCAGTCAGCTAAATGCATTGCCTGCTCAAACATTTTCATAAGCATGAAATTTACTCAGCTGTACTCATAATTTAATGGGCCAATTATTGATAAGAACACATCATCTACACCAGGATTAAGAGCTAAACATAGGTTTTCTTAAAAAAGCACCAAGAAATTAAAAAGCTATGTGGTTGTTATTGTTAATAGTATGAAGGCAATGCCTAGAGACAGCAGCTCAGCTCAGAAACAAGCATGCCAGGAGCTGTATAAATAGAGGGTAGGGCAATGTACACCAGAACAGGCTGAGAGTTCCAGAACAGGCAGAAAGACATAGGGGAGGGACAGCAGGTAGCAGAAGAGCTGAAAGGAGAGATGCAATTGTCATCCAAGTGTGGTGAATTGTCTAGTCATGGGTTTCTGTATGGGGTGGGTTAAACAGGAGTGCGGACATTGCTGGGAAGGTGAAGGGGAGCCCAAAGGGTAAAGGGGCAATGCTGAGTTAGAAAAGACCACAAGGAAGGAAATGGGATCACTGGCAAATAGAAAAATTGAATCAAACTGTTAGTCGAACAGTCAGGAGCTGACAGTCCACCTTCCAGTGCAGAAAGCCTTACGGGAACACACACAGCCATGCAGAGATCAGAAGACCGTGTTGGCGATGTCTCACCAGCCCACGGACTGGATGTCCTGGGAGCCTGGGGAGGGTCTGCACAGATCCATTTCTCTTAAGATCCCACAGGCTCTCGCATACTCCCAGGTGCTTCATTCCTGTTGCCTTTTTTAAGCTCTCCAAGTCTCTGAGCCTGGTAACGCTTCTGCTTACTTCGCAGTTGCTTTTCCTCCCTCAGTTGTCACACTCCTTCCGTGCCCTCCCAAGGGTTCTTTCCTCAGCTTTCCTTATGTCCTTTCTGTTCTGTTCAGCGAGTCCTAAACCTCACACTGCTGCTTCCCTTCTCACCACGGAGAGGTGGGAAGTTCATCACAAGTTGCACACGTTACCTTCTGCTCCTGGCAGCGGGAGGGTGCTTGAACTACAGGATAAGCTGTGTATCTGCGCATGTTCATGATGCAAATCGCTTCCCACCACCAGCATCTCAAACCCCAACTGACAACAGTTTGGAGGGAAAATTGCCTTAAGTAATGTGTGAAAGTGTGTAAGTGCTGGACCCTAAGCAGGTCACTTCATTTCTCCATCTTTGTCAGTGCTGCTCTGCAGGGACAGCCTGAATCTAGATTTGAATCTATTGTCTAGACAAATCTGAATCTAGAATCCAAATCTAGACAAATCCTGCTTTGCACATGCTCCTGGGCGATCACCTGGTACTGCTGGAGGATGAAATATAAGTGCACCCTCCTCAAACGAGCCACAGGAACAGTTTCCTGGCTGGGGCACTAGCCTGGTGCTCAGCTCCTCTTCCAGCAGAATCATCTGTCCCATCCGTCTCTACAGCATCATCCCCTGACTGATGTTTGGCAGAGAAAAGGGCTCCCTAAAATTACCCTGACATTTGTCTAGGATTTGACTTGAAACTTGAGATTTTACTAGGATTTGGACTCAGGCTAACGTAAGAGTTAGCTTAGGCTGCCTACAAAATTAGGAGCACAAGGGGCAGGCGACAGGAGCTCAGGTACAGTCCATTGACTGAGCTGCTGCTCCGCCGCCAATAAAACAAGGCTGATTTTTTTACTGATCTTTCTCCCTTTGTCTTAGTTGGGACAGTGTTGGGTTTTTTTGAGACGAGAGTGTAGGCAACTATGTGCAGCACTAGCTTCAGACAGTCTAAGCTTGTTTCCCCACTTGATACACAATTTGCTCCAGAACCAACTGCATCAGGGACCACATCCCCGGACACCTCTTGGCTCATGTCATGACTTTCATCTCCCATTTGGGGACAAATATCAATTTCAAATGACTTTCAGGAAGAATGACTGATTGTCATTTTAAGGGAAACCTAAGATATAAGGCACTGGCACATAATTCTGCATGCCAAGCACCATGCATTTTATGAATGCAGCTATTTAATTTAATCATTTGCATATGCATTAATCCACATTATGTATGAAGAAGTGGTACTCACAGAGACAAATTAAGTATGCAATACAATGGCTAAATTGTTTAAATAACATGAATGTTTATCATTCAGTTCCCTGTGTGCAAGACAGGGCTGTTAATAATTAGTTTCCTACCTCCAAAAGAGCATGCATGTTAACTAATTAATAGTTGCAAAGCGCTTTGAAGTTGCAAAGCACCATAAGAAAGCTATCCATTATTATGTATAGTAAATGTACTTCTAAATGAAATAATTTGCCTATTTAAAAATCATTCCCCTCCCAAAATCCCCTAGAATCCCTTATCCATAATATTAATTAGCACCTAATAAAAAAATGTGTGTTTAAATATTCATTTGGAGTTTCAGGAGCAGAACTGCTTTTCCATCCCCCGTGTGCCAAGGATAAGACAGAGTGGCATATTCAAGTACACATACAAATACAGTTGCATGAGCCAGAAACCACAGACAGGGCAAAGAAAAAGGCATACAAGAGAAGAGAAACGCCAGGCTTATATTATGTGCATTTGGACCAAGAGACCAAGTTTAACTAGCAGCTCTGTGCTGAATTTCTGTGTGACCTTGGTCACCTACAGGTTGGGATGCCACCAGCCAAGTCACAGCCCCCAAAAGCAAAGGGGTTGCATGAGTAAACCAGCCAGGATGCCTTGGTTGCCAACAGAGAGGCTGATGCTTCAACAGCATAATCCAGACCAGCATCTCATGCATGTGATGAGATGTTCCTTCAAGGTGCCAGTCTCTCCTAGGAGTGCTCCTGATGCCATCAACATGAAGCCAAGTCTAGAGCTCCATCTTTCCTGTTTTCCTCAAACACAGTCTCAAGATGTATCGGAAAACAGCTCTGGAGCCTTACATCATGTCATGTACCAGCTTTTATTACGGATATACTGTCCCTTACCTTTGGACTTCATGGTGTACAATACTTTGGTGGTTTGCTGTTGCCTCAAAAGGAAGAGTGCCTTTTTCTAAATCACATCCTAGATGAATATTTACCTAACATATGAGAAATTGCATCAAATGTGAAGAGTCATCCAGGCTACTGAGAGTGAAATAGCTCAGCAGGCCCTCAAGAGCCTGCAGCAGCTCTAATTTGCTACTGCAGGAGCACTCTGCAAAGAAAACAAGCACCACCACAATGCTTCTGTGCTGCCTGAAAGAGGTATTTGATGGTCAGGAGTCTGAAAAGAAGACTTTCAGATTGGAAGCTTATAGGGTTCACCTTGTCAGGATTTGCTGTGCCTTCCAGGTACTGAGAAAGTGCTAAAAAGAGCTGTGAGAGCAATGAGAAATGGGCACCTAAAATCTTTTGAAATCTGAGGTAAAGTCCTTCAGCCTGGTGAGCCCTGCTTGAGGATATGGGTGAAGGTTACCTCACTGACAAAAAAAAAAAAAGTTTCATACTTTCCACAGCCTCTGTCTTCAGTGTTCTGGTATTTCCCAGCTGCAGCGTGGTGACAGGGTAGGAGTAAGCTCTCCTAAATCTGCCACCAATTCACTGAGTGACAACAAACAAGCCACTTCACCCCTTTGGATCTTACTTCCACATGAAGAAGGAGAACTGCATACTACCTGTTATCGGTTACTAAATCTAAATGGAGAATTAAGGGGCCTGATCCATAGGCATCTCCTTGTGCAGAAAAATTCATTATAGGTGACCTCAGCTGAGATCGCTTTTTTGGGCGACTGCAATCAGTAATCAAACTTGCCCAGATATTCTAAAAATAATAGGTAATTTCTTGAAAGAAGAAATCTTCCACCTAGCATAGTGTAACTTAATACTAGACCTCATTTTGATGGACACAGAAAAATCAGTTGATGACCTAAAAATGAGTGGTTGCTTAGATACTGATGATTATGATGATGATGATCTGATTACATTTCTTGTGTGCAAACAGAACTCGCCAGTGTCCAGCAGTATAAGAATTTTTAAACAGGCTAATTTTTGTCAACCTAGTGAGATTATTAGCATCACTGGCAGGGACACAAATCTAAAGCAAGAAATCCTAATAGAAGACTTCAGTGGGAATTTTCTCAGATTTCCTACTGGAGGCTCCAAAAGCCAGAATCCTCCAGTCACGGCAGTGCTCTGCTGGAAAAAAAACTGAAAGAGGATATGGAAGTGGCAGTAAGTCATTAATTTTTATATATTTGTAGAGTCAGGCAGAAAATGGAAAGGAAATAGCAATTAATATAAATTGCAAAACACATGACTGATAATGGGGAAATTAAGGGAACAATGAAATGACCAATACAGCTAGAAACAATTACAGCATATTTTTCAGTGTGAGTTGTTGCTAGAGCCACACAGAAAAACTGTTCTTAGACAAGTAGAAAAAGTAGAAATTTTCAAAGGATAGATATTTTTGTCTGTGTATCAAACTGAGCAGGAATTTCATACCGAGGGTGGAACAGAAAGATTGCCATCTGTGATGAAAAGGGGATGTGAGGTAGCATTTGCTAAAATTAAACATTTTTAAAAAACAACAGACACATATCTTGCACCAAGAGCCTTTAACGGATGAGGAACTCTCAGTAAAATTTCAACAAATCTTGGGGAACAAAGAGAATTTCAAATGACTGCAGGACTACCAGCTTCATTTGAACATTGAAAAGTATAAAAGGGATGAACTAGGGAATTACAAACCAACCAAGCTGATGCTGTTCCTGTGTAAATAATATAATGCTGATTTTAGACTATATCAACAAAAAAACTGAAGCAAAAATGTAATTAAATCCTTCAGCATGATCTCATGGCAAGTGGGTTTTTCAAACTATCCCGTTTTTGGACTAAAGAACAATTGATCAATTAATTATAGTGCCTGTATTTATAAGCATATAACATAGTACCATACAGCATTTTGGCTTTTAAAACTTGCAGTAACATAAAATAAATCGGTTACAATTGGCTCAAAAGACAGATGATAATGGGAGGTATTTTTTAGAAGTTCCCAAGAGCTGGTCTTTCATCTAGCACTGTTTTTATTTTTACAGCTACATTCACTGATACATTGCCTTTACCAGTAAAGTCTGCAGTGATACACAGATCAGTAGGTAGAAAGTAATGAGAACAAGTCACTACTACAGAATACATCAACTGCCACAGCTACAAAACCAACCATGAACCCAGACAAGGTGATTCAGATAGAAATTCTTCATGGATTATAGTCACAACATGAACTCTTGCTGCAGTAATAAAAAGGAGCAGAGGGTATGTGATTTATCAGAAGAGTGATATCAAACAAAAGTGAGTATATAGAGAGATAAAGGTAATAAGAAATGGATTTCAAATAGACATGGAGGAAAACTGCCCAACACAAAAGGTCATGAAGTGGAGGTAGATGGTATATGGCATTATTCACTCAACATGATTTCAGATTTTTCAGATGAGGTTGGACAAATATCTTTGACAAATGACACAGGTATGTTGATCTGCTTTGGTTCCTGGTTTAGAGGTGGTCCAGATGACCAGCTAAGGTCCCACACAATCTCAGATTTTGAGGTTATACTGAGTATAGGTGAGACTGCCTGTATTCTCTAGGATACATCTACTCCTAGTGTTCAGAAGAACATGAAAAGATTGGGAGGAGTTCAAGTAAGTGCTATAAAAAGGTAGAATACTCGGGGGTTTCACAGAGTCTTCCTCCCAAAGTACATTTCCTTTCAAAGTGGAAAAATTACCCTCCAAGCTGGTCTAATAAAATTCTACTCCAGAGGTGAGAAAAGGTTACTTTTCGTAGGTTTTTCTCAGCCCTTCATCACTGCAGTGGCTTTTTAACGTTCCAAAACTCCACATGACGTCTAGTGAAGCTTTTTAATAACACAGGACAATCATCCACTGGATGAAAGTTTAGAAGCTATTTATAAAAAAATAAGATTAAAATATCCTGGATACCTATTAGCTACTTGGGGTTTCTTCCTCCTCTTTCTTCATCAAGTCATTGGCCCCAAACTTAACACAAAGAGGCTAGTCAATCACAGTCATTTTTATCTGATCTCTTTGTGATCATTTATCTGCACAACTTTAAAAACAAAAGCTGTACGTGGCAGCATCAGATGCTTCCCTTTTGTGCATTGCTCTCATCACCTGTCGCACTCCTCTTATTAAATCTTTGACGGGAGTCTTCAGCACTCCTGTGAAATAATTTATGCATTTTCCCCACCTCTGCAACTACCTTGTGACAAGAACAAGAAGAAATCAAGGAGGAGGCTGTAATTAATGCATTTCCACCGTCTGAAATTACTGCTGTAAAATCAGTGCCCAGCCTTGTCACAAACATACAGCAACTTTGTCTCTACTGACAGAGCAACAGAGCTACAAACGTGGATGGCTTTGGCCATGAATCATCAGTGAAGCTCAGTCACACCTTAGCCCATGTCTGGGATTAATTCTGCAGTTTACAGTAAAGGAAGACTATAAATGTGACATCTGTACAAAGATAATCTGTTTGACTGATCCCTTCCTAAAGCTGGGGCTTAGCTTCACTGAACAACCCCATGCACTGAGTCCTTCAGATGTGAAGTTATATTAAAAAAAAAGTGAATTTGTCCTATTAAGGTTATCGCTTAGAGGAAATCCTGATCTGTTCTAAGTCATATGGAAAAGCGTAAATCAAGGAAAGAGGTATCCCAAGAGGAGATGTTACAAGAAATTGATTAAGCAAAGAGCAAAACATTACCAGAATTACACCTGGAGCATCTTCAAACAGTTTGCAGGCATTCATAAGGGAAATTATGGGAATTCATAGGGGAAATCACAGGAATTCTTAAGGAGTTCATGAGGAAATTCTAATCAGAGAGGAAAATTCACTGACACCACCTCAAGAGACTGGTAGGTAACATATGTTGTAGCCTGTTTTTGTAAAGCAGGTCAACCAAGACCTGTAGGCTTTACTGGAGAGGCGGGTGGGGTGTCAGTGAGACACCGGCCACCGAGGGCCTCTTCAGGGCCACTGGCCCTCTTCCCAGCACTCACATCACAGAGCGGGGCAGAGGTCTCAGGAGTTTCCAGAAGTTGGGCTCCAACATGTGCCAGAGCCTCATCCAGAGGAGCAAAGATTAGCTTTGACAGTTCTAATATTCTAAGGTATAAAGTAAGAAAAAAAGCAATCTGTATATTTTTAGGCACTCTTCCTGCCTATATTACTTTTCCTATAATAAATCATAAGGGAACAAAAATAACCCAAGTTCAAATTTAACTGACTATTTTCAAGAAACCTGTAAGAGGAGTGAGTACATCCATTAATAAGGTCTCTCATGCCTCATATTTCTGCTGTCTCTCTCTTTTGTTATAATCACAAACTAGGCAGGTGGAAGGAGAGTTCTTACGCTGTGTGCTTATGCAGTGATTAGTAAAATTAGAAGCCTCGTCTTGACTGAGGACTTACAAACACTGGTGTCAATAAATCACAAGATGGTAAGAGTCCGTCTGAGTTAACTTTTGGTTCATATATTAAAAAAAGAGGTGGCAAAAATTGCGAAAAGGTCCAAAAAAAGTCACAAGGTTGTTTTTTGGGTCTTTTCCTCTCAGATCCACAAATGTTATCTTTTCAGTAAGCTGTTAAGATAGAAGATGACTGCTCCCTTTAATTATGCTGGGAAAGTGAAGAATGGGGGACGCAGAAGAGCTGTTTGAACTGAAAACCAGCATCGGCAAAAGATAGAAATGAATATACACAGGCTGCGCATAAATATAGACATGGATCTGAAAGGTTTTGAGCCACTAAAATAGCAAAAGCCTTGAACAGCCTTCAAATAGCAGCTGTGGGAGCAAACCAGTGGGATCCATGTACCCGGCAGCGATGTGCAGATGCGCCCAGGCTCTCTGAACACTGTTCGCTCTTGGGAACTGCCTGGCTACAGAAGCACCGACCTCGGTTCAGGTTAATTTGCTATTTCAGACTTTTTGCTTCCTTCTCAGCCTCCTTCATACCCCCTGTAGAGCTTCCTTCTCAGCTGCTATTGATACCTGAGCTCATCATTCAAAACTAGTGTCAGTCCCGTACTGCACTGCAGTCTTGATCTGAGTCCGGTGCAGCCAGCCTCTAATTAGCTTTCACAAAGACTTTGTTCATTTAAGGAAAAGATCACATTTTGTGCTTGCCTCAGATAGAAGCGGTCCCTGCGAAGATTTCCTTCCTCTCCTGGATCCTTACATTGCAGGCTGCTGCCTTTCAGAGAAACAAATTAAAATCTCCTTCATCCCAGTATTTCGGTCATTAGCTTGCCAAGGGAGCCTGAGAGCTAGAAAGTCTCCCCTGATGTCCAAATGAAGGCAGAGCGTTCTGAGATCAACAGGGAAAGATCCAATTTTGCCCCGTGGCCGTACAACATGCAGCCCAGTGCCGGCCTCATTCACCAGCACACTTGCCAGGTGCTCCTGGAATATCACATGGGTAAATGGGATATCGTCTCACCCAATATCTGCTGAACAGTCTTGTCACTTTTTCCACTTAACTACATCAGCTAATTCTCCTTCTGCCCTCATAATCTCACCCACACCATTTTTATTTTTTTTTTTTACTATGAACCTGCTATGTTTCAGAAAACTTCTGCATTTTTGCTTTTCTGGAAAGATACAATAGCAGCAGCCCTTCACAGGCAAGATCAGAACTGAGTCCCCAGGAGAAATCAGAAGATTATGATTCCTTTTTTACCAAGGTTAAAAAAAAACAAAACCAAAAAAAAGGATATTTGAGAGAGCTGGAAGTATTCATTTACCAGTTTTGTACCTTGGAAATCTTATACGTATGTCTCTGTGACTGCTTGGAAATGTAAACCTTCCAAAGGCAAAAAGAATAAATAAAGAAAATTAGCATATATGTAAAAAGCTGCTATAATTATCACAAAGGGGCTCTTGTGGTTAGGACTGCAAGAAACACTGCAAGTATCTTGGGATCTCTACTGAAACTGGGAATCAGAACCACTAAGAGACATTTTTTAAAAGATAGCCAAGTCATCCATAATTCGAAATTCAATAAACAAATGTGTTGAAAATTCTTTTAACGTGTGTTTGTCTAATGGTGATAAAATAGAGACACTATAGGTCTAAAAGGACCTTTTTTTCTCATTAGGACCATATACAAAAGAAAGATCTGTTTAGAAATGGCTTTGCAACTTTTAACTCCTAAATAGGTGCTAGCAACAACAGCTATGAAACTAATTTTTCTAGAAGGTTCACTGTCCTTTCTCCAAACACTAAGATACGGGCAATGCCAGCAAAATATAGATGTGTTTAAGACTCTGCCTTTCTATTTTAACAAAGGCTGTTTTATAACCTAGAGGAAAACTGGAATATTTGACTGATTTTTATATAATCTGATTATTTTCAATACTTACCTTTTAATCTTTCCTGGCTATAAATAGCCCTCCCTCACATGACACAGCATACCCACAGATCCCTTGCATCTCTACACGTGGTTTACAAATCACTCCTGAGCTGCTTGAATTTCAAGAAGGATGCGGGCATGGGCATAGACATGGGCATGGGCATAGACATGGACATGAAAAAACCACAAAGGAACCACGTGCTGCAAAGGGCAGCGATCTCCCAGGCACAGGGCTCACTACACCAGATCTCCTCTCTGCCGCGGGATCCGGTCCTGACTGCAGAGCCCACCCCACCGATATCCCTTGCTGCAAAGAGACGATTCACAAAACCATAATTAACATTTCAAACAGCAGTTACAGTTCAGACCCCCTTAGAAAAGATGCCCAAATCTATTTTCAATAAAAGCATTTTAATTGCTTTAAAGGTTTCATTAAAATCCCAACAGACCAATTACAGGCAATCGTTTCCAGCCTCTACCTGCCTAGTAATCACTCAGTTCACAACAGTAAAAGTATATGTGCTCTGCTACATGCTCTCCTCTCCCTCTCTCTGGTAACCACATTTTTTACTCCCTACTGTTCCCCAGGTAGTCTAGCAAATTTGGGTTATCAACCTCTTTTGCTAACAATATTCTACCTTACATTGAATTTAGATGCTTATATATCAAAGGAGTCATGCTGTCTGAAACAACAAGGAAAGATCCTCCCCAAACAAAATGCCTCATGCCTAAGAAAACATCATGTCCAGAAAAAATTGTTATATAGAAAATACTATGTTTGAAAAAGCACTGACAACTTTAAGCAGAAAATAAAAATCCTGGGTAAAATATTCTTTGCACCGGAGGCTTACACCACCCGCAGTGGAAAGACCTGGCAAATCCTCACCATTCGCATAAGCACCCGTTCAGCTCTTCGTGCCGCGGCAACGATGTCATTAAACTAATCACCCTGTCAGACAGAAGATGCTTACAAGGAAGCGCGACGCGACGGCGGGCCGGTGGGGAGCAGGCACAGGAGCCGCGGCGAGGCGTCCCACGGACGCGGCACGGCTCAGAGGGACCATGCCCCTGCTTTGGCTCAGCCCTCGTGCCTCCTGCACCCGCCGCAGCCGGAGAGGGGCCCGAGAGGGGCCCGTAATGCAATCGCAGGAATAGTCAGAGGCGATTCAAAGACGCGTGTAAGGGGAGATGACAGCCTGGAAGATGAAAGGGCTGAGTCCATGCCTCGCAGGTCTGTGCGCTTACAGGAGTGTCCCTGTTTCTACCGGCGGCAGTGCCTGTACAAGTACATTACACACCAGGAAATGAGTTTGGTAGTTACTATCCATGGTGAGGTATTAGCACTGTACTATAGTCCTGGAAACTTCTACCTACATCACGTTTAGAAGTGGAGGACAATGGCTGTTTTAATGACATTGCCTTAAGACATCAAGGCGGAGAAAAAAAAAAAACAAACAGCTTTTTCTTGTTTATAATATGTGTGTTAGCCAGCCACATTGTTCAGCACCAATAGGGGAATTTGTGAAATCAATGGTGACATTTAAAATGGTTGCACGTCCAAGTTAAAGCCATATGTAGATACGCCGAGCAGGCTCTCCTGCTACCTTTTCAGTTCGCCAAGTCAGAAATACCTTGGAAGTCTTTTGGGTTTTTTTGAAGGGAGTTGTTTGGTTTTTTTAATAGCTAACTACTACAAGAAATGATGGAAATCCAAAGAAACATTTTATCCATCCCACTTTTAACATTTTTCAACTCTTGTCTCCAGAATAAGCTCTCTTTATTCATTCCTTCACAACCAGCAATTTCCTAGCCAGAGATTTAAATAAACCAGTGAGCAGTGGTGTGCCTTATCAGCATTTCTAAAATTAGTTGCGCACTTGTAATTCTGATTTCCAACCTCTGCTCCTCCCTGTGGCAGTCAGACTACAAAGCCAAAGGACATAACGCTGGAAGATGCTGATCGGCAGAATGTCTTATGTCTTCGCCAGAAGCGTGGTTTTGGCATGTTGTTTTGCAGCAAGTTTATTTCTTAGTTAACTTCATCCTCACCAGAAGATCCAACCAACTTCCAGCTCAGCTTATGATACATGGAAAAGCCGCTGTTTCTTCTGAGAGCCCTTCAGCGTGCTATTGCGAACTCATTTTTCCTTCCATTCACACTGTCAGTGATAACCTCCAATGGGTTAACACACTAGACAAGGATCCTTCTGGAAAAAACATCTGCAGCTGAATCGAGAGGGGCTCATAAGTTTTTCATTGAGACACAATAAACATCTTGCCGCAGAAAGTGCTAATTCATACGCTCCTGAGGTGAGCGTACAAGGTTCATCCAGGATCCAAGGCTTATCCAGGATCTCTCCGCACTTCGGAGCTAAGACTGAGGAGCAGACACTGAGCAGAGAGCCCTCCGCTCTCTTTTGCAAAGCACAGCACGCTGTCCTTAGCAAAGCTTTACCTTTAAGAGCTGGGCTTCAGCCTGATGCGCGAGCACAGCCCAAATGCTAGGAGACCATCTTGACTGAGAAACGTACCTCTGAGTCTTGGCTCCTCCTGTGCTTTCTCTTGCCTCTTGCTGGGAACAGCAGTTTCTCCCAGATCTGTGCCAGCGCTTATCGAACACGTCAGACCTTTATTGCACCAACCCTGCATGCATTAGTTACACTGGCATAAGCTGGAAGATGCAAAGATGCGTGAAGGGATCTTGCTGACTTTTCTAATAGCCTTTCTTCAGATTATCCTTTCCTGTGGTATATAAAACATTATTAACAGTTTATACTGAGGGCAAACTGGGAGTACTGCCAGTGGTTCTTGTTTCACCCCTCTGCCTCTGGATCCACCTGTTAAGCCCTCTATTACACTGAAATTGTAAGGTCTTTGGGGCAAAGACCAGTTTGTTATCCTGAATTTGAACAGCTTTTAGCCCAGTGAGATCACAGACTGTTCTGGTCTTGCTGCTGCTGCAACACAAACATCTTCATTAAAGTCCTACTTCTGATGAACTGGCCTTCTGTTTTCCTTGCTTGCAGCCCCTCCCCTAATTACTGAAAAATTAGCAAAGTCCAGCCACTGACCTTCCATATCCCAATTATCAGCATCATCCCACTGTAACAAGTTTTGGCCATTGAAATTACAAAATCTGCTTTCCCTTCCCAGCCCTTCTGGCCCACGTCTCCGCACTGTGGCCTTCCTCCACGGTTAAAACAGACACCTTGCAACAAGACCCGTTTCTTGAGAAGATGCAGATTGCTGCTTGCGAGAGCTAGACAGGCAGGTGTAACCCAGCACCTCTGTAAATATTGCTCACATTGCCTGCATACAGCAGCACCTCATACGGGATCCAGACATAGGAAAACAGGCTTTGCTTTCCAGTTGCCAGAAGCAAAGCCGACCGCAGCCTATCTGCATAAATCAAGAACGTAAACGACATACATGAGCTGAGCACTTACCATCAGAAGGATCACAACTCACCTTGAGATCGGTGCATAGGATTAGCCCATACATCTCCCAAAATGCAGCAGCAGCTGCCATGAAATGCTATTGCTCCCCAGCTCACGGTGGCCCAGAAGAGGAAAAAAATCTCGGTGTTACATGACTTTCCACTCCAAACCGCCTCCCTAAATCCTCTGCATTTCCACCAAAGATGGGCCACAGCAATCCAGGAAGGGTGGCGATGAGAAAGACCACAGGCAGGGGCAGAGCACGCGCTTAGGCTGCATTCCTTAAATTCTCAGACAAACAGGAGGGAATAGCAGAGTGCAGGTTAAGCAAATTAAGTAAATCTGCCTAATCTACCTGGAGCTTGCATATGTCAGCAAGATGTGGCTGAAAAGCGTGGTTTGAGAATGAAGATGGGTGGGACCACCAGTCCGGTCAGAAACACAAATCCAGCTGGCCCTGGCCACCCAAACGGGCGTATTAGATGCAAATACTATACCCATCACACGCTGTGTATGAGCAGCCAGCTGCCTAGGAGCACAGCCAGTGGCATGACCATGGAGGAGACACAGCCATAAAACAATATATGCTCTTGAATGAATGCCATCGTTTCTTTGACTTCCACTCTCTCCAGCACTATGAGTAGAAGAGTCCCCAAGTCCCAAAGTCTCCTTCATCCCTGCTGAGCTGAATTGATATAAAAGGAGCTGAATTAGCAGCCCTGAAACACGACAGCTTTTAGCTGGTTTGTCTTCTCTCCCTGGGAGTGAAAATTGCGTGATCAACAGCAGTTTCTGTGTCCACACCTTTCACTACCAATGAGCCCCACCTGGGCTTGGAGTCCACCCTCTCAGGGACAGCGACAAAGCAGAGGTACCCTAAGAAAGTCATTTAGTCTGTGGCACAACCAAAGACACTGCCAGTGAGGATGTCAGCTTTGGGGATGGCTTTTGCCTATCACTTCAAGGTCAGTTAGAGGGAATAGTCTCTCCAGCAGTCCCTGACCCACTGTCCTCTCAGAACACACCATGAAGGGCTGAAACCCCAGTTCTCAGAGAACATTTACCAATATTGAACCATTTCTACACCTGGAGTGATATCACTCTCTTTTCCACCAGCGATACCAGCTTCCCCTACTTACTGCTCCGCTCTTTTCACACTCTCCTTTGCACTGTCTGTCCCCTGAGCAAGGAAGGAGCAGTCTGTGAGAATCGCCAAATCCAACGCTGCGCTCCTTCCAGTCTTCCCTTGCAAGAGGCTGTGCCACGTCTCTGTGCCACGCATGCAAAACACTAATAATACCGGAGCACTGAGACTACTGATCATTACCATAATTATGACTGTTTTCGTGTTAAATTATCCCTGTCCCAGCTGGTAATCGTAGCCATTTTCCGTGTCTTCTTGTGTACACATCTGGACACACCTCGGGGCAAGGACCCTCTTTGCTATGCACGGGCAGCGCACAGCGCGCGAGACGCAGCTGGGCAGGGTGGACTGCGTCTTGCTGGGGAGGCCGGGTGTGTCTGCATCTCACCAGCTTCTCAGGAAAAGGTTTTGTGGAAGCAATGTGATGGAACCTAAAAGTGCTGGAAGGAGCCTGGGGTATTCTGGGAGGTACAAGGATGCATAGCCCAAAGAGCCTTCATCTCTGCTTGTCCCTGAAGTTACTTCCATGGTGTGTATAAATGCATTATACATAACAATTTCTGGGCTAATAAAAAGGCACTTACTGCATCCAAATAAGAATACGAATTGTGGTGACCATGTAGTCCTACGCCACTTCAGACATACATTAGGTATGTCAGCCATAAACTTGGCCATCACATTCACCTCCCATTCATTCCAGCTTATCACATGACTGCACACTCCTAATAATTTCCTTATCTCAACTAAAAATGATTCAGGAGCTTAAAAAGGGTGCCATGACATGAAGATTAATCCCTAACTAAAAGCCTGATTTTAGACTAGATTTGCTGACTCAGAATGAGGCCAGTGACTTTCCTCTGCCTAATCTTAAAAACAAAACAAACAAACAAACAAAAAAACCCAACAAACCACCAACCTGCAGAGAACGTCCTGTAGATTCTATAAAACCATAAACTATAACAGAATTACAAAAGGTCTTCACCTTGATACCACGTTGCAGGGTGCGGCATTCCTGGAGTCACAGAAGCAAAGAAACCTACTGAAGAGAGGTGCTGTCAGGCCATGGGGACAGAGAGAACGGCTAAAATCATCGCCCCACTCACGTGCCTTTCACAGTGCTGCAAACTCAGGTTTATTGCTGTTTCTCTTAAGCCCCAGCTTGTGGAGCCAGGGTATGTCATGGCAGATGCAGCTTCCATTAAAAAAAAAAAAAAAAAAGAAAGAAAGAATTTTTGCTTGGCGAAGAAAATCTGGAAAACCTGGCCACGTGGTACCAGCCTGAAGAACCACAATCAAATTGGTAAAGAAAAGCCCCTCGAAGGCAGTTATTTCAACCAGCAATGTCTAAAGCAGACGTGTTCAGGCCTGATTCGGGATGAGGCTGCTTTCCCGGGCAGGAAGGGTGGCGGACGCTGTCTCCACTAGCACTTGCCTGCTGACCTTCTCCAAACGCCCGCACTGCTGCGCAGCGATGGCTACCTGCGAGGCCAGGCTGGCTTACTGCTGCGTCAAGGCGCTGACGCTCTAAACTTGCTCTTTGTAGATGCTCCTGCGTGGTTGTGATTTGCGGTAACACGGAGACTGCTCCTAAGAGTGTTTAAGCAGAAGTGCAACCTGCCCTGTGTCTCCTCGGCGTCCCTTTCTGTAGCCCAAGGGTAGACGAAGCTATTCCCCTTTTCCCCCCGCCGAAGTTACATTTAAGGTGCCTCGCACATGCTGCTCCTTTCGTCTCGCTCTTTGTCCTTTAGTCCTTCTTCAGGTTTTGCAGCTGAGCCGTGACCGCGTAGGAGGGGAGAGAGGGAGGCTCACTGTCCCAGGATCGGCCCCAAATTGCCGCAAAGCACACTGTCCTCGGATTTCAGCTCCGAGGGCTGCGCGCTGCGCTAAAATAACAGATGAAGCTTAACTCTCCTGCTGTTTGGGTGCCAGCGTGTAACCTCTGTCCTGCCACGGGAAGATGACAACCGTGACGTGTGAAGGAGATGGAAACACCTCAGAAATGACAGTCCCCTGGCTGCCCGCAGAGCAGGAATAGCTCAAGCACCAAACAGCTATTTTCCACTGCTAGCTGGCCGCGACACCTCACTGCTGACCAGGTCTTGGGCTTGTCCTCAGTCCACCCAGAGCACACGGGTGGACAACAGCAACAACAGGTTTTACACTGAGGACACTTTGCAATTAGAGGAAAACAGGCAACTTGCCCAAAACAGGCACCAAAGCACCAGAAGGGCAATTAAGTACTTTTCTCTATACAAGCAGCACCTTCATTAAGTAGCTCTTAACATCTTCACCTACAAGAATAGTCTTAATTCCCCTCCTCCTTCCATTTTACCTCTCACAGTGCAGTTACTCCTCTTCCTCTCCCTTTTGCAGCTTTATTTCCAACATCTCCCTTGCCTCCTTCTCCAGGCCAGCTGCTGTTCTGCCATCATCACCGGAACTGCGATCGCAGCTGCCAGCTTCTTCCCTGCACCATTGCTGCTCTTACCTCACCCTCAAAAAACATTGGCTTTATTGTTTATTCCCCCCCCTCCTTTTTTTTTTTCTTTTAAACCAAGTAGGCTGAAACCATTCTTTTTTTGCCTCTGGACAAGGCAGAAACCAGACAGGTCCATCTGTTCTTCTTGCAGGATCAGTGGCAAAGGGACTGCATGGACACCTACAAATTACATCCCACTCTTCAACAGAGTTGACAGTTCTGAAGGAATGACCACATTGTAATTACTTTTTTAAATAACTCAGACACAGCAAGATATTTGTGCTCTGGATAGGATAACATTGACCTAGGGCCCCTTCCAGACTAAAAAACCCCACATTCTGGCAATTATTATTTGGCTATCAGTATAGGGACTACATTGCCCAGAGGGACCAGCAGCAATTTCTGACCCCACTCTTGAAAAGCTATGCTAGTCGAGCTTTCATTTCTGCACGCACGTGGAGCCTGGGGGACATGAGCACTCTCTTCTCACACCTCTCGAGTGGATGGCCTGCAAGAAGGGGACTGGAGGAGCAAAGTCCCTCCCACTGTAAGAGAAGATCAGGTTCAAGACCACCTGAGGAACCTGAACATGCACAAGTCTATGGGACCTGACACAAGTCTATGCATCCCAGAATCCTGAGGGAATCGGCTGATGTAGTTGCCAAGACACTCTCCATCATATTTGAGAAGTGCTGGCAGTCAGATGAAGTCCCTGGAGACTAGAAAAAGGGAAACATTGCACCCATTTTTTAAAAAGGGTAGCAAGGAGGACCCCGGGAACTACCAACCTGTCAACCTCACCTCTGTGCCTGGGAAGATCATGGAACAGATCATCCCAGAAGCTCTGCTAAGGCATATGGAGGACAAGGAGGTGATTCGAGACAGCCAGCATGGTTTCACCAAGGGCAAGTCCTGCCTGACCAGCCTAGGGGCCTTCTATGATGGAGTGACCACATCAGTGGACAAGGAAAGAGCTACCAATGTCGACCTTTGACATGACCCCCCACAACATCCTTCTCTGTAAATTGGAGAGAGATGGATTTGATGGGTGGATGGTTGGGTGGATGAGGAATTGGTTGCATGGTCACATCCAGAGGGTAGTGGTCAACAGCTCATTGTCCAGATGGAGATGGGTGACGAGTGGTGTCCCTCAGGGGTCCGTATACAGGGACCAGTACTTTTTAATGTCTCCATCAGTGGGATCAAGTGCACCCTCAGCAAGTTTGCAGATGACACCAAGCTGAGTGGTGCGGCTGACACACCTGAGGGACAGGATGCCATCCAGAGGGACCTGGACAAGCTCGAGGAATGGGCCTGTGTGAACCTCATGAGGTTCAACAAGGCCAAGGGCAGGGTCCTGCACCTGGGTCGGGGCAACCCCCAGTATCAGTACAGGCTGGGGGATGAAGGGATGATTCTATGATCAGCAGAGTCCCACAAGAACGTGAGGTGAACCTAAGAGGCACTACAACGAGATTTAAGTACAAGACTGAATCAGAATCCAATGCTGCAGAAATTTGGTGAACTTGGTTCATATATTTACCTTCTGTGAGAAAGGTGTTCCAGACTTAAGACTGTATGAGATTTTAATATTTAGGGCAGTCATCTTAAGGCCAAAAAGGATGGCTCTGCTTTAACCTCTTGTCCAGAATACTTTGTAAAGTTATTATCCCCACAAGGCCTTCAACAACATGATTAGGATAAGATTCATCTCACTTAAATTTGGTGTTTTAATCTAGGTGCCTACACCTAAGCCATGTATTGAAGCTCCCGTTATAGTCAAGGGCTATCTATTTATTTGGTATCATGTCTGGTAATCAGGATGTGATTTATCAGTGTCATCATTTACTTCAGGATGAGTTAAACAATCACCAATACAGTGGTCTATCCTCAGTGGCAACTGAGATGACTCGGCCACATTTAGACATTTACAGGGAAGGCACATACATTTAAACCTAAGAATCCCAGCCCAATTACTATTACTGCTAACTACTTATGCTATGCCACATTATGATGTTAACAATCCAGTTAAGAAACAAGTGAACCTCTTTTTCCTGAGTTACTTTGTCTTTGCTTATCTGTTGCTAAATTTAAAAAACCCAAACCCAAAACCCAACATACTCCTGGTTATAACTCAAAGTCCTGATTAATCAGCATCCATTAATATGCATAAATATTGACTTAAACCCATATTTTGCAGCTAAGCTACAGCCTCCAGCTGTCTTTTGAAAAATTCTACAAGTTTGGTTTAAAAATGACAAGTGGAAAATTGATAATTTCTTGTGGAAATTCTTCCAGCAGATATCTGCTCCCCTATTAAACCTTATCTGTAGTCTGAATTTATCTTGCATCATCTTCCAACCATTGCTATATCACCATTTATGCAATTAAAAAGCCCTCTACTATAAAAGAAACTCCCAGTCTTCATAGCCTGGAACAAACATTGATGAAGCACTCAGATTAATGCTTATAAACACATTATCTACTTCAAGTTGCTTGGAAATTAACTCATGGTAGAATAAGTGAAAACAAGCACCACCAATGAAGACGAGCACTGACACATTTCAATCTGCCCAAAATCTCTTTTCTTCACTGATCCTAATAATGTTTTCTTTAGAGTTACTGTTTCCAGAAAACTATATGATATTATTCTATCACAGAAGAGCTTTCCAATAGTCTCCAGCAAAATGTTGCTTTGGAGGTGATTACATCCTGCTTTGGTTTCTGGGAGCAATGTTGTCTTCTCATCCCATTTGCTGGAGAATGTGGTGATTCAGGCAGTAAGACACAGCATTCAGTCCTGCCTATATGCTCATTTGCTCGAGACAGTTGCTGTCCATTTATTGTTACACCAGGAGCTCCCATCCTTTATTTTCCTTGGTTATCAACACTGACAGCAAATGGAGCTGCAAACCAGGACCTTGTACTATCATCTCGACTCTGGGAGCAACAGCTGCAGATGTGATTCAGGCTGTGTATGAAGTAGCATGCAGATCTTGGATTAGCCTGTATGAGGTGCTCCTAAACCTCTTCCTCCTACTACTGAGACCAGGAATGTGGATAAACTCAAGGGACAGATATTAGCTCAGTTTGTACCCTTTCTGGGAAGAGAGATGGGTGTCCACCTCCACCTCACGTTCACTCTTTCTGGAAAGAACAGATGAATCACCACAAGAAATCTGTTACCTACACAGGTCATCAAAAAATCACTCTTTCCCTAACACCACCATCACCCCTAGAGCAAAGAGTGATCAGGAGCAGTGACTCAGAATTGTGTGGGTCTGAATAACAACAATTCTAAGAGCTTCTCCTACAGTGATGCTGTTTGTGTAGGGACTCTTACTTTGGGCTGTGCCCAAAGTCACAGGCTGGTCCAGCGGGAGTACCTTACCACCAGACATCAGACTCAACATCAGGGAGCTGTGCAACCAAAAAATAAACACTAATGAGGATGAAACACAAGGTGATTCAGAGATAATTCCTGCACCTAACCTACGTCACACCATATGGACAAAGTAATTCCTATTGAGTTCCTACTCTGAGGGAATTAGAGGCACATTTTTAATCCTGACATAGGTGAACTCAATGTCAAGTCCAATAAGTTAAAAAAAAAGTATAAAAAAGAGCAAAAAGTAAATACAGCTATGTTTGGGTAAGAGACAAACTGTCATCTCAGCTCCATCAACCTGCTATCAGCACTTAAGCCAACTGAATTTAAGTCAGACGGAACTCTACTGTTATAGTCACAAGAAGTACAAAAGGCTGATGGGTCACACACAAAGCACAGCTGGATGATCCAGTGATTGGTGCTGTGCTTCAGTAGTGATAAATGCCCACCAAAGGAAGGAGAGAAGATGGGACTGAGAGAGAAAGGGACAAAGAGAAAGAGATGGGAAAGTCAGGAGGAGTTGTAGAGTAGGGATACATTTCTGGAGACCGAATGATTCTTCTGAATTATCAAGAATTGATGGAAATGTCAAATTACAATAACGTCAGTAAAAAAATTGAGAAGTCATTGGGAAAGGTTTCCTATTTTCAATGAACTCTACTGATTACACTAAAGATTATCCCCAGCATTTCCCAGTGTCAGTACTCCAAACATAGACAACCCTGGTGCTAGATAGCCTAGCAGCAAGCAAATTTCTTTGCGGTTAATATGAGCTTTGTTGCCTCCACAGTGGGCTGACCTGCCCAGCATCTCTGTCCAGATGTTACATCTCGCTTCTGTCCATGCATATTCAGGATTGAATGGAGTGGGGAGGGAAGAAGGCTCTCCATGGCCATGGGTCTAGAACTCTGCCCGTTATGAGACATGCGTAAAACAACATATTCTGTGAAGTGCAACCAAATTTGTCACTCCTCACAACATAAAGTAGTTCAAATCTTGGAGATGCACAAAACTTAACTGGATACGGCCCTGAGCAACCTGATCTGACTTTGAAGTTAGTCCTGCTCTGTGGATTGGACTGGAGACCTCTAAAACCTTCCAGACTAAATGGTTTTATGATTGCAGTTGTCAACTCCCTCCTACAGACCCAACATCAGACACGACCTACACCAAGAAATAGGCAGAAAGACAATGCTTTTCTTGCTTAACTTCCCCAGCTCATCTGCACTGTATTTGTTAACGAAATAACTGCATTTATGTGGGAGGAAAAATCCCCTCTCCACTTTGGGGAGCAGAGAGGGAAGGAAAGACTCCATGCTTATATAAGCCAGCTGCCAATATGAAGGAAACAAGCCATGAACACCATGGTGTGACTACTGGCAATTCTGGGACAGGCTGGTGCTCACTTGTTATCTTGCCAGAGGATCTCCACCTCTACTATTTACCCCATTCCTCAAGATGTCTTACCTTACCGGGAGGGCAAGTTTGTTGTGGCAGAGAAGTACCTCACCAGAGGTGTAGGACCTTGACCTTGCCTCTGGCACTAGCAGAATATCAGTAAAAAATGAAAAGATTTTGTAGTGGGTCCAGAACAAGCTCGTGGTGCAGCAGCCAAATCCAATCGTTCTTCTAACTTTAATAGATTTACTCTACATTTGCAGTGACAAGACTAAAAGAGGTTGCTGGCTCAGTATTTCTGCAAAAACAAGCAATACACAAACTAGCAGCTGTTAAAGGAATACACCACCACCCAAAACCACTTCCTTATGTCAGGGCATTTTCATGCATTCAAATTTTGTACAGTTCTCTGATGATTTCAGTATTATGCTAGTTTAGTGATTCAGCTGGTGTATGAAAGTGAGTATGCCCCTCTAAAATACTGAATGGTGCTTACATATCCACAAAGTCTCCAGCTTTGCAAAGAAAACTATAGCACATAAAAAACAGCCTACGCCTATGAATGACCCTCACAATTACCCTCATTCATCCCAGACCATTCAAATTGACCTTCTACATTTGTTCTACAGGCTTCAAAAGGACAACGTCCAAGTCACCCACTAAGTGTTTTCTGGTCCCTAAAATACACCTTCTAGAAAGCACTGTTGTCTGTTCATTGATTTGGGGAGCTAATTTTGAGTGATGGAGACAAGAAGTGCAATGCCAATGGACAGAACTTCAGGAATAGGAAGAAGCAGGACTGCTGCTGGCAAACTCCCACGACAGTAACTCCTGTGCCCAGATAAATCCAGAATGGCCACAAGAAGATGAAGGGAAAACAGAGTCAATCACAGCCATTGGATTTGAAGCTCAGTACAAGAGGTAGTTAAGTCTGGGTTTGAGCATGACTTCAAGACTAACTGCAACTATGATTATAATCAAGAGCAAATTTATGTGAGGTTTGAGGGAGACAGACGCCACAGCAAACCAGAGAACAAAGGGAAGGTGGAAAGGTAAACCCCCAACTAGGGTAAGATCTTAAAGCTACTGCAATCAGCATCAGCGTAAGTAGGATGATGAAACTGAGGGCACCAACTACACCATCGTATTTTTCTTTGGCATAATGTCAGGGATGACTGTAGGCCTGCCATGTCCTGGGATAATAAGTAGACACATATGTACAGCTCTTGAGGAAAGGGAAATAGAATTTTATGTTGAGCTTAATATTAATAAAAGCCTATGTAATAATAAGAGTCATATTCCTCTTGCCTTTAGAGGTAGGACTCATCTGTCTGAAAGTGGCTTTTACTGCAGACATTTACCAGAGATCAAGTCACCTCAGCTCCTGCAGTAGACAATGGAGAGCTGCTCAATGGAGCTGAACCTGTGCTTTATCTCCATGTAAATCAGACCCCTACATCTGGTTGTATGAATTGCACCATAAAATCTCTTGACTCTATTGACTAGATCTCCACTGACTATAAAGAGAACTTAAAAACCTGTTGCACACACAGAATCATACATGAATGTATCTAAATTCAGTTATCTTAATGTGGCTTTGCATCCTGCCTCTCAGGTCAGACAAAAAGTGTCCCATCCCTCAGGTGTTTTTGGTGTAAATACCTAAATTCAAGTTAGCCACCTGAGGTCTCCTTTGTAGTCAGTGAGAAGTTTCAGGTACTGCAAGCAGTGATTAATCTCATCTATGTTAGAGTCGTCTTTAGGGTGAGATTAATTGCACACCAGAAATTTCTATTTCTTGTTTCTCTTCCGCAGCTACAAAAGGAGTCCAGACAGCTACCTCAGATAAGGTGCTAGGTGGATGGATCCCATGGTGGTTGTTGAGAGACTACCTCTCAAGCCCTGAGGAAAAGCGGGGAAATACATTTGTTTTAAGTAATTTAGCACTGAAGAGAGTAGTGTATCTGACAATGTACTATGTGATAATGCCATATTCTGAGAGCAGAAACTGCTGTGAGCATGCATCTGCCAGGTCCTACCTCTGTGCAGCCTCATTGCACCCAGGACCTGACAAGATAATGGAGCAGTACCTACAAAAATGAGTGAGAAAAAAAGCAGGAGAACTGTCCAAATACTGGCAACAACACAACTAGCAATACCTTCTTCTGTGTTTTACACAAATCCTGAGAAGTTTGGTAATAGATGATCAGTGGGCTCTTCCTCCCAGATTAGTACCACAAAAAATTATTCTTTTGTTAATATGCCAAGATGTGGGGGTGAAGTATTTGAACTTCCATGAGTCTGACCAGCACAAGGAATGTTGAAACAGAAAAGGCAAAAGCCTTGGCACCAAGTCCCATGAACAGGAAAAGGAAAGGATATAGAAAATAAAACATGTTATTGGACACACACATAGAGTGAAACCTATATTATTTCAGTGAGGTAGGACTTCTTGGGTCTTTTATCTAAATGAAGGGTCTTATCCTAAAGTAAAGTGGCATTTTGCATAGACCCAGGAGGATACCCTTAAAGTGGTAAGATCTCACATAAAACAATTGTCTACTCTAGTAACCCAAAAATGCTCAGTGCTCTCTCTGCTCATGAGGCCGGCTGACGTGACCAGTGTCCATATCACTGACCTCACTTGCCTCCAAAGCAGGAAGCCACACACAGACTCCTACTGGGAGTGGTCCCCGGTCTGTGGCAACACTTGATCTGTGCCCAATCACTTAGTTGTCTCAGACTAAAACCATGGCATGGGTCATCCAGCAATGTTGTGTTATTGGCCCGTGTGTGTCACTGCACAGGAACATTCCCAGCACAGCTTTGCCAATTAGTCTAGACATAGTTAATGACTACTCTAGGCACAGGAAAAGCTGCTGCCATAGCTGCAGTGCAAGGCTGGTCCTGAGCCGCAGCCCCATGCATCTGTTGCCACTGCACAGATGGTGTCTGAGGTCTGATCTGGGAGCCTCAGCCAGTTGTGTGCATTGAAATTCTTCCAGCACGTCTCACAAGAGCAGCAGTGTTAGCAAAGGTAGAAGAGCAAATTCTAGTTTGTGTAATTACCTTCTGAAATTAATTCCCCTGCAATTTCAATCAGCTGATCTTGACATTCCCTCCTCAGGGTGTAATCCCGCCTCATAGACACTCTAAGTGGTGCATGGAGAACCATGAGGGGAACAACGATAAGCAGGGATGAGGCTGCACGGCTGCGAGCCTGGTGGGCAGCTCCCCACCACGCACTTCGGGGATTTCACTATCAGTCCCTCAACAGTTGTACTTGCTTCTCCTTCATCCCTGCTGAAAACAGAAAATTTTAGTCTCTGTATTTACAGTCAGTGGGGAATGTCCTGTGAAGAGTCATCTGGTTTAGGATTAACATCGCTGTCGTTCACCTGAAGTTAGGTACAACCCAAATCTAATGGCTCCTACGAATAAGAACTAAGACTTGGATGGACCGGGACGTTGAAGCTTTCAGCATTGCTTCAGCTCTACTCTAGTGGTGGACAGCACGAGGAACATTGAATTATTTTGTTATACGAGATACACACTTAGCGTGTCAAAAGCATGAAAAACCTGAGATGGGAAGATAACAATTAAATGCATGTCACTGAACTAAACAGATAAACCTAGCCCAACAATCAGCTTTGAACAAAAAGGAATGAGGAGATATTTGCTGTTTTGACATAGGTGCAATGTCTCATAAAATCTTGGTTCTGGTATTAATTCAGATGACTGGGAGAAACCACGTGAAATTAAAAACTGGCTTCAGAGCTATAAATAAAGGCATAACAAATGATACCGTATTAACCAGGAAAGGAGGAAATTGTTATTTAGTGAAATGCTGAATGGATTTTCTTAGTTCTGGTCTTATTAAGTGCTTCCCTAATGATCTTTTAAAGAAATTAAATTTAATATTAACAAAATATCGTGGTTTCAGCTGGGATAGAGTAAATTTTCTTCACAGAAGCTAGTGTGAGGCTATGTTTTGGGTTTGGGGAGAGAAAATGTTGATAACATACTGATGTTTTCAGTTGTTGCTACGCAGTCAAGGACTATCCGGCTTTTTATGCTGGGCTGCCAGCGAGCAGGCTGGGGGTGCACGGGGAGCTGGGAGGGGACACAGCCGGGACAGCTGACCCAGGCTGGCCAAAGGGACATTCCATACCATATGATGTCATGCTCGGTATATAAAGTTGGGACGAAGAAGAAGGAAGGTGAGGGGGGAATGTTGGGAGTGATGATGTTTGTCTTCCCAAGAAAACCATGATGCGTGATGGAGCCCTGCTTCCCTGGGGATGGCTGAACTGCCTGCCCGTGGGGAGTGGTGAATGAATTCCCTGTTTTGCTTTGCTTGCGTGCGCGGCTTTTGCTTTACCTATTAAACTGTCTTTATCTCAACCCACGAGTTTCCTCACTTTTACTCTTCCGTTCTCTCCCCCATCCCACTGGGGGGGAGTGAGCAAGCAGCTGTGTGGTGCTTAGTTGCTGGCTGGGATTACACCACGACACAAAATTACTAGGTACTAATCTGGAAGGTGATCAAAACCCCAGTGAGGATAGAAGAAAGTAAATAAGAAAATCATCTGAGATTAAAAAACACCACTGGAGAGTCAACATGACAATCACAAACTAATACAGGTTGGCAAAGGAATGCAAAACACATCCATATAGCTCTCAGCAACAACTCTGAAAACAGGGAAGACAAGCAAGATGCAAGTATCCATAAACCTAAATAAAGTCTGTAAGGTCAAAGGAAACAAAAGACAACAGCCAACCCAGACAGGATTAGCATTCCTCCACCGCTGCTGCCATGCAATGGACCTGTAATACTCCACCACCATGTACGAGCAACCTAGAAAAAGTAAAGTAGGAAAGACTTTAGCAAGATTAATGCATGTAGGAGAAGGGAGTGCGAGTACATGCTACCTGAGGAGGCACTGGATGCTTCTCATGTTAGATGTCAGCATCTCTCCAAACTGAGATTTAGCAGTGCTGGAGATACGCACATGCACTTCAGCAAGGTTTTTGAAACTCACACAAATGAGCAGAAGGCAGCACCTCTAAGGAGGGCAAGGTGTTATCCCGGTGACTATAACCAGAGGTGGTTATTAAGGTATGGAAGGGATGAAGACCTGTGATACATCCTGTGGAGAACTACAGCTTATGAGGATGTCACCAGGCCCAAGTAGAGGAGCAAGTTGGTCGTGCAGGGGAAGGTGATGATACCTAGTGCTGCTTTCCACCAAATCTCAAGTCACATTCTTCTGCTTTGGAGACCTCAGTGTCACCTTGGATCAGTTCCTCCTGACATCTGTGGGACCTCTCACTTGCTCCAAGTTAAACATGTTCTTAATTAGTTTGCTCGCTTAAGACGAGGGAAAGCAATTTACAGATTTCTAGCCTGAAAGTTCTCCCAAAGTACCTTTTTCCAAAGTAGGTTACCATGAACCTAAATATCCCTGGGCATGTCCCTCTCCCCACAGAAAATGCTAAGTTTCCCAGCTATCATCCTAAGACAGAAGGTAGCATATACTTAACGGCTCTTGTGGACCATATTCCTTGTAAAGCTATTAATAATTAAGTTATCCCATTTAATACAGTATCTGCCAGAAGCAAACACAGATGCAATGTCTCCATGGCTCCACTCCTTCTGTAAAGTTCCACACACAAGAAGGGAATACAGCATTATTAAATACAAGAATAAACATTATCATTTATTTATACCATGCAAGGCTGCTCATGGTAGTACCCAATCACCCAGCTGCCCATGTCTAAAGTCACCAATCTATTATGTTTGTTTCTAAACAAGATATTAATGATCTTAACGCTCACTTTCTGATTTTGTTTGGAAAGTTTCTTACAGCTGTTAAATTAGACTCATTACTCAAGTTCAGACCTTGTCCTTGAATATGCATGCCATCACCTGACCTTGCACATACATCTCAATGATGGAAAGGACTTGTTACTGACCAAGAGGTATAGAATTGTGCTCTACATACATGCACAGGCTTGTATGTTGGCTAATATAAATAACAAGTATTTAATCAAGTGGGATTTGAAGACAGGGAGCCCCAAAGGACCGGAAGTTACCAGGTGAGTAGCCTTTGGGGTTATGTTTGGGAGAAGTAGGAACTGCTGGTGCACCTTCATGTTCACTTGCGCACACTCAGGCACACAGTGCTATATAACTGGTGTTACATCTATGTGAGGATTTTTTAATCCAACTGTTAATATGCATAGCCTTTACTTACTGTTTTTTCCATTAAGTTTGTTTTGAATGTTTCTACATTCTGCATGAAAATGAGAAAAACTGATGTGGAAAGTCTCTCCCTGCTCACTTTTGAAATGTTTCCCTCCTCTCCATCTCAGATTAAAACAAGAAGTAAAACCCATGTGGCGTCTCTACCCAGCAGCCGACCCAGAGGTGCCCAGACGCTGCTGTGCCCCATGACGATCTGGTGCTTGCTGCAAGGAGCAAAGAGAGGGACAAGAAGAAACTGAGATGGCTTTTATGAACCGAGTGGTGCCTCCAGCCAGACTCCCAGCTGCTGTGCTGGAGATACTGTGATAAACACAGTCCTGGGCTTCACCGCTGACGGTGCCTCCAGGACTGCCGGGGTAGCACTGAGATGGTGCTACTCTTCTCTACCAAGTTTCTCAAAAGAGAAAAAAAACATTATTTGCTGGCTGCTGCAAGGGGCTCTGCTGCATCACGTCTCATCAAAATTATGAAATTTGTGACTGTTCAGTTTTATAGAAGTTAGGGCAGGGGCTATGACTTCTTTCTGAGGAGCTTATTCCTGGGCCAAGCTGACAGCAGCAAAAGACCAACTGCTGAGTTCTTGCTGTCGCTGGCAGTGCTGATGACGCTCGCCCGCACGTCGCGCCCTCCCTCGCGCATCGCCGGCCGCGGTGGATCTCGACGCCCATCCAGATGAGGCTGCATCGCGTGGTGTGAGCGGGGAATTGCACTTGCAGAAGGGCGCTCAGGGACCCGCGTCCCCAGGGGCTTTGGGGGACACTGAGGCGCACGCCCGTGCTACAGGCAGCCATACGCCTGCAGCTCCCGCGAGCCCATCGAGCAGGCGTGAGCAGCACCAAAACTCGGCGAGTTAGCAGCGTAGCCATGGCAACGCCGAGTGCGTGGGCTGGCCAACCCAGCCCGTGGGTACCCGCTCCAGGAGCGGGTCTCGCTGTCGGCACCGAAGCCCTAGCAAGGAGTTACAGGGCTGTAGGTGAAAACGCACCTATTCCCACCGAAGCGTTCAGGTCTATCACTTCAGAGGTAGTTCAGGCGCTTAAACAAGCGTCGGGCACCACTGAAGTGATTCCAGCGCTACTGCTGGGGATCGCTAGCCGCTCACGTTACACAGCCTGTGGCTTCCCCAGGCTCTCCTGCCCCTTCTCCTTCCTGCCAGCAAAACCCAGCCTTCGGCAGCCGGTGACCACAGCCTGCGACGTCGGCTGATCCCAGTGGCTGAGATACAGTCGCATCTCGCTAAACCGCACACAAACCCAGGGCGGACTCCGCAAGCCTCGACGGAGATGCTATAGCTGAGGTGTGCGGTGAGGTCTCCAATGACTTAGACTTCATTATTTTTTACAAAGTATACTGCAGAATATTTCTCCGTGCATCACGATGAGTTAGGATAAATAATTAAAACAGAACTCATATTGGCGAACACATAAGCAAAGGGCACTTGCTAATGGACCAGGCTGGCTCTCCTGCTCTGGGGACTCACTTAGAGACAAGTCGTTGCCAAACAGGCCAACGAAGGGTTCATATTTGTCCTTCTTTTTACCCCGAGCCTGTTCCCATCTCACCCCAGATGGCTGACACAGGCTGGTGGATCAGCACATCTTACGGAGCATGTCCCAAACGGCGAAGAGGAAAAGAATGGGAAGTCCCCAGTCCTTCAACCTGTTCCCCAAGTCCCCCGACACTCTTTTCTGCAAACAACCCACCTATGATCAGTCACACAAGAGGTGCTCGCCGGTGCTTCCCAGAAATACTGATGATTTGATGGATCGACTCTGCCTCCTCTTTTTATTCCAGGTATTAAGTGGTATTGAAAGAAGATTGCATGGCAAATAGGGAAGGGTTTTCAAGTGTTCCCCATGGTTTCCCTCTCTCATCAGCAGGTACGCCGTGGTGATCTATACCAGCAGAGTACAGCCAGTATTTCACACCTTCCCAACAAATAAAATCTAATCCTAAGCCTTTTCTTAGTCTTATTTTTCCATGAAAGCAAGGGCTGCAGTTGTCTCAGATCATGCTATAAAAATAAGAGTATCTCGTAGCTACTCTCCTTCAGCCTCTCTTTCTTTAAGTCAGGTTGAAAATTTTCCACAAACTGCAATTGCAAACTTGATCTGTATTTTGTTACCTTTCTGGACTCTGTCTATTATCCACCGAATATTTTGTCCTTACAATTAAAAATAAACTGGAAAATCAAAATCTTACTTGTTTTCAATTTTTCATTCAATGCATTTATGCTTCTGTGCATAAATAAAGCATTTGAATGGCTCATGGAGGCGAACAGGTCTCGAGTCAGTCTCCCTGGCCAAAGCACATATCCCACAGGGGTTTCCTGCAATATATTGTGCTGCTCAACACAAAGGAAAATACAGTACATCATGGGAACAGCAGCTATACCTACAGGGAGACTAGCCCAGAAAAGAGCAAGAGTAGAGTGTAGGCTGACTTGCAACCCCCAAGAGACATTTCCAGATTAAAAACCTCAAAGCTTAAACCAGATTTTATTTTTTAAAATTTTTTTACTGAAAATGTTCAGCAGGAGTTTAGCTTTACAGAGGTGAAATTTTTCATGGGAAAATAAATTTTCTCTTACCAACTATGCCATTAAGATATTGCCATAGTGCCGAGAAGTCTGTGAACCCTGATGTCCTAGCAGAGGGGAACTTCACGGGTGTTACGTAAATCTCCTGTCTAGCAGAGCTGGCAGAGAATAAACGTTTTCCGATGGTGATGGAAACAGAGTTAGCTGCTTGAGGACCAAATCACCTTTCTCTTTGCTATAAGGATAGGCTTGGACAAACTCACTTATGCAGAACAAGGAAGGGGGAAGAATCACAAGGAAAATATCTCACGTCACTTTCCGTAAATCACTGCCAGCGAAAGCTGAACACTAAAATTGGCATCAGGAATTTCTCCCTTTCTCCCCTGCATCTTTGTCTCTAGGGCTTGGTAGGGCCTGATCACATTTATACATTCTCATTGAATTATTTCAATAGATTGAATCATTTCAGTGACCCCACCTAAACTAAAGTGAGGGTTTACAACAGGCACTGTGTCAAACCTCATTTACCTGCACGTGGTAACAGTGAGATCCACAAAGGATCATGACCCCTCTTCAGCCCTGTGGGCATCACCGTACAATTTAACGAGATCCCATCTGTACCACCCTTTTAAAAGTTCTGGCACCCCAAGCTTTTGCAACGACCTTTGCAAAGCCCCTTCCCGCCTTCACACAACACCCTCAGAGTATCCTGAAAGTTGCAACCCTCTTCCATCAGCAGCTTCCCACCTCCTAAATCCTGGGATATACACAGCACTGGAGTCCTTCGCTTCATCTCTTCGTTAAACACCTCTGAATGCTTGGATCTATAAGGGACTCATCACACCCACGCATGTTGCAATCCCTTTTGGCCCTCAGCTGTTTATTCTCCCTTTTTTTTTTGCATATGAGAGCAATCTTCTTACCCTCGACTTTGGTTTCATGGTGTTTATTGCAAAGTTACTCAGAAGATTGAGACAAAGTGTAGCATGTCATTAAGATAAATGGAACTTTTCTTGAAAATTAAAACAGCCTCGAATTTCTAGATTTTATGGAAAGGCTGGCAATCTCTCACCTACCCAAGGGAAAGTGTAAACTGTTCTAGTGTGAAAAGAAGTCCTGGGGGACTGCTGGGATGGCAGCAGCACCTCCAACATGAGAGAGACTCCTTTTTAGGAGGAAAAAGGTTAAAAGACAATTGATTTGAAAGCAGGAACAAAGACTTGGTATATCAACTTAGGTGCTGCTTCCCCATGGGAAGAGAGAGCTCCTGCTCTGAAGCAGGTCATCATTCTCCAGTCGCAGGAACAAGCTCTGAAGCCCGTCAGCAAGATCTCAGCTCACTCTTCCATCACTTTCGGCAGATTTCTTTTGTAGGATTTGATTCTACAGCGAGCTAAGAGCCCACAACTTCCACTGAGTTCAGAAGGAGCTGAGACAGAACAGAAGCACAGTGTGGCCAACAACAGCCTTGGACTGCTGAGCCCCCCTGGGTATCCTGAGAAGGGATGTGATATCTGTGCTGGGCTGACAGACCAGGACTTGTGCATTTTACTTTCTTTAAGGATAAGGACTCCTAAAAGCTTTTTTTTTCATTAATGTTGACTTTGGCACTGATCGTCTTAACAAGGCTGTTACTGACATGGGTGAGAGCAGGTCAGACTCACATCTCAGTTTTGTGGGACTGAGTAGTCACCAAAGAGAAGTTGGCCACATAGAGCATCAGGTCCATTCCTAAGAAGGATCACACCTTACAAACATACTGAATTTTTTCCCATTCTGTGAGCCACATTACCAAAGGATCTTCAGGCTAACGACATATCTATGTAAAATGAATGTTGCAATTTGGAAATTCTTATACCATTGCAAATAAAGACAAATCTCTCGCCTGAGCCTCTCTAAACTCATGTGCTGCCCAGTCGCTTATATCCAGACATGAGCCTGGACATGGATTTGACCAAGGTGCCACAGCTGCCCACAAACAGAGAGGTGCCAACTTTAGCACACTGCTGTGTGCTAAAGCCTCACTTATGCAGTGTGTCTGGGCTGATCAAGGCAGGATGAACGGGGTGTCACTCCCTCCAGACGTGGCTCTCCCCAACAAGAAGCAGCTGTATGCAATACTGAGCACGATCGAACAGCAAGCTCTGGACCAAAGAGTCTTCCCAGCATAACACACCCCAAATGCTGTCACTGCCTGCCTGCTAGCGCAAGTTTTCCTACGGCAAAAAGGGGAAAAAGAAGTGAAAAAGTGTCACAGCATCCAGTGTCCACGTTTTCACAGAAATTAAGCTGAAAAGCAGGAACCTGTGTCCCGCGATGCAAAAAAACCCCAAACCCCTCAACTCCAAAAAAACCCAACAAACCCAAACCACTGAAAAGAGGGGGCAGCAATGAGTGAGTGGTACACAGCAGCACTTCAACAGTGAACACTGCCTTTTACTCCTCGTCCAGGGCTAAACCTCTGCAATCATCAACAAGAAATTTGCCCAAAGATAAAATCACAGCCCTACACTCAAGGTGTTTATCTGCAAGTGCAAAGGCTACAGCAGTGATCAGGACTTCCCAAGATCCAGCTCCAGGCTCACAGCCCATGCAACCTAGTGCACTTTGGCAAATAAACCAATTTAAATCAGTGCTTAAATCCTCTGTCACATAGAGCTCTGTACACGTTACATATACCATTAAGGAAACACAGTAACACTGTGATCACTGACAATCCCTTGGGTTTTCAAACACATTCACAACACTAAAAAACACATTTATTTTAATTAGGATTCTGCCAGCTTCATTGTATGCTGGAAACAGATTTTATTTTTTTTTTAATTACAAAAACTAAAGGGAACACAATTTTCAGAAGTGCAAAACAGTGGTCATTAACTTGCCACCTTTGGGCCACAAAACGAGTTTGTTTCCGCGCAGTTCGCCTGTGGCCCGTTTAACTTTCTGGATGACGGTGCTGCGGTGCTCGGGTTTCACGCACTGCGGGGTGACACTGGACCAAAACCCGGTGGTTTTCACTTGACACTTTCAGCTACTGAAAGAGCGGGTTCACTCGGGGGCTGTAACAGCGACTTTAACCACACGCAACGCTCGAGGCTGCACCGAAGCCGGCAGTGGACCCGTAAGCACTTCCAGCCTTAAAACCGCCCGGAGCTTGGTCTTCCGGGCACCCCTCTCCCAGGGTCTCGGACCCACGGGCACGCCGCCCCAGGGCGACGCGGGTCTACAGGCACGCGAGAGACACGGAGTCGAAAGAAGCGGCTCGTTTGGGAAAACCCGGCGCAGCCAGACAGCGAAGAAAACCGCTCGGCAGCACAGCCCGCAGGGAGACCCCGGCCCCCCGCAGGGAGACCCCGGCCCCCCGCAGCGCCGGACGCCCGCACGGCACAGCGGCGGCCCCGCGCGCGCCTCCCCGGGGCAGCCCCGCTCCGCGCTCCCGCTCCGCGCTCCGCAGGGACAGCGCGCCCGCGTACTCACACGAAGGCGTGATAGAGCAGCGCCCAGCCGCGGGGTCGCTCCAGGGCGTCGTAGATCAAAGTTTGGATGCGGCGGTACCTGGCCTGGTTCCGCTTCACCGGGCGGCTCAGGGGGGTCTTGGCCAGCAGCCCCAGCCCCGGCGGGCTCCGCTTGCCGCCCTCCTCCTTCCCGCTGCCCTCCAGCAGCAGCGTCCCGTCGCGGTCGGCGCCGGTGCCCAGGGTTAGCGAGCCCTGCTCGGGGTCGCCCAGGCCGCCCGCCGCCGCCCGCCGCCCCACCGCCGCCGCCGCCGCCGCCCCGCCGGCCGCGCTACCGCCCGCCGCGCCGCGCCGCGCCTTCAGCCCCATGGTGGCCAGCGGGCCCCGGAGGCGAGCTGCGGATCGGCGGCGGCAGCCCCGGGAACCCCAGGGCCATGATCTGAGCTCCCCGCCCCTCCCCCCCAAAGTGATGTCTTTATATATTTATCTATATATATACATTCGTCTATATGTATATATATATATATGGAGGGAGGGGGGTGAAAAAAAAAAAAGCCGGGCTGGTGGAGGCCGTCCCACCCCCGCCAGGGCACCCTCGCCGGAGGGCAGCGGGGCGGCAGGAGCGCAGCGGGGCCGACGTCAAGGCAGGGAAAGCACCGCGGAGTTTATTTACCAGCCCGATGCCCGAGCCCCTTCCTCCCCCCTCCCCCCCGCCCCCTCTTCCTCCTCCTCCTCCTCCCAGCTCCTGCCTCCCCCCCCCCAAGCCCTCACGTTAGGGAGTGGCCCATTGTATGCAGCCAGCAAATAGCCGGGCGCCCGCCCCCCGCTCCCCCAGCCCCGCGTGTCTAGTCATCCACGGTGCGTGGGGCACCGGCGCCGGCCCTCCGCCTCGGAGCTGCCCCACCCCCACCCCGCTTGCCAGCCCCCAGCCGCCGGCGCCGAGCAGGGGGATCCCGGCAGCCGGGGAGAGAGGGAGACCCCGGCTCGACAACGGGGGATCCCCCTGCAGCATCACAGCCCCCCGCCCGCGCTGCAGCGGGAGGGAGGGAGGGAGGGGAGGGCATCCCCGGCCCCTGGCGGGGTTTGCGTTCGCGGCGGAGCGAGGAGGAGCGGGAGGGAGGGCGGCGAGAGAGGCGGCGGGTGGGCACTGCTGCCGGTGCGGAGCTGAGCCCACCCGGAGACTCCGCCCGCGGAAGGGCGGGGGGGGGGGCATGAGGGGGAGCAGCACATCCGGGCAAGCCCCCAGCCCCACTGTGGAGCAGCTTTTTGCAGGGCTGTCTTTGCGGGAGATGCTGCTTCTGCCCCAGCCTAACTGCAGCCCCGGGGGGTCTGCCCTGACCCTTCGCACCTGAGAACTCCCCCCCACCTTTAGCTTGTGTACAAGCACCCCGGCCCAGCCTCATCCCTAAATCCTGAAGGGATGTGATTGTACCTGTACCCTTTGCCTACCAGTTTCTTGGCTGCGAGGAAGATGGGAAGAGACAGCTTTTGTGTGCCCTGCACCCTTGGTGCCCCGAGATCTCTGCCACAACACACCAGGGATGTCCCCTCTCTCCTCCCGAGAGCTGCTCTGGAGTAAACACCTGCCTGCAGGGCGGAACATTCACAAAGCTATGCCTCGGGAGAATACAAAGGGTCGACTCAAGACTTCCTTTCTTGCCAGATATTAATAATAAAATTAAAAAAAAAAAGACAAAGCATTACAGATTGGTGGTTGTTTTCATGAGAAGTCCTCCTGAAGATGGGGGAGTTTTCCTGGTATCTCCTGAAGAGATGCCAAGACACCCCAGAGCCCTTCCAAACTCCTAAGAGAAGCAGATTTGCCACCTACCCTAGCTGCTCCTGCTCCATTCCCCAAGGGATTACTGAGCTGAGCAGTCCTGCTCCCGTTTCACACACCAGGAAGGACAAGAGATGGAAAGGGAGCTCCTGGAAGTGATTTTTGGACCCAACACAGAGCTGCAGGGGCCATACTACCCTGGACCAGACTATAGGCCACTATTGGAGATGTCCCAGGTGACTGAAAAATTACACTTCTGTCATTGCACTGCTGGGTGGAAGAAGGGCTGTTT
Source organism: Phaethon aethereus (assembly GCF_964289735.1). Classification (NCBI taxonomy): domain Eukaryota; kingdom Metazoa; phylum Chordata; class Aves; order Phaethontiformes; family Phaethontidae; genus Phaethon; species Phaethon aethereus. The sequence goes on along the minus strand of NC_138582.1, from coordinate 9,603,917 downwards.
CCCTTCTGATATTTGGACCTTTGGAAGGTCCAAACTGAGCAGAACCCAATGCCAAAGAAGAAAAAATGACGCACTCAGCCTGGAGTTCTCCTCTGCTACCGTTCCCCTCCCAGCTTGTACCTAACACATCTGCCTAACAGATCTGCCACATCTGCTCTGTCAGCTCCAGCATTAATATGTCTCAGTCACCATCCGATTTTGAACCTTTGCAACCCCAAGGGATTTGCCCACAGGCAGATGTGAGTAGACAGCGTGGTTTCTCACCCGCCCAGCTATCGCGTCAGCAGCCAGTGTCGGGTTAGCTGAGATCTCCATGGCACTATCAGCAAGAAATGGCTGGCCCGAGCGCGGCACCGGGAATGCACGCGTTGTGCTCTCCACTCCGCTAACATCTATCAGCATCATTTGAATGTCATTTATAGCTTATTCCCAAGGAGGGCTGTGGGAGGCTAGGAAGTTTTGATAACAAGGTCATTTATCTCTCTCTAGCTCCTGTTCTACCTCAGTACAATAGCGATGATACTTCCCAGTGCCACAAGGGAGATATAAGCATTAGCGAGGATGTATGGGGCACTGAGAATAGAGCACTTGCTTCAAAGAACACCCTATGCCTTAACCTTCATCCCAGCATTACATAGGAAGAGGTGGGAGGAGAAGGGGAAAGGAAAGAAAATTTATAGCTAACCAATTCATCAGAGTTTTGAACCACAACAGTAAATGTTCAAACTGAAATGGGTATGGTAAATAATTTTCACAGGGGGCAGGGCACAGTAAATTATTTTTTCTTGCAAAGGGTTGTACCAATGTCAGATAGCAATAGGTGATTGATAAGCAGGCAGACCAGCTTGTTTGGCTTTTATAGCCCTTACGCCAGGGACACAACACTTTTCAATATCAATTACATGAGGTTTTTTCAGTTGCATCCTCCAAAAGGCAGGCTTTTGGGACATTTTCAAGTTCCCCCATATAAACTGCCTTTTAAGACCCAACAGGAAAGAGTTTCTGTCTCCTCCCCGAATCTAAAATGCCATCTCTCAGTGTTGGGAATTCTCCTCCTCCATGCTCTGTCTGGGATAACAATTGTGCAGATGTACCCGCACTGGCTGGGAAGGAGTGTAACGCAAGTGGAGTTAGCTAAAGCTTTCTAAATCAGCCCAAAGACACCCAGCAATTTCAAGGGGATCTGAGTCACACCCTAGTACTGATGCTACAGTACCCCATTGGAGGTACCACTGCTTGGGACGCCAATCCCATCGCACACCTGCTGGCAAAGCTCCCACCGACGTCAAAGGGAGTTTGGCCAGATGGAGCACTCCAGGCTATGATTTGGCTTGATGAGCAATTACGCTCCATTACTATTATTTATGATGTGTTGCTGGCAGCACCCGACGCACACAGGTTTGATATCCACCTCCTTGGCTGACACTGGACATCTCTGTAATCAAAAGCAAGCTGGAGCTTGTAGCCAGGAGGCTGTAACAGGCTCTGCTGGGAGTGTGCAGAGGGACCTGTGATAAGCATCTCCCAGTAGGTTATGCTGGCTCTTGTCAAACAGAAAACTGGTTCTGCCGGAGAGGTTAGAGTCTAAAATCAGAGGCAAACAGGAAGGGATTATATCTGTTGGTCAAGATAATATGGCTTTATCTTGGCTTATCTATAGATCAGCTGGATTGTTGAGAATGACAAAGCACAGGACTGCTTGGTGCACAGAGTGCATTTTAGTAGAGCCACTTGAACATTCAGCTGGAACATTTGGATCATGCTTACAAGAAGGAAAACTGCAAATGGAAAACCAGTTACTCTGCAAAAGACTTCAGGAGCAAAATGGACAAAGAGCTGCTCGTGAGCTTCAGTGACAGAGAAGCAGAAATTCGGTACTCTAAAAAATGGTCAGGGGGCTGTGTAGGAGTCAGGAACAGAAAGCAACATGGTCTATTGTATGAGTGAAGCTGTCATTAAAATGCCATGTCCTATTTTAGTAAGACATGTTTTGACAAAGGTGCTGAAAAGCAAAACCACAGGGATCGTTTCCTGGGATAAAGATTGGAAGCTTTTGGACCTCTTGACCTAGCAGTCTTGGATATAACAAGACCCAGCGCATAGAGGGTGCAGTTGTATAACCACAGAAGTAAGTGGGATCTCGGTTTCAGTGTAAGCACACAAATGGTGTCAGATTTTGTTGCCTTTCTCTTTCTGTACTTTTGCAGGCTCCTCTATCTTATCAAGCAAAATGTTTGCAGTGCTTCAAGGTTTCTCATTTCTCATTGAGGGTGACAAGATCTAATCCCATTTTTATCTGGTCTCTAACACCAACCTCTGCTCAAACTTTGGTAGAAGCTCCATCAAGCACCCTCGTGTTCTCTCCTCCAAAGTTCCAAAGGCTTTGAGGAGGATGCCATCCACACACAAACCTACCTCATGATCCCTTTCAACCATTTTATTAAAACTTACTACGGGGATGCCCACAAAATCTATCAGCATGCCCGCGCACAGTCTGGAAGCCCCTACAGATGAATGCAAACGAGGCAGTGTAAGTACAGAGTGCAGCACTGATACCCCAGCTAATTCAGGCAGTAGGAGCAGTATAGCCATAAAAGAGACCTGAAGCTCCATGGGGGCTGATTTAGGGGTTTGCTGTTGCAGACACAGCACTGTGCTGCCACAGCCACGTTGTTCAAACACCCAACCTAGCTTGTGTACTGTGACTTCAATGTTCAGCAGCACAGATATGCTCAAGCATTTCCTCTTTCCTCTTTTTGAATCCATGTCCTCCTTTTTCCTTATAGTTACACGCTAAGCTCTTTTTTTTAGGGCTTAGCACTGAGGGAATCTAAGCTGTAGCTATTGCTCCTGCCTGTTAAACTAACACAAAATGAAGCCTAACAGTCAGTCAGTGGAACAGCCTAGTCAAGCACGAAGCATTCTCAGACTTGGTCTTAAGTCAGAGTTGTAGGTTTCATCTTTATTTTTAAAAGCTATGGCCTAGTTTAACGTGAAGTTACAGTCTATGATGTGCAGATGGTCAAAGTGATCAAAAAGTCACTTTCTGGCTTCCAGATCTTTGCATGAACTTGACAAAACCAGGCCAGGCAGAAAGGCACAAAGAAGTCTTGTTGGGGAGACAAATCACTGTCTGCTCCTTGAATCTGCTGATGGAAGAGGAGTGGAGATGTCCATGAAATCTCAAAGCTGTGCAGAAATAGAAAAGATAGTTATGCCAGCTAGCTCTTCCCTCCCTAGACTGCAGATGAGCCTGATGAAAAGTAGCTGGTGCTTCATGCTGTTTTCCTTTTCTCTGCAGCAACAAGACGCAGCTGGAAACCAGAGCCTACATTAGCTCCTGTTCAGGGTCGGAATAACTGCGGGGCAGGCACTGCTGGTCCCAAAGTGTGCAAAACTCATTAAGAGAAAAATAAAAAGAAAAAAAACCCACAAAACCCACCAAAATAAAACAAACACCAACTGTAAAATACCTTCATAGAAACAGTGCTCACTTGAAGGAAAGACTTACCAGGATGGGACACTTGGTCTGAGAGCTGGCAGGTCAAATGTTCCCTGGATTGCAACTGCAGTGGCTTCAACTTAGCAGACAATATCACTGCCCATCCACAGTGGAAATGTGTCCACAGAAATCACCAGTGCCAACTCTGCTTTCCCTAAACTAGTCCCCTGGCATGCAACAATCCTCTGAGTACCAGAGGTGGCCACTTATGCCACCTGTAGAAATGGTAGACCAACTGCCAGCTGCCATTGGTCTCCCTGCCTACTAGCTTCATGGCAAACATAAAGAGGAAAATAAATCTCCACCACTACAAATAACTGCATGGACAAAAGAAAATCAATACACTGTAGCTTCACACTGTCTCAATGCCATTAAAAGATCATTGCAAACCAATCAGAAGAGCATCCCTAATTCACTCATGCTCACCTTACTGAATCCATGGCACAGTGCAGAAAGCATGTGTGCATCCATAATCTTGTCCCATCATTTTGCACAGTCCTTGCCTTTGAGACAGGAGGGGGGATTTCAGCCAGTGAGGTTTATGCATTGTATGGGCCTTGTCCAGCATCAGCTCCAAGCTCCTGGGTCCTTCCTTGCCCTGCCAAGCTCTGACCACCCTAGTCCTTGACTTTCTTGAAAAAAATACTTGTCCTAAAGTTTTTTCTTCCTCAACCCACATACTTAACCTTTTCAGGCTTTTGATCTGCTTTACTATGATTCATTTCCAGGCACGCCCCTTTAGCACGAGGCATGGCAGCACTGTAACATTAAAAGTCAAAGGGCTGCCTGAAAAAATACCATGGTCCTTCAGGGAAGGAAAACAAAGAAATAAGATGGGTCTTCATGAGTCTTTCACTTTCTCTCATCTAATCTCATGGTTTACGACTTTTTCTGAGCTGCTTGGAATTTCTCACTTCCCCTCCTGACTGTAAGTGAATGAAAGTAAGGCGAGGTGAGAGTCTCACTTCCAGGTGTTGGGACATCACAGGATCAGCCTGAAATCCTGACATTTGAACTCTCATCACTACAGCTGGCAGCTGAGGAATATGTCATGGAATCATTACTGACTGAAATGATTTTTCCATTTCTTTTCAGATAATTTTTAAGTTTCCAGATTGTGCATAATATAATATAGTCTCTCCATATTAAAGTGAGTCTGTCAATTGGATATTTTCCCCTAATATCAGAATAATGAATTGAAATGTCAGCACTGCAAATCTGATTGTGCTATGGATTCAACCACAAACGAGGTCACTCTAGAGCTACTAGGAAGTGCAGCCTGTGATTGCTTTTACAAAGGGCTCCCACCAAATTCCTTCTTTGCCTTCAGAGCTGAAGAAATCATGTTTGCAAGGACGTGTCTCTCAGGGAACCTACCCACTGGTTTCCTTTACGCTATCTACTTTTAAACAAGGAAGTAGCCTGGCTTAGCAAACCAGTATCTCTTTTGGGTATTTTCTGGAAATAGTTATCCAATGCTTCTAAATTTATGCTGAATAGGAGTGGCCACATGGCATGATTTGAAGTAGAAGAGGGGTAAGGGTGGACACATATGGGAGAAACCTTTGAATATCAGTATTTGGTATAAACTGACCTGTTGCAAATTCCTCAGTCCAGTCCTTTCTAGTGGAGATAGACAAAGAGAGGTGTTTGCTTTGAATGTCTCGGGTGTCAGAATTATGTTTCTCCATGATGTGGGATCCATCACTGTTGGTAAAATATAAGGATGATTGAATACTGGTACAACATCACCACCAGCTCTGGGTAGGACCTTAACGGGTTGTACAAAGCATCACACAAAGTGAAATGGTGATGTTGGCTGTCAAGCCATCATGGTACAGTCTGCTATACAACACTCAATAGTCCTATTCCAGTAGACTAATAACATCAGTTGGAGCTCTCTCTGAAGGTTACATAGCAGTCTTCAGATATTCACAGAATAACAGAATCAGAGACTGGTTGAGGTTGGAAAGGACCTCTGGAGGTCATCTGGTACAATCCCCTGCTCCAGCAGGACCACCTAGAGCCAGTTGCCCAGGACTGTGTCCAAATGACTTTTGAATATATCCAATGCTGGAGACTCCACAATTAAATATTACCACATTTCTGACTTCCAAACACCCAGCTACACAAAGGATTGATTAAAGTACCTGACATATTTTAAGGAATTTAACCCAGGAGTGAGCTATGATTCACAGCTATCAGCCCTTGACATGTGGAACCCAACTCTGCAAAGCTATCCCTCTTTCACATTCAGTCCTTGAAAGAAGAACATCCTTTGAAAGAGCCTCTGGGCTGGCAATGATTCTATGAGCAAAGTGTCTGTCTATTGTCTTTGGTAGCAGCAAGGTCTCACTCCAGTCTTCCAAGGATGCCACTTGTCACCTTCCCGAGTATAGGAAGAAATTGCCCTGTGTTAGGATAGCTTCTGTCTTTGCAAATGTAAAAGGGAAAATCTATTTCCAGCCTCCCTTTCCTTGCCCAGCTGTCCCTAACATGACACAAAACCCATCATCAACTTCCCCCTCTCATCGGAAGCAGTCTCTGACAAGCAGTTCTTTAAGGGCTTTCTGAACACTGCAGCTCTGAAGGACCACCAAAAGCCTTCAAGTCCACACCACATACATATCTCAGTTTTCAGGAGGCTTCTCTCAGTGCAGATGTTCTTCTGTACAGGCAGACACAGCTCTCCTGCCCATGTGGTTTCTTCATGCTAAACACAACAGTGAGCTGCACAATGCCAGGAGCTCACAAATTTTTTTCTACCTGGTTTGCAGCTGAACAGACCCACTCTAATACACACGTCCCCTTTGAATGATGCTCCTAAATCTATGGTTTCTGTTGTTCTCAAACGTTGCCTTTCTATTTCATATTTTGCACCTTCTGTGTGCTCGTTTTCAGCAGGAGAAATGCATTATCATTGATTGTAGAAAACTGTACTTTATTGCACAAAGATAAATATTGATCAACCTGCACAGTAGCAAGGTCGACTTCAGGCAAGAAACTGTGGCATGGCTATATTCTTGTTGCAGCTGCCAGCTATAGCATGATGCCTGCAGCTTAGCAAGCAAGGGATGAAGCAGTAATGTGCCAAATGGAGGATTTACTTCCTGGACAGCAAATGTCCACACGTCCCACCTTGAATGATGTGGGACCCTTCACCATCAGAGCACCCTGTTTCTACTACCAATAACTTTGCTGTTCTTAAAAGGAACTGATTAGGACATAGTCATAAGAACAAGGTCACAAGGCTCTGCTTTGGAGCAACCCTCTGGCTACCCAGCAAGTCGCACTTGTGGGTGAGTCCAGGGTACCTGTCCAGCAACAATATAGATGTGCTCCCTAAATCATATTATTGCTTATCTTGATTTCAGAACGGAATATCCAAAGAAACCATGATCAGAGACATTGTGTCTAGAAGACACAGCAGGAAGGAATAAGATTTGCTCTCATCTGTTCAGGAGGAGAGTTGATTTGGCAATTAATACGCAGGTGTAGCACTTAAAAGATCTTGCTTTCTCTTCCTACTATTCCTTGTGTGGCTGTGATGAATATCACTCTGTATCCCATCCAGTGAGTAGTTGTTTGTCTTGTTCCTTAGGACTTGGTCCTGTGCTTCATTTTCTTCCAAGGCCAGTACACAGAGTTCACTGGAGCATTAGGGCTTTAGTGCTTCGAGACTACGTCTGGCACTACGCAGGGCCTGGCATGATGAATGGGATCCCTCAGTGCTGCAAGAACAGAAATGCTACATTATTAATAAGCAGGCGAACCAGAAGGTATATAGCAGTGCAGTTCTTAAGTATGTGGATTGAGGTACCGACAGTGAAAGCACATCTGTTAGTCTCATCTCCAGCAGATGGTTCCTTTCAGCGCCTGAAGTTACCGTCATTTCTTTTGTTGGTAATTCATTTCAGGGCTTGCTGAGGAGTGGACACATCCCAGATACGAGAATAGTGGTCTGACACCTGAAAACTTTGCTAGGAACATAAATCCATGGAAATTCTTCAGTAATAAGTTAAAGACTCTCTCAGAGTTTTCTTTTGAATGGTATGAACTGATTAAAAAAGTTGATTTTTTAAAATCAACATGTGATAACTTAAGCTCTTTTTTTATTATTGTTCTTTCTTGTAAACATTTTGGGAGAAGGCAGCAAATCACGTTTTGTTCAATAGAAATAATTTGAAAGATGACTTTTTTCAATTTAAAAAATAAAAACAACAAAATGGATAAGCTTGGTAAGAAGTTGTTAAAAGGTGGAACAAACAATAATTAAATTTCAATGTCTGAGCAGCAACTCATTCTGTCACGGTTTAACCCCAGCTGGCAACTACGGCCCACGCAGCCACTCACTCACTCACTCCTCCCTGGTGGGATGGGGGAGAGAATTGGAAGGGTAAAAGTGAGAAAACTTGTGGGTTGACATAAAGACAGTTTAATAGGTAAATCAAAAGCCACACGTGCAAGCAGAGCAAAACAAGGAATTCATTCACTGCTTTCCATGGGCAGGCAGGTGTTCAGCCATCTCCAGGAAAGGAGGGCTTCATGATGCATAATGGTTACTTGGGAAGACAAAAACCATCACTCTGAACGTCCCCCCTTCTTCTTCACCCCAGCTTTATATACTGAGCATGACATCGTATAGTATGGAATATCCTTTTTTGATGAAAAACAAAACCTTTCTTCCTTGCATGCATGTCTGTTCATCTAGTTGTCCTATCTCATTTTCACAGCACCAGATGCTTGGGCTTTGACTGTGGATGAAGATTGGTTTGCAGGAGACTGAAGCCAAACTGAAGAGCACTCAAACTTAATTCCAGCTTGAGCCTCTGCATTAGGCAGAAGACAATTTGTGATATCCAAGTTCATTACAAACCTTGATGCTGAAGCCTTTGGTAGACATTTCTAGAAAGCATCATGAGATGAATGGATTCTGTCTCGAGTTCATGATGAGGCTTCAAGCTGAGCTGAGGGGAAACTTTTTTTTTGGTCAAACTCAAAATGTGTTAACAAGAAAACATTGACGAGTATGAAACTGAGTGGAGGGGGTTTTACGTATTTTACAGAAGTTTAGACAGGGTCAAAATTTCTCATTTTAATGTTTAATTTAAAGTATGTGTTTTGCCATTTCACACCTCTCTTTTAAAGGTTCAAACAAGTAGTAATAAAATTAGAAATTTGGCCAAAGCCAAAATGTGGCATTTTGAACAGACAGAAGCAAATTGCTCCCACTGTCCTTTCCAAGCCTTGAGATTGCTTGCAGTACTGTTGAAGTTGCATGTGGTTCTTTAATGGAGTTGAGTTTGCATGAGGTTTTTTACGGTGTTGCTCTGCATTCAGCAACCCGACAGCAACCAGAACCTGGGTTTTGTTCCTTTCCAACATGGCATCTCTTTTTCCCTGTGTTTGTAATGTAATCCATCCGTGTAGTTGTGGTGTCCTCACAGCTCAGATACTCAAAGCCCCAGCCACCAAAGACTGCTGATGACTCTGGGGCATTGCTAGAGCAGCTGGAGTTCAGGGTGCCCCATGTTTTCCACTCCAGTGCAGAAGCAATCTAAATTCTGTCTACAGGAAAATTACTTCTGACCCTGCTGTAGCCTTAGCTTTTGGCTACCTAAGCTGGTCATTGCTCTATTAAGGTAAAAAGATGTCCTTTTTCGATTGCAAAACATGCAAGACAAGTTAAGAGCCTGGGGGATCTGATCGTTTCTCTTTTCTGCCATGGGGATTTAACATTCCAGATGTGTGATCCCAGTGGGGACATCTCCCTGGAGCAGGGGTCAGGCACCTCTGTGTAGTTTCAGAGGAGCACTGCAAACTCACTTTTCCAATTTCATGGAGGGAAAAACCAGGTTAAAAAAAAAAAAAAAGTTTGGTCCATTTGGGGGAAGATGTTTTCAGGTTTCTTCGGAAAGGACCACTTTCTCTTAATGCAACAATGGGAGGCCTGGATATTACAGTCCCTTACAGGGCAGAGGCTTTGGACAGTGCAAGGACCAGAGCTCATCCCAAGACTTTGCTATTCCTTGCAGAGGAACATGCCACACCCTCCAGTTCAGCAGAATCTTGCAGCCTATGTTTGAGTCCCACCACTTTAAGAGATTTAAATTTGTTAAAATGTCTTCCTGGGCATTTTCTTGTTCCTTGTTCCTGCTGACACTTCTGAATGTGGAGGCCAATTAGTGAACAGTTCAGCACAGAGGCCAGTTAGTGAACAAAGACAGTTTTACTACAGGAAAGTGAACTAAGGAGAAGGGTTGCAGATGAGGATCCATTTTGCCAGATCATTACCTACTTTCAGGCCAAATTACAGCTGGTCTGCTCACACCTTGGCCCAATCAATCTGCCCTTAAAAAATGATCTGTCAAAGAAAGACTAAATGTATCTAGCCTTGCAGAAAGAGCTCCCAGCAATTCATCATGGAGGTAAATGACAGAGCAGTTTGAAGGTATCCTCCTGGCAGCTCCTTCACCTGTAGCTGAACTTTCTGCTTGAAAAGAGACTTAATTCTTTCAGACTGTCAAGACCTCATTCTTTGGAGGCATCACCGTTCACTAAAAGGGAAAGTGCCTGTACCACAAGATATTTTTGTTCTTACCAGGAAACTACAGGAGCATTAATTTAAATGCATTAGCAAGACGTTACATATTTGAGCACATTGGAGAGAAGCCCGCGTTCCTCCTCACTACCTCAGCTGCCTTTTGGCATTTCCATCTGCAGCATAGCTGTGCTGGACCAGAAGTGTGACTTGCTGCTACCAGAGACTGAAAGCTGGCAGGTAAGGGGAGCTGGAAGGCTGAATCTGGAATTCCCAGGTCTCATCCCAGCAGCTCACAACATGTCAGAGAGGAAGCTGCTTGTCCCACAGTTTCCAATATCTGCCCTTAAATCACGTGGGCACAAGCTATATTAACCACCAGAAGCTCTGCACTAACAGAATTGATTGAAAACTGAGGGCTAGGATGACTTAGCCAAACCAAGAGGCCTCATTCAGATCTTTTGAAGACCTCTGTATTTCCCTGACAGATTTCCAGCCAGCTTGGAAAGAGCAAAACACTGCAATTAGTTGGAAAAATGGGTTTCAGTGTCTAGACTGGGAGTTGCCATATTTGAAAGCCCCAACGCTTACTGATCCATGCCTTAACTTCCCTACCTTCAAATGGGAATGATAGTCTTGTGGCAATAATTAGTATCTGGAAAGCACTTCAGATGCTTATACAGTGCATTCCCTAGAGCCAGCTACCTACAATCAATGGGATATAATGGCCTCATATTATCACAATAATTAAATACTTCCAGCTCTTCACTTAACCAATGTTTACAGTGCACCAGTGAGATAGAGGAAATCTTAACTTTATCTGGTTGACAGAGAACACACGTAAAGGAAAAGTAAGCACAATATTCAGAACATCCCTATAACATGTAAAAAAGCCCTCATGTGCTTCTGAGCAACTAAATTTAAAAGAGCTGTCAGGCAACTTAGGCCACTTAATTGTAGGATTACCGGAGTCCACCCTGAAGCTCAAAGAAGTGCATTTATGCACTGCAGGTCCTACACTCAGATCCCGATAATCAAAATTATACAGGATATGTTTGGAACAGCTGTACTACTGTGGCCCTCTTCAAGACATTCACTATCTATGTTTCTAAACAGAGATCTTCAATAAATTGTTGCTGGGACAGAAGGAGAAATATTTGTTCTCTGAGGTATCTGTCTTGATAGCCAAAGCCTTTTGCAAATTATTGTTATTGCACTTCTGTTACCAAGCAGATATTTAATTCACACAACAATTTGGAGATTATTTTTGCCTTTATCACCAAATGTAAAAGTCTGGATCAAGAATAGGTAATAGAGGCATTTTGTAAATAAAGGTATTTAAGATTTAATGTAAAAAAAAAAAGTTCTGTCTGTATATTGTATCTGAATGGCTGTGTTCAGTTCTGTCTCCCCTTTCCTTCCTTCTTCAACCTGGAAAAGAAAGGACAGATCTGGAGCAGTCAGGTTGATAGTGTAGCTATATATACATATATTCCTTTTACTATAAACAAACACACAGGCTAGAACTATAATCACAAATGCTGTCTCACCAAAACCTGAACTTCTGTTGACCTACCCCTGAGTCTTGTGTACTTGAAAGAAAGCAGAGTCTAAAAAGAGGGTTTTGAATAAGACAACACGTTCTGTGCATAGCATGGTGCAAAGTGCATCTCCAATGTGATTACCAGGAACCAAGTGGGACTGTGTTATTTCAAGCTGATTCTGAGTCATATAACGCATCCCTCAGAGAATTTACTGCAACATAAGTAACAGCAGATGGACCATCCTGTGTTTGGAAAACATACTCCATTTGATGCATCTTCAGAGTAATACTGAATAATAGAAGATGCTGTGTATCATCTTAATTTTTTATGATATAGCACCACAATACAGGTCAAATAGAAACATCCACTCTTAAAACACCATGGAAAACTCTAGGAAGTCAGTGCTTTGACTTCTGTGAACTTTGCTAGATCAGGCTGCTTGTACCATTATTTGCTCAGAGTCCTTCCAATATGGCATCTGATGTCATTTTCTAATCTTGAGATGAAGGAAGCAGACTTTTCTGGCAGTTTCTGAATGAAAAATGAAAAGAATGTCTGCTGCCTATTTGTTTCTACTTCCTCTTGTTACTGTCATATATAAAATTGCTTATACGCATTCACAGATAAATTACAGTTCAACCTCAAGTAACTGGAAAAATCTTTTCATTAGGCCTGACCCAAAGGCCACCAAATAATTCCACCATTCCTAATGGACTTTTCCATCAGATGCCTGAAAAAAAGTTCACTGAAACCTACAGTAAACTTGGTGCAGTGTCAACAGGAGTAGATTTTAGCAGTGCATGGTGGAGACCCTTGGACTTTTGTAAGATATCCTTGCCCCAGCCTTATGCCCCACATGCCTTCAAATCCAAAACTCCCACTGCTCATTAAATTCCTGCTTTTGGTTCAGGTGGCTAAATGACTTTATATCAGTGCCATCAATAAACATGTGCCAAACTCTGCTTTATGTGAATAACCATAATAGCAGAGAACTTTCCGTTGGCTTAAAGGGACACTAAAAGGAAGGGGAAAGATATAAAGACCTCCACTTTAACAACATCCACTATGCCTGTGTGCTACATGTGATTTGAGAAGCATTAGCATTTTGTTTTGTTTTGTTTTGCTCTTGTAATTAGAAGGATTGTGCTCCATTATCCTACTGTAGCTCCCGCTGCGACATGGTCCCAGTTATCTTTCTAAAAGAAATATTTCATACACAGTATCCAATTCTGTCATTTGATTACAAGAGCTTTGGAAGTTTCTCCATTTCTTATTTCAAGACAGTATTTAAAGTAAAAGAAAGAAAAAACACCACAATCATTTATTCCTATGGAGTTGTTATGTTCTTGGGAATGATGCAGGGAAATATTTCAGACAAGGCAGTTCATTTCCATAGAAGTAAATACTTGGAATAATGGGGGGAAAGATATCTTTTGGTGGTTGTTTTTTCCCCCTTTTCTTTTCAGGATAGCTCTCATTAGAAGGGGGGAAAAAAGCAGTCCACATTAATTAACTAATGTAAATGTGATGGGAGTGGGGGCTGGGTCATTGCGGTTCTTTTTTCCTCAAAAGACCCTGATGACACTGTTCTATATACTGTACAGAAACAGGCAGTTTTCTGTCTAAGAAGTCTCCAAGGCTGTCTCTATGAACTGTATTCAAAGAGCTCCATCTCTTGCTTCTTTCTCCTCACCTCATCTGCCAGTATTCTGCCCTTCCTTTAACAATCAGAGCCTCTCCTTGTACAAAACATATGTTCGTAGCTAATAAGATGATGTTGCCAGTGATACATATAATCTTATGTTCCTGTGTGCATATGTTAACTACAGGATTCATTTGGAGTATTCTTATATTTAGGAGGTAAAAGGTCTTTCCTATATATATGCTAATTAGCATAACATACTTTACCCAGAATTCATCATATTATGATAAGCTCTGCCAGAGAAAATGTATTAATAGCTGAACTGTTGCAACCCTTTATTAATATCGGCATTTCAAGCTCTGTACCAATTTAAGGCTTACCAAGAAGACAGGATTTTTGTCCTTATTCCTTAAATCTTTATAACTAAGTAATCAGAGATAATGAAAAAATGCTCCTGGGGAAACAGCTTGGGTGTAAAGACAAGTGTGGTTTAACTCCACACTGGATTCTTCTGTCTTGTAGCTGTTGGATCAGTGACAGGACTCTAGGTCTAGCCTTTAAAAATGATCTAATTATGCTTCATCAGCTCCCAAACCTTTATGAAAGAAGGATTCTTAAAGACAATGAATACTTCCAAGAATTTCTTGGTGTGAGAGGAAACGATATGTGCAAAGTGGAAGCAGGCCTGCATCTTGCATCATGTTGGCTCCCTGCCCTCCTGCAGCACCAAGCATTGTGTCCGGGTTTAGGAAGAATGTAAAAATCGTAAGTGACAAATATCCAGAGACCTGGATAAAAACAGAGGTGATGGCAGCCCACTGGATTCTCATTTCCAGGCAGATGGACAAGAAAACTACAGGTTTACTAACAGGATATTTCTTCAGCTCCTACCCAGGGGAACATAACATGCTTCCTCATACCAGGTAAGATAGTATCTGCACCTTAAATCCTTGCCATGCAGGCCTGGGGAGGCCCACCTGGTAGGAGCACTTCCCAGAGCAGCCAAAGTGGAGATGTCTTTGGAAAGCTCTGGTCTGGCATTGCTTTCTTTTCACTATGACTCACTTCAACCTTCTCCTTTCTTTCACCTCAGCTTCACTCTTTACTTGCTGCTCTTGCATTTTTAGAACTTCCTCTGTATCCTTCAATCCTTGTCTCACCTTCTCTTATTAGCTGATCTTCTCTGAACTGCATGCTTCGACTTGGGACATGATTTTTGCAGAGAAATGTAAAGCAGAGGGAAGGTTAACATACCATGTGTGGTCACCTCACTGTGTAATATGTCATATACTCTCTCCCCTTGGGGGATCTCTTCTGTTGAAGATTTTTACCAAAGGAACTGCTTTGCCTGCATATAAAAAGGGCTTATTCTTCTTGGGTTCCTAGGTACAAACTGACACAGACATGATTAATACAAACTTCCAATAATTACTGCTGTTTAAAAAAAGAAAAAGTTCATCAAGCTGCATAGAGAAAAACGTGAAAATATGGAGAGAAGGAGAAAGGAGAAGGAGGTGCATTACAATTGGTACAAGAAAAGATGCATGGCTATAAAGCAGAAAGACAAACATGAGACAACTGCAAAACATCATGGCATGTGAGCTACTTTCCAGTTCCTCAGTATTGGCAAAAGAAATCATTGTGGCAAGGCCTACAGATGAGCACCATACCAAGGAAACAACTTTATCTAGGCAAAAGTTTCATCAGTAGGCTACGCTGACCCAGAACATGAAAAAATAGTAATAGCCACATAAGTCTATTTGGCATAGTTTTTACAAGCCAGTCCCAGTGCAGAAGTAGCCATCCTAGCAAGGCAAAACTCCCGCCTCAGCTGGTGCACACCACAGCAGACAAATTTTGTTTCCCAAGCCCTAACATGACAACTCTCTCCTCAGGTGCCAACGATCCTCCTCTGCCTCTGTTTCCTTCCATACTCTTTGTTCTGCCCTGAAAGGGCATTTGAGATCCCACTGGCTTTAGTGAGGTCTAAATATTACTAGACCACAGTCTTTCCCACTCTATTAATATTTTATTGAAGAATATTAATTTTCTGAGCTGCTGACTCTTCACCTTTCCCATGTTGCTCTATTTCATCAATATAGCTCATCTTTTAAGGTGATTTCCTTGTTAGGGTTATTCATTAAGCTTTGAGATGAACAAGGAGATATGCATTTGAAGACTGCTAACACTGACCATTTTTTGTTAATGCAATAAAAATATTTTTAGTAGAAAACTTGTCAAACACAATGTCATTGGGATCACGCAGCTGTACTGGGATAGCTCAGACAACTCAAGTGCTACAGTGAATGGCCAAAGGCTCTTCAGGAAGGACAGGCTGGAAAGGCAAGGATGTTGCCCTATAGAGAGCAGCAGGAAGGCATGGATCTATGGATCTCTGCCTAGGGATGAATGATGAGCCAGCTGAGAGCTTACGGGTCAGGATTAGTGGTCAGACAAACGTGGGTGATAGTGACAGATGTCTGCTACAGGCCGCCCGAGCTGAAAAAAGCAGTAGGTGATGCCTTCTTCAGTCAACTGGAAGAAGCCTCACGTTCACAGACTCTGGTCCACATGGGGGCCTTGAATCACTCTGGTACCTTCTGGAGGGGCAACACAGCAGGTCACAAGCAATCCACTGCCAGACTCAGTGCTGTTATCAGCAGCCAACTAGCTGGAAAACAGTTTTGCGGAATAGGACCTAGGGGTCCCGGTGGATACCAAGTTGACCATGACACAGAAATGTGACCTTGCAGCAAAGAAGACCAACAGCCTCCTGGGCTGCATTAGGCAGAGCATTGCCAGTAAATCAAGGGAGGTGATTTGTCCCCTCTACTTAGCACTCGTGAGACACATCTGCGTGCTGCGTCCAGTGGTGGGCTCCCCAGTACAAGAGAGACATGGACATACTGGAGCAAGTCCATTGAAGGGCTGTGAAAATGATGAAGGGATTGGAGCACCTGTCATACAAAGAGAGGCTGAGAGAGCTCAGGCTATTCAGCCAGAAGCAGAAAAGGATCAGGAGGATCTTATCCATGTGTATAAATATCTCTTTGGGGAAGTAAAGATTATGGAGCCAGAGTCTTCTCAGTGGTGTTTGGTGACAGCAAAAGAGGCAATAGGCACAAATTAAAATACAGGAAATGCCACTTAAAATAAGAAAAAACCTTTGTACTGTAAGGGTGGCTGAACATGGAATGTGTTTCCTAGAGAGGTTGTGTGGTCTGCATCCTTGGAGGTATTCAAAACCTGACAGGACATTACCCTTGGCAACCTGCTGTAAAGCAACTGTGTTTTGAGCAGGGAATTGGACTAGACAAGCTCCAGATGCCCCTTCCAACCTCAGCCACTATGTGATTTTATGAAATACAGACAGCCCAACCTGCACAGTGGCTGGATGCAAAAAGGCATTCATATATTCTTTGGTTGAAGGTCAGTCACTGTGTAACTTACGTTCTGAAGATATATAAAAGAAGGGGTGACAGGAAGATTTTGCTTGGTGCTTCAATTAAACAAATTCTCTTAAGTCACACTTCAAGGTCGCTAGCCTTCATCCCAATTATGACCTGAGGACTTGTACTTGCATCTGACATGCTCAAACCTTTAGCACACATAACACTGTTAATTAATTCTTAAACATGTGACTTTTTATCAGTTTTACTTGGGTGGTGGGCAAGACAAGAGAGGCAATGGGTCAATAGCTGACCTAGATATTAAAGCCAGCTTTCAAGTTTAAGGTGAGAGCTCCACCTGTGAGATTGGACCAATATACCTGACACTGGGATATGTTCCTGCGATTAGTCTGTTGCCAGTTGTCTGAAATGAAAGCCCTGTAACTCAGGTATCTTCAGGTGCCTTTGTTCAGATTTGAGCAAGATTTGTCATCTTGCAGAACAGCAGTCCCACTGGATGTTCTGAGTTTACAGTTTTAATTAGGCAAAAATAAATTGCTGGGGGAAACTAGACACTGTTCATTTGCTGACTCTTTATACGTCAGCACAGAAGATACACAGATCAATTGAAATGGTAAATACACCCACAGACATTGCCATGCCTCTGTTTCACCTTCCATGAGAAACTCTTGGGGGAAAATTTCCTTTGGCATCCAGGGCCCTCCTCTTGCATGAATTTCCATCTTTTTCTGCATCCTTATGGCACAGTTCAAGAAGAACAGTATCCTCTGGAATTTAATTTTCTTCTACTTCAGTCTAATGATTTCCTGATGGGCCCCAGCAGGGATTCAAACTTCCTAACAGCTTATATATAGTAGCAAGAAACAAATAAATCCATTTTGATTACTGCAGTGGTGCTCACCTGTACCTCTTGATACAGCAACAAAGAGGAGGTGCTTGGATCATCATGAGACAGGAAAGGAGAAGGATTAGGAAGTGGCAACCAAGGTGCTGAGAGTCCTGTGGATAAGTAAAGGCAAAAGTGTGTCAGCAGACTAATGGTAGATGACAATTACTTTGAAAATCTCAGAGCAGCTGGAAATGACTTTGTGCATGGCCTTGCCCATGTAGAACCATAACTAGAGAGTCTGGGAGAGACATGCTGGAGGTTGCCCAGAGTCCCAAGTCATTCTGGGAGTAACTCGAACTGGCACAGCTTGTCTCCTGGCAAGCCACAAAATGTGTTGCAGGTCCCTGAGGCCTTGGCAGCATTCTCTGACCTGGCAGGGAACAGACCTGGAGCCCCGAAAAGCCCGTCCAGCAAGAGTTGAGAAGGAGACCGAGTCCGTTATGAGAGTTATGGTCATTGAGTAGAGAGTCTTGGTTCAAATGATGTACATTTAATCCTGGACAGAAAACCTTGGCCAATGTTCAGTGGAAAATATGAGAGTTGGCCTACCTGTTGCAATACAGAAGAGACACAGGGTAAATCAAGAGAACTACATAGTGCAATTAATTAATGAGGAAGGAAGCAGAACAATTGCTGCATCGTGAGATCCAGCCACTAAATATGAAGAGGAAGCTGTAAAAGCATTGCTTTGGTGCCCACTAGCTCAGCCCTATGAGTCACTGGGTGAAATCCATCCCTGGTTTAACACGGTTGTTATCAGTGGAGTCAACAGCAGAAAGAAATTTAGTCTTTCCCTTCTCTAGAAATAAGTTGTGATCTTTAAGTTCAAATACCTACTTTACATCAGAGGTAAACTGCAGATCACAGAGGCTGCGTGCTGTGTTATTAAAGCAGGTGAGTTAATTAAAGCTTTCTAGTTTAAAATGAGGATTGTGTCCAGCTCCTAACAGTTGTTATACCTGAGCTCTCCTTGAGGGTCAAGCATGCTTTCTCTTTTCTGTCATACAAGTACTTTTTCAGCTGGGATTATAGAGCAAAGATGACACTCAGTGGCTGATTAGGTTATCACAGGTATGTGTTTCCAGCAGTTTTCCAAAGGGACTGCTCTCTGATGCAGTTGGCAGAGGCGGCTCACAGAAGCCTGCAGTGCCATGTTGGGTACAATAACATCTTCAGAATTCCAGTGAAGGACAGTACTCTTCCACTCCGGTCACATGCCAGCTAAGCAGTGATTTATTTTTTCATATACATTTTTGACAACTGCATTTCTTAGCAGAATTTCTCGTGGTTTTTAGGAGATGGAAGGAAAAAGATTTGAGGAATGTCTCCATGGACTTTTTCTTCTTTACATTCTTTGTAGAAAATAGAATTATGTGCTTTTGGTATTCACAGCCTATGCTGTTGGAAAGACCCTCCACTGCATAACCCTAAAGTCCTTTGTGAGCACTATAGACACTGGCTTTCCCAATATGCAGCTGAGATGGAGACTTATATCAGTGATGAAGCAAGGCAAAGGTAACGTTCATGCACCAAGAGAAGGATCCAAGCAAGCATTTAGCTAGTATGGAAGAGAATTGGGATTCAGGGGGTTTAGCCTGTCCTCCAGTGCCCTCCCACTGTTGATGCGGCACACTGTTGTGAGAATAGAAACTATCTAACTTGGCCACTTCGTGACCGAAAGACCTCAACAAAAGGCCACCAGCTTTATGGTATGTACTATATACAGAGTATATATGCTGGTTAACTCTGCAGTGCATGCTCGTCTGTTTCAGCACTTCATGGTTATGCCTGGTCCCCTTCCCAGACAGGAGCTTATGCACAGGCTCTTGATTAATTAATGTTGTCACACAGCTTCCCCTCCCTCCCAGTAATCCCCCCGGAGGAAGGCTGCAAGCGGCCTGGAGGTTCAATCACAAGTGTGATTGTCTTCTCTGATAAGCTATCCAGACAAAAGGAGCTGTGCTCTCAGTCCTGTTTCTCAAAAAATAGGTGTCTGTGTCCCAGAATGAGTGTGTCCATGAGCTTCTTTCATTAGCAACATAAATACAGGGAAGGCAGAAATTCAATTGCTTCTGCTCCCTGTGGGACCCTGGCATTGGGGCATAAGGTATATTAGCAGAAGAGCAGAGAGAAGCTGCACCACTGCTGCCTATGGTCTTTCTGCATTAAAGAAGAGCTGGAGCCTTCAAGGCTGGTCTGGCAACATCTGCTGTCATTAAGCTGATGTATCAATAAGGAGGGAAAAGTGGATGGACAGAAAGAGTACAATTTCTAAACAGAGTAATGCTCATTTGGATAGTGACTGATGCTGGGAAGTCATTGGCAGAGTCCTTTATAGTGAAGGTCCTCAGGCCGATAGAGACAGCAGGAGGATCTCCCACTGACATCAAGCAGAAATGTGCAGAGATCAAGGACAGAATAAAGCATTCCTGTAGTGAATCAACTCTGAAAACATTTTTGTGATTTCTAACATAGTCCACCTGCTGCAACGGAGAAAATCCTTTGCAGTGCATCATCCTGCCTTTTCCTCCATTGCAATCTGACTTGGATTCCCTCGCCTCTTTCTTTGACCCACTTTGCAGAGTCTCTGCAGCTCCCCCACCTGGCAATGCAATCGGTAGCAGAGGTTTATTAACATTAATGTCTTCTCAATTTGACATTAGGCTTTACAGTTATTAGTCAGCTCCAGGCCTCAAATAGGAAACACATGTCTATGGTTACAGCTGTACTCCTTTGATGCTCTTTAGCACATGGACCACGTTTTTGCCCTGTGTCTGCAAGGCACAGTGCATGATTGCGAGTCATATCATAACTGCCCTAATGGAGAAAAATAGTGCAGCTACTATCAAGAAGGATAATAATGAGTGGCAGTGTATTGTGTTTGTGTGGCAAGGTTTTGGTAATGGAGGGTGTTGTAGGGGTGGCTTCTGTGAGCGGTTGCTAGAAGCGTCCCCTGTGTCTGATACAGACCCACCACTAGCCAAGGCCAAGCCCATCAGCAATGGTGGTAGTGCTTCTGGGGTAACAGAGTTAAGAAGGGGAAGAAAATGGCACCAGGAATTGCAGCCAGATCGAGGAATGACAAGATGTAAACACAGCTCCACAGACCCCCAGCCCAGAGCAGGAGGGGCAGGAGGGCTCCAGGCGCCGGAGCAGACGGTCCCCAGCAGCCCCTGGGGAGGCCCCCGGGGAGGCCGGCTGTGCCCCTGCGGCCATGGAGCTCCACGGGGGAGCAGATCTACAGGGGGATGCCCGAAGGAGGCCGTGACCCCATGGGCAGCCCGCGCTGGGGCCGGCTCCTGGCAGGGCCTGTGGCCCCGTGGGGAGAGAGAGGAGCCCCGGCTGGAGCAGGTTTGCTGGCAGGACCTGGGACCCCGCGGGGGCCAGGCTGGAGCAGCCTGTTCCTGAAGGACGGCACCCGTGGGGGGACCCAGGCTGGAGCAGCCTGTTCCTGAAGGACGGCACCCGTGGGGGGACCCAAGCTGGAGCAGCTCGTGAAGAACTGCAGCCCATGGGAAG
The DNA here is from genome assembly GCF_964289735.1 of Phaethon aethereus. Classification (NCBI taxonomy): domain Eukaryota; kingdom Metazoa; phylum Chordata; class Aves; order Phaethontiformes; family Phaethontidae; genus Phaethon; species Phaethon aethereus. Next base: position 9,582,870 of record NC_138582.1, on the reverse strand, counting down.
GACTCACACTGGAGAAGTCCATGGAGGATGGTCTCCCGTGGGAGGGACCCCAGGCCGGAGCAGGGCAGAGGGTGAGGAGTCCTCCCCCTGAGGAGGAAGGAGCGGCAGAGACAGCGTGTGATGGACTGACCACAACCCCCATTCCCCGTCCCCCTGCACCGCTCGGGGGGAGGAGGGAGAGAAATGGGGACGGAAGTTGAGCCCGGGAAGAAGGGAGGGGTGGGGGGAAGGGGTTTTAAGATTTGGTTTTCTCATTATCCTTCTCTAATTTGATTGGCAATAAATTAAATCAATTTCCCCAAGTCGAGTCTGTGTTGCCGGTGACGGTAATTGCTGACTGACCTCTCCCTGTCCTTATCTCCACCCATGAGCTTCTTGTTATATTTTCTCTCCCCTGCCCAGCTGGGGAGGGCAGGGACAGAGCAGCTTGGTGGGCTCCTGGTGTCCGGCCAGGGCCAACCCACCACAGACAGGTACAGACATCAGTCAGAGGAGGTGTTTTGGGCTGCCTACAGAAGAAATAGGTAATGCTGCAACAGTGTTTGTATTTGGTAAGTTTTGTTGGTAGCCATGCTGGTGATTTAGAATACATATATATGTATACATTTTTATTCTAATATATGTATATAAGCTTATATATACTTGGTAGTTCATACTATGCAGAATAACTGTCAAACATACAGGTAGAGTGAACACCTCAATCTGGACAAATCCTGTTGCCAGGCTTAGGTTTTGATTTGTCATATCACTAGTTTTATTATTTTTTACCACTCAACCTTGGATCAAAATAGGTACATTCTGTATGTTTGACAGTTATTCTGCATAGATGAACTACCAAGTAATATATAAGCTAATATACATATATTAGAAATATATAGCACTCCTCAAGATAAAGGCTTTTTGCAGAGAATCATCTCCCACACTTAAACCCAGCTTCCTAAAAGCAGTTGAGGCATCTAACACTACCAAAAGCAAACTAATTTTCTAAACACTTCTAAGTGTCCATTGTTAAAACAACTGCCTCAGAGATTGCTGGAGATTTTTCTGCAAGGGTAAGGACTGACTAGACTAATTTAGGATTTTCCTTATTATATCATGGTTTTTGCTTTTAAGTCACCAACTTAAATCTATTCCCGCTGTGATTGCTTTCTCCTCCAAAAGTCACTTCTGTCTGCCAAAATCTTTCCAGCATTATGTTATTACTTGTTTCCAATTTGCCTAAAATTTCTGAAATTTAACTGGATGTGGTTTAGTTTGAGAATTAAAGCAATACAAGAGCACAACCAATGGGCAAGAAAAAGCAATGTTATCCATCCTCAGTGTGTTGCACGCTGCAGAAGTCAAACTAGATCAAGCTCAGGCCACAGTTACACATATTCCTGTCAGTACACCCACGAGAACACTCTTACGGCTGGTACCAAAGTCCAGAAACATGCTGAGAGTGTTTTGAAAATGGCTTGTGAACATCAAAGTCCTTCAAACTTCAGCTAAAGTTTCTAAACATGACTTATGTAGGCTTCATAAGAATTTGACTTGCATGCTAACACAACATTCAAAAAGGCCCTTTGTCCTTACACTTGAACAGAGTAGAATAAAAATGCCTAAAGAATCCTGAAACTAAAGTGCAATCAATATATCATTAGCTTTGAACAGAGGGATACACACTTATATTTTATAATGCAAGTAGGCTCATGAGCCCAGAAATGGGTGAATGGAAGGAGGAGTACATTACAGAGAGCAAAGTTCACAAATAGTAAAAGTCAGGAGTTTCTGTTTCGCAACTACTTCCCATGCAATCTGGAGTGGGAGAAACCTGGGTCTGCAGTCCAAAATTATACTGGCTTCTTTAAAAAAGTGTAGCTTCCCTACTGCTTCACAGGCTTATATTAAATTCACTGCTTATGGTTCCCTTATATCTCCTTCATCATTATTGCTGTTTCAGTCTTTCTCCTATTCGTGTTTCACCTGATTTCTTTCTCTCCACATATATGCACTTGCACTTGCATTATCACCAAGTCCCATTTTGTTATTTCCTGCTCTTATTCTTAACTTCTAAGAAGGCTTTAACCAGTAACCAGTCTGTCTTTTGTGCCTATTGTATGCCCGTCAGCTGTCACTACTAGGATCAACAAGGCCCTAAATGCCTTTGTGTTCTCCAGCTTTCTCTGTAATCTCATCAGTACTTGCATTTGCTATCAGCACATTTCCCAGACTGAGTGCAACTAGAGTATCCTAATTGAAACTCTTTTTCTTATATTCTTTCTGTGTACTAAAAAGACATTTCCAAAGTAGGACAGTTCTTTTCAGTCTGGATCTTCATCTTTGGCAAGGTTGATTATTAAAATATCACTGCCTTTACATGATGCCCTTCCCTCTGTACTGGCTGTCAAGTAGTTGGGATGTCTATAGAATCCTCCTTAATCCTGTGGTTTTGGAAATCTCTGTTTCCCACCCAGTGACTGAACACTAACGATGACAATAAACCACTCCTTGGTTTCATCTTCTTTAACATAACAAGCCCTTTACTCATCTTCCTGGTACCATTTCAAAAGAAGGCTTAGTGCTAGGCAGAAGAAACTTGCAGGTGGGCGCACATAGCTGAACTTAGCTGCTGAGGTGAGATTACCTTTCACAAACATTTGCACAGCCCTTAGGAAAAATAGTATCTCAAATTCAAATTCAAATCAGGTTTAGTTCCAACACAAGCTTTTGGAAAGAGAAAGAGTAGCTAGATCAAAATGTCCAAGGAAGGGGACATCAATTGGGAAGCACTGGGAATGTGTGGCTGAGTCTTTTAGGAGTAATGTATACAGGCAAGGCTGCTGTGGAAGGGATAAGCAGTATTTTCTGCTCACTGAGAGCAGAACAAATGGTGATGCCTTAATCTACAGCAAGGAAAAAACATGGCAATAGATACTGCTTTTAAAGACATGTTAGGCAAACATCTGAGAAAAATTTGGGTATAGATGTTCTGACCTTGAGGAACTGCAAGGGTCTCTATGTGCCCTCAGTGCTCTAGTTCCCATGGCTGTAGGGGATGCCGCACCAGTGCTGGGAACCAGACTCCAGGCTCATCCTATGGCGTGTGGGTGGGCACAGGAAGGTCTTGACAGTCTGGACAGCGAGGCCACACTGGGATGCAACCTAAAAGCCACATCAGTCATGAAGGGCAAAAGACCGTAGCCTTTATGGCTGTTCATGTCTCATTCCCTAGGGAGTAGCTGCTCCACAAGGGAAGTGGAAGGGGCGCCTCAGAGGCAGCCGCAACTTTGCTGAGGTTTATTCTGCTGGTGTAATCTCTCAGAGTCATCAATTATGCCGGTTTAATTGCATTTACATACTGTGCTATTTCCGAACCCCATACACAACAACCCTAATTTTGCTCTCAACGAGATGAGATGCCTTTGAGATTCATTGACAGTCTAAGGTTCTGACAGTCTAAGTTTTAACTCACAAGTGACACATAGCCCTGGCCTGTGATCGTGCCACTCAGTACTGATCCTGTTTCTTTTTCACACCAGATCTCTCTCATGGTCTTTAGCTTAAATAATCCAAGATGACTGCAGTAGGAGTACTCAGTGCTCCTCAGAGAATCATAATATGACTGACCTGACCTCCATCCACAGACCTGTTCAAATGGAACTGATTTCCTCTCCTACTCTGCCCATGGAAGGGACATCTGCAACAGACTGCAGAAGAGCCGTGGGTCTTGTATGTACTGCCAGGCAGTAAAGTTCATGATGGTCTTCAAGCAGAGGAAGGCCCCACAAACCAGCCCCAAATACCCTACTAACAGCCACCAAGTCCAAACTTTGCCGCTACGGGCCAATAACTCCCCCAAATCCCCAGAATAATAGAGATAGGAAACTGCAAGCAATAGCTAGAGGGCCTCCCACGAACTGCCTGACAGCAGGGAACAAAGAGAGCAGCAAGCCCCGCCAACCCCAAAGTCACTGACCCACCCCAAAGCAAGCTAGAGGAAAGACTGCCCTAACCTTCCCCCCAAACTTACCAACTGCATAAGCCCCAATACATAGAGCTCTTCTTTTTCTTTTTCTCCCCCCCCATGTCTAAGCTACATTAAACTACTTACCCCATATATTCATATCCAAGTAACACATCACGACACATGTACTGAAGTTTATCTAATATATATCAGACAATATATTACTGTCCACTGCTTTACTTTCAAGGAATAACAGATGAATGCTTCAGGAATAATCCCTATATCCTCAGGACATATACCCATAACATGTATGCCCTCTAGGAAATACCTTGTAATGCTTTCTAGGAATAGATAATGTATGTACTAGGAATAAATACCTACTTCCTCGGACTAATTCATCTCATGCAATGCTCCTAGGAAATCTTATGTAATGCTTTTTAAGGAATATTAATGAATGTACCTAAGACAAACCCCTAACTTACCGAACTAAACCCATGCTCTGTAAATCAGCAAGGATAAGCTAATGAATGGAAGGAAGAAGTATCTCTATACTCTCGTATTAAAACCTTAAACTGCTCCTTTATACCTCTCAATCTCTCTAGAATACGACTATCCCTGAAAAACACACTGTCCATGGTAGCTGGGCAATTCAACTCCGCTCTCTCTCGTTGGACCGGTATCTGTCGGACTGGGTTATCTATTGATCGTTCTTCTCACGTGAAATCAGCAACGCACCACACAGAAGATCCTACGTTACTGGTAGGAAGTAGGATAACAGGTCAAAGGATGAAATTCAGATTATAGAGAACCTTCAACATCTCCCTCAAAAAATGAAGCAAACCTCAATGTGTAGATAAGGAAGCGGTCAATTGTTCTGTTGTTAATAACCTATCAGAAGACACAGCACATACCATAACTTAACTTAGAGTTGATCTATAATTTTTATAGTGGAAGGCATTCAGCCATGGTTTAAAGGCCTGAAATGGTGCAGACTTGATCTGATTTTTCATGAAGTTGTGATGGTTAATTGCCCTTTTATTTAAACATTATCTTAATTTTTCTATTTTTCAGTGTAGTTTCAGTTTATAGTCACAAGGTCTTGATGCACTTTTACCTCCTGGAAGAGGAGACCCGTGGTTGTCTGCCAGCTCTTTAAGCAGCTGCCTACAGACTGCCAGTCAGTGTTTCAGCAATGCCTGTGGGCTCCCCATGTGGAGGCTGGGACTAGGGCTCTCACTGCAGTGTATGATTTTCAGAGCTCAAACCATGCTCAGTCTGTGCTGCTAGCTCTTACAGAAGCATTGCTGGGCACCCTTCTTTCCCTCAATGACCATACGCAGCGCTCATTAAAACCCAATTCATTGACCTGTGAATCTAACACATGCATTTCATTCTCTGACATTGATTGTTGTCCTATTATCTACTATTTGCAAACATCGGAGAAACCACTAGGTGTTTTTGAAATGTTCATAAATCTCCTCATTTTCAGTCATTGTGTTAGTGCAAATCTAATTTTTTTTATTTTACCCTCTAATCCTTTTTATTACTGTTTAGTTCTGGAATAAGAAATACGCTTAACATCATTTGATAGCTGAACATTGAACATCTAGTTCTATTAATAGACCAAATTGTTCCTGTTGCTGAGGAAGATTAGTACAACCCTGTTTGCTGAATGAAAAGCAAAAAACATTAGCATAAATGAGAATGTTTTGATTGTTTGCCACAATTGTCCTTGGTAATGAAATACAAGGTGAAGCTGTAGAAATAATATGATCTTGATAAAATTGTAGTAAATTTGAATAACTTACGATACAAGGGACTAGTTTCTTGGTGTTTCCCCAGGGCGGTGGTCCTAGATATCATGCCATCCTCATTAATGCAGAAGATGTTAAGATGAATAAAGTATAAACACCCTTAATTTCAAGCATAACAGGTATGACTCTACCTCTTCATTTTAGTCTAAATTATTCCAGAATCTCATGCAATAACTCTGTGTAATAGATCAAAATCTAACTATCAAAGGTAGCAAGTATTAACAGAGCTTTGTCTAACCACCAAAAGCACAGTCAATAATAGTTCACTGAAAAGTATGTTTTGTTTTGCTTTATAATGAAAATCACAGAATCACAGAATCACTAAGTTGGAAAGAACTTTCAAGATCATCAAGTCCAACCGTTAATCCAGCGCCACCATGTCCCCTAAACCATGTCCTGAAGTGCCACATCCACACTTTTTTTGAACACTTCCAGAGATGGCGACTCCACCACCTCCCTGGGCAGCCTGTTCCAATGCCTGACCACTCTCTCGGTGAAGAAATTTCTCCTAATATCCAATCTAAACCTCCCCTGGCGCAACTTGAGGCCATTTCCTCTTGTCCTATCACTAGTTACTTGGGAGAAGAGGCCAACACCCTCGTCGCCACAACCCCCTTTCAGGTAGTTGTAGAGAGCGATAAGGTCTCCCCTCAGCCTCCTCTTCTCCAGACTAAACAACCCCAGTTCCCTCAGCTGCTCCTCATAAGACTTGTGCTCCAGCCCCCTCACCAGCTTCGTTGCCCTTCTCTGGACACACGCCAGCAAAGTAACATACTTGCATGGTATACTTTCATTATATATCATGAAAAAAGTTTAAGGATGCAGGACTATCTTTCCCAACTGACTGCTGGTAAAAAGTGACATAGGTAAAAAATATTAACATGCAATCTAATTAAAATCCTTTAACAGTCCTGGTCATTCAAAGTCCTGTCATTTTTTATTTCAGTGGCACTGGGATGACAATCTCTTAGCTGAATCTGAAAACATTTCCCATAAAATTGTTGTTTGGATGGTTGAAATGTTCTCCTTATCCTTTATATAGCACATCTACTCAGACTTCAGAAAAATCACACTTTTCTAAACTGATCTGGGATTGGCATGACTGAAGCTTACTTTCTCCGTGGCCTTAGGTAAACTAATATGTCTCTATTCTATCTCAAATTGAATTTTACAAACACATACCCAAAGTCAAAGTGTTTCAAGATTAGCTTTCTTCTAAATACATCTTGGAAGAAAAACGCTTGAGCACTAAAAGACACAAAGTGTATGAAATCTGAGAAATGCTCAGGAATGTGCAGTGACCATGTGACAGGTCAGTATCTATTTAGCTTTAATTCTCCTTCCTTCTATATGAATATCAAAATACTAATTATATTGCTATTGTATAAAAGGTAAATGTAGTAAGATAAACATTGGAAGTTCTCATACAAACATGAGCTGAGCACACAATTTCGTTCCCATTTGCTCTCAGTAATGCAGACCAAGGGTTGCACAGTACCTGCTACATGTTGAACTTGTTTTCTAGACTTTCTAGATACCTGCTTGCCAGGCCAGGCTCAGAGAGGGTGAATACTGCGTCAAAATTGCAAGGAAATTCTGTTGCTGCTGAGGGTACTTTCATGTTAATCTTGCTTTACAACACACAATGCTATTTGCTTGATTGCCATGTTTGCCCTTGCCATCATAGAAACTTTGTGCCATGGAATAATTTTTATATGAGGAAGAAAAAAACAATTTCAGCTACTCTCAGATGCAGACATCTCCAAAGCTAACCTGTAAACTGGACCAAGTCTCTTAGATTATGTCTACATCTCCGCTATCTGACATGAAGGGCAGTTGCCCACTTCTGTATGAACAAATCCTCTCCCCTGTGAAATAGAATATCTGCATCTGTAACGCCCACGGGCTTGTGTTAGCTCCTCAGCTGTGCCTGGGGACTACTTGGGAACATCTTAGCTGGCCCTAGGCAGAAAATGCACCAGGAACAATTTCCGCAATCTGTGTGGAGAATCAACACCGTTAACTCTCAGCTCAGATGTAGCCCAAGAGTCCTCTTCTACTTAATCTGGAGAAATAGGCACTTTGTCATAAACATCAAAAGTGGATTACTCACATCTTTAAGCTGCTTATTTTTCTCCATCACTATAAAAGTGTGAAGAGTGACTAGGAGACCGACAGACATCTACATGGTAGAAATCTAAAGGTAGATGAGATGAATATCCCTGAAGTGTCCGACAGTTACACTTCCAACATATGTCCCATATTAAAGTCAATGAGACTCAATTAATAGTTTAGTTTTAAGCACATACTTCAAATGTCCTTCTTGCCCATCGATGGGCAAAATCAGGGCCAATTCTTTTTATCCTGGCTTCACTGAAGCAAACTCCCGTTTTCTTCATTGGAGCCTGGATTTCCTTGTTAGGGTTCAAGTCTCCAAATGAGAGACGCATGTTTTAATTGGATTATTTGCCAGTGTGTCTGCTGATAGGCAGCAGAGACTGACAAAAACAACTATAATTCTCATATTCTGGACAGGTCTGCTACTCTAGCTCTCCCACAGCATCTGAAGAATTGTCAGTTCTTAGAAGAAAGTACATACTAAATTAGGAAACGTTCCTCTCTGCTCTATATTAACAGCTTGCAAGCAGCAGGAGACCAAGGAGTTTTGCACTATGAATTATTTTTTAAATGGAGAGAATTAGTTCTTTTCTTGTCCTCTATTTTTACTGCAACACTTTTGCCAGGACTCCATATGCCAAGATGTAATTAGTTTTCAGAGAAGACATTTGGAGATCTGACATAGACCATGGATAGTTTTAACAGCTTCTTTTCTCTTCCTTCTGAAAATTAAGCGGGAGCATATAATTGCCTGTGACTTCTTTCAAGGCATCTCTGGAGTTTAAATAATTTTTCAGAATTAAATAAATTGAAAATAAAAATAAGATTAATGCAACTATTATTCAAAGAAGATATTTTAGGCACATAAAAAAATCAGGAATTCCTACAGCTATGATGGTTCATTTCAGTGCAAATTCAGCTCTATCTTTTAATTATACATATAGTCATTCTCTCTCTCTTTCTACATAAAGACAAGGAAGACTGAATAAAAACTGCCAGGTGTGTGCACTAGAGAAGAGCTGATTTTCTGAGGACAGCCATGTCTTTTGGTATTCCTTGTCTCTGAGGTGCTTGATATTCAATTCATTTCTCTTTATATTTTGTGGCTTTTTATTTGCTCAGCAATTTGGTGCTAACCAGACATCTGGAGCTTGCACAATATTTGCAGTGAGCTGGAGGATCATCAGAGTAATCAAAAATCTTTACTGATATCACAGTTGAAATGTCACCTCTGCCTTCCACATCACTGAAAGTCTGTGCCTGTTCTACATGGTATTAGCCATAGCTACACTCTTCCTGAGCTCCTTCAGGCCTGCTGATTTTTGTTGTTTTACTTCCCACCATCTTCCGAGCCTGACCCAAAGGAAGCAAAACCTCATGGTCATGCTGATATTCTGCCCCACTTTACACTAAGAACAAGCATGTGCACAGGAGTGAAGTAAATCAGCCTTACTTCTAGAGTGCCTGAGGATAAATTAAAGCTATCTGGCTGCACCCACAGATGCACAGATGGAAGCTGCTGGAAGGTATGTCACCAGTGATATGCTGATTGGGGGATCTCCTTGTACGTCCTGTTTGCTGAGTGCCCGTCCTTGATGTGTAATGGCCCCTCTGACAACAACAGCTCTATGTATGACTTCTGCAAGCGTGTCTGGGTCTTTTTGATGAGTTCTGCACAGCACATATTTACATACCCACCTCTCAGTTTCCTGGATGTCCTTCATCTCTGCGGGCCTGTGTTCTCAAAGGTGACTGGTGTTTTGGGGTGCTCCTTTCCACGCTCCCGATCTGGCTCCTCTGTACACTCCTCCCTTGCCTCCTGTGCAAATGCAACCACCAGTGGGACCTGCAATAACTGCTCTCGATGGCAGTGAATTCCTTTTGCCATTTCCCAGCAGAAAAGAGATTGCAAAATCTTTTGCTTCTGAAAGACTGTCAGTTATGGTACTGCACATGTCAGACAGTCCATCGTTGGAAGATACTGAGACATGGGGACATGGGATGGACACAGTGGTGAAGTGACTTTGCCTAGGTCATGCATGAGACTGCACTGTGTGTGGCAGTTCTGCAGGAGAGCTCTTAGGATGCAAAGACTCGATTCTTGAGAGTACTTTTCATGTAAGTAAAATTTGGCTGAGGCCAAATTTTCAAGAGACACTTGAAAAATATGGGTCCTCAATTAAAATGAAGCGCTTGCACATGTCCAATTTAAAGACTGATTAGGATTTTAAACTAAGAAGGGGGAATTGGGCGGAATACATAGAAGACAAACAAATTCAAATTCTTCCATAAAATACCTGACTGAAATGCTTTGCTGCTTAACTGCATCTTGGTAATGCACCCAGAGGGCAAAAAAAGGGGGGGGGGGGGATTTCAGTTTGCTCAGCAACTAAATATGCAGAACTATTAAACAGAAATTATGTCAGTGTTCACTGAGCTGGTAACAGAGACTAATCCATTGCAAGGCTGGAAGAAATGTGTCTTGGGTCTTACGTAATCCAGACAGCCTAGTTTCAAAGGGATGTATTTTTGCACGTCAGAAAGTCAGGCTCTGGCTAATAAGGCATTTAACACAGATGATATGGTTTTGACAAAGAAAAAGTGACAAACAAGCAGAATGTGATGCCTCTCCTACCCTCTGGCTTCCCCCAGAGACATCTTCAAATCCCATGCTAATTAGATGCATCTACAAACAACTGATGTGTCATGCCTTTAACAAGCAAAGGTTTGTCTTCTATGAGCTACTTTCACCAAAAAGTCATGCAAATCCTCCCTTTTTATCAAAACGCAAGGGATGCTAAGAGTGGCTGAGTATCACACGCTCTGGATCGCGTGCCTTCAACCTTCTGGTGTCACTCACCAGCTGACTTCCACTGCCTGAAGAGCTCAGGAAGAGGCACCCGCTGTCAAACTCCCTCCATTACCACCAGCCAAAAGTCTTCAAACAAGCGCCCGGGATGCTGCAGCCTCTCTTCACCTTTCCTACATGAACTTCATTCAAGCCCCAAAGCGGGCGGCTAGCTGTCATCACTGAGTGTGGTGCTGTGGATACTGCAGTGGGATGCTTGTGAGAAGCCATGAATGTTTTATCAAAATTGTATACTACTTATGAAATCCAGCATAAACCAGCTGGAGGCTGCTAACACACCCAACTCCCCACAAGTCCCCTCCTCTTACTTCAACCTTTCTGTGCATCCTCATCCCCTGCATGTCTGAAGGGGTGCTTCTCATGATTGCTCCAGCTGTCCTCCAGGCTGTCAGGAACATCTCTAGCAAGATCCTCTGTTCTCCCTTCATTTTGTTCTCTGCACTCTTGTAGAACATACCAGTATTTTCCCCCAAGGATGACCAAATCCAGTCTTTCAAATGAGGTATGGTCTGTTCTTCTCACAATCCCCAAAACAAAGGTAGTATCAAAACCAAACAGGGAATGGAAGTCTTTCTTTTTATGTTTCAGTCACTTAAACCACTTGGCTATGTTTCAAAGAGCAAAGTTCTCATAGTGAAGGTTACCTTGGGAATGTATTTTTAACCATAGAGGAAAAATGGCTGGATGCAGAGAAACACCATTGTGTTGATTATAAAACTTTCTTTTGCTGGACCAATAAATACAAGTAAATGTTTTCTGGGTCATGTTCCAGTATTGGCTCATCTTTCCTCCTAATTCAAGGTTATAAAACTGTGGATGGGGAAGAATAATAAACAGCATTTTTCTCATTAGAACTCACATTGCTAAACATGGAAATGTCAGAAGGAGATGCAGAAAGTTGATGCATTTCTGTCCATTTTGTAGTTGTAACAAGATCTTGGAAAATTTGTTTCCTTCAAAATTATTTTATCTTTTGTCTACAGGGTGCAGCATGGTGATCTCCAGACATGTTCATAGCAAACCTTATATGATGGCAAAGATGCTGTGGAGATATCAGAAAAATTCAATTACACAATATTTGGGTTTTTCTGCATAAGGAATTAGGCATATATTCCCATCAAAGTGTCTAGGTTAGGAGCCTACTCACCCTACAGAGAAACTTTTTGGAAGTTCCTTTGTCTTTCCATTGGCTATGAAGGACCCCAGTCCATCACTTAAATTTAAGTGAGATAAACCACAGTCGTTTGTTCTCTGAAAGAGCCATGATTTGCTCTGAAGCTGTATGTGCAGCAGGAATTGATGCTGATGCTCTTATGAAAAGGACATTCTGTTGATATTTTATTTTTTAGATCTCTTTTTCCCTGTCTTGACTATAGAAAAAAGTTCCTTCACAGTAATTTATGCAGTGAGTTCAGTAACTACTCTGTGCTGACTATCAAGCAATGTGTCTCAGACATAGCCTGTATTCAACTCTCTAGATGACATTTTGCTTGGAGTAACAAGAATGACATCAATTCGCAGATTACATGCAGTCACTTTTCCCAAGTAACCAAGTCTTTAGATTATACTGATCCCCAGGGTAGGAGCTGTCACTTCCTGGACCATTACTTTTATGTGTTTTGGCACTCTACTGACACATTTGATGTCAAGCTGTCTTAGCACATACAACACCTTGTCTTGATCCCAGACTCACCACTATCTGTAAAGAGCATGAGCTTCATCCCAGAAACAGCAAAAAATTGCAAAGAAAACAAATGAATAAAAAAAGTCCTTCTGTCAATGCAACATAAAATCCTACAACGAGGAAAAAGCAGAGCAAGCTCACAATCAGAAGGGCAAACAAATGAAGAGCCACATTTTCAGAAGCAGCCTATTAAACTGTTGACACAATTTTCATTCCATGAAAACCCTTCTGCTTTTCAGTAATTTTGCAAATTCAGTTTCAGGAGCTCCATTTTATCTAAAAGCAAACTGGAAAAACTTCCCAGTGAAAGCCTGAATTTGACAATCAGCCACAGTATAGATACTACACTGCTCTCTATTATTACCACTGCAGGCAGGAATTTTGTTGCCTTACAGCCCACATGTTCCCGCTTTGAAAGAGGAAGCAGAGGGAGTAAGGACCATGACCAGGTATCCCTGTGAAGATTATAGAAGTCCCTAATGAGAAAGAGGCAGGTATAAGTAATTTTTGGAAGCTTGCAGGGTACATGTCAAGCTAAAAAAAAAAAAAAAAAAGGGCAATGAGGAAAAAACTTTTAGCAGGGCCACATTGTCTGAATCTGAAAACACCACCAGGAGTCAGGCTGGAGCAGCAGTGAGGCAGAGGGCTGAGCCTCATCCTGCAGTCAGCTCTGCATTGGTGCCTTCCTGCACGCCTGGAGCTCTGCAAGCAGCGCTGTCCTGCACAGGCCTGAAGGATGCTTACAGGGTGGTGGTGTCAGAAACAGGGCCTCCAGCAGCACTACTGATTTGGTAGGTAAGGCAGGAGAAGGAGAGAGTGTCCTGTAGGAGAAAGAAAAGTCAACAGTCCTCTCTTTCCTAGACCATATTAAGGGTTAAATTGATCACTTGATGGACAGTGTGAGGACTAAGGCAATAGAACAGACACAGCAGATAGCCACAGCAACACAGGTCATTAGGGTGTTGCTTGTTTGAAGCATGGTGGAGAAAAATGCATTTGTCACCAAGTCATGGATGGGAAGGACTACATGTGAAGACTGAAGGAAGGACACTGTCTGGCGTTGCCTCTGTTGGATTGTGCACCTTTTGAGATATGACAGCAAACACAGACCAAGATGACAGGGCCCCATAAACCTCATGGAACGGTTGAATTATTTTCCCCAGGTTGGACTCTGTTTCTCTAAGCTGGCACAGAGTAAAGCTGCTGTCCTCAATTAAACTCCAAGCAAATCTGTCAAAGGCAATGAAGGTCCTCTTCTTTTGCATCCAGAGGAAGACAACAAAGCTGGTGAAAGGGCTGGAAGGAATGTCCTACAAGGAGTGACTAAGGATTCTAGGTTTGTCTAGTTTGGAGAAAAGGAGGCCTGAGGGGCGACCTCATTGCTCTCTACAGCTTCATGAGGAGGAGAAGTGGAGAAGGAGGTGCTGATCTCTTCTCCCTGGTATCCAGCGACAGAATGGGTGGGAATCATTTAAAGCCAAGTCACGGAAGGTTCAGACTGGACATTAGGAAACATTTCTTACCAAGAGGTTAGTCAAACACTGGAACAGGCTTCCTAGAGAGGTGGTCTATGCCTCAAGCCTGTCAGGTTTAAGAGACATTTGGACAATGCCCTTAATAATTTTGGGCTTTATCTTTTGGTCAGCCCCCAGTTGGTCAGGCAGTTGGACTAGATGATCGTTGCAGGTCCCTTCCAACTGAACTATTCTATTCTATTCTATTCTATTCTATTCTATTCTATTCTATTCTATTCTATTCTTCTTGTCCAACTTGTGCGGGGTTTGACACATACAACCTTAGCACTACTTAGTGATGCATCAGTGGATTTATATGCATAGGTGCTGCAAGAATTGACATTAGACCTTGTTTCCAAGGATTCAACACCTATGTATGGAGATGCAGTTGGATTCTTGACTGCACAGCCTTTCTTCTCTTGAAATGCCAGAATGAAGGAGGAGACCAATAAAAACTATCCAAGTTTATAAGGATTTAGTGGAAGAAGTTTTAGCACCTGTTTGCAAATCCTGTATTCAGACCACAACTCTTTCTCCTGACTGATGTTCTCAGGTTCATTGATGTATTTGCTACTGTCATTTGAAAGGCTATATTTAGATTTCCAAGTCATGCTTCACTCCAAAATTCTTTACAATTGAAGTTTCTTGACTAAGGTCTAGAAACCTCTTGCATTTTATATGGTTCACCATATTTCTGTGTTACACTATCAGAATATCCAAGTAAACTGTCAAGGTCTGACTCCCCTGACAGAGTGCAGTAATAAATTTAGTGGACCCACTGTAATTGCTTCTCCTCAAAATGCCAATGAATATGATGAATATGGCAAAGCTTCTAACTGACCTCTTACCATTTTCCAGAAAGATACATCATATGCAGATACTAATTTGTTAATTGTCATACAGAGGCATGCAAATGATGTACAAAGTGGATCTACTAAAGACTACTGACATGCAAATGATACGTTCTTTCAGGTCTAAAGGGAACAAGAGAACATTCAGCTCTTTCCAGCTCTAGTATAAAATAAGAGTTCGTTACCTTTGAAAAAATTTTGAAAATTAATTTGGAAATGGGTTTCTAACGGTAAAAGTAAAAATTTGCACTGCTAGCTGTTGGAGAACTTTCCTGCTGGAATGACCTTCCAATTGGAAATGACATTTTTGAAAACCATTTTACAGCCAGATTACTATGGAAGCGAAGATGGCAGGTCCCTGGCCTCTGCCTGCAAAGGTCCCAGCAATTTACTGTCAGGAAGTGACATGAACAAAAGTGCTTGAAGAGTTTTTGCACTTTGGTGCCTTCGGCATCTCAGCATGTTCTACCTCCTCCTCAACTTCAGTCCAGAAGGGAGGAGGACTCCAGTTGTCTCCTCTGCTTTCTTTGTAAGTGGTAGCATCTTTTTTCACCCTATCTGCCTGCATGGGAAAAAACTCCTATGCATTTGGTTGCATATGCATGCATGTGCATCTGGTCTGGTACAGCCCACCGATTACTACCCGCTGTTGGTAATGCACGTTGGCAGCAACAAGGTTGCACAAAGAAGTCTAAAAGCAATTAAAAGGGACTTCAGAGTGCTGGGGTGACTTCGTTGATGAAGCAGGAGCACAGGCAGAGTTTTCATCAATTGCTTCAGTGGCAGCGAGGAACACTGAAAGGAACAGGAGAACACACCTGGTTAACATGTAGCTCAGAGGCTGGTGCCTTTGGAGGAACTTTGGGGTTTTTGACCATGGGTCAGTTTACACGGCACTGGGCCTCCTGGCAGCAGATGAAGTTCAGCTGTCTCCGAGGGGGAAAGGATTCTTGCTTAGGAGTTGGTGGGCCTCATCAAGAGGGCTTTAAACTAGATTCAAAGGCGGGAGGGGACAAAACCAGACTCACTAGAGATGAGTCTAGGGGTGGCATGCCGGTGTTCGGTGTGAAATCGATAGCCCAGCTCAAGTGCATCTACACCAATGCACGCAGCATGGGCAGCAAACGGGAGGAGCTGGAAGCCATTGTGCAGTAGGACAACTATGACTTAGTCACCATCACAGAAACATGGTGGGATGACTCTCATGACTGGAGTGCTGCAATGGCTATAAGCTCTTCAGAAGGGATAGGAAAGGAAGGAGAGGCAGTGGGGTGGCTCTGTGATGACAAAGTCGAGTGCTTAAGGGTATGGATGAGGGGGAAAGCAAACAAGGCAGATACCCTGCTGGGAGTCTGTTATAGACAGCCAAACCAGGATGAAGAGGCAGATGAAGCATTCTACAGGTGACTGGCAGAAGTCTCACAATTGCGAGCCCTTGTTCTTGCAAGGGACTTCAATTTACTGGACATCTGCTGGAAATTAACACAGCAGAGAGGAAACATTCTAGGAGGTTCCTGGAGTGTGTGGAAGATAACTTCCTGACACACCTGGTAAGGGAGCCTACCAGGGCAGGTGCCCCACCTGACCTGCTGTTTATGAACAAAGAAGGACTGGTGGGAGATGTGGTGGTCGGAGGCTGTCTTGGGCTTAGCAAACACGACATGATAGAATTCTCAATTCTTGGTGAAGTAAGGAGAGGGGTCAGCAAAACCACTATCATGGACTTCGGGAGGGCAGACTTCAGCCTGTTCAGGCCACTGGTTGAGAGAGTCCCTTGGGAGACTGTTCCGAAGGGCAAAAAGGGTCCAGGAAGGCTGGACAGTGTTCAAGAAGGATGTCTTAAATGTGCAGGAGCAGGGAGTCCCCATGTGCCATAAGACGAGCTGGCGGGGAAGACAACTGGCCTGGCTGAACAGAGAGCTTTTGCTGGGACTCAGGGAAAATAGGAGAGTTTATCACCTTTGGAAGAAGGGGCCGGTAACTCAAGAAGAGTACAAGGATCTTGTTAGGTCAAGCAGAGACAAAATTAGAAAGGCAAAAGCCCAGGTAGAACTCAATCTGGCCACGGTCACAAGGGACAACAAAAAAATGTTTTTACCAACATATTAACAACAAAAAGAGAGCCAAGGAGACTCTCCATCCCTTATTGGATGTGGGGGGGAACATTGTAACTAAGGATGAGGAAAAGGTTGAGGTACTTAATGCCTTCTTTGCCTCAGTCTTTAATAGCCAAACTAAGTATCCTCAGGGTGTTCAGCTCCCTGAGCTGGAAGACAGGGATGGAGAACATAATAAACTCTCCATAATCCAGGAGGAAGCAGTTAAGGACCTGTTAAGCCACCTGGACATCCACAAGTCTATGGGACCTGATGGGATCCACCCGAGAGTACTGAGAGAGCTGGCGGAGGAGTTTGCCAAGCCACTCTCCATCATCTATCAGTGGCCCTGGTTAACAGGGGAGGTCCCAGAAGACTGGAGGCTTGCCAATGTGACGCCAGTCTACAAGAAAGGCCGGAAGGAGGATCCTGGGAACTACAGGCCTGTCAAGCCTGACCTCTGTACCAGGGAAGATCATGGAGCGGTTGGTCTTGAGCGTGCTCACAGGCCATGTGCAGGACAACCAAGGGATCAGGCCCAGCCAGCATGGGTTCATGAAAGGCAGGTCCTGCTTGACCAACCTGATTTCCTTCGATGACCAGGTGACCCGCCTAGTGGATGAGGGAAAGGCTGTGGATGTTGTCTACCTGGACTTTAGTAAAGCCTTTGACAGCGTCTCCCACAGCATTCTCCTGGAGAAACTGGCGGCTCGTGGCTTTGACAGGTTTACTCTTCGCTGGCTAGAGAACTGGCTGGATGGCTGAGCTCAGAGAGTTGTGGTGAATGGCGTTACATCTGGCTGGCGACCGGTCACAAGTGGTGTTCCCCAGGGCTCCGTTCTGGGGCCGGTCTTATTCAAGATCTTTACTGATGACCTGGATGAGGGGATCGAGTGCTCCCTCAGTAAGTTTGCAGATGACACCAAGCTGGGTGGGAGTGTTGACCTGCTGGAGGGTAGGAGGGCTCTGCAGAGGGATCTGGACAGGTTGGATTGGTGGGCAAAGGCCAACTGTATGAGGTTTAATAAGGCCAAGTGCCGGGTCTTGCACTTGGGTCACAACAACTCCATGAAATGCTACAGGCTTGGGGAGGAGTGGCTGGAGAGCTGCCCAGCAGAAAAGGACCTCGGGGTGCTGGCTGACAACTGGCTGAACATGAGCCGGCAGTGTGCCCAGGTGGCCAAGAAGGCCAACAGCGTCCTGGCCTGTATCAGAAATCATGTGGCCAGCAGGAGTAGGGAAGTGATCATGCCCCTGTACTCAGCACTGGTGAGGCCACACCTCGAATCTTGTGTTCAGTTTTGGGCCTCTCACTACAAGAAGGATGCTGACGTGCTGGAGTGTGTCCAAAGAAGGGCAACAAAGCTGGTGAGGGGTCTGGAGCACAAGTCTTATGAGGAGCGGCTGAGGGAACTGGGGTTGTTTAGCCTGGAGAAGAGGAGGCTGAGGGGTGACCTTTACGCTCTCTACAGCTACCTGAAAGGGGGTTGTGGTGAGGTGGATGTTGGTCTCCCAAGTAACTAGTAATAGAACGAGAGGAAATGGCCTCAAGTTGCACTAGGGGACATTTAGACTGGATATTAGGAAAAATTTCTTCACCGAGAGAGTGGTCAAACTTTGGAACAGGCTGCCCAGGGAGGTGGTGGAGTCACCATCTCTGGAAATATTCAGAAAACATGTGCATGTGGCACTTCAGGATATGGTTTAGTGGGCATGGTGGTGTTGGGTTGATGGTTGGACTTGATGATCTTAAAGGTCTTGTCTGACCTTAATGATTCTGTGATTCTGTGATTTAACTTATTTAATTTAACAAAATCTGGATGGGAAGTAAGAAATGTCTCTTTTGTGCTTTTTGGGAGATGTGTTTTTGCATTTCCTTACCATTTTGTTTTGTGACCAGCTTCTGTCCTCAGCATAATCAGAAATGCCACTGTATTCTACTTTCTGTTTGTGTATTTCCACAAAGCAAAACTTAAGTTTTGGAACTGATGATCCCGTATGTTCAAGTTTAAACTCCTGGAAGGGAATGACTAAAAGTAGGGTCTTAGCACTTATTGAAAAAGTGAAAAATCACTGCTTTCTAAAAGCATCTCAGATTAGATACTAAAAATGGAAGCAACTGAAATCACTAGTCACTTGGAAGTCTTACTGTCAATATTTCAGCTCAAATAGACATATTTTTAGTGAGCATGTGGAAAAGAATGTTCTAGTTGATATAATGCACTCCGTTTTTCAAAAAGCTTTTCACAAGGTTGAAAGATTAGGAAGGGAACTAAGCTGTCACAGCATAAAAAGGAAGGTCACCTCAAGGATTAAGAGTTTCTTAAAGACAGGAAACAGTAGGAATAAATGGTTAGTTTTCACAATGGATGAGGATTATCTATGGATCCTCAGAAAGACCTGGGCTCAAATTTGAGCTGCTCAACACCTTCTCAAATGGTCCAGAAAAAGAGATGAATAATGAGATGATAGCATTCACTGAAATAAATTTTGAGATGATGACTTGCAGTAGTCATATCTCAAACTGCCTGCAAAAAGCACAAAAACTTCTGAAAATTCCAAGTGGTCAGGTGATTGAATGAAACAATAGTTCAATGTCTCTAAATACAAAGGGGAAAATAACTCTACCTAAACCAGTTTGATCTGTCTGTACATAGTGGCAGGTTCTCATATAGCTATGGAAACTCAGGAAATAAAATTTGAGCTTCCTATAGATAGTTTTATAAATATGCAGGCTCAGTACTTGACAGTATCCAAAAGATAAGAGACCATCAGGAACCTCTAGGAAAGTGAGAGATAACATGCTGCTGTGTAAAACCACAGAGCACTGAGTTCTTATACACTGTCCTGGTCATTCCTGGTTGTAACAGAAGTGGAAAAGATTCTGAGAAAGACAACAGGAATAATCAAAAGACCTAGGAATTCCCAAGGAAATGTTGATAAACTCGAAATAAACAAAGGCCAATATTTACAATATGCATAATTAAAACATGAAACTTGTAGCCACAGGGTACAGAATGGAGGTTTATAAGCATACTTAGTGTGAAAAAATGACTACACAGATTCATGGAGGGCTGTTCCATCAAAGATAATTGCATGTTAGCCCCTAGGTCAGGATATCCTACAGTTGCTGACTGTCTGAGATTGTATCAGGGAAGGATCACTATTTTCAAATTTTTGTACATAGAAAGATTTCCCAGCAGGGTATGCAAAATTGAATTTTGCCTCCTTGAGAATGAGGGGGAAGGGACAGGGCTAGGTTGGAGCATGCAAGAGAATCCCAGTCTCAGTCCTGCCTCCCATTGAGCATTTGTAGTCATGGAGGGGCAGTCACAGCTCTCCAGAGTGGTGGGTACGTTGCCATTCACTGCATCCTGCTGGCCTATGAAATGTCCTGCTTGGTATTGAGCCACATCTTGGGCTAAATGGACTTCTGATTCATCTGGCCTTCCTTACACCTACCACTGTGGGCAATGGCGTAAGAAATTTATCAGTGTATTCGTGCCTCCTGTCCTCAAGCGACAGGCTTCTGAATGATATCCTCAGCTCTGTCACTGTAGGATTGAGTGACTAAGGTATGTCACTTCATGTAAGATTCTTCATGTGCTCACCCATAAGATAAGGATATCTTTTCCCTCTTTTGACTCTTGGTTCACTGATAATTTCAGTATCAGTTAAGCTGAGCTACGTGTGGGAAGCTTCCAGGACTCCTCAGGAAGCTAGTAGAGAATAGATAAAACAGTAATGCTCAAACCTTTCTGGGAAAACGCAGGGTATGATGTAAGGGGTCCTGGAGCAAAGGACTTGTGGATCTGAGTACTAGGGATTGCTTATTGCAAAGGCATTTTACCATAAGTGACTCCGATCCTGACAATAAACCATGTTATATGGAGAATTTAAAAGATACTTCACACATCAATCTGTTTACTCAAATTCCCTTGGCAAAAGCAAATGGCAAGTTCCTATGAACATAAAACAAGAACTGTAAGATCAGCATGAAAGATACAAACCAGTACCACATTCACAAGCAACAGTAGCCTGAAAACGGACTGGTGGAGTCTGTTTTAGTCCAGAACTGGACAGTACTTTTGAAGTGTGTGTCCTGCTTGTCTCCATTTGCTGTGCCCTTGTTTGCAATGTCAGGCAACAGACTCCTGGAACCACCTGAAAAGACCCACTGTCATGCCCGGGTACCTACAAGGAAGTACAGAAGCAGTGAGACCATTTTGCAGCACAGACACTGGGGAGAACATTAATACTTGTGTTCACACATGGGTGTTCATTCCTTGGCCAGACTGAACAATATTTTGGATCCTCTTTCCCAATCTGAGAAAAGATCCAGGTCAAAGAATATCACACAAATTCTTTACAGCCAAGGAGAGAAACCTGGAATCTCAATCTGTCTGACCAAAGTAAGTCTTTTTTCCTCATTTAAGGTCTGATATCTCAAGAGCTAGCAGGTGCTGAAATTAATTCGGTAGCTTATATAAAAGGCAGACTTCTCTGTCTCTAACTACATGTAGTAATTTGCTTTAATCTTGTGATTCAGATATTATATCCAACTTATTCTCAATAATAAAGTTTCTCCCACTTCAGTGCCAAGCTGATTTAAATGGTCATTTTTGCCAACTGTCCGTGAATCCTGAACTAATATAATATATGAAAGAAGAAAGAGCTTTTTTGTCTATCAAAAGAACATGAATCTTTTCTAAGATCTAAGATTTTCAATGATGAGATATCAGGGTTGAGTTGACCCAGGGAAATTCATTTGACTGAATAACTACAACTTCATACCAAACATTTCTCTACTACTTACGTGCAAATGTTAAACTAAGTAATCCCTTTGAAACAGGCTTTAAAAAGATTCCATTACTCATTAAACCCTTTCAACCTCATTAATTCTAGCAGTATAATCTGGTTTTGATTAACCAGGTTGTTAACCATCCACTGTCAAACACTGATAAAGAGGGAGAATTTGCTTTATGGATCACTGGCATGTAATTATGTGTCTCATCACAGCTGATAAAGTGTGAGAAATTACCTTCAGCCCCACAGAAATCACCCCAGCACAGTTAGCATAAAGTAATCGGGCTACATGGTCACATCTATGAGGTACACATCGACATATCTCAGGAGCCTTTGACACCTCATAATCCAGGAGGGAGTTGTGGTGAGGTGGATGTTGGTCTCTTCTCCCAAGTAACTAGTGACAGAACGAGAGGAAATGGCCTCAAGTTGCACCAGGGGAGGATTAGACTAGATTTTAAGAAAAATTTCTGTACTGAAAGAGTGGTCAAGCATTGGAACAGGCTGCCCAGGGAGGTGGTGGAGTCACCATCACTGGATGTGTTCAAAAAATGTGTGGGTGTGGCACTTCAGGACATGGTTTAGTGGGCATGGTGGTGTTGAGTTGATGGTTGGACTTGATCTTAAAGGTCTTTTCCAACCTTAATGATTCTGTGATTCTGTGATTCACTACCACTTTGAGAATGCTCAGACTGAATCTCAAGATCTGTGGGAAGGAAACTGAAGAAGTTTAATTGATTGATTTAAAATACTGTAGGCCTGTACTGGAGACACACTTGGAAAAGTTTTAAGATTGCTTGACAGTGACTTAGTTTCATGCATGAATTCCCAGATTGACCTAAAGTGTAAGCATAAATTTAAACAGACATGTATTTTTATTTAGAATATTGTAAAATAATTTTAGTGAGACAAATAGAGTTTTTACTATAGGGTGGTTGATACTTTTTTAAAGTATTTAAACATCTGAAGCTGTAACTGGATGTTGAGCATAAGTACACAGGAAGTTCTGAAAATGATGCAGGGCATAAGCATCTTTAAATGTTCAGAAGTCAAACACACAGCCTCAGGTTCACGGAAATTAAAATAAAATGAGTGAAAAAAATGGACTTGATTCCCTTATAGGTTTTCCACTGCAGAATGGAGTTCTGTGCAGGAAAATCAGACAGTTTGGATTTTTTTCATAGCTGGCTATGCTTCATAGGTGACTGATAAATCTCTGTGGATGTTTTACCTTTGAAAATTTTATACTGTTGATGCACTTTCATTTAAAAATGGAAGCATATTGGGACTTTATTACCAATCTCAGTGAAATCCTTAATTAAAAAGTCAGATGGCTGCTTGCCTGGTTGCAAAACCAGAGGAGCCAACACTAATTTATGTATACTGTTAAAAAGGCATAATTATGCTGCCGGTAGACTTGCAGATGGTTAGCACTGAGAGCACAAAAAAAGGGTCAAAGCATAGCCACAGCTCACATCTTTCTAACCAAATGTTCACCAGATTCCTCTTCTATACATATATTTTCTGGGAATTTTCTTAGGAGAAAGATGCTTACAGTTTAGAGCTGTGGAGCTTTTAAATGCTTCTGTTCATCTGATACATGGCAGAAGAGACTATGTCCAGTCTGTCTAACTGACTTTATGTCAAATGAAACAAGGAACAGAAGTAACATCTCCAGGGGCTGGGTTAGTGGAGGACATTATTTCCCTTCCTTCCCAGATCCTTCTAATTTCAATAAGTTTTTAAAACAGCTCAGCTAATTCATGGTGATTCTGAAACCAATACAGTAAACAGTCTTGATGCCTGATGTACTCTGTGGTTCTCATAATGTTCTGACTGTGACAGGTTTGATGCAGGAACAATTTCTACAAAACCTAGCTCAGAGAGGTCCCAGTTGATTATTAGACAGTTCCAGTGCACGACTATCATAGAATCATAGAATAGTTTGGGTTGGAAGGGACCTTTTAAGGTCATCTAGTCCAACACCCTGCAGTGAGCAGGGACATCTTCAACTCAATCATGTTGCTCAGAGCCCCATCCAACCTGACCTGGAATGCTGCCAGGGATGGGGCATCTACCACCTCTCTGGGCAACCTGTGCCACTGTTTCACCACTCTCATTGTGAAAAATGTCTTCCTTATACCTAGTCTAAATCTACCCTCTTTTAGTTTAAAACCATGACACCTTGTCCTATCGCAACAGGCCCTACTAAAAAGTCTGTCCTCATCTTTCTTATAAGACCCCTTGAAGTGCAGGAAGGCTGCAATAAGGTCTCCCCAGAGCCTTCCCAGTCTTCAGCTTCATTGGATTTTTACTCTGTCTGGGTGTATCAGAGGTGGAAGAAGACAGCTGTATACTGTCAGTATTGCTCAGGAGGTGTGAATGAGAACAATAAGCTTCAACATGCTACAGATGACTCTAACAGAAGAAATACAGTTATTCTCAAATAATTTACAATTAAACAATGAAAAACAGGACCTATGTGCTTGCGGGTAAGGGAAAGTGTTGTGCCATGACTCCAATCGTTTACTATGCATCTACCTGGTGTTTTGCACCCAGAGATCTGGCATACTGGCCTTCCTCTCTGTCTATCCCACTAAGGCAAGATGCTGTTGAAAACAAGTTCTTTCTCAGTCCAGTAGTCGGTTGGGCTCACGACAAAGTTGCTCACCCTACAAAGGCAGTACATATAATTAGGCTGGTGGATGGATGTCAGCTGCTATGATTAGTTTTCAATCACGAAAGCAATTATTACATCTTTATGTGAAAAGCTGCTTTTCAACAAGCTCTACACAGTGCATGGGTCTTATGTCTGCATTAGCCCTGCAGGCAAATACTTTTGATGCCTATTACACAACTGTTCCTCCCTATTGCCACCTCTCTTCCACAAGTCCTTCTAAAGCTCACTTCTGACTGTGGCCTTTATGGCAGTCCAGCTGAGATCCTAGCCATCACAGCAATTTCTGTACGTGTCTTATATCTTGTGTTGTAGATTTCACCTCCATGTAGAGGATGGTATTGATAATGGTATATTTTAAAGGAAAGAGCCTGACAGCTTAGCACTACATGTTATTCCCTAAAAGTATGATTCATAAAGTTTATAAATTCATATAAACTTCATAAAGTTTCATAAAGTTCAGTACTGTGTCCAGTGCTGGGCTCCTCAATACAAGAGAGACATGAACATAGTAAAAGACCATTGAAGTACCACGAAGATGATGAAGGGACTGGAACATCTCTCCTAAGAGGAAAGGCTGAGAGAGCTGGGACTGTTCAGCCTAGAGAAGGCTTGAGGGGATCTTATCAATGCACATAAATGCCTGAAGGGAGCGTGCATTGCAGGATGGAGCCAGGCTCTTTTCAGTGGTGCCCAGAGACAGGATCAGAGGCAATGGGCACAAATTGAAACAACGGGAGGTTCCCTCTGAACATCAGGAAACACTTTTTTACTGTAAGGGTGGCTGAGCACTGGCACAGGTTGCGCAGGGAGGTTGTGGAGTCTCCATTCCCTGGAGATATTCCAAAGCCATCTGGACGCAGTCCTGAGCAACCAGCTCTAGGTGGCCCTGCTTGAGCAGGGGGGTTGGACCAGATGACCTCCAGAGGTCCCTTACAACCCCAACCATTCTGTGAGTCTGTGATTTTGTTTGGCTGAAGTTAAAGTTACAAACACAGTCTAGCCTTGACAGCTAACACCTGGTCTTTAGCAACCCTTTAGAAAAAGACTAATGCTCAGGCTACCCTACGGCTTGCTTTCACTATTCATTAACCAGTAATAAACGTATTTGCTACTCACCAGCTTGCCCTTATGGGAATTATCATTTGAAACATACAGTGGGAAAGCTCATTTGGCATGTCCAATACCGTTACCCATACTGGGTGTATTCAGGTATCCACTCTGAGCATCTAAAACTGTAAGACAAAAGGCAGTTTTGAATCAAGCGTTGCTATTTTAGTGCATGTTGTTCTGCAATACAGCTGTAATTCTAAGTGCAGTATAGCTTTACACTGTAATAGTGTAACAGATTCTCTTCTGCCTTTTGGGGTTTTTTGACCCAGCTGAATCAATTCAGCTCTGGAAGGATCCAAACTCCTTCTGTCTTGTGCATCAACAACAAATCTCTCGTTCTGACTGTGCAAATCGGAAACTAACATCCCATCACCCAGTTTTAGAGCAAGGGGAAGATTTTATGGCAAATCCAAGGCCTTCTTGAACCATTGTACATCCTCCTTCCTCTCAGTAGGGCTAGAATTTGTCATTAACTGCATCCATCTGTCTTCTAGACAACGCATAGATCCATCCACTGCATACTGCTTAAATTCACCCAGTCATCTAGCTAGAGGTGAAATATTGCAATACGCACACACGCACACATAGTATTCTCTGAAATTTTAATCTACTTAACCCAATTGCATAGCAAGAGATGATGCTGTACATACAACTGCTGAGTCTGCAGTGGCAGAATGAGGCAAGCGGCAAATCAAAAAGCAGCACTTTTTTCTTCTGCTGTAGGTATCATCAACCTGCTGCAGATGCACAACAGCTTTGATCAGCTGTCATGTTCTTACGTGGGGGAGACCATGCTGGTGCTTTTCTTCCTTCTTTGCTCTTCCTGTTTCATGTGGGGGCTGTGACTCTCTTTTATCCCTTTTGTTGTCTTCTTTGCATTTTCACTATACAGGGTATATTTTATCTATGTTGGCTGTACGTTCTTCATCCTCTTATGCCTTCTTTTCTCAAGGCTGCATTACCTCAGTGATCAGTAATTGATACTTTGTGATGTGTTTATGCTCTTGTGGGCCACTGGTATCACCTTGTGCTTATATGCTTTGTTCCTCTGTGATCAACCTCTGCTTGTATTCTCTATGCTCCATACACACATTGAGAATTTTATTGAAGCTGATTCTCCAGATATACTCCGTTTTCAGACTGGATCCCAAGATTATCTTCAGCAGTTTCAAGTACATTTTGGTGCCTGTTATTAATTTGCCTATGTAACTGTAGCTCAACACAACCTTCCCCCCCCCAAATAGATCATTATCTATCTATCTGCTAGAAACCAGATGAGAAAGATAATTGAGTTGGAATGGGGAAAGATCCAATGGTATCATCCTTTGGTTTGACAGCAGAGGCCAAATTTTGTATCTCTCTACTTATGAAAAAAAATGAAATAGTCTTACATGACCGGGCTGTACAGATGCCAGTTTTCCACAACCTTCTGAAACTCTTGACAGGTTCATTCAAATTGTCTGAAGGTCTGAAAGGTGGATTGTCCCTACAGGATTTTCAGAAATAAGCAATGGAGAAAAAGAGGAAGGTCTTCAATGTGTTCACCTCTTAGAAACATTAGAAATGTTCTTAGAAAATCCCTGCAGCAATCAATAAAACTACAGGAAACAAATGTTTGGATCTGCTGCCAAAATCTTCTGAGTTTTATCTTCAAAAAGGTTGTGGAGCCTTTCCTCTTCACCCATCCCAAGGTCAGCAAAATTCATGCTTCCACACCAAAAAAAAGTAAGCCGACTTGAAAGGAATCAAAACATAAATTGCCCATCTGACTGCTAAACATTACCTTATCTGTTGCCTGTTTTCCTACTAGGGCTACACAGTTACATAGAACAAAACCAACGTTTAGGATCCCCAGGCCCTCCCCGGGCTGCGGGGGGGTCTCTGCTCCCGCGGGCTCTCTCCAGGGCTGCGGGGGATCCCTGCTCCGGGCCTGCAGCCCCTCCCGCCCTCCGCCTCCTCCGGCCTCGGGCTCCCTCTGCTGCTGCCGCCTCCTGGGCTCCCTCCTCCTCTGCCGGTGCCGCCTGGGGCCCTTCCTGAGTCCTGTTTTCCCCCCGGCGCCCCCGGCTTGGCTGCGGGGCTCAGCTGTGTCCTGCGCTGGGGCCCTTGGAGCCGGCTGGGACCGGCTGGGACCGGCTGTGTCCGGCACCGGGCAGCCCCGGCCGCTCCTCCCAGCAGCCGCCCGGCAGCCCCCGCCGTCCGTGCCTGGGCAGGGACACCCTGTACGATTTCAGATGGTGATGTTTGGAAGTGCAATCCAGCAAATGACCCATGCTCATCCTTATGGGCGTATAACTATTTCTGACATCAGGAGGTAAAACATAGCAATGTCTTTTTCATAGTTAGCCCGCATGGATAGGAATTTATAGCAAATAGGGGTACATTGCAAAAGAAGTTGATGTTTTTATACGCCATTTACCAGAGTAGAGCTGATTAAATAGATTTCAGGGCTGAGAGGCTTATATAATGAAGTAATTTATTCTGGAATTGGAAAACTCAAGTCCATGCACAAGAAACATCCAAGATGATACTACAATAGATCAGACGATACCCAAATTCAACTTTGTTTTATGCCTTTGTGATATACAAATTTTCTTTTCAGCTCTCAGTATGTGCAGCATTAGCATGAAACTTCATTTTTTTATCCTATATCCATTTCAAATTGCAACCAAAGAAAATGCATCAGTTCAACCCATCAGCCTAAACTGATGAATATATTCTGCTTCTCTTCAGTACATTTTAACAAAGACTATATATCTTTATCTTACATTAAACATCTGTGGAGAATCATAAAGCACTTCAGACAGGCTAAAACCCCCCAGAATTTAATAGCAATGTTTTCTTTCTAAATGCTGAGGGTTTTGCATGATGTTTTTCACAATTAGGTATACAGCACTTTCAAAGTATGTATCATGAACTTGACTAAGTGCTGAGGGATATTACCGGCAGTATCTGAACCTAGACTACTACTTAAACAACATATTTTAAGTGGAGTTTTAGTGGTTCAGTTATAAATGCAGCTTATTAATTTTCTGCCTTAAGGATGAAAATAAGGTCTAACCACAAAATATTCTTCAGTTCTTCCTGAGTTGAATTTGCCTGCTCTATCCCATTTGACTAGAAGCAAAAGCTGGTTTGAATCTGAAGCATTTTCTTTCGCAGGATCCAATGAAGTTTTCCTTTACAGAAAACCAGTTTCAAATCCATTAGCAAGGTAATGCTGGTCACTCAATTTGGGGTTTTTTGTTGGAGTTTCTCTTTGAGTTTTTCTTTTCGAAATAACAGTGGCCTTAAAATTGGTAAAAACCCCAAATGTATCTTTTTTTACCATAGTATTGGATACTCATTGCCTAACTAAAAGGTCGAGACATTCAAGCACATATACATCCTTAAATCAACTGTTTGGTAGACAAGAGAGCTAACGAGGCATGATTTCCTATGGTTTTATGTCATATGTGCCCTACATATTCCTCATTTCAACAACCATCCAACCCAGAAATATTTGTTGTGACCCTCCCTCTGCAAAATTCCACTGTCTTCTCAATATCCTTTTGCTTCCACAGTAACTCAAAGTCAAAACATATTTCCTAAATATTTCCCACACTCTTCTCAGCTTTCCCCCAGTTTCCCAGAGCCCTACCATCATGACTCCTACTTTCTTTAATGACCACCTAGGCGAGAACGATAATATGCAGAAAGAGTTTGGTTACCAACATGTTGATTAGCTGGGTGGCTACCGTCAGAACATCGAATGGCTGAGTTCTCTCTTCTCAACAGCAATTGCATCAAGAGAATCCCTTTTTACTACTCAGTGACGATTTTCACTAAATTTAGAGGAGCTAAGTATTTCTGTGGCCTTTCTCTCCCATAAAATAGGGTGAAAATAACAGCAATGGCATTCAAAAGCAGAGCTGAGTTAAGAATGACATAAGCCTTGTTTTCTCAGGAAACCAGGGGGGAAAAAAAAAAAATTTGGCCTTGCCACATTGCAATAATTTTCTAATGTAACACAGTATACATTTGTTCTTTGATGCTGCCTGTTTCACTCATGGGGCAATTCAGAAGCTGAGGGGAAAAAAATATCATAATGGAGTCTCTGGTTGCTAAAAATGCACTGCAGGGTAGGGAAGGAGAAGCTCATCCCATTACAGCTGCTCAACCTTATTTCATCCAACAGCTAAAAATTAGCCTTGGTATTTTTAGGAGATCCCTGAAAAAAATGGAACAATTTAGAGCAGCTGCATGAAGAACAAGAATGGTCTGGCTGATTCCCCATGGTGTTGCATCTGAGATACTGTGTTCAGCGTTATTCTCTCCCAAAATCTTCAAAGAGTGGCATTGTTATACCAGTTACAGAATCCAGGAACTCTGCATTATGCTGGAAAATTCACTGACGTATGGTAGGTTACAGCAATTATCACTCCCAGAATTCATTGTTTTCTTTTACTGTTGTCCTTCATGGAAAAGAAAACACTGAAGAAACACATAGAGATTTTTGCTATCTTCAGTTTAGTGAGAATAACCAGAAATCTCGTTGCAAGTGCTTTCTTCCTTTTTTCTTTTTCTACAGTAATATGTCATCTTTCAAGCTAGACAGTAAATTCTTTGAAGAAATGACAGTCTGGCTTCTATAGCTCCCATTCTGATTTGACACTTACTAAGTAAACAATCTAGAAAAAAAAAATTTATATATCAATATACTAACAGAAAATGCCGCATAAAACACAGGTATAACAAAGTTATCAATAAGAAATATAATAATATCTGCAACTTCAGCTATATTATACTTACTTTACACATAGGGTTATGAAAACAACTCAAGCATACACACCACATATAGAGGGACTATTTAAGAGCATTTCAAATTAAGGGAGGAACATCTTCATTATTTTCAAAATCAACATAACTCTTCTTAGTCTCTGTAATCTTCTCGGGTTGTAGCCTAATGGGTCCCTGTCCAATTCGTTCCTTTTCTTGGATTATCTTTGTGACATCAGGGAATGAATATTTACTAGGATCCACTTCTAATTTCTCAACTTGTCTGCTCCTGAAACAAGAGGAAAACAAATGGAAAAAACTTAATTTCAGTGTCAAATATAACAGAACTATTTTGGGTCTCTGTTTATAAACCAGTTGTCTTCAGTGTAAGAGTTGTTACTGAGTCCAGTTAAACCAGGATTAAGAGTTCCTGTAGCTTGAAAATTGATAGTTATAAAAAACCTCAGTGTAAACGCAGAAAAGTACTAAAACTCTAAGATTTTTTACAAAAGAATCCCTAGTCTACAAACATCAAAAGTTAATTTTTTGACATCTATAATTTGCTTTATGTCAGAACATGGTGATTGCTGGTATCACATTACAAATGGTTACTTTTTGATGTAAGACAGGGATTTTTAATCTAATTGGTTTTTCATTCTTTTTTCTTTCTGTTCATTTTTAACACAGCTCCTTCACACTAGCTTGTCTATTAATTTCTATGTGACATTCATCTTTAGAAAGCAGAAATACTTTTATTTAGTAAGAAAATGTAATTGTATTAATTTACTTGCTTTTATCAGCTAATTCTTATGTGTTAGCAATATGAATCCTCACCACGTTTGTATTATGAAAAAAATTTTAAAGTATAAGAAAGGTCAGAGTTATAACAGAATTTCCAGATTCTATTGCTATTAAGGATATTCTTTTATATCACACTTAGAAATGTGTACAGGCCACTTATTAAGGCAACCTATCCACATCACATGATGATCAAAGATTTGAAATATTCTTATACTTTCTGTCTTGCAGCATTTAAAGCCACTTTTCTAACAGAGGAGCTCAACAATTTAATGGACAAAATCTAGCCCTTTTTCAAGTCATTTATCACTGTTTACATAAAAAATGGCAAAATGGAAATTTAATTGTACAACGATGTTCTAATTTGTGAAAATTCCAACACGATTTGTACATCTTCATACTAATTTTAATTTTATACTAAGTGCCACTTTGGGTCAAAGTTCCAAGCTCAGCATTATAAAAGACAGTGTGTCACTCTTCAAAGGTATGAGAAAACTACTTGTTTACCCAGGAGATCAGAAAGGCTCATTAGAACTGGAACAAACAAAAAAGTAGTAAAATCACTGGATGAAAGAATGCATTTATTTGATGACAACACAGGTAATAAAAATATGTAAATAAAGTATATTAAAAGATTTTTAACTGAAAACACACCATCTTTAGTGCTTAAAACAAAGAGCAAGTTTTGCCAAGCTGCTTCCAAATTCTGCCAGTGCTTCTCCAACAAGGCTCCGTGAGACCTGAGCAGACATCCCAGCTCACACCTGTGTGCAGGACCTCTGTCCCAGTGGAGGAGAGATGCAGAGGGGATTCACGGGAGGTTTGCTCCTCTCCTCTATGCTATGCTGAGGAAAGCATGACTAACAGAAGAGGTAGTCGTCAGTCCAGCCACCTCTTTCAGCCTCATGCCACTAGATTTTTCTTGTGCTACGGGAATTATTTGATCATTTTGATGTGTGGAAAACGACCAGAGAAGCACCCTGCTTTAATAATCTGGGTAACCTTTTCCAAAAAGTGGCACAAACAAAAACTACTCAGAGAAGAATTTTATGGGCAATGAAGAAAGATACAAGAAAACTCTTATTTCTTTACCCTGAATGTTCTTCAATTTATAAGACTAGATTTTTTCTTATACTACACAGTTTAATGAAATAAATATGGATTCGCTTTGTGGCAACATTCTAGAAAATGTTCATCCCCAAAAGATATGAGACGTTTTTGTTTCCTGTGTAATTTATAAAATGTGCTGTGACCTGGAATCGTACGACCTTTTCCGTAGCTGCTGGGGACATCCCAAAGAGAGCACATCCTGTCCAGAATCTTAATCTAATCACTAATCACTAATCTGAAGCACCTCAGAAAAAGCTATGTAAGCATAAATATGAAAATGAATTAGTCTTAGCCTGGGCTTCCGTTACATGTTAGAAAAGATTTTCCTTAAAGTATTTTAATTAGCAGTGGTATGAAATGAATTAACAGTGAGCATTGTAAGTAACTATCCATATCAAAAGCTATGAAAGGATTATACGCATCAGCCATACTCAAAATTTAATCAGCACATGCTATCTAGAAGTATCTATTAGCAACGGACAATAGAAAAGACTGAGAATCAAGCACAGTTTTTTTTTTCCAGAAAGGAAGTAGATTTTTATGTACTTATATGCACATGATCAAATATTCTATATTTGTTTAGTAAAGCTTCATAGTGCTATCTCAGCTACCATGGCACAAATATTTGGGGCTGACGACAAGACTCAGTTATGCTGAAGTCAGTGCAGCTGTGACACATACTTCTGCTGAGAATCTGCTCCTCTCATCATGTAATCTATGCAAAAAGAGGCTGGGTATTGATGATGTCAAGACTAACCACCTGAAAATTTTTGGAAGAAAGAATGAGTTTTAGGTCATCTAAACATTTTTTCCATGTAATTTTATCTAGCAGAATAAAAATAATCTTGTTGCTGAAGCTCTTCCATGAGCATTGGTAAGACAACAATCATGAAAACAGTAATATTTCTTGCAGGACCAGCTACAGCATATGTCTGAAAATTTCAATGTTTGCAAATTGTTTCAATTTCAGGTGTAAAAAAAAAAATTAAGTTCACAGTTTTTTGGCACTGCTACCTGTTGCTGAGTGTCCTCTACTCAAGGAAAAGTTATGGTCTACAGATTAGAGCAGCATACAAAAATAAATAATACTGGATTAAAACCTTTCTTTTTTCCTGGCATTTTTTTTCCCTTAGAAAGGCAATTTCTATCTCCATGTAGTTCAACAATGCTTTTAAAAAAGAAAATGAAAAGTCTCCACAATAAAGAAGGTCAGTCCTTCCGTCTTGCATAACTATAGCAGCCTGCTAAACAATCTGGTGTGTGACAGACCACATATCTGATAATTTAATTTTTGTTTTGATAGTTTACACTTTTGCTCACACAGTTCTTAATGCCCATATTTGATATTTTAATGATTTGACAGTTACGTTCCCCTGTTTCAACTTCTGAATTTCATAAAATTTAGATTGCTAAAGATTTCTCATATGTTTGATCCAGAATATATGGCTTTTGACATTTGATTAGAAGTTTCATTTCTGGCACCAGGATTTCCAAAGATATTTATAAGTCACAACCAACAGCTTTGGAGAGGCACTTTTTCCAGTCTTCTAACATCGTGAATGAAAGAGCACAAAAGTGATTACCATCTTAGAAAAAGTACTACTAAATCCTTTTCCTGAATAAGAAAACAAAGTGATTCCAGTATATGGAATTATATCTTATTCGAGAGCTTTGAGAAAGACAAATCTTTATGTATATTAAAAACTGATGGTGAATGTGTGACACTTGCCATACTCTGACCTCAATTTTTGAAAATACAGGCTTAGAAAAATCAACTAGGTAATCTAAGCAAATAATAATGGGTTTATAAATACTTGGAATATTAATACCTCTTTCATTATTTAAGAGGCCTTTCAAAACTCCCTACGTAGGTGTAATCTGAAATGAAGCTATATCTGCAGTCTTCAGAATCAGTGGATCATTGGGAAGATATGAATACACAATGGCTGGTAGAATCAAATTCGTTTTTCAAGGACTAAATAAAATCAAGAAGAACTAACAAATCACTAGTAAAAAGTTCTAATAAAGAAAAGGTTGATGATATCTAGGTCATTATGTTCTAAAAGACAAATACATCTCACAAATAGGATTCATCAGACCAAGAACATATGTAATACTAGCATCCAAGTTTCTAAAAGTTAGACAGAAAATCAGTCACTGTGACATTTTCCACTTCACTGTGCCATCCCTTACCCTCCTATGCACAATCACTTCAAGATACCAAACTTCAAACTGACCTTGTCTGTTAGCAGGAAATATGCTCCAACACCTGCAGTATGCAAATTGACCCTGACTTTCTAGGTCTGGTTATAATACCATCTTATTTTCACTCCTTGATTAACCCAGAAAAATAAAAAGCATTGTTAAATTTGTCAGTCAAAGCTGAGTCCCTAATGTTTAAACATTAGGGAAGCTTACACTGACAACACACTTTATTCTAACAAGGTGTTAAGACTTTGTTTACAAAGTTATGGAATGTTACAAAGAGACTTTAAAGTACGTCTCTGCCCTCAGTCTTATGTCCTTGTCACATATGGACAACTGGAGATTACTTTAGATTGTGGTGATCAAGAGGTAACTGAACAGTATTCTTGAGAATGCTTTTCTTCAGAAGGGCATGGTTCTGAAGTGTCCTCGCCCTTATTACAGTTATGGATTACCAGGTGCCTGTGCATGCAAATTAATTTTCAAATCACTTCTGAGGCACCCCACCTTTTGTTCTCCTCATTAGTCAAATGATAGAGTTGTATACTCTCTACTCTGATTAGCTCCAGGCTTCCATGAGAATGCAAATGAATCAATACTTTAACTTGAATAAAAAGCCTTTTTAATATGTTGCTTAGTCATATCCGACTCCACTTTCTCACTAAGAAGTGAATTGAATTACAATTCCTATGATTCCTCCTTTCCCAGACATTGGGACAGACATTTCCCAGAATATATAACTTGCATTGTAAAAATTCTCAGTGTCTTCATGACAGCTAACAAACTCTGCAGCCTGAAAATATTATTTCTGTAAATATATTCAACTCTCAAGATTTACAATCTACTCCCAGGTATTTATAGAAAGCAAACATTACATCTCAACAGAACTGATAACTGATTTGCCATTTGTGATCTTCCCACACATTTATTCATCTTTCATGCAGGCCACTCTTCGCATGCATTTAGCTTTTTTCAAGATAAAATATTTGTGCTTGGTTTAGACACAGAAGAGAATTCAGGTTTTGAAAGAATGACATAAATCCTCTTGCAGTTCTTTCAGGCTAGTTTGCCTACAGCTCCATTCAGTTTCTGATGTCATCTTGCCTCCCATTCCCAGTCTTAAGGAAATATCTCATTTTGTTCTACTGTATTTCTCTTTGCAACATGAAGTTCTCTCCTTTCCAACTTGTCAAACCTCTTTCCCTCTGTTTGTAAACTGTAGAAATGTAAGACCGGGAGAAATTCTCAGCCATTAAGTCTGGAAAGGGAGTACTCCCACACTTCACAAGGATTCTTTCAAGGATCCAAATTAGGACTCCGCACTTCCAAAGACAGATTTTTACCCTTATATCTACAAATTTTGACCACAAATTTGTTCTTTGCATCTTCTCCACCAAAATGAACCAAGTTAAATCAGGGCCATCCAGTAAATCAGAGCTTCACAGTATGTCTCATCTTCAGCAACACTGTTACATCTCAAGTGAGACAACTGTACTGAGTTTTTGAAATAATCAGTCTTTTATTCTTTGCTTGTTAATAAATGGAGAAAAGCCAGAGTAGGGTAATAAGAAATTAAACCAAATCTTAAAACACCTTCCACCCATCCCTCCCTTCTTCCCGGGCTCCACTTCACTCCCGATTTTCTCCACCTCCTCCCCCAAGTGGCGCAGGGGGACGGGGAATGGGGGTTGTGGTCAGTCCGTCACACGCTGTCTCTGCCGCTCCTTCCTCCTCAGGGGAGGACTCCTCACCCTCTGCCCTGCTCCAGCGTGGGCTCCCTCCCACGAGAGACCGTCCTCCATGGACTTCTCCAACGTGAGTCCTTCCCACGGGCTGCAGTTCTTCACGAGCTGCTCCAGCCTGGGTCCCCCACGGGTGCCGTCCTTCAGGAACAGGCTGCTCCAGCCTGGCCTCCGCGGGGTCCCAGGTCCTGCCAGCAAACCTGCTCCAGCCGGGGCTCCTCTCTCTCCCCACGGGGCCACAGGCCCTGCCAGGAGCCGGCCCCAGCGTGGGCTGCCCATGGGGTCACGGCCTCCTTCGGGCATCCCCCTGCTCCGGCCTGGGGCCCTCCCCGGGTGCGGGTGCAGATCTGCTCCCCCGTGGATCTCCATGGCCACAGGGGCACAGCCGGCCTCCCTGTGGGCTTCCCCAGGGGCTGCCGGGGACTCTCTGCTCTGGTGCCTGGAGCCCCTCCTGCCCCTCCATCTTCACTGACCTTGGTGTGTGCGGAGTTGTTGCTCTCACATATTCTCACTTCTCTCTCCAGCTGCAGTTGCGCAGTTTTCTCTGCCCCCTTCTTAACTCTGTTCCTCAGAAGCACTACTACCATCGCTGATGGGCTCGGCCTTGGCCAGTGGCGGGTCTGTCTTTTAGCTGGCTGGCACTGGGCCTATCAGACACAGGGGAAGCTTCTAGCAGCTTCTCGTAGAAGCCACCCCTGCAACCACCACCACTACCAAAACCTTGCCATGCAAACACAGTACAAGCCTTATGATGATACAGGTTGGAGTTAAAATCCAAAACCATCCAAGTTTTCTTGGCCTCAGGTTCAACATAGCTTACAGGCAATTTTATATATTTGCTGTCTCTCGCAACTGGTGAAATTTGGCTGAAACTGGATAACCTGTTCAAAAACATTTTGTAGGCGTACCAGCAGACAGTAGTGGACATTCCAGCAGCATATGTTTTTCTTTTGTTTTCCCATTAAGAATCCAGACAAGAAAAACAAAACAAACAACCTCCCCCCCAAAAAAAAGAAAACTAGACCCCAAAAAAGCCATAAATCACATACTGCTACTAAGAACTGATTCCAGTAGAATGTAAGTCAGATTTCTAACCTAATGCGTTACACCGTATTTTCTATAGCACCTGCTGGCTTAGTCAACCAATGCAATCTTACTCGGCTAAGAGGAGAAAGACACTTAGAGCAGTAAGATTTGCAATGCTTGAACTACTCAAATAGAAATCACCTCTACCTTATAATCCTTATTTCATTATAAAAGATGTATATAGACCAGAACTTGCCGATTTGTTTGTAATTCTGCTCTGTGAAGTACCCTAGAAATTGCTGTTCCATTCCTTTGCCTCTTGAAATTAATCCATTCTCTGGCTGTATTTCTCAACCTCTCTATATAAAGATCTACTGTTAAAAAAAAAGAAAAAGGCAT
The DNA here is from genome assembly GCF_964289735.1 of Phaethon aethereus. NCBI lineage: Eukaryota > Metazoa > Chordata > Aves > Phaethontiformes > Phaethontidae > Phaethon > Phaethon aethereus. Next base: position 9,545,347 of record NC_138582.1, on the reverse strand, counting down.
CTCTCATATTCCTATGTATCTTTCTTTACTGGAGAATTCAAGTGTGTGTGTTTACATTTAGAGACATTTTGAGGTTTATTTCATTTTTTTTTTATTTTCCAACAGGTTAAAGGAATAATAGTCTAAAGCTGAGGTTATGAGACAAAGTTTATTGACTTTATGTAACTGTTACTCTTAAAATTTTGAGTATGACTTCAGAAAACTCAGATCCTACCTAGATCTGAATTTCACCTATGCAACTGTGGTGAGCTCAACATCTGTACCTCGCAGATTAACTGGGAGGCCAGTTACAGTAAAGAATGGTATACTCAGCTACTACATTAATAGAGGCTTTATCTGTGTACTAAATCAATCTGTCAAATTCCTCCCATAGAAACTTGTCTCTCTGAAGGTTTGAAATATAATTTTGTATATCTCTCTTACGTGGCAGAAGTAATGATAGTATCATGATGTAATTTTAGCAAACAAGACTTTAAAGGATTTAAAGCACTATATTATAGCTTAGCAGATTATATGTCTGACAGCATTTAGCTAAGACATCTGTAGCTGTCAAGTGTAATCACTGTAATGAATGTTCTTCTGTAATCTAAGAGACAACTATTCAGCAAATTTTTAACATTTGGCTAGTCAGCAACTTTTCAACTAAAGAGGTTAAACCACTATTTTTAGTATGAACTGCAATTCAAAAGACTTTTTTCCTACTTCTACTTTTGTGATATATATTTATGCAATATTTTAATAGTAAAATTTGTATTTTTCCTTCAAAATCTGCAGCAAACATATCCATAATTACTTAAAACTGCATTGAAATAAAGAACAAATTCTTGGGGTTTCACTATGCCAGGGAGTATCTGAGTATCTTTAGTTCATCAACTAGCAGGAAAGGGGACCATTTTACAACATTATTACTTCCCTTACTTCCATGTTCTCATTATTACTTCTATTTAAACATTACTATGTAGCCAAAATTAGACACACAGAGGGTTCTAAGGAATTATATATTCCTAATACACAAATTGCCAACTGTTTTGCTGTTTGACAGAATCCATTTGGAAGAGAGATAAGGTCATTTACGTCATGAAGAAAGCCCCATTTAGGTACTGAAAGGCTGCAAGAAGGTGTCCCCAGAGCCTTCTCTTCTCCAGGCTGAACAACCCCAACTGTCTCAGCCTTTCCTCATAGGAGAGGTGCTCAGAATCACAGAATGACAGAATCACTAAGGTTGGAAAGGACCTTCAAGATCAGCAAGTCCAACCATTAATCCAGCACCACCGTGTCCCCTAAACCATGTCCTGAAGCGCCATGTCCACACATTTTTTGAACACTTCCAGAGATGGTGACTCCACCACCTCCCTGGGCAGCCTGTTCCAATGCTTGACCACCCTCTCAGTGAAGAAATTTTTCCTAATATCCAATCTAAATCTCCCCTGGCGTAACTTGAGGCCATTTCCTCTTGTCCTATCACTAGTTACTTGGGAGAAGAGGCCAACACCCTCGTCACCACAACCCCCTTTCAGGTAGTAGTAGAGAGTGATAAGGTCTCCTCTCAGCCTCCTCTTCTCCAGGCTAAACAACCCCAGTTCCCTCAGACGCTCCTCATAAGACTTGTGCTCCAGACACCTCACCAGCTTCGTTGCCCTTATCTGGACACGTTCCAGCACCTCAACGTCCTCTTGTAGTGAGGGGCCCAAAACTGAACACAGGATTCGAGGTGTGGCCTCACCAATGCCGAGTACAGGGGCACAATCACTTCCCTACTCCTGCTGGCCACACGATTTCTGATACAGGCCAGGACGCTGTTGGCCTTCTTGGCCACCTGGGCACACTGCCGGCTCATGTTCAGCCGGCTGTCAACCAGCACCCCTAGGTCCTTTTCTGCCAGGCAGCTCTCCAGCCGCTCCCCCCCAAGCCTGTAGCGTTGCATGGGGTTGTTGTGGCCGAAGTGCAGGACCCTGCACTTGGCATTATTAAACCTCATGCAGTTGACCTCTGCCCATCGATCCAGCCTGTCCAGATCCCTCTGCAGAGCCCTCCTACCCTCCAGCAGATCAACACTCCCACCCAGCTTGGTGTCATCTGTAAACTTACTGAGGGAGCACTCGATCCCCTCATCCAGGTCATCGATAAAGATCTTGAATAAGACCGGCCCCAGAACCGAGCCCTGGGGAACACCACTTGTGACTGGTCGCCAGCCGGATTTAACGCCATTAACCACAATTCTCTGAGCTCGGCCGTCCAGCCAGTTCTTTACCCAGCGAAGAGTAAACCTGTCTAAGTCATGAGCCGCCAGTTTCTCCAGGAGAATACTGTGGGAGACGCTGTCAAAGGCTTTACTAAAGCCGAGGCAGACAACATCCACAGTCTTTCCCTGATCCACTAGATGAGTCACCTCATCAGAGAAGGAAATCAGGTTGGTCAGACAGGACCTGCCTTTCATGAACCCATGCTGGCTGGGTTTGATCCCTTGGTTGTCCTGCACATGGCCTGTGAGCACGCTCAAGACCAACCGCTCCATGATCTTCCCTGGTACAGAGGTCAGGCTGACAGGCCTGTAGTTCCCAGGATCCTCCTTCCGGCCTTTCTTGTAGATGGGCGTCACACTGGCAAGCCTCCAGTCTTCTGGGACCTCCCCTGTTAACCAGGGCCACTGATAAATGATGGAGAGTGGCTTGGCAAGCTCCTCCACCAGCTCTCTCAGTACTCTCGGGTGGATCCCATCAGGTCCCATAGACTTGTGGATGTCCAGGTGGCTTAACAGGTCCTTAACTGCTTCCTCCTGGATTATGGGTGGGTTATTGTGCTCTCCATCCCCATCTTCCAGCTCAGGGGGCTGAATACCCTGCGGATACCTGGTCTGGCTATTAAAGACTGAGGCAAAGAAGGCATTAAGTACCTCAACCTTGTCCTCGTCCTTGGAGACAATGTTCCCCACCATATCCAGTAGGGGATGGAGATTCTCCTTGCCTCTCTTTTTGTTGTTAATGTATTTGTAGAAGCATTTTTAATTATCCTTTACAACTGTGGCCAGACTGAGCTCTAGCTGGGCTTTTGCCTTTCTAATTTTGTCCCTGCTTGACCTAATGAGATCCTTGTACTCTTCGTGAGTTGCCTGCCCCTTCTGCCAGAGGTGATAAACTCTCCTCTTTTCCCTGAGTCCCAGCAAAATCTCCCTGTTCAGCCAGGCCGGTTGCCCTCCCCGCCAGCTCTTCTTATGGCACATGGGGACCGCCTGCTCCTGCGCCTTTAAGATTTCCTTCTTGAAGACTGTCCAACCTTCCTGGACCCCTTTGTCCTTCAAGACTGTCTCCCAAGGGACTCTCTCAACCAGTGACCTGAATAGGCCAAAGTCTGCCCTCCGGAAGTCCATGGTAGCAGTTTTGCTGACCCCTCTCCTTACTTCACTCACAATTAAGAATTCTATCATGTCATGGTTGCTAAGCCCAAGATGGCCTCCGACCACCACATCTCTCACCAGTCCTCTGTTTGTAAACAGCAGGTCAAGCAAGGCACCTCCCCTGGTGTGCTCACTCACCATCTGTGTCAGGAAGTTATCCTCCACACACTCCAAGAACCTCCTAGACTGTTTCCTCTCTGCCGTGTTATACTTCCAACAGATGTCCGGTAGATTGAAGTCTCCCACAAGAACAAGGGCCAGCGAATGCGAGACTTCTGCCAATCGCTTATAGAATGTCTCATCTGTCTCTTCATCCTGGTTGGGTGCTCTGTAACAGACTCCCAGCAGGATATCTGCCTCATTGGCCTTCCCCCTCATCCTTACCCATAAGCACTCTACTTGGTCTTCACAATCATTGATTTCTATACAATCAAAACACTCCCTAACATACAGAGCAACCCCACCACCTCTCCTTCCTTGCCTATCCCTTCAGAAGAGCTTATAGCCATCCATTGCAGCACTCCAGTCATGAGATGCATCCCACCATGTTTCTGTGATGGCAACTACATCATAGCTGTCCCGCTGCACAATAGCTTCCAGCTCCTCCTGTTTGGTGCCCATGCTGCGTGCATTGGTGTAGATGCACTTGAGCTGGGCTATCGATTTCAACTCTGGCACGCCACCCCTAGGCTCCTCTCTAGTGAGCCTGGTCCATCACTCTGATCATTTTTGTGGCCTCCTCTGGACATGCTCCAACAGGTCCATGCCTTTCCTGTACTGAGGGCTTCAGCGCTGGATGCAGGACTCCAGGTTGGGCCTCATCAGAGTGGAGGACAGCAGCAGAATCACTTCCGTCAACCTGCTGGCCACGCTGCTTTGGATGCAGCCCAGGACACAGTTGGCCTTCTGGGCTGCGAGCATCCATTGCTGGCTCATGTCCAGCTTTTCACCCACCAGCACCCCCAAGTCCTTCTCATCAGGGGTGCTCTCAATCCCTTCATCCCCCAGCCTGTACTGATACTGGGGGTTGCCCCGACCCTGGTGCAGGACCCTACACTCGGCCTTGTTGAACCTCATGAGGTTCACATGGGCCCATGCCTCAAGCTTGACCAGGTGCTTGTGGATGGCATCCCATCCCCCAGGCATGTCAACCACACCACTCAGCTTGGTGTTGTCTGCAAACTTGCTGAAGGTGCACTTGATCCCACTATGTCATTGATGAAGATATTAAAGAGTACTGGTCCCTGTACGGACCCCCGAGGGACACCACTCATCACCCATCTCCATCTGGACAATGAGCTGTTGACCACTACCCTCTGGATGCGACCATCCAACCAGTTCCTCATCCACTGAACAATCCATCCATCAGATCCATCTCTCCAATTTACAGAGAAGGATGTTGTGGGGGACCATGTCAAAGGCCTGACAGAAGTCCAAATAGATGACATTGGTAGCTCTTCCCTTGTCCAGTGATGTGGTCACTCCATCATAGGAGGCCACTAGGCTGGTTAGGCAGAACTTGCCCTTGGTGAAGCCATGCTGGCTGTCTCAAATCACCCCCCTGTTTTCCATGTGCCTTAGCAGAGCTTCTAGGAAGATCTATTCCACGATCTTCCCAGGCACAAAGGTGAGGCTGGCATTTCGGTAGTTCCCTTTGACACTTTTTAAAAATGGGTGCAATGTTTCCCTTTTTGCCAGTCACCAGGGACTCCACCTGACTGGCATGAGTTTTCAAACATCATGGAGAGTAAGTATCCACCATTTGGCTTGGACTTTTTACAAATATTTGAAATACTCAGTAATCAAGATGGTGTTGTAATCACTGTTGCCTAAGGAAAGGGTGCAGTGCTTCTGGCTCATTAGGAATCTCAGCATCTTTCAACCACCCTATCATCTTCTCATCATGCAGGTTATTTAAGACAAGAAGTCATCCTTGATTTTTATTAAAAATAAGAAATAAAAAGCAGAATTAAGGACAACTGACTCTTGCAGACCAATTTTGTCAGTGTCCTAAATATTGAGACCGAGAAGAATATCCATGATCCATAATGCTATTTTTTACTAACTGCTTAACCTTTCCATCAACATGCACCACAATGAAATCCAACAAGGAAACAAACGCAGCACTTCAAATATAAACAGATGAACAGCTTAACAAACTTTGTTGTTACTATATGTTATTCTGGTACGATTACCATTGCCTATAGCAAGAGGAAAAGGAAAGGTTAAAAAATATATCATAGTATTTGTACTTAGGCCAAGTGTCCATCAGCTCTAGTGTCTACCTACAGCAATGGCTAGCGACACTCCCTAAGAGTAAAAACTAAAAATAGAACATCACTGATATTTGCTTGCTTCTGGCAGTCACTGACTGCAAGATTACAAGAGCTGGAGTTTACATCACATTTAATAGGATGGATCCATGTTATAAAACCTTGCAGAATTGCTTTTTGAACCTACTTACTAGTGCAGTAGCTCAACCTGTATACCAGCAAGCAAATACATTAATGAGACGGGTTCAAAAATCATTGCTTTCTAAATGGTTTTCAGACTTGGGTTACATAGCAAGGAGCTCTGCAGAGGCAATCTTGGTAATTTAGTTTTAGTATACACCAGTTTAATAATCTGAACAAGCAGATGGAATGAAACTGATGAGCAGAAAGAAGTGCTTTTTTCGCTCTGCTATGGGAGCAGATCACTATAAACAGCAGCAGACAGGCTATTAGACTAAAGCTTTTAGACATACTTTTACTTTATAAAAATCAATATTTTCATACTTTCAACAAGAAGATAATGAGAAGCATATATTCTGGCATGTGAATAACACACGGACAAAAAGTAAAACTAATGTGGAAGAAAAAAAGGAATTACCTTCCTGCATTTTTTTGCAGCGTATTACAGTCTGAATGTTTAATTGATGTTGATACTTTTTGCTTAGCCAGGATTATTTCTTTAGCCTAAGATAAAAACAAACAGAAAAATAATTCTCATAAGTTGTTATAAAAGTTGATATTTATGCTCAGAAGCTTTTAAATAATTCCTCAAAAATAGAAAAATTAAAAGGGTCTGAATAAATTTTCTCTTGTGACATTTACTCTTTCTGTTAGATTTTAACACTCTCTAATCAGTGTGAAACACATGCATAAGGCAATTTTAACCAAATTATCCAAAGTGAATTATATTCAAATATCTATATGAGTATATATGTATATAGAAATTTTAAATATATACAACTATTTGTATTTTAATATATTCTGTCTTGTTTAGTACCATGTAATAATGCACATTACTGACTTTCTCCATAACCAACTGGTTCATGATGTGCCCCTCACTTGCATTTCAGTTTGGACTTCTCCTTACCCTTTATAAAAAGGACAAGTGACCACAAAGTCCCTCAGTTCCTTTGCTAATACAGAATATCAAGTTCAAAGTTCAAGTGAATTCCCTTTCTCAAAAAAAACATCTCCATGACCATTTTTTGGACGATGTGTCACTGACAAAAGGGCTTCTCATGGCAAAAGAGTCTCTTTCCCTTCTTAACAACATCATGGGAAAGGGACCATGGTGGGATGCTTCTCATGACTGGAGTGCTGCAATGGATGGCTATAAGCTCTTCCGAAGGGATAGAATGGGAAGGAGAGGCGGTGGGGTGGCTCTGTATGTTAGGGAGTGTTTTGATTGCATAGAAATCGAAGATTGTGAAGACCAAGTAGAGTGCTTGTGGGTAAGGATGAGGGGGAAGGCCAATGAGGCAGACATCCTGCTGGGAGTCTGTTACAGGCCACCCAACCAGGATGAAGAGACGGATGAGACATTCTATAAGCGACTGGCGGAGGTCTCGCATTCGCTGGCCCTTGTTCTTTTGGGGGACTTCAACCTACCGGACATCTGCTGGAAGTATAACACGGCAGAGAGGAAACAGTCTAGGAGGTTCCTGGAGTGTGTGGAGGATAACTTCCTGATGCAGCTGGTGAGTGAGCCCACCAGGGGAGGTGCCTTGCTGGACCTGCTGTTTACAAACAGAGAAGGACTGGTGAGAGATGTGGTGGTCGGAGGCCATCTTGGGCTTAGCGACCATGACATGATAGAATTCTCAGTTGTGAGTGAAGTAAGGAGACGACTCAGCAAAACTGCTATCATGGACTTCCGGAGGGCAGACTTTGGCCTGTTCAGGTCACTGGTTGAGAGAGTCCCTTGGGAGACAGTCCTGAAGGACAAAGGGGTCCAGGAAGGCTGGACAGTCTTCAAGAAGGAAATCTTAAAGGCGCAGCAGCAGGCGGTCCCCATGTGCTGTAAGAAGAGCTGGCGGGGAAGGCGACCGGCCTGGCTGAACAGGGAGATTTTGCTGGGACTCAGGGAAAAGAGGAGAGTTTATCACCTCTGGCAGAAGGGGAAGGCAACTCATGAAGAGTACAAAGATCTCGTTAGGTCAAGCAGGGACAAAATTAGAAAGGCAAAAGCCCAGCTAGAGCTCAGTCTGGCCACAGTCGTAAAGGATAATAAAAAATGTTTTTACAAATATATTAACAACAAAAAGAGAGGCAAGGAGAATCTCCATCCCCTACTGGATATGGCGGGGAACATTGTCTCCAAGGACGAGGACAAGGCTGAGGTACTTAATGCCTTCTTCGCCTCAGTCTTTAATAGCCACTCCAGGTATCCACAGGATATTCAGCCCCCTGAGCTGGAAGACGGGGATGGAGAGCACAATGTACTCCTCATAATCCAGGAGGAAGCAGTCAAGGACATGCTAAGCCACCTGGACACCCACAAGTCTATGGGGCCTGATGGGATCCACCCGAGAGTACTGAGAGAGCTGGCGGAGGAGCTTGCCAAGCCACTCTCCATCGTTTATCAGCAGTCCTGGTTAACAGGGGAGGTCCCAGAAGACTGGAGGCTTGCCAATGTGACGCCCGTCTACAAGAAAGGCCGGAAGGAGGATCCTGGGAACTACAGGCCTGTCAGCCTGACCTCTGTTCCAGGGAAGATTATGGAGCGGTTGGTTTTGAGAGTGCTCACAGGGCATCTGCAGAACAGCCAAAGGATCAGGCCCAGCCAGCATGGGTTCATGAAAGGCAGGTCCTGCTTGACCAACCTGATCTCCTTCTATGACCAGGTGACCCGCCTAGTGGATGAGGGAAAGGCTGTGGACGTTGTCTACCTGGACTTTAGTAAAGCCTTTGACAGCGTCTCCCACAGCATTCTCCTGGAGAAACTGGCGGCTCGAGGCTTAGACAGGTTTACTCTTCGCTGGGTGAGGAACTGGCTGGATGGCCGAGCCCAGAGAGTTGTGGTGAATGGCGTTAAATCCGGCTGGCGGCCGGTCACGAGTGGTGTTCCCCAGGGCTCGGTTCTGGGACCAGTCTTGTTCAATATCTTTATAGATGATCTGGATGAGGGAATTGAGTGCTCCCTCAGTAAGTTTGCAGATGACACCAAGCTGAGTGGGAGTGTTGATCTGCTGGAGGGTAGGAGGGCTCTGAAGAGGGATCTGGACAGGCTGGATCGATGGGCAGAGGCCAACTGTATGAGGTTTAATAAGGCCAAGTGCAGGGTCCTGCACTTTGGCCACAACAACCCCATGCAATGCTACAGGCTTGGGGAGGAGTGGCTGGAGAGCAGCCCGGCGGAAAGGGACCTGGGGGTGCTGGTTGACAGCCGGCTGAACATGAGCCGGCAGTGTGCCCAGGTGGCCAAGAAGGCCAACAGCGTCCTGGCCTGTATCAGGAATAGTGTGGCCAGCAGGAGCAGGGAAGTGATTGTGCCCCTGTACTCGGCACTGGTGAGGCCGCACCTTGAATACTGTGTTCAGTTTTGGGCCCCTCACTACAAGAAGGATGTTGAGGTGCTGGAGCGTGTCCAGAGAAGGGCAACGAAGCTGGTGAGGGGTCTGGAGCACATGTCTTATGAGGAGCGGCTGAGGGAACTGGGGTTGTTTAGTCTGGAGAAGAGGAGGCTGAGGGGAGACCTTATCGCTCTCTACAACTACCTGAAAGGGGGTTGTGGCGATGAGGGTGTTGGTCTCTTCTCCCAAGTAACTAGTGATAGGACAAGAGGAAATGGCCTCAAGTTGCGCCAGGGGAGGTTTAGATTGGATATTAGGAAAAATTTCTTCACTGAGAGGGTGGTCAGGCATTGGAACAGGCTGCCCAGGGAGGTGGTGGAGTCGCCATCCCTGGAAGTGTTCAAAAAACGTGTGGATGTGGCACTTCAGGACATGGTTTAGGGGACATGGTGGTTTTGGATTAATGGTTGGACTTGATGATCTTAAAGGTCCTTTCCAACCTAGTGATTCTGTGATTCTGTGATTCTGTGACCCCTTAAGCATTTGAAAGGAAGGAGGAGAGCAGGAACTATACCAAATAGTTCATTTTATTGACTATTTCTCAGTGCAGTTGATTTGAAAGTAGCCTGTTCCAGAAGCCCAGTGAATTTAAAGTCTCTGTTCTAAAATCTACAAGAAATAAGACAGATCCTGTAGCTTCTGTCAGTCGTTTCTGAAATTCATTGTGAAGAGGCTGATCCCCTCTGATTCTATGTATACTCTGGTGAAGGAAAATCTGTTTCTTTGGACTTTCCCTCTCTCCTCAGGAGGACCTCTAGTGTTCTGTTCTTTTAAAAATAATTAATTCCTTTTATCCCCTTGAGACTGATGTTCCTTACTTTGCCCTCAGAGCACACCACCAAGGATGGTGAGGAAATTTGCTGATTCTGCAATCAACACAAAAGGCCTCATTGACAAGAAGTGATCCTGGAACTTAGGGAAAGGTTAGGATTTGCCTACTAGAACATCTATTATCAATTAACACCTATTGTTCAACATAACACCTCTTCTGCCCAAAAGATGTCCTCCTGCCACTGTTAAAAAAAAAAAAATTAAGTGATACTTTCTAATTTTACTTCTTTTTGAAACAGAACTCCATATGCAACAATGGTATGTGTGTGAGCTTCACCAAGCCAGTAGCTGACTGTCCAGCTCTTAGTGACAGTGATCAAGTGAGGACAACTGTTCTGAACAACAGAACTGCCATAGCTCCAGCTGTGGCCAAAAATAAGACTTTGAGCTCAGCAGAAAGATAACGGTATGAAATTTAAAGCCTGTGGTATACAAGAAGACGGACTAAATTAATATAATGAAGCTTTCTGAAAGATATTCTGTGAAACTATTGCTAATATTTGCACTAATCAGAAAACAGAAAAGAGAGCCCTTTTAAGATTGTTATCAGACAATTTTAGAAATTGATGTGTTAAACAGAATCTGGAATATATTTGAGAAAACAGAATATGTGAAAATAGTATTTTTAAGATGAGTCATCTTTTCAGTCCACGTTTTCTTCCTACAGTGGCTTTCTTCTTCTACAACAGGAATTCCACTGAGTAACAGTTTCCCTGAAACACATTTTTTCTGAAGGATTAATAGATATTTAGGGTTCTACAGCTGTATATCTCCACATACCTTTGACAGTAATGAAATAGTACTGCATTTACCATACCTAGATTAGTGAGAATTATATAATGAAATTCTATGAAATATGCTTTACAAAGACATATATACCACTCCTATTTTTTAAATTAATAAAGGAATTTAACTCTCACTGATCTTTAAATTTCTAAAGGCTTTTGAAGGCCCAGGCAATAAAAAGCTATCAGAATTAATTTTGTGATTGCTTATATAATAAAGAATTAATCAAAAAGTCAAAATTTTTCTCTCTGATTCACTAAAATAAGGAAAATGAAGTTTTAAAACATGACACACAATGTCTCAGAACCCTAAATAAAAACTGTTTGCTAGTAACACTGGTTTTTGACGCTTTTTCTCAGACATTAATTAAAATGCTACTGGTATAATCTACTGATGACATTTTACAAAATCACTGATTTAATATGCCAATTTTGGTCAGAGTCCATTAAAGAAACTCTCAGTTTTTAATTTTCTTGCATCATCTGCAAAGATGACACTGCCAAAGCATAGAGGTTAAAGTTTGAAAAGCTTCATGTTACAAATATTTTTCCCAGAATATGAAGCATGTACAATGTAGTCGTTATCAACACCTTACTCATGCAAAATCTCTATACAGATGATTATTACAGTATGAACACTACACTTCAAAAATGTCACTATATCATTTCACTGAATGTTGTGTCCTTCAGGTTTTTTTAATGACCTTCCAAAAAATGTTGGTAGACACTACCTTAGAAAGACACCCATTCTGTAGTGGTTTGGTGTGCAGTAAATAGTACATTTAAGAAAAATTTTTCCAGAAAACAAGGTGAATATTATTTGCTTTCTTTTACTTCATATGGAATTTACTGTCTGTAACATCTGTGGTATGGCAAGGTGATTGGAGAGGCAAGGAAAGAAGTTTTGTTTTTCATTTTAAAGGCTAGGGAACTATGAACAGGCTGCAAGATGAATGGTGAAAGGTTTAGTAACCTGATCAGAAATTCACTAAAGCAAGTGAAAAACACTTTCTGAATCCAGTTAGTTTTCTGTTCTGAGAAGAGGGAGACCTTTTCAGGCTAATATTGCAAAAAGCATATTATAGGAGGCTATTTATAGGTTTTAGTAGCATTTTTAACATTTCAGTTACTTAAGGAATGTGCTAGGCCATGTATCTAGTTGCAAATAATTGTATTTTCATAATAATTGTCTATCAGGAACAAAAAGGTTAAATATAGTGCAATATGGTCATGGGCTTGTCTTATCACTGATACAGCATGAAAGAAGTTGCATGAACTCTCTTCTTCCTATCATCTTACTAAAAAGAATTCATATTAAGTTGATGATCTCAAATTAGTGTTCTCAAACATTGTTGATAGCCTCAGCCATAATGTATGAGGTTTAATACGGCCAAGTGCCGGGTCCTGCACTTCAGCCACAACAACCCCATGCAACGCTACAGGCTTGGGGGGGAGCGGCTGGAGAGCTGCCCAGAGGAAAGGGACCTGGGGGTGCTGGTTGACAGCCGGCTGAACATGAGCCGGCAGTGTGCCCAGGTGGCCAAGAAGGCCAACAGCATCCTGGCCTGTATGAGAAATAGTGTGGCCAGCAGGAGTAGGGAAGTGATCGTGCCCCTGTACTCGGCACTGGTGAGGCTGCACCTTGAATACTGTGTTCAGTTTTGGGCCCCTCACTACAAGAAGGACGTTGAGGTGCTGGAGCCTGTCCAAAGAAGGGCAACGAAGCTGGTGAGGGGTCTGGAGCACAAGTCTTATGGGGAGCGGCTGAGGGAACTGGGGTTGTTTAGTCTGGAGAAGAGGAGGCTGAGGGGAGACCTTATCACTCTCTACAACTACCTGAAAGGGGGTTGTGGCGACAAGGGTGTGGTCTCTTCTCCCAAGTAACCAGCAATAGGACGAGAGGAAATGGCCTCAAGTTGCACCAGGGGGGGTTTAGATCGGATATTAGGAAAAATTTCTTCACTGAGAGGGTGGTCAAGCATTGGAACAGGCTGCCCAGGGAGGTGGTGGAGTCGCCATCTCTGGAAGTGTTCAAAAAACGTGTGGATGTGGTGCTTCAGCACATGGTTTAGGGAACATGGTGGTGCTGGATTAATGGTTGAACTTGCTGATCTTGAAGGTCCTTTCCAACCTTAGTGATTCTGTGATTCTAGAAGAAAAATATCTATTGGCCTTCAAGTTGTTGCTAATCTTTATTCATTATACTTTGCTTCCTAGATTACATGCTATTAATACCAATAAAATTTGTATGGATAGAGAGCATCTGAAAAGGATATGTATCCCAAAAGTGTAACTTGTGCACTCTAATTCAGTCCTGGGGTAAGGGAACAGATTCTGTGACTGTAATATAGAATAAAGAAGAATAGGTTTGTATCTGCTATGTGCAATTGCTGTGAAGTAGCACAAATCCATCTTCGATCATAAAATCCATGAAGTTCAGAGAATCACAGACTCACAGAATTGTTGAGGCTGGAAGGGACCTCTGGAGGTCATCTGGTCCAACCCCCCTGCTCAAGCAGGGCCACCTAGAGCTGGTTGCTCAGGACCACGTCCAAACAGTTTTTGAATATCCCAAAGAATGGAGACTCCACAACTTCCCTGGGCCTGTACCAGTGCTCAGCCACCCTCAAAGTAAAAAAGTGTTTCCTGATGTTCAGAGGGAACCTCCCGTTGTTTCAATTTGTGCCCATTGCCTCTGATCCTGCCACTGGGCACCACTGAAAAGAGCCTGGCTCCATCCTGCTATGCACCCTCCCTTCAGGTATTTATATGTATTTGTAAGATCCCCTCGAGCCTTCTCTAGGCTGAACAGTCCCAGCTCTCTCAGCCTTTCCTCGTAGGAGAGATGCTCCAGTCCCAGTCATCATCTTTGTGGCCCTTTGCTGGATTCACCTCAATATGCCCATGTCTCTCTTGTAATGGGGAGCCCAGCACTGGACACACAAGTGCGTCTCACCAAATGCTGAACAGAGCGGGAGGACTGCCCTCCTCAACCTGCCGGCAACACTCCTAATGCAGTCCTGTATACAATTAACCTTCTTTGGCAGAAGAGGACATTGCTGGCTCATGTTCAACCTGGTGTCCACCAAGACTCCCAGCTCCTTTTCTGCAAAGTTGCAGGTTTTTGGATCCATTGACAACAAAGATATTAGACCATGCAGCATTCCATTCATGTACCTCACTCTGTGTCCCAGCTACACAAGTAGTTTTTAACCAAACCAAGGCAAAGCTCAGACCATCAACTCAGTTAGTTACTCTATAGAGCTTCTCTCTCCTCAGGTCTCACAAATATCTGTGAATTGTGATATTCTGAGATGAAACAGGCTCCAGACCCTCAGGGCTAGGTAAAATATGTAGGTGTAGCTAAAATATCAAGATAGGTGAAATGTAGGAGACATATAAAGTTAATAATGGAATAAAGGCAGTTCTCAATTACAATAGGAAGAGATAAATATTAATTTTGCTGATTTAGGTATGACTTTCTAGGCAGGCAGCAGATTTTAATATATCCAGAGACTCTTTAAAATATTTACATTTTCTAAGGCACTGTTCATCTACAGAGACTAACAAGATATATGAGTAATAAAAGCAGGTTATGAGATAGAAAACTGATGGTATTTAAAATATCCAAAAGCCAAGTAAATAGTAAACAAAACTGTTCAGAAACATTTGAAAATTACATTACCCAAAATGGTAAATGTCAAGGCCTCAGTTTCAAAGAAAAAAATTTAGGAAAGCATAAATTCTCATATGACTGAATTTTGAACATTAACAAAATATGGATCTTAAGCAAATGAGTACAGTTTTCAGCATTTTTCAAGCTCCTAGTGAAACTGCATGTTAGAATGAGTTTGTGATTTAATGAGAGGCTGTCCATGTAGGGAAAGACAGACAGTATGGGACTGGAGCATAGAAGAAAACATAGAAGGTATAGAACCACAACTGGAAAAAGCCAAAAGCTGAAAAATAACTTTTTAGTTACAGATACTACTTGCATAGTCTTAGAATTAATTCAGAGCACAAAGAGAAAGAAATGACCCCAGATAGCAGCTGAAGGTTCCTCCTTCAGAAGAAAATGCTGTAATTGATATATCCTGGCAGATTCATGTGTAGCACCACGTCCCGCTGCTCCTACACAGCACAGAAACTTACTAGAGGCCAGAAAGGTAAGGCTAGAGCACTAAGAATTTTTTTTTCCTATAACTACCCTTGGACAGGGTTACCCTATTTCTGAAAGCTAAAAGTATATGATGCAGCCCTAGAGGCCTCAAAAGCAGCCCAACCCTCCAAAGGCATAATGGCATATAAGAGCACGATGCTGAAGTTGATTAACCTCTCCCACAGCTCCCAGAACCCCACCATATAATCCATTCTCACCTCCAGAATTCTACCTTTCTAAAACTTCCAGCTCCCTGTCTGCTCCAAGCCCTTCAGTTGATCTCAGCTCTTCCTGCAGGTCCAAGAACCCAGTCTTGCACCAGATGACACCTTAAATGCCTTCCTGTTTCTGCCAGCATCCCACCCATTATGCCTCAAACCTGAAGGTACCTCTGCCACTCAGATTTCTTCTGCCCCTTATCTTCTATTCTGGTTCACACTGCTGCATCTTCCCTGTATTTAAGTTCTAATGTCCCTGAATTTCCACTGGCTGCTGGCTGGCCATGCGTTACCTCTCTCACTGCCTACTTCAGTAAGGCAAGCTGACCTCCATGTCTTCAACTGTTCCTCATTACTGGTCATTCCTTCTCTATTCTCTAATTTTTTTGGCAGATGTGGGGGAATGGGTAGGAGATGTCTCGATTCCACCTTCAATTCCACCTCATCTACTTCTTACGTCATCCCAGAAATCAACATACAATGTGTCCAGGGTACAAGCTACATTTACTGAAACCACGGGAAGACACACAGTGGAGAGGATATACCTATCAGTTTGCTCTCATTTACACTGCAAGAACTGGGCTGGGCAGGGAAGAGGGAGAATACAAAACACACTTTAAGCCAATTTGCTTTTACTTGCCAGCAGAATTCTAAACTGACTCAAAACCTGATCAGCATGACACCATGCAGTCAAACATCAGAGCACAGGTGAGACAGGAGAGCACAGAGTTTGGAATGTTAGGGGAATATGACTTCTACCCAGGCTTCTTTAAGTACTAGGAACTGCTGTGAAGCATTTCTCAATTGAAACACCATGTTGCCACAACCCTCTTGCTCTGTGATTGCATACACAAATGAATTCAGCAACTCTCGTTCCGATCACCCGAGATGCGAGAGTACTGTATCATCCCTGTCCTTGAAACAAAACATAATCTTCATATATGTGTGTGACACACAAATTTTGAAAAATTGTTTCACAAATGGATACAGAAAGTAGGGAAGTTGCTTATTTTCAGTTATTTAAAAAAATCCATCTTCTCACACATTTGCGCAATGCTGCATGCTTTACAGTCTCTTTTCATATGTAAAATGCTGGTTTTGTTGAAAATAAAGGAAATACAAGTAGTTCTATTAATACTGATTTTCATAATGTTCCTTTAAAGGGATCTTAAATCCTAATGTTTGGCTCTATGATTAAAGTCTTTCTGGAATGTTCCTTCTTTGGAAAATATGTCCTGATGGGAAAGACTAGACTGAATAACTTTAGCTAGACAGATGTTACCTGTAACTCAGAAAATTCCCAAAGTACTCAAAACATTTTAAGTACCTTTGTATGATGCCTCCTCAGATTATTTTACATACCTTTGGCATGCTGACAACTAAATGACCAGTTGTTTGTGATCTTTTAGCAGAGCTGCTGTCTGGCTTCACTTCCTCAGGGAGCACAAGCTGAAATGGCTGTAAGAAAATATGGGATTGAAGTATGTCATGCTAATTTTTTTTTTTTTTTTTTTTGACCTGGAAAGAACACATGCAGAAATATCACTATCACATCCTTTGATCTTAAGGACAGTATAGGTCTAAATCCTCTCACTGTATATGTAGTATTACTAATTCTAATAAATGATTAGCATGTTAAATAGCTTTTACTTAGAAGTATAGTTACATGTATATTCTTGAATTGCTGTCATTCCTGAAGTGACATTTCTAAAGAAGGTTATAAAATGATGCTTGACTTATATTAGCAATTAAATGAGAAAGATTATCCAGCACATTTTAGACGTGAAGTAATTCTAAAGTTTTGTTTATGCAGTTGGTACAGTCAAAAATAGGGATTTCAGTTTATTGATTAAGTACTTTTAGTTTTTTTTTTTTTAAATTCATGATAAATTTAAAACCATTGTGAAGAGAGAAAACTGGAATGACATTTTAAATGCCCTTTCAAAAGAATATACATCCATTTGTTTCTGTCAGCTATAAATTCCAGATCGTGAAACTGCTAAATTCTAGCCTAGGGCAACTAGCAAGCTCTCTTCTTAAGTGAATTATGGTACACTGTAGGGGGGAATAAGAAGAGAGAAGGAGAGAAAGAGAGAGTGAAATTTCATTTCAGACTTTGCACATCTTCTGGTGAGGACTTCCACAGTTTATGTGGAATCCAAAATAATGCAAGTATGAAAGAACATTTTTTCTACATACATGCACACTATTGGTAACTCATAAAAGTCAGATACAGAGCCCACATTAACTCTTGATTTGAAATGAATGTAGTAAAAGATCACCAACCTTTCCTTTCACCAGTACTCGTATGTAAGTTGGCTGGACATCAACATCAAGCAGAGAAGTGTCCAAATGTCTTCAGATTGAAATATAAATAAATTAATCAATCTACCATACAGTCCAGTAAATAACCATTGCAGACCATATAGCTCTTTAATGATGATTTTGCAGTTTATAAACTACAAACTTCAATTTCAGTTATTAAATTATATGAAATAATATTAGGATCTAATGTCTTTGGGAGAAAAACATGATCTTCCTGTGTGTTCACAGAATGTCAGTTAAAATAATGTCTAAATTCTGTCAAGTCCACCACACCAGCTATTGTATAACTGCAAGAATTCAAAATCTTTGAGGAAAATGAAAAAGTCTTTCTTCTATTAGTTTAGTGCTTTACAATGAAAATTAATCTATTTTCTATTCAAGATTGTAAAAGTATTTTGCTACTTTTCTTTCTGAAGGCTTAACTAGTAAATGTATAAGAGTTCCTTTTTTTCCACAGGATTTGCTGGAAAACAATAAACAGAAATACTTTACATTTCCAGAAAACACAGTACTTTTAAATTTCATAACAGTCAAACAGAATTTGCGACCTGTAGTAGCTCCACTTTAACATCTGCTCTTCAGCATGTGACACTAAAACTCATGTGAATGCACAAGTACGTATTCTCAGTTTCCCTTCTTTTATAACATTACTTCTGAGGTGAATTTTTCAAACTTTTTAGCCTGCATTTCTTACAAGTGAGCACAGAATATTACAACATATCCATCATTTTATTGCACCTTTTTTCTGATTTTCTGAGGCTCCAGAAAAACCTAATTCTTATAATTCTGAAACATGGAGCAGGCCTCTTTTGAGGGAAATTAATGAGCTTTATGGGAAGAACACCCGGCGTGAATAGTGTTTCCATGTTAGAAAACTAGTTCAAGCTTTACTCTAACAAGTTCCTATTATGGGTAAACAAGCTTGTGGGTTTCCAACTCCTTCCTGAAGTGTGGGCAAGGCCACTGGACTGCTTAGTAGTATACACTATCAAATAGTTACCAGGCGTCCTTGCCATACTTTGGTCTGGTTCAACCAAATTTCTTCCAGGCAATGCCCTGTCACAGCTGTCACAGGAAACAGCATGGGCCATGGACTTTTTGCAGTAAGCAAGAAAAGTCGGACAAGGCTACCGTACTTTATCTTGGGGACAAGAAGAATTTAACTAGAAGGACTTGAATTTAACTAGAAGAACATGGAGCACTTCTAGGGCCAAAGAATGGTCAAAACCCCCATTCCGTACAATCCTAATCTGCAAATGAAGAATGGAAGAGATTTTACCTAAGTATAAAAGGACAGGTGTGTAGGAAACAGGCTGCCCAGAGAGGTGGTAGATGCCCCATCCCTGGAAACATTCAAGGTCAGGTTGGATGGGGCTCTGAGCAAGCTGATCTAGCTGAAGATGTCCCTGCTCACTGCAAGGAGGTTGAACTTGATGACCTGAAAAGGTCCCTTCCACCCCAAAGATTCTATGATTCTATGAAACCTGCCTGTGGACTGCAGAAAACATCAATTCCAAAAAGGACTGTCAAATGCAGTCCTCATTAAGGAGTAACAGAGAGTCTGAAAGGTCTTTGGTTTATTCAGCTTTATTACTCTGTCACAGGCTTCAAGATTGATTCTATTATCCCCTATGTTATTTGTTTTCATCTTGAAAATTCCCCATTACAGAGAGGAGTATAATTAAAATACTGTGTATTAGAATTTAAGAATGCCAAAAATTAAGAGGAAAAAAAAATCCTACCTGTAAACAGCAAGATCCAAGATGATCTGGTTTTTTTCTTCATCATCTTTCAAAGAGAAATGAAGCCTAATAATAATGACAAGAAACATCTCCAGGATAAATACAAATGTAGTGAATAAGCAAACATTACATCATATTTCAAATTCAACTGCTAGCACTTTTAGATGAATATAAATACCATTTAGACAATATGTCACATGATCATTTTAGAAACAGTTGCGATTTTCCTCATGACCAGAAGAAAATACTGGCATTTGAATCAAAGTCATTCTTACGTTTATATTCTGTTCCCCCTACCCAACCCACAAGAAACAAAAAAATACTGCTGAAGGTCAGTTAAAATTAAGATCAGTCTGTCAATGCAGAGAGAGAGACATCTGCTGGTGAAATCTGTCTGCTCTATTAACTTCTGCATAGAAAAAACAGTTCATGAAAAGCATGAAAAGCCTGGAACTTGGTAATTCTAACCTTTTCATATGTAAAAAAACAAATTGAATCTTTGGTCATAGCAATTAATTTGTGTAGAGTATAAATATCTGCCTGTGCATTTCCAAAGTAAAACCTGATTCTGCAAGCTTTATAATGTTTGTTGAAAATGAGACTGCAGATTGTATTAGCTGCATGTTTGTGATCTGCTGGCTGAGTTCTTAAAATTGTGAAAGAATCTTACCAGTTATAAAATGAAAACAACATCTATTACTACAACTGTGAGGAGATCTAGTCTAGACTTAGAAATGGTGCTCATATACTCAAACATTTCCCACGTATTATAGTAGAGAAAAAACAGAATAAAGGCCATATATAAACGAGAAGATTTTTGTAAACTAGTTATTAGTATAAAGCAAGAGGGTTTTGCTTAATGTAATTTATCAAGAATATTTCAGTGACATTAAAATACTTAGATACTTTGGGTTCAGGTAAGAGAAAGAAGCTCAAATGTTAACAGTTTAGATGGTACATTTTTTGAGCAATAAAAATATTTGCCAGAAATTCTTTTTACTCTTTGCTCTCCTCAGTTCTGATACAGTCAATTTTCAAGAAAGCTTATGGAGCTTTTAGTTTATTTTTTAATCTAAAACTGCAAAGAATACAAACCAGCTTTGTTTCCAGTTCATGCTTTTTTCTTTTACTGCATCACAAATTTGGATAATTCACTAAAACATGAAGGGTAAAAAAAAGAAAAGAATTGTAAAATTTTCTAGGGGGAAGCTTAATCATAAATGAAGAAGAGAAACAATCTGTTCTCAGCAGCATGCAGCCATTCCTCTTGCTAACCTTCCAAAAAACATCAGAGAAGCTTGGACATTGCTATGGACATTAGACTTTCACACTGAAGCAAAACCTTTGGAGAACACCAGCTTGTCTACTTGTAGCTCTTCATTTATGTCTCTCCAATACACTGCCAGATTGCACTGAAAAGCTGTGATATTCTTCTTGAAGCCATGACAAAAATTGCTTATTGATCTGGTTTTACATGGGCACATCCAAAGACTAAACTCTGGTCCAGAAAACTTGGGTGACACAAACAGGACTGCTACTAACAGTGAATTCTAGGGGATTGTATTTGTTCTAAAAAGATAGCTAGTGCTAGTGCTTTATTCTAAATGTCTTTTCTTTTTAGACGCATAGTCAAATTCTGTTAACGCAAGATTTAAACTGTTTTATACTTGTCTTCTTTGAACTAGAAAATAATTCTAAAATTTTTTCAGTCAACACTTTTACAAAAAAAAAGTACATCAATACAGTGGTAAATATCTTCTGGTACAGATAGTATAAACATGAATTCTTCTGCCACTACCTTTAATTTTCCCTATACCACTGAAAATTATGCACTATAATGTAGGTGTTCAAATTCCTTGAATTTGCATGGATTTATACATTTCCAAGATTTAGAAAGCATTCTTCATGCTAATGATAAGCATGTTCTTAGCTTTGATTTTGACACTAAATCAGTCTTAAGATGGAAAAACTTGTTCAAAGTACAGCAGACAAGAAAGTGGCCCTTAGTAGGCCACTTTTTGATCACAGTCTCCCATAGGATGCTCTTTGGGGAGCCATTTATAAGGAAATAATGGTTGTACTCTCTGCCTCCTGTTTTCCTTTAGAAAAGGAAGGCTTGGTTCAA
Organism: Phaethon aethereus; assembly: GCF_964289735.1. NCBI lineage: Eukaryota > Metazoa > Chordata > Aves > Phaethontiformes > Phaethontidae > Phaethon > Phaethon aethereus. The sequence goes on along the minus strand of NC_138582.1, from coordinate 9,523,923 downwards.
GTGAAAACAATGGTAACGCATGGCTGATAAGCCTGGAAACTCATTCCAAAACACTTGAACACCCAGGTACCTTTGACAAAGATAAAATAAAAGAGACTTCCCTGTATCACCAGCTTCTGTTGCTAGAGACCTCATTCAGAAGGACCTCATGACATAGGAGTTCATTACATAACCTTCCCAGTCTGCCAGTTTTACATCTGTCACCAGACAATTATTTTGTCCAGAAATATTACTTGGACGTATTTTTCCACATTTAAAGTGGCTACTCATACACATTTTTCTACAATAGTCAAACTGGTTAAACTTTTTCAATTATTAGCAAGGTGCTGCAAGAAAGTGAGCCTTACCATAGAAGGGGAAAGAGAAAAACATTTTATATCTTTTACAGAAAAAAAAGTTCTTCAATCATCAAAGACCAAAATATTATATTAAACAACCTCCAACACTTTACTCACTGAAAACAAATTCTTTTTCCAGCATCAGAATATGAATTTAAAAGTCAGATTCCCCACCAGGAATATAATACCGCAATGAGAATTTGTCAGCCCTCTTATTTTTGTATTGTCATGTATCTTGAAATAGTTGCCCAAATCAACTCTAAAGAGGTTAGCCTGTTTAACCTCCGAACCTTACATACTTAGGCACATTCACATTCAGAACCTTTCCTTCTGCAGTGACCAATGTCCAAAGAGGCTTCTCTCTCTTTTTTGATTCCCTTAACAAAACAGAAAAATTGTTTATTTGAGACATTTTGTACATTATTTTATACATTTATACATTTCATACATTCTGGTATTTTATGTTTAGTATGAAAAAAGAAAGAAGAGGATGGCAAAAGGTAAGGATTATCAGGTATTTGATGTTGAGGCTACAACTTCTCTCAGGGACAAAACATGTTATAACAAGAGTCCAACTGAACATTGAAAATCATCTGAAGATGAGCAAATACTTTGTAGTATCATATCTTAGAATCATAGCATCATAAAATCAGAACCATAGAATCATAGAATGGCTTGGAAGGAACCTTTAAAGGTCATCTAGTCCAACCCCCCTGCAATGACCAGGGACATCTTCAACTAGATCAGGTTGCTCAGAGCCCCATCCAACCTTATCTTACATTGATAGTAATGTCTGCTGCATGTCACAGTGCCCATTATCAAACAGTAATATATCAGATTTATCTGATATATCTTAAGAAATCAGTGGATTACTTAAACATATGAAATGGGATGTTTTTCTAGTTATGAATGGTCATACTAATCATGAGGTATCATTACTGTTAACTGATTTGATGTATGTGCAAGCAATCCTAAAGAAATTTTTTATTCATGCTAACTTAATTACTTTTACTGAAGAAATGCTTGACATATCTCTAAATAGCATGTCTATCAGTCAGTATTCTGCACTAGTAAAAAGAATTTTAATGGTTAAAAGATTACAAGCAGCATCAAATATGATACAGTATGACCAAAGCATGTACACATAGATCATCTGTTGATACATCTATTACATTTTTAATTGTGTACTTCCTTCAAAAAATACAATACATAGTAGTGATGGAGACTTTAATCTTCACTATCCATGTCCAGCTATCAGCAATTAAACTATATCTGGCTTTCATTTAGTGCAATAAACAAGGTACCTTAAATTTATCTGCCTAAACAAAGCAGACCACTGGAAGATCATTAAGACCTGTAGTACTGGTATTTTCCTGTATAAATGTTTACATTATGAGCAAGGAGAGGAAGAGTAAGGAATCTTAGTAACATGAAAAAGAAAAATCTGCTTGCACCTAGGTAAAAAATGGCTATGTTTTCTTCAAAAATACAGCACTGTAATTGTTGCTTTGCATTAATCCACTCTTCAGCTGGTCAATATAGTGTGTATGGCTTTCAGCTGGCATGTAAAAAAACCCCATTTCTCAAAAAGACAACAGCAATACAGTGTTTTTTGTGTTCCCGCACCAGTTTCTTGCTAGAAGTTCAAGATTAAGAGAACACTAAAGGTAAACCACTAATGAGGGAAATAAAGAATAGACCACCTTGGGGGAAAAAGCATAAAAAAAGATTTCATCTATAAATACAATGGATTTGAAGAAGAAATTAAAACATTCAAGTAGAGCTACTGGAATGACTACATAAAAACAACTTCTGTTTAAGAAAGATTCAAAACTACCCATGTGTTAAATACTATTCTAATGTATAAATCAGAGCTTTAATGAGGGATTTGTGGGCTAGCAGTTTCTACACCTGAATCCCTACTCTTAACACTTAAATGCAAAGTGAGTGAACCACCACTCTGTTCTAAAGATGCAGTCCTCTGAAATTATTTCAGAAATTATATCTTATTCTTAGCTGTTAATGATCTGTTTCTAGATGAAACCTGTCTGCTCATACGAGCCATTTTAAGGCAAATTCAGTCATGTCACAATCATTAGAGTTTAAGGTAACTTGTTTAACTTTGTGCTGAGATGAGCTGAAACACCTTGTTCTGGCAATGAGCAGCTAAAGGAGATCTTGTGCACCTTCCAGCTGCAGCTGATTTTACACTTGTCTGAATTTTCTTTGAATGAAACTGCAAGTATTCACTCATTTGGCAATAGCCAAAGCTACTCAGTTTACTATCAACTATCCAACTACATCCCAGCTGGCAAATTTAACATGTGCTATCATGTCATAGATAGGTAATTTAGCATTAGTCTGATTGAGCTTATGTCAATTTTACACTAAAATAAACGTCCTTCTATACTGAGTTATATTAAAGTTACATTTCAGCTCTTGTCCACCAGCAAGGACGATTTGAAGTTGTCAGAGGCACTTTTCTGTTCTCATCCTTCTCGTGCTACCTAACAAAATTCCCACCACCAAAACAAAATGAACTGTGAAAGGATTTTTAACTCCTTTAAATGCCTTGGAAATTTAGAAAAATCCAGAAAGGAATTATTCAATCTTTATTATAACACTATGTGGACTCTCCTTGAATATTTAGAGGGAAGCATTTGGAACACATTTGCTTTTGACTAGAGCAAGGCATCCCCAAACACAGCAACATTCGAACTAGCTAGAATTTGGGCTTCACAGTAGTTCTTCTGGGAAAGTTCTAGACTTTGAATTAATAATAGCAAAGAGAGATGCAGATTTCCAGATTTCTTGGAGACTTCCCTAGGACTGACTTTTTCAATACTTAGGCTTGATAAATCTTTTTAAAAACATGCCATTAAAAAGAACAGCTAGAAAAATCTAAGGCACAAGTGGTGTTTTATAAGGAAAAAAAAAAGGGGAAAAAAAAGACATCACTTACAATGTATGTGGAGCTGGTAAGTCACAGCAATAACATAACTTTTATTTGCTAGTATTTGCATTATTTTTCCATTGTCAGCAAAACCAGTGGCAGCTTTAGAAAGTTTTAAAGGCTTTTCAGGGGCCAGACATCTTCAGATTCACCATACCAAATAGCATAGATAACGTGAAGAATCTTGTTACTCAGGACAAATATCTTTGATAATGTATGTGAAAAAATTTCTAAGTCACATAGAAAAGGTGCCTGAAATGCCACTTGTGCAAAAATTTTGTAGCATGGCCTGTAGGGTATTTGTATAACGCATGCTGCACTCCGGGTAAATGCTTTTAGCCAGAATATTAAACACTGAACTACACAAAATACATTATTTTGCTGACAGAAAACTGAAACGTCTAAAGTCCATAAAACATAGTTGAAAAGAGAAATTACATTTCAAAACTTTATTTGAGGAAAAACAAATTAAGGGGTATTGTAAATATATTTTAGAAAATGAAACAAAACAAAATTAACAATGTGACTATTTTATTTAGATTTTATAAGCATATTTGCACAGGAAACAGGGATTTAAGCTGCCAGTTCTCAGTAATATTTAATGTGAGGCAGTCACCTATCTCTACTCTGTACCTTTGAAAATTTCCCCTTCCTCAATTCATAGAATATAGTAAAACAAAAAAATACCTTATATTGTCTTTAGCTCTCCGTTTTTCTTCAATATATCTGTGAGTTTCTAATCTAGATTCCGGAGTATATGGTGTAGGCTCCTCCCAAAATCTTCTGTCTTCTTCGTCATCTTCAGTTGTTCTCCACATTTCTTGTTCTCTGTCTCCTGCCTGATGGTTTTCTTTGTTCTGTATGGAGTCTGGGCTACACAAGACCACGTGGAATATATCCCAGTGAAATGAAGGAAGAGTAAAAGTACTTGATAATGGATTCTTGCAATAATATTTTTTTAACCCAATACTAATAGCTGTATAATTCCTACCAGAACAGCATCTTACAGATTTGGATAGCGTTCTCTGCTCTGCTTCTTTCATGAATCAACAAAACATATTTCGACATAATGTTTTTCATTGACTTAACCAGGAAGTGATACTATGGTTATGCCTACCTCCCTCAAAACCCTGAGAGATAGTTCAACAGATTTAATTTCAGGAGCAGAATTTTTAGATACCCTCACAACTTTCAGGTGAAAAAAATCCTTCAGTCCTTGTGATATTTAACTATTCCCAATATCAGGCAGCAGGAGATTAGAAATTGTCCTGGTTTCAGCCAGAACAGAGCTGGTTTTCTTCACAGCAGCTAGTGTGAGGCTGTGTTTTGGATTTGGGATGAGAAAATGTTGATAATGTGCTGATGTTTTGAGTTATTGCTAAGCAGTCAAGGACAGTCCAGCTTCTCGTGCTGGCCTGCTAGCAAGAAGGCTGGAGGTGCACGGAGAGCTGGGACGGGACACAACCAGGACAGCTGACCCAGGCTGGCCAAAGAGATATTCCCTACCATATGACATCATGCTTGGTATATAAAGCTGGGGTGAAGAAGAAGGAAGGGGTGGAGTGATGTTCGGAGTGATGGCGTCTGTCTTCCCAAGTAACCATGACGCGTGATGCAGCCCTGCTTCCCTGGAGATGGCTGAACACCTGCCTGCCCATGGGAAGCAGTGAATTAATTCCTTGTTTTGCTTTGCTTGTGTGCGCAGCTTTTGCTTTACCTATTAAACTGCCTTTATCTCAAACCATGAGTTTTCTCACTTTTACCCTTCCAGTTCTCTCCCACGTCCCACCACGGGGGAGTGAGCAAGCAGATGCGTGGGGCTTAGTTGCCAGCTGGGACTAAACCACAACAGAAATTTATACAGTAGCAACATTTCACTTAAGGCATCTCCTCAAGTGCTGACTTAGAACCTGAGTAATTTTTTCCCCCTAGCACCAAGCCTCTGTAATCTTCAGAAATTCTCTATCAATACAGAGAGAAAAATAAAGTTATGATACAGCTGTGATCTATGAGGACAAAGTTCCATAGCAAGCTCCATGGAACTTAGACTTTACTGGATTAAAATTAAGATGGATGGCAACTGCAGAGGAACATGACCCCAGACAAAAATCCTTCTGCTATCCAGGTAATCTCAGTCATATTAGGTGGAAGAAGTATAGAAATCAACATTCCGTAGCCTTTTACATCTCAAAAGATCTGCAATATTCCTTTTCAGGGTTGATATCTAATAAGTCTAAAGCAAAAGGAATTATAAGTGAACAGCTGCTTTCTCTGGAACTCCTGTATCACTTTAAATAACAATTTCCAGCTGTTTTCCTGAAAGAAGCTATCAATTACACTGTTTTGGCACCCAGACAATTTAGATTGGAGTTTTGGGACAAAAATTATATTGCACTGTCTGTGCGTCAGTAATTCATTATGTTTGTAATTAATTATATTTTTCATTATAAATAACATGCATGAGGAGAAATAATTCTGACGAAATAAACAATAAAGACAAACAAAAATATTTAAGTGGAATTATATAAACTATTTAATGAGGAAAATCAAAATTCTTAATGAAGAAAGAGAAAAATGACGTTTACTCACAAACTGTTGTTGCTTATTGTTACCTGTCAAATCCAAGCTTAGATTCCATTTGTTTTTGTTTCTTGTCCTTTCTTTCTTGCATTCTTATTTGAGCCTCTTCTTTTTCTCTGGCCCTTCTGAGAAGGTAAGCTTCTTCCTGTTCTCTGATTTTCTGTTTCACTTCTGCATAGTTTTGAAGTGCTTGAATCCTCTCTGAACGCTCTATTTCTTTACTATCCAAACACTTCCCAAAGGGAAAAAAATCAATATGGATATGTGAGAAATTCTAAACATATTCAAATCAATAAATCCATTAAACTTTAGGTTAATTTTGGTAGACTGCTTTCTGTATAAAATTAAAAAACACTTCCAAACCCCCATAGCACTATGTAAGTTATACTGTATTAAAATTAATTAACAATAAGTTGCTATTCAGATCTGAAAATGGTTTTGTGTCCGAGAGCTGCTTTTTGCATTTTCCAGCAACTTCAGTTGGTCTTACTAGACTATGTAGTAGAGTCTCTTCAGACATTTCTGATATTTGTCTGACCTTAATTCAGCTCATGAAACTATTACAAAAATATTTCTTTTGGTGTGTTAGCTTATTGCCAACTAAGTGAGCTGAATCTACTTTTAATAATATAAGTAAGTATATGTGCTTCTTCTAGGGAAATTGTGAGAGTGTATATCAGGACTGGGACTGCCTATTTTGATGGCAGGAAATCATTACATCAGTACATCATTGCATAAAACCTCAGTCACAAAGTATCTATTTACAGTCAATGCTATATAGTGCATTTTTACATCAATTTCTATCTTTCTACTGCCTTACACTGTTGGTTTGATTCATGTTGTTGGTATGGTATCAACAACCTGGTAACTTTCTGCAATCATGAAAATAATTTAAAAATACATTGTGTGTATAAAAACAAATGAGGAAAAAAAGCCAGAACTGTACAGTGTATTTATTTTTTCAGAACGTTGTTTAAGGATCTCCGATGAAAATGACAGAAAGTTAACAAATGCATGTGGTTTAGTCAAAACAGAACTAATTTATTATCATGTTATTTCCTGTAGCCACTTATTCTTCAGAATAGAATTTAATTTTCTGTGGACAGTAATAAAAATGCTCCCAGTTTTCCTACCACAGGCATTTATTTTGTTTGGGATAATTATGTTCAGTCAACAATGCTGGCTATTGATTTGGATATAAATTTAATTTTTAAAATCTTACTTTTAATTGATGAAGAGTTGCCACCACAAATTGTCTATAACCTTCAAATTCAGTACATGGGTTACCCACTAGAAACAGTTCCTTCAGATGTATATTATATTTTAGGGCTTCAATACTGGAGAGTTCACCAATGAAATTTGCTGTCAGGTCAAGTTTCTTCAGTTCTTCACAGCCTGTTTGAAAAAAACGTAACTCAGTTTGTCCATAACATAAATGTACACGACATACACCCGCACACAAACACACATATGTGCACACACTTGCATATAAAACTGTCTGCATTTGTTGTCTGTACACTAAGTTCATCCTATCAGAATACATCTTTTCCAAGCCACAAGTGAGAGTGACTCACAGCTTAAGTTTATGAGGTCACAATATTTATATAAAGAAAAAAAATCTCAATAAAATACAAAATATCAAAAACTTCGTGGTCAGTGCTTGTATACTAAATAAGCTATTAAATGTTTCATTTCTGGATAAGCTGGACTTCAGTTTTAACAGTCTGATTGTCTTGGTACCCTTCCTCATCTGAGTCTTCACCAAATGGTTAAAAGTGTCTAATTGCTTCAGGAGAGCAGGATCAATTATGGGTTTCATTTCTGAGTACTGTTAATCGTAGATAACATTATTCAAGTGTAAAGGTAAGGTCTTCTAAAACTTCACTCTAAGTCAAGATAAGGGTTTCCACTCTATGGACTCAGCTATCATTGTGAATACTTTACCACTGGTTAAATTGCAAATGCTGGTGAGAAAATCTTGTTTGTTAACTGAAACAATTCATTATAAACAGAAACTCTAAATTAGCTAACAAAATGTTCTGGGAAATCTGGATCCAAAATTTATCAGCCTCTCCTTTTATCAAAATCTGTCCATGAATCATAACCTTGACTCTAAGAGTAAAAAAGTTTAGCTAAGTTTAACTTTGGTGCTCATCATTGTAATAATTTCTCTTCCTTTGCAGGTCTATTTGGCAAGTATTTTACGCATAATGGAGCTGAAAGAAAATAAACAACTCAAAATTATTTATTAGGGGATTTAAATAACCCAAATTTTTGCAAGGCTCACTCCCAAAGGTTGTGACTTGTAAGTAAATGACAAATTACAGTAATAAATAATGCAGCCTGATAGAGGAACTTAAAATTTAATGGTATGAAAACAGATGCAACTTTCTCAACAAATTGACAAATATGTAATGTACTACCTATTTCTTCAACTTTGTGTTTAGTCTATTCACTTTCCTTTATATTTGATTTAAGCTATCCTCTTGAATCAGCTTGCAGACTTAGAAAACCCCAGAACCACAAAACCCAAAACAAACAAACAGAAACTCTGCTTTTTTTTCTTGTTCCATTGTCAAAGCGGACATTTTAAAGATTCAGCAACTGGCCTAATCATAATCAAGAAAGAAAAAGAAATGAAGTCAGAAATTATTCAAGTAATGTGGAATGTGTTTATGGGTGGCTCTACGTCTTAGATTTTGATCTTGGAAAATGCTAGATCTTTGCACATGCAATTATAGTGACAGGATAAAGAAACACGGATAACAGACAGGACTTCATGCAATGACAGAGAAAAGAACCATCTGAAAAACTCAAAAATACCCCAGACTACTAACGCAACCTGTACACAACCTGTACACAGAGCTGAACCTTCTTGTGTGTGACACTTGATTGCTGAAGTGAAAATGACTGCTGAAACATTACACAAGAGAGACTTCTTACAGCCTGCCTCTGCATTAAAAAAAAAAAATCATCACATTGCTCCAGCTAACCTGCATAACAAATTATCTTATCTTTACAGTGGGGAAATACCAATTTCTTTTTTTTTTTTTTTACTTTGTAAAGTATTAAAGAATAGAGCTATCACAGCTGGCAACAATGGTGAGAAAGTATGCAAAAAGAGAGTTGAAATACATTTAAGAAAATTAAATTATAAAACTGCAGCAGGAGGAAGCATTTCCTGCAAAGAAGCATTTGTTGAAATGCTGCACACAAAAAGGCTCTTTCTGAGCATCAGCAAAGTACCTTTACTGGTGGACGTACTTAATGGCTTTTTTACACTAAGTCACAACTTAAATGTTTCAATACGAAAAGGTAAAATGGTTTGCTTAAAAACTGACCTTCCAGATTTTCAATTCTCTCAATGTTGTTCAAAGCTACGTTTAAATATTCCAGCTTCTTTAGTTTGCCAACATTTTCTGTAACAAAAAATAGACTTCTTATTTCAGTTTTCTTCATTGGAAAGGGCATTATCATTTTACTTGCTCACTTCAACTAAACAATGAAGCAGAAACATAGGAAGGACAAATCAGAATATATATCAGATTAATGGGCATTAATATTTTAATATTAATAAAAAGACAAAACCAAAATGTTATCTGAAAACACTAATTAAAAAAGTAAAAAGAAATAAGGAAGGTTATAAACACATTTTTTATCACAAATCCATAAAACAAGTACATAATGCAAGAGGACTGGCCAAAAAGTATGGTGAAACATTCCATTTGTCATGAAACTCAGAAGAGATCAGGCCATACTTAGTCAAGCTTTATAAAATCAGAATTTTACACTCACTCATATAGAAAAGATTGGCTTCTTTAGTATATGTTTACTTTTTAAAGGTCTTTTATCTATAGGGTTAATACAAGAAATGTCTTCTCCCTTTCTAAAATTTTTGCAAATAAGGTTTTATATGGCTTCAGTATGAACAAAACAAAGCTACACACCCACACACACCCTCCTAATTGGAAGCTAACCTGTATCATTTTCACCATGAACTACTGAAAACAGCAGGTTTGCAATGTGTGGGGTTGTGTCAGAATGGCTAGCAGTTCCTTCCTTGAATACACAGTGGGGCAAAAGAGAGAATAGGGTAGCAACAATCTTCTTCAGTCTCAACAATGTCAGAAAAATGCAAATACAACTTGACATACATGACACGCAGGTCAGAGACACAAATCTGAGACAAGATACAGAGTATAACTTGTGTCGCAGTTTACCAATTTCTCGCCAATCACCCGAACTTTCAAAGATCTGACTGGAAAACCTACCCAATGAAGTCATAAAGTTTACCTCAAACTCTAATTCACAAGCTGCACTGATGAACTGCTATACAAACTGTCCCTGCAGTTCTTCAAACAAAGAAATTCAAGCAGAGGGAGCTTCATCTAACCAACACAGATCATGTTTACAGCTAAGTTAGTTGTCTCGGCTTCTCTATAATCAATAAAGAGAAATAGGTTCTTCAAGGTGCAATTTGTCTTATTTTAAATTGGCTGTCTAGAACCAGTGATCCAAACCACGCTCAAAAATATGCCTTTTCTTCGTCAGTGGTTATAAAGCGAGGCTACAGTAACTGCCTAAGACACAGAGGTCTAAAAGTTTGGTGATATGAATCCTGCCACTTAGTTTACTAAGACCTTGCAGAGTTATTTTCTTCATAATTCACAAACATGATGAAATTAATTGCTCAGCAAGGACCTGTGCAGCTTACATTGGCTGTTCATTTTTCTTACGTATTTCTGTAACGGCAGTGCCTGTAGAGATGAAGATGTGAGAGAGACAAATGTTGAAGCCAGTGGCATCTTGCAGGTTTTTTTCTATTTATAGAAAAGAAAAGAACCAGGACTCATCCATACAGTGGATGTCTTACAACTTTCCATCTGATTAGTAGGCAAGTCTGACCTTGAGGGCTGCATAAAGTTTTTCTTCAAGAGGAGAAAAGACACATCCCAATAGAGTCAATATAAAACATTCAGCTACAATATTTTGTGTGCTTGGAACTGCTGTGTGGTCCACCTGGACATGTTAGTATGCACTGGGAAGAATGACTTCTCAGATCATAATTTGTAACAAAACCCCTATTGGCAACCCTTTTGGTCACTACTTATATAGTGCTTTTTCTTTCTTTTTTTTTTTTTTGCATTTGTTACTAAGGCTCTATCTTGGAAAGCTGTTACGTTATACAAGAAGATATGAAGTAGGAAGTTGGACACTTTTCCAACTCCTACAGTTAGATTAAATTCAGGTAAAAATCGAATGTTTCAAAAATGCAATTGCTGAAAAAATCTTCATTTTTTAATTTCATGAATTGCTGAAAAATACGATATACTGTACTAACCTAAAGGAGGTATGAGTTTTGACAAAAGAACAAGATGAAGTCTCGTGCTTTATTAAGAACACAGTAACAGAGAAAAACAACTTATTTTAGTCACATTTTTGATGAGGCAGAGCAGCACACAGCAGTTTCAAAAACCTTATTCTCTCTGGGAGAAGATTCCTCCATTCTAAGAAATGCAGATGTTAGCAGTAAAGATACTGCCTAGGAGTTTCCTGGTGAGACCCTCCAGAGGATTTAAAGCCTTTGCCTACAAGTCCCGAACACACAATTTTACCCTAAAACTAGATTTTTTTTTTCTTCTTCCTAAGGAACTTCAAAGAAATATGCTAATATAATTCCTGAGCACTTCTGACTTTCCATTCTTCATCTACACACTATCTGTAGAGTCTAAGCTTTTCCAGCCCAAGGCCTGATGTCATATCATTCTGTAGAGAGCCTACCAAACATGTGAACCTATACCTCAAAACACAGACCATATAAAATTATACCTTCTCCTGTGGTGCAGGAAGACCATTGAGATTTCGCTGTAAAAAGTTGTCTTTATGCACAAAAGCAAGTATTTTATCCGAATGAAAAATATTCCAATATTAACAAAAAATACCGTATGTATAAAAACTGAATTTAAAAATGAGTATAAGAGCTAGTACTATGATATCACAGTCCATGGTATATGCTAAACTGTTTGTCTCCCTGTTTGGCACAAAGACAGAATATTTAAGTTATATCTTGATTTATAAGATTTTAATCAATAAAAGGTGTTCTACACTCATATTCTAGTGACTTATATCTCAGTACTATCTTTTTCATTTAAAATTTCTCTTGCAAATTTCTGAGCTTCCTAGAAATCTGCTAAAGAGACAGGGAAAGGAAATCTTATAGGAGCAGATCCACAAAAAACTTACTCACTCTACATTCCCTTAAAGTATGACACAACAGATATTTTTTTCTGATTTCAAAATTAATGTAAATCCATTTTAAAAGAAACATATCCAGAAAACACTTACCAATTTTTGGAATTAGATTATTCTGAAGATAAAGAATTTTTAAATCTCGACACCATTTGTCAAGATACTCTAGTTTTTCTATTTCCTGTTGATGTAAAGAGATTTCTTCCAGTGAAAAAATTTCACAGTTGTTATGTTCTGCACGTCTTCTAACAAGATCTTCAGTGACTGAAAGAAACATTAGAGGTCATATCTCCCTTTATTCATTTTCCTCCAACTCATGAACAACTTATAAAATCATTCAAACGTTTTGTTCCATCATACCAAATACATATCTGGTAGGAACACAAAAATAAAATCTGCTAGAAAATCTGACATCAAGTGCCAAGTAACTTCAACCCACTCTGCCACAGTAAACATTGTTTGTGAAACACACATCACCTGTAACATTTACAAAAATCTGTATGAAAATTGCTGAGTGTTCCATAAGAGTATGATACAACCGTTGCAGAAATTAATCCAGCATCTATTATTTTCAGCATAGCTCAAGTTGCAGATTGATTCAGGTAGACAAGCAATGAAGTGATTTATGCTCTTTTACTTCTTGATGACAGATGTTCACATCACACAGTGAGGGGCAAAGAGTAAACTAGCTACAGTATGTCATCGTATTCTTCTGCCAGCACAGCGTGCACAGAAATAAGCAGGATGAATGCTGAAGGTAGGCAGATATTTTTGTACTTTTTCAGTGCTTGAGGCAAAGCTGTAACTAATTCATGCTCATAAATGTTTATGTTAGAATGAAATTTAATCGTGAGTATTTCTTAAGTACTACCAGGTCATTAGCAGCCAGCATAGGAGTTTCAGTGGCTGAAAGATACCAGAGACCTGGGTTCAGAGATTTCACATGGTAATATTTAATGCCAGGCATTCTTTCAAACAGTGAAAAGGCTCTGTATAATGAAGGTAAAGAAATTCTATGAGAACCAGTGGCCACTCTTGAGCTAGATGTTATTACTTTGTTTCCAGCCCACTACACCAAAAAAGCACTAGCATTTTCCTCTCCTTGACAAACTGTGAACAACAGTGAAGTACTGATTAAAAAAACAGGGTTTTATCAAATTAGCATAGGTATTTTCATGATTGTTAATGCCAAAAAAAGACTAGCAAGCCTTTCAAAAAGACTCTGAAGAAAAATAAGTAAAAAGAAAAAATATAAATACAGAGAAAACAAGTTGTTCCTACCATGCATTAATTAAAAGTATTCTTTCATCGCTTCTTTGTCTCAGGGAGGTTTTGTGAAATCATCCAGTTTTATTAGTGGGCCTGGAATGGCCGCACACATTCACACGGACTGGTCTGCTACAAACTGGGTGAACTACGTACCAGTACAGCCCAAACTCACATGTGTCAGTGCGACTCCGCTAGCTACAGCCTTTGGGAAAGAGATGAAACTGGTTTGGCGTATATTATATTATTTACAGATGACCAGGGTTAAATCTCGCTTCTGTTCAATAGTTTCACCTGACATGATTTACATACTTATATAATGGTGATACTGATATTGATATAAGAGAGGATCCTGTCTGCACATAAAGCATATTGGGAAAAGTAAGTGTGTTTTTCTTTTTTAATCATGTTGGGCAGGTTTGCTGCATCTGAACAACCATCTTCCCTTCAACAGCCCATTGATTAAACCTGATTAAATTAATAGAGAAAACAGAAAAAAAAAGGCAATAACTGTGACTAAATATTTTAGCCTTCACAGAAAATATGAAAAACATTGGCATTTCTCATAAGTTACTTGGCAAATTTGCTGGAAATTTAAAAAAAAAGGCTTGCTTATGAATGCGTTTGACAAGTATTTCCAGTGCAAATAGGTATGTTTGAGCAAGAAAACAACAATATTCCACAGTCTGCATACATGCACATTGGAGACAACATTATGCTTTATTCCTTCTATACAAAAAGAAGTCATACAAACTATTCTGGACAGAGTTTTCTTATAGTCAGATTTCCCTTTGCTGATGAAAACAAAATGGAAGTGATTGCTGCAGTGATTATGCAGAAACGTCCACTTTCATTACCAGATGGTTTGCAAAGCAAAGACAATCATTCCCAATAGAAGCTACAGTGGAGCTTGAGAGACCTGTTTTGGGGACCTGCTGCAGGGAACTGAGTGAATATTTGACATTTTGTATGCTATCTACTTCATTTAAGAAAAACGAGGGAAACAAACTTGCAAGAGAAAACAACAAATTTTAAATAAAAGCTTTTCCAGGACATTGACAAAACACATCATAAGGTTACTTCTCACCGAGAAGTTCATGAACCTGATGATCTGATGTTGCAGTAATGGAGAATGGACTGGTGACCTGAGAGATCACAGCTACTCCCGTGTTCCCATGAACACAGGAGGAAGTAAGGAATGGCATCAATCAGCTGGAGATAACAACAGATCTTGAAGATCTTAGAGCTGGACTTCCAAAAATGACGTTTTACTCAAAAAGGAACAGATATGAAGGAAAGCATTAAAAAAATGGAAAGAATAAGCAGGTGGACAGCTGCAGGTATATCAAGAAACAGTGGGGGAACCTGCATTTCAGAAAAGTAAAGCATTCAACCATTATTTTAAGACTCAAATCCATACCATGCTGTTCAGGAGATTAAGCCATTCTCCTTCAGGCAGTGCCTGCTCAAAGCAGACATCTGCCAGCTTCATGCAGAGAGAAGGAGTTCCTTTCCAAAGCAGTATTTTAGCCCAGCAAGGGACTGGCAGTTCAGTGATGGTACACAATCAAAATAGACTACAGGGAAAATCACAGATGAAGGGAAATCCTCAGTAGCTTTTTTCCTGAGTGATATGTATGAGCACTCAGTCTTTTAGGTCATACTGCTTCATCTCTAAAAGATTACGGATTCATAAGCAATAGTATCGTGTATTTCAACCTCATTCAGGGTTTTTTATGTCTCTGAAAAAGCATCTACATTGGCTATTACTACCTAAAAAAATAAATTATCATGTGGTGCTGAAAATTTATAACTGCAGGGGAAGGGCAGCACTGACAGCTCTAGACCCAGACACAAGCCATCCTATCAAGCATCTCCCCATGCTGGGGGCTGCCCCACACATGGAGGGGTCCCTGCCTGGGCTATCCCCACTGCTGGGCCTCTCGGGGGCTGTTTCAGGAGGCAAGTGCACCCCTGTGCTCTGCTTGGTGAAATAAAATGGGTTGTTATGCCCAGGGAGGAGGGAGACCAGATAATCCAGCCGGGTGAGGAGAGCAAAGGGAGGCAAGTAGGGAGAGGGCTGCCAAGGGGTGTGGGGATGGCAGGAAAGGGGGGCAAGTGTGGGGAGAGGGAACATAGTGGCCAGGGAGAGGGGCACGTCCTGGTGAAGAGGGAAGGGGCCCCGGGAAAGCAGCTCTGGGCGACACTCACTCCGCACCATGGCCGCTTTCAGCTTGCCGCCGCCGCCATTACCGGACGCCGCCGTGCTGCCATGGCAACGGGGCCGGACGGCCCCGGGCGCTGCCGTGAGCGGCCGCGCTGCTCCGGGCCTCCGCCGCCCGGCGCGCGGCTCGGCTTTGTGTTTTCTCTGTACCCGCTTCCACTTGTCCTTAGGCCAGAGCAGCCGGAAGCGCCTGTGTGCCTGCCCATGAAGCAAAATGGCTTTTGTATAGTCCAGAAGTAGGAGTTCTACTGCTCTGGCTGCGGCCGACCCCTTTCTTTGGCTGGGCAAGCATATGTGAAATGCCTCTTCCTCAGGCATGTATCCTTCACTATCCTTTGTGTCATACTTTTGTCCTCTTCCTGCGTATTCATCAGCTAGTTTGCATAACCCGTTTTAGGCTGAAAGCATGTTTTCCATTGTCTATGGAAGTGGCCTGTTCCTGTGATTCATAGAATCATGGAATAATTTAGGTTGGAAAAGACCTTTAACATCAAGTCCAACCGTTAACCTAGCACTGTCAAGTCCACCATGTCCCTAAGCACCACATCCACATGTTTTTTTGAACACTTCCAGAGATGGTGACTCAACCCCCTCCCTGGGCAGCCTGTTCCAATGCTTGACCACCCTCTCGGTAAAGAAATTTTTCCTAATATCCAATCTAAACCTTCCCTGGTGCAACTTGAGGCCACTTCCTCTCGTCCTATCGCTGGTTACTTGGGACAAGAGACCAACATCCTCGTCGCCACAACCCCCTTTCAGGTAGTTGTAGAGAGCGATAAGGTCTCCTCTCAGCCTCCTCTTCTCCAGACTAAACAACCCCAGTTCCCTCAGCTGTTCCTCATAAGACTTGTGCTCCAGACCCCACACCAGCTTCATTGCTCTTCTCTGGACACGCTCCAGCACCTCAACATCCTTCTTGTAGTGAGGGGCCCAACACTGAACACAGGATTCAAGGTGTGGCCTCACCAGTGCCGAGTACAGGGGCACGATCACTTCCCTACTCCTGCTGGCCACACTAGTGCTGATACAGGCCAGGACGCTGTTGGCCTTCTTGGCCACCTGGGCACACTGCCGGCTCATGTTCAGCCGGCTGCCAACCAGCACCCCAGCCCCTTTCGAGTACGTTTTCTCACAGGGAATGCTCCTGTCCTCCACCTTTTACCTGGGAGATTCTCCCAGCAGGTCACTGCTCAAAATATCTCTTACCACTATATGTAACTCATAGATCAGGTTGAACAGCAGCCTGAAATTTGTTTTGCTATGAACATGGATATTATGCCCTCCTGCAGGTTTCTGTGGACTCTCTCGTGCCATTACAGCACTATAACTTCACCCTCAGTGAAATTACCTTCTAAACAAATCTAATGAGTAAGAGTTATGGCTGGAGGCCTCAGGTAGCTGCTCAGGCAGTTACAGAAATTCTCATGTCTGATATTTTCTATTTTGCAGTTAATGTAATGATGTAGCATTTCTTCAAGTACTTGATTAAACAGTTTCCCAATTGGCAAACTTATGGAACACTAAATCTCAAAGAAACTGGATGGGACTACACGTTTCAAGACATCACTAATGAGCTTTATGGAGTCCTTCATCCAATCCTGACCTGCTGACCACCAGTTTGAGTTCAGTCCAGTTGAGCAGTGGAGAAGTAGTCCAATGAAGTGTACGTTTGATCACAAGGTAATGAATTTTTTCATACTTAGATTAAAACTCTTATTTTCTTCTTTGTATGTTCATATATCCTGTTCATCACCATGTCATACCTTGATCACAACCTTGTAACAGCCCTCATCGACGACTCCAAAATTTCAGTTACAGAACACAAACTGGCAGAATTGTCACTGGATCAAAGTGGAAACATCAGGAAAGGCAGTACGTATTTCATACCTCTTTGTTAACACAGGTCTTCATTAACCTAAAGGTCTAACCAAACCTAAAGATCATCTTACACTAACAGGAGATTCACATGTAAGTTTAAGTAAGGCTCCAGGGTGTTTTTTAACTGATCAATTTAATTTATTAAGTCATTTACCTCTGATGAAAAACATGGAACTCCCCACAGCCACTCTGCAACTTTCTAATTTATTTATTATTTATTATTATTTATTTATTATTTATCCTCTATTTAGAGGATAGGAGAAAGGAAGTGTCATTGAGTTAAACCTGCTAACTTTTGTGGATACAATGAGACACAAAGGAGCAGAAGTTGTTTATGCACATTAGTTTAACTCCATGGTATTTGTCCAAGTCTGTCTGACAGGGTAAGTAACATATCCAAGCTGTGGACAGGGGTGTTTACACAGCTGGTGGGACGGCACCACCCTGTGACCCAAGGCCACTCCGCACAGATTAAAGAAGGGCCACTAGCAGAACCTTCTGCTACCTACCCATTTATTTCATATTAAATTGCAGGACTCTTCAAATAACGACTTTTATAGCTGCGTCTTTTGCTAGTACTATTAATTCTTTACATGAGAGCATAGCTTGTAATCAGGGTAACCAATTTCAAGAAGAAGAAAAAAATCTTGTTCTTGCTGTGTCTAGTGTTATAATTGCTGTGTCTACCTTGTATTGCACAGAAATACCTATGTTATTTTGTTATGCTAAAACGAGGGGTTTTTTGCACACCTTTTGCAGAGATTCCATATGATAGTTCTGAAAAAAGAAATATAAAATCCACAATTAATTAAATTGCAATATACTAAGGTGTGGTAGGTTGACCTTGGCTAGCTGACAGGTGCCCACCTAGCCACTTTCTTACTCCCCCTCCTCAACAGGATGGAGGGAGAAAATATGACAAAAAGCTCATGGATAGAGATAAGGACAGGGAGATCACACAGCAATTACCATCATGGGCAAAACAGTCTCAACTTGGGGAAATTAATTTAATTTATTGCCAATTAAACAGAGTAGGTTAATGAGAAGTAAAACCACCTTCCCTCCACCTCTGCCTTCTTTACAGCTCAACTTCACTCCAAGTTCTTGTACCTGTATGTCCTGATTTAAATGACAGTTTGTTATAATCAGTATATATATAGGTCCTGGCTTGCCAAATTTAGTTAAGCTGTAGGACTACTTGATTGAACAGGTAACCTCTCACTTGCAATGAGCATAGAAGAGGTATTCTCTGTATACCACTGATTGAAAAGCTCTTGGAGTGTGTTTGTTTTCCTCTGGTGAAGAACAGCTTTGTTTATGACTCAGGGCTAAACTATTCAGCAAGTCAGAAAGCAGTATTTTGGAGCGTACGTTTGCAACATGCTGGTCCTAACCTGGTGGCCTGGCACACATGGGGCAAAGCTAGATGCTGAAGTAGGATAATCTCACTGGTTTCTTTTCCCTCTTAAAACTGCAGGCTCTTCAGAACGAGGCTTATAATCCATGACCTTCATTTTATTTGGAATAAAGATATACCATCCTTGAGCATCCGGGGTGTTGCGCTAAGACCCTTGCATGCTCAAAATGTGAGACTGTCATTGCAATAGGGCTCTCCAAGTTGTGCCTTCTTGCCTCTAACTGCCACTATACTCAATTCAAACACTAGGAGGTCTGCCAGGTTGTCTCGGTGCCCTTGGGATACACTGAACTCCTGAACCCTGACACAATTTCAGGAACAAGTATCCTTGTTGAGCTTCACTTTCCCCACATAAAAATTCAGATAAGCCCAACTGTTTTTAGTCTTAGCAGCATATTAGACACATTTTACATACTCAGAATTTTCTGCTGTGTAAAAAGTGAAAGAACGATAACTCATAAATCCAGCACATACACACATGCTTGCAGCTTGGAGGCCTACATGTGAGCTGCTCTTACCATGTGCTTCATTGAACAAAATGTTTGCGGCTTATACAACATCAACACAATATAAATATAGAAAATTTGATGTTACTTGCATGTACAGTGGTGTGCAATTTCTCAAGAGACTTTTGCATTTATTTATTTTCAAATGAAATAAAAATTCTATCTTTACATATTTTGACCTTATTGTGTTCATTATTTTCATGCAGTTATTTTTCACTCAAATTATGTACTAAGAGCTTTAAATAGCACAAGCCTGAAATCTTAGCATGAAGTGATGTACACAACAGAGCTAATGTAATAAGCCACATTACAAACAGGATAATGGAGTTGAGAAAGAAGAAAAAGCATCCCATCTGGTATGCCTTCCCTGAAGAAATTCACTTTACTGCTTTAATACATTACAATTTTATTTGTTAAATGTGTAAAACAATGCAATATAAGATATATTTCTATGTATATCATGACAAAAATAAGCTTTATAGCATTATTATTACAGTGCATCAGAAGTATTTTGAATATGTACTCACTCCATCAGGATATACTCATGTAAATTGCTACAGCCCTAGCACATTGATGTCCATGGACAAATCTTGACTGTGAAAACGCTGCAGGTCAGAGTCTCAGCTGGTGGAAATCAGTTCATTGATACCCACTCAGAATCTGGACCTATGTCTTTCTATTTATTTCTTTTTAAATTATCATTATTAGTTTTGTTATTATTATTATTATTATCATCATCATCATCATCTGTTGGTAAGTTACATAGTAACTTAATATAACTTTCATGTTATAGGCTTTCATGTTCACTCCAAAGTACCAAATCCTCTCCCAAAGAGCACACAATCTACAGGGCAGGATATAAGCAGACAAATAACAAATCCATTTGAATATATGCAATACCTAATAATCAGCTTCAGTATTGACAACACCCTCAAATACAGGAAGAAATGCAAACAAGAACAACTTCACTTATATGTAAATGCCAGAGATAAGGAAATAAAAAAAGCAGCATAAGAAACCTTAAAAAAGAAATAATATAAAATGAAGTAAGTTTTCCTCAATGTATATTAAAATCTACAAAGAGGTTTACAAAACACTGCAGCTAACTCACAAAAAAATACAGCAAAGAGCAAATTCTGTAGAACTGGACTAAATGTCCACACCTGTATTCTGTACCACTGTGGTTTATTCCACATAATTTAACTAAAACCTGTTAATCTTTGTATGGTTTGGCTTCTATGAGTAATGCTTTCAGGACAAATACAAAACAGACTTGCTCACAGACTAGGAACATTATAAGCTAAGCCATAAATATTATTGTTCTTGCTACTGTTCCCTTCAGCACAAAACATTCACACTATTAAGCACTATGTGATATATACTCAGGAATGACCCTGAAATTCAGCTGAACACAGCAAGAAATGGAAGAGTATAAGACAAAGTATAAGACAACAAAATAATAGTAATAGAAGGTATGTGATAATGTACATGGGGTTATAAATCTGTATCTTGAAATTCTTCTTTGATTCTCTTTTTCTAAATAAGGTGCTATATTAAAGCAGAGCAAGAGTTTAATCACTGGGGACAGAAACATAAAATTCTAGCAGTCCTCTCTGTTCGTAGCTGTGTCAGTTACTCATTAATCAACAAGTGGTTTTACTTCGCTAGAACTACAGTTCACCGTTAACCTGGGCTTGATATACTAGTTAACAGAAGCTGCAAATACTAATTACTTCTGAGAGTCTGGATTTTAACATTTTCGTTAGAAAATGTTGTCTTCAGTTTTTCATCCGACAGATTCTGGCTTTCATTTTTCATCCAAGAGGGTTGAACATAACATTTCGTTGTGCCTCTTCTCAGAGAAACAATACAGAGCTTGCGTTTATGTCCATAGGAATATATGGAAGGGAACTGCCAAAGCCAGCCAGTCTGGTAACTGAATAGAACTTTGTTAATTCAACATTAATGAATATCATGGAGGGCAGATCTTAACAGATCCCGAGTATTTATAGCCCTTGAATTTAATTTGCCAAATTGTCCCAGAACTTCCCTCTCTCCAGATCAGAACATTTCTAATTTCCAGTTTAAATTTATTCATAGACATATTATAGCAATGAATTTTAGACCAAATTTTTGGCAAGCTAAATCAGCTTTTTCTTCACTAGTTATTGTACTTGCACTAACTAGTTTACCGTGAATTAAGGTTTTTCTAGTTTTCAGCACGATCGCTTTGGTGACTGCAGGGTAATTGCAATCTTACTTTCACTCAGTATAGGATTTCATTTTCCAGATTATTCTTCCAGGAGATTATTTAAACACTAAAGTTCTTTATAATCCATTAGTTTTAAAAGTGCATTTAGTAAAGGACCTGTTATAAGTAGCAATAAAATAAGTAACAAGGTATTTATATGTATTACACAATGATATTTACTCTTAGTGTTCTCTATAGTTAAAGCAAATAAAGAAGCAGAATTATTTAATACCGACAAAATTACTCAAGTGTATTAGCTACAAGTAAATAGGAGGATTAGTATTATAACTAAGATTGTAGTTACGTAATACATCAGTTTTATGAAGAAGAACATTCTATTGTCATCATTTCTTGAAACTATAAAACCTGGTCTTATTACATCAGATCATCTGTCTTCATATAAGGTCAATTTAATGCACGGGAGAAAGTAAATTGCTATCCCAATTTGGTAATTCGGGTGAAATTTCCCTCACTGAGCTCTTAATGTTGAGCTATTAATGCTTATCTTCAAAATATAACCAGCATATATTTACACTTTGAAATAGAAATGTACATTTTAACTTTAAGTACCCTTTTCCTCATTGCATCACTTGTTCAGATTTCTGATGATAGAAATACAGCTATAACCTGCTTGAGTTTCGCATTGATGCAGAGTTGAACAGACAGCGGTGTTCCGGTTTTGTCGATTCATTCTTCCACCAGAATCTTTCGTTTCTGCACTTCTGTTGCAGTTTTCACATCCCTGTCATTATGTGTGCCGGCCTGACTGTACCCCAGACCTAGCCAGACCCCAGGCAGACCTAGCCCTTCCACAGGCAGCGTTTCGTGTCCAATTTACCAGCTGGGGCTGTGCTAGCATTGCTTTTAGCACAACAAGGGACAAGTAGGCTAGAAGCAGCACTAGTTATAGAATGATTTGGTGGGCAATAGCATCCTCACTCATGACCATCATTTTGTTGCACGGGAAGATGAAATCCATGCTGTCCTAGCTAAACTGGCAAGGAGATATTTTAAGAAGCAGATTATTAATAGCTTAGAGTCACAAGATGACAGTTTTTGGCTACCCACAGGTTCTGTGTGTAATTTAGTCTTGGTAATAGCAAGGACTGAAGTTGAAAAACAGGGCTTAGTGTTTCCAAAGTAAAGTTAACAGGCGCAGGTCTCATATTTTTGTACCTGAATCCAGGTAATTCAGATTCATCATTGCTTATCTACGTCCTGATTCCTGGTTTTCTGAAGAGGACCCCATGCTTGTAGCACTTCCTTGACAAACTAAAAGAGGGTAGATTTTGACTAGATCTAAGGAAGAAATGTTTCACAATGAGGGTGGTGAAACCCTGGCACAGGTTGCCCAGAGAGGTGGTAGATGCCCCATCCCTGGCAACTTTCCAGGTCAGGTTGGATGGGTCTTTGAGCAACCTGATCGAGTTGAAGATGTCCCTGCTCATTGCAGAGGAGCTGGACTAGATGACCTTTAAAGGTCCCTTCCAGCCCAAACCATTCTATGATTCTATTACGAGAGACAAGAGGTACAGCAATCATTTTGCATGACTGCTTTCAGATAGTCACCAGGAAGTATGGCCTCACCCATAGTTTGACCAGAATAAAAATAAAACTAAAATGAATTGCATTTTGAAGGAAGAACACTAACAATTCTCTCTTTTTTTTTTTTTCCCCCACAGAAACATGTGTAATGACAGCCATAAGGAGGTATCCAGTAGTCTGATGCTGAAGAGCTGAAGAAAATAAATCTGAGGAGGAAAAATTAAAACTGTTAGTGAACTCATTTCAAAATATATTTAAGTACCTACTCTGCCTTTAAGTTTTTACAAAAGGCAAGAGACAAGCTTGTTTTGAAATGCTGGGGGTCCTGTCTTGCAATACCCTGTGCCAGCCTGTATTTATTTCACTCCAGCTAGGCAATGAGTCCCAAGTTCTCCACTCCATCCTGTAGTACCTGCTTTGGTCGATATTGATACTGGCTTTCAAAATCAGAGTCAGCTTTAAAGCTCTGGTCTTGCAGCTCTTACATAGTTACACTGACTTTAAGAAGTTCCATATCTAGCGTCCACTGCTTGGCACATTGGATGAATAGGGTGTATTTTTCAACATAGGCTTTAGTAAGTCTGCAAAGTGATCAAATGCCTGCATACTCTTCTAAAATGCTTTGTTCTCAGGATGAAGTCAGCCCTTCATTTCTGAGGGCTGACTGAAAGGTTTTCCAGGTTGCATCTGCAGCTGTGCAGGTGCCTTTAGATCTCAGAAGCTGGACTGCACTCAAACAGTGAACTGATGAACAAAGGCCATTTTATCCACAGTACAAGGAACACAAAAGTGCTTAGTTCCTTCTTTGCATTTTTATCTTTTCAAAGTAAAGAGATAAAGGAAATAACAGAGCCAGGACTGGGATGGCCAGCTCCAAGTACAAATAAATCCGTGCTCTTGTTTTAAGGGTCCTGAGCTGCACCAAGGCTTAGAAATGCTTGATAAACAGAAACTAGAGACTGAGGATGATGCTTGAAGGAAAAAAATAGAGAAGAGAAGAACCTGTAAGTGTTTTCCAGATATTTTGGGCTGATACTTGTTGATGTATCCTTCAGTGGAGTAGTACCAAGCTAGAGCAGTACAGCACCTTGCCCTACTGTGCAGTTAAAACTTGGAAGAAGGAAAACTTGCTTTGCCCGTTACTGAAAAACATGTTTTGACTGTGCTGAGGCACAGCAGTTGTTTAACAGCTTACACTCTTTAGCAACTGTTGCCAAACAATAAAAAAATATTTCATCCAAATAAAATCAGAAGAGCTTTAGACAGCAAAGTGGAATAATTCACAGTAGAAACTGGCAAGGGTCCCACAGATAAACCTTTTAATGAAAAGTCCAGGGAACCTTTCTGGCATGCTTGAACACTGTTTCATAATAGGACTTACCCCAAAATATAAGGAATTCTTTCTAAAATTAAGTATATACTCACCAATTTTTTTTCCAATTATTTCCCAGGGGAAGAAAAATAAAGCATACATATTTGTATGTCCTGATTTAAACGACAGTTTGTTATAATCACTATACACATAGGTTCTGATTTTCCAGATTTAGTTAAGCTGTAGGACTACTTGATTGAACAGGTAACCTCTCACTTGCAATGAGCATAGAAGAGGTATTCTTCGTCTACCAGTAATTGAAAAGCTCTCGGAGAGTATTTGTTTTCCTCTGGTGAAGAACAGCTTTGTTTATGACTCAGGGCTAAACTATTCAGGAAGTCAGAAAGCAGTATTTTGGAGTGTGCGTTTGCAACACGCTGGTCCTAACCTGGTGGCCTTGATTTTATTTGGAATAAAGACATAGTGACAAAGAGTGATATACCATCCTTGAGCATCCGAGGTGTTGCGCTAAGACCTTTGCATGCTCAGAACATGAGACTGTCATTGCAATAGGGCTCTCCAAGTTGTGCCTTCTTGCCTCTAACTGCCACTATACTCAATTCAAACACTAGGAGGTCTGCCAGGTTGTCTCGGTGCCCTTGGGATACACTGAACTCCCGAACCCTGATGCAGTTTCAGAAACAAATGTCCTTGTTGAGCTTCACTTTCCCCAAATAAAAATTCAGATAAGCCCAACTGTTTTTAGTCTTAGCAGCATTTTAGACATATTTTACACACTCAGAAGAATTTTCTGCTGTGTAAAAAGTGAAAGAATGATCATAAATCCAGCACATAGACACATGCTTGCAGCATGGAGGCCTGTGTACGAGCTTGCTCTGAAGATATCATTCAGAACTTCTAAATATGTAAGTCTTTTTCCCCAGAAGGATTTAGAAGCTACAGCTCTGTGCAAAACTTTGAAATAAAACAATCTGAAACAGCAACATGAGCACCTTAAATCAACTCATCAGAGTGATTTAATACTTCTTTCTACGACCTTTACCAGAACAAGATAAGGCAAAAGCAAAGCTGCGTCCTGAACCTAATGGTGCATTGGGTTAGTGGAGCCAAGTCATATCAATTCTGTAGTCCCTGGAAGATGGTGATGTGGTTAGCATCATAGTTAGCTAGTTTTGTTTTTTCCAGGGGGAAAAAAAAAAAAACAGGTGGGTTTCATGGCCTGGGAATGGACTTCAGTGCAAGACTTGAAAGCATGTCTCTGGATTCATAATGTTATTATCTTTGCTCTGCCTCTGCATCTTCATGTTATGGCATATTGGTTTATGGTTATGGTTTATCTTCCTTTTCTGCTAACAAACAGGAGTTACAACATGTATTCCACATTATGAAAAGGCAGTTTTTCAAAATAAACGGAAAGTTTCTATGAATACAGATCAGTAACAGGAAAAGCCAAATCCTCCATCAATAATTTCAGATCATGTCTTCTATCTTTTAACATGGAAATGACAGAAGGAATGTCTCCTTCCCCTTCTTAATATAAAATTTCTATTTTCCTCTATCCATCACATGACACTGGATCCACTTACCAAAACTTAGTTGTTTTGAAGGATGTGTCAAGACTGAAGAAAGATGACACAGCAGCATCTTGGGACAAAAGAACTGTGAAATTTGAATGCAAAATCCTGTAACTGATTGAACATTACATTCTGTCCCTGTATGCCCACATACTGCTCTTATTAGCATCAATAAGAGCCATGGATATACATCCGAGGATGGATTTTGGTCCTCAGATGTAACTTACTTAGGAAAATATTGTGTGTTGAATATAAAGAAAGTCTGTACTTACAAACTAAAATTAGCAGCAACAAAGTGGCAGACAATCCTCCCAGAAAATATCTGAGAACATAACAATACCCATAAAGGTTAGAAAAAACCCAAGGGATGCATATTGGGTTAATAGGGGTGAAGCCTGAGTGGGAGGAGGAGAGAAGGTTCTGGTGGATGAACCATCTGCAGTTTGAAACTTTAAATTTACTTAAACTGTTGAGGATAATCTCCTGGAAAGAAAGACCTCAGCATTCCCAGACTGAGAGAAACACCCATATTTGTGACTTAGAAAGACGTGGATCCATTCTTATTCTTCTCAGCCCTTCAAAACTCCTGTCGAAATACACTTGATAAAGTACTTCTCATATCTGCGTACATATTTCTTATTTTTGTGCATATCCATACAGCTCAGGTATTTGTCTGCATCAACTATCATGTGAAAATGTATTTTCACACCAAGATATATGTAACTTTGAAAATGTGACCCTTAATTTATGTTTTATTCACCATTTGAAATAGAGTAAGCATTAATATCAGAAACAACAAATAAGAGAAATAAAAATTACCTTGTACATATCGAAATGAGTAAACACATGATCACTGCAACCATCTGAGAAAAGACATTTTGCACTGTCCTGGACTCTAAAACAAAAGTCAGGAAAATAATTGTCATGAGTTTTCAGGAAAGTAAATATATGACAGGAGGTGTTTGCAAAGGCTACCGTCAGTCTGTGAGGCCAGTCTCTTCAGTTGCTTTTTAAGAGAACTCGCCTAGAGTGATTCAAAGCAGAAACCTAATTTTCATGCTCTGGGTGTCTCTCAGGAGTCTTTTTCCCCCACGACCATAGAGACACTGTGCCCTGCATGCTCGCAGAAAACAAGCCTTTCTGAATAATTGGCCGTTTCAGTTTTTGTTCCCATGCCCTTTACTCCATTTCCTCAACTACACTTTTTTCTTTTTCCATTTATCACTGGAAATAAGAGAGGAAAAGATGTGAGCAGGGAGGAGTAAACAAGTAAATACCAATTTTAAGATTTTGTTATTTTTAATCAGTCATTTAAAATGTATGTTTCAGGAAATAGATTCTATTCTGCAAGGAGCCATATCAATACTTTTAATGTATTTTCTGTTCACTCTAAAAATAAGGCATATCAGAATAAGAATGTAACATACCTGCATTGCTCAAAGTCTCTTCATTTGCATTTATCATAAATGGAGAGTAGGATTTTGAAGCACAAAATGGTTTCTCAGGCTGAAGAAACTCATCATCTTTGGTGAGAGAGGCTCCATTAGATGCTGGAGTTTGCCTTTGTGGGACATGGCTATTATACTCAGAAGCAAAGTCTGAATCACCTACGAGAAGCACATGGAACTGAGATTGCACAAAAGAAGGGCTTTGAGACTTTGTGTTAATGAATTTGGCGGGGGGGGAATTAATTACTTAAATACAGGGAGGTTTCCAAATTGTTAGGGGTAAGGAATTGGCAGGTTCAATGTATGCAAGAGAAAATATGCAGAGTAAAGACAAAACTGCATAGAGGGTAACACAGTGAAGTTACTAAAACAGCCAGGTGAAAGCAGACAGTGCCAGATATTAATGACACCAGCACAAACATCACTAGTGATGACTCGGGATTCAAACTCAGTCTAAAAATGGCTCTTGGGCACAAAGGTCTTTGTGAGTCTGTGAGTGGACTCATGCTCTGTTTTAATGCCAGGACCTCAATTCACCACTTAAAATTCTGTTGTTCATCTACCCTTTATCTGCAGCTCTTGGCAGACAACCGCCGCAAAATCTATAGAAACAGATACCCAAGTCCCACTAAATATAGATTGTAATGTTGTAGCTCAATTACCTGGTACGCGGTCAGGGCTTACCAGTATCGCTCTGACTGGTGTCTAGTTCATTGCATCCATCAGGCCAAGGCTCGTCTACATGGGAGGAATCCATATCACTGAGGATGGAGCTGCTGAGCCATGAACTGGAGGCACTGAGATTGAACAAGCTGGCAAGAGAGCGACGGATTTTTTTCCTTCGCCTGAATACGCTAGAAAGAAAAGACACACTGTCAAGGAATAGAGTTAATTATTCTTCTTAAGCAGGGACAGAGCTCTAAAGCTTGCAGGACTGACATGAAAGAACCAGGTTCTGGCTGCTGTTCCTAGCTCTGTTGTTGACCTTGGGTGTGTCAGCAAGAATGATTGCAGCACTCAAAGAATGTATTAGCAGCATGGCAATATATCATGCTGTTGCGATACTGGATATTGTGATATCAAATGATACTACAGTTGTTAGGCTCTGATACTATTCTGAGCATCTCATGCTACCCAAGAGTTTCACCCTACCATAATCCCATTTGGTGCAGCCTGAATCCACTGTACTTCATCCTTTTTGAACGACATTTTACATACCTCCTAAACTGATGTTCTTTTGAAATCAAGAGAGATTTTTCCCTGAGTAAGAATTCCAGGATGTTAACCACAACACAGGACCAGACCTTTTTATTTTTATATATATACAAGCATATATACACACACACATTTTTCTTATTCCTTATCATGGTAACACCCCATTGGCAAAACGAGCTGTAGCTCTCCTTTTTCTGTATTGCACACAACCCCAATTACAGCAACAACTGTGTACTAAAGAGTTTTGGGGTTGTAAGATTAGACATGACTGGAAATCAAGTTATTTCAATCACTGCACTCTCTAAATTAAATCAGTTGAGATGTTCCCATTAAGAAGCAATGCTGACCTTATGCCAAGCAAAATGTAGACAGGCACACAGATACCTCCACATGAGTCCAGAGATGTGGAGGCAACAGCCAACATTGAGTAAAATCTGCATATAATTCACTTACCGAACTAAATTCTCTTTATATGTAACACTTGTCTGGGATGGTGTCAGTGTTATGTTGCCTTCTTCATCAGACAGAAAACTATCTTCTGTCAAAATGTAATAACCATTAGAAAGCAGTCGAGGGCTGCGGCGACATGTGGAAAGGAAGCCTGTCCGAGGATTTGTGGAGCAACACTCATAGGCAGGGTCATCATCCAAAAAGGCACAAGTGTAACTGAAAAGGAGAATTGAAACCCTCTAATTTAGTGAATGTCTAGACAGTGTAAATCCATGATTTAATAATAATAAATTTACATTACCAGCTGATGAGAACTCGTAATGACATAGATTTAAAATATGTGGGAAATAATATTACTTCTGGACGTAGGAGGTCTCAGCCAGCTAGAGTGTGCCTCCATCACACTTTCCAGAGCTTCAGATTACAGGAGGGCTTCATGCCAGGTGAAGCATTTCATGAACTCATGGAGCTAGCTTGAATTGAGAAGTGCATGGTGTATTTCTGTGGCAGTGCTCTTGGCCAAGGAGTCCTGCCAGATCTACACCTACATGGAGCTGTTACAGATGTTCCAGTATTTTGCTTCGCTGCGTCACTCTGCATGGCAGAAGCCTGCCTGCTTCTGAATCAGTCAGCATTTATTTGCTTTCCATAACCTAGCCATACTTAATGAAGAGTTAAGGGTACATGACTGAATTCTCACAAACCGCAGAATACCATGCAGCTATAACAAGATAGGATAAAGTCTACACATAGTGGTAACTTCATCCAGCACTGAAATACAATTGACATTGAGATAAAATACAGCGCAGAAAAATATACTATGTGGTATTTAAAATAGAAGTGAGCAGTGACAGAGGTGAAAGAATCTAAATGTTGTAGACATCCTACTTAGCTCAAATAAAATTGGATTTATGCTGAGTCCTTTCTCCTCAACACCTCTGAGTTCCAAGTGGCCATGCAGTGACATCCATAGAAAGAAAGGACGACACTGGGTTGATTGAGTGGCTGACATGGGTTTCAGTAGCAGGTTTAACTATCCCATATGGCGTGTCACAGAGGGATACGATAATTTCAGTGGAGAGGAAAACAAGTAGAACAGAGGTACTCCAAAACCTTGTAATTGTAAAGCCAGTGCCTCCAATCTCCATTAGTTGTTCTTATGAACTTCCATTTAAAGCAGTAATTAAATTAATATCAGCACCATAATTCTAACTGGCACAAAAAGGATTTTACAAAATCTCAAAAAAATAAAAATAAAACTAAACAAGTATAATTTTCCTCAATACCTTGGAAAAATATGTTGTGAGAGGCTGCGTCTATATTCTCCATTAAATGCTGTTGAACCTGCAGATGCAAAGACCAAATAAGAAGGAGTCGTTATCATATCTACTGACAGCTCAAAGAGTTGACAGGCCTTCACTGACAAGTACCTTGTGCATACCCAAAAGATCATAAAGAAGCTAAAAAAGAAAAGGAAACTAAGGGAGAGATTAGAGATAAAACAGATAAGAATGGAGGAAAGACAGAAAATGGAAGAATAGACATTATGGACACAAATGCAATAGCTGCAGCAATTTTAATGGTGTTTTCCCAAAAATCTGCTTCATGCCAAAACAGTACATGTACTGGCAATAGATACAGAATAGAATGGAAGGGCCACCGTTACCATTACAATATATTTTTCAGATGAAAACTACAGACATAGCACAACAGGCATAGGGATAGCAACAGTGACAAAGATTTGACAATAATACTGTGGCAGGAGACTAAGGAAATAGGATTTGTCTGGACAACCATGGCCCAAGTCTACAAAGTGCTGCCAGATGTTCAGCATCTGACAGAATCAATCTTACAAAATATGAGCAATGGCTATCCATGGGCAGAATTTATATCTGTTAGTACATGGACAGACAAAAGATATGATCTTTCCCCATATTACCTTACCTCTCCTGTATCTTTAGAGCATCGTGCTTACAAGACTGTTAGTAAATGTCCATCATTCACCCATCAGGGGAGATAGGTCTAAGACAATTTTTTTTATGTTCAATTATAAGCTGAGGCAAAGAAAAGACATGAAGTTCAGTATTTTTACTTTGGTAATCTCATTCATCCTCATTTGGAGCTCAGTTGCCAGTCACAGCCTGGATGTGAAGACTGACTGAGTCTTGGGACCAGGCAGGGTCACCAAAGAATGGAAGTAAAACCTTCCAGGGTATTTTTCACAAATCAATCCTATTACCCTACTGCCATACATACTGTTTCTTCTCCACTTTGAAAAAAAAACCTCAATATTTCACTTTACCATGAGAAAATTATCTTCTAATTCTGACAAAAACAACTTGGGGAGGAGGCAACTGGAAGAAACTTGGTAGAAGTACACAAGTCAAGTAGCATCAGTCAGATTGCTACACAGCAAGTGCAAGTTGCATCAAAAGTGAGACTGGTGGTGTATTTCATAGACTGACATGTTGTAGACGTATTTTTTACATATACAGTTAGCTTCTACAAGGATTTCTCTTATTTTAGGCAGAATCATGATTTTTAATTGTGCAAAAATATTATAGTCAAAATCAAGGAATTAATCCTAACTCTAAAAGAAAATACAAGAACTCGACAGGTGATTTGTAGATCTGGATATAAACTAAACTGGCAAAATCCCAAATCTGTCCACAACAGATTTTTTTTAGCAAAAGCTCTGATGAATGTGCACAAATTTACTTGCTCCTGGTGTTGATGCAACATGTGATATTCCATACATCTTGAAAAGGACTGTTTCAATCACCCTGGGATAACAGGTAATATAGATTATCTGTAAAAGGGTTTAAAAAAACCCAGATGTTTTATTATGTATTACTTGAAAATTAGGATGTGTAAGGTTGCATCATCATATATATCATATTATCAGTTATAATAAATTCTTGACTAGACAAAAGTTATTGATTGTAGAGCATATTCATTTGAAAAGCAACGTAGAAGTACACCTCAGCATCAATTATCATAGAATTATAGAATCATACAATGGTTTGGGCTGGAAGGGAGCTTTAAAAGTCATCTAGCCCAACCCCCCTGCAATGAGCAGGGACATCTTCAACTAGATCAGGTTGCTCACAGCCCCGTCCAACCTGACCTGGGATGTTGCCAGGGATGGGGCATCTGCCACCTCTCTGGGCAACATTTTCCACTGTTTCACCACCCTCATTGTGAAAAATTTCTTCCTTAGATCTAGTCAAAATCTGCCCTCTTCTAGTTTAAAACCATGACCCCTTGTCCTATCACAACAGGCCCTGCTGCAAAGTCCATCCCCATCTTTCTTAGAAGCCCCCTTGAAGTACTGGAAGGCTGCAACAAGGTCTCCCCAGAGCCTTCTCTTCTCCAGGCTGAACAAACCCGACTCTCTCAGCCTGTCCTCACAGCAGAGCTGTTCCATCCCTCTGATCATTTTCGTGGCCTCCTCTGGACACGTTCCAACAGATCCATGTCTTTCCTGTGCTGAGGGCTCCAGAGCTGGACGCAGGACTCCAGGTGGGGTCTCACCAGAGCAGAGCAGAGGGGCAGAATCCCCTCCCTCAGCCTGCTGGCCACGCTGCTTTGGATGCAGCCCAGGAGACAGTTGGCCTTCTGGGCTGTGAGCGCACATTGCTGGCTCATGTCCAGCTTTTCATCCACCAGTATCCCCAAGTCCTTCTTGGCAGAGCTGCTCTCCATCCCTTCATCCCCCAGCCTGTACTGATACCGGGGGTTGCCCTGACCCAGGGGCAGGACCCTGCACTTGGCCTTGTTGAACCTCATGACGTTCACACAGCCCATTCCTGCAGCTTGTCCAGGTCCCTCTGGATGCCATCCCGTCCCTCAGGTGTGTCAACCACACCACTCAGCTTGGTGTGGTCTGCAAACTTGCTGAGGGTGCACTACTTTGATTATACCTACTACAATTCTTTAATAATCTGAGAGTGAAACTTTCCAGCAACTGAAACCCAGAACATTGTACTGCAAGTGATTTTCTCAGTTACGATAATATAAAGTAGCAACTGCTAAAAAAGAGTAGCTTTTAAGAATAGTAGTTTACATCTGGGTAGTGCTTTCATTAGAAAGTGTTGACACATACTGATCAAAGTGGCAGAACAAACCTCAGTCCTTCCGTTATTAATTCAAATTGTCTCATCAATTTGCAAAATACTGCAGGAGTCCTGTTTATCTGCCATCTTCCACAGAAATAAAATTGAAAGTAAAATACAGTATATACACATATTTGTAACAGAAAGTGAGAAATATACATATGTAAGCATATTACTGGGGATGCTTTCTCTCTTTTGAAGAACAGTTAACGAGCAGTTGTACTTTGCTTTTAACCTTTCTTAAAGTAATGATAATATCAAGCTTCTGTAAACAGTCATAGAACAGGCAGACCAATGGATTTTTTTGCTACCCTTGATCATGAAAATTTTTGTCTCATGCATTAATGAAGAGGGTTCCTGAAAATCATAATTCAATCAATGCTAGAGAAAGCACTGTTGTAGGCAATGCTGCACAGTGTTCTGCTTTCAGGTAATATTCAATTCCCTTTCTGGGCTATTAATAGTGTGAGAAGCTATAGTAACAATATAAGCAAGCCAAAACAAAGCATCTCAACCACCACTGCACAATGAATCAGTAATATCTGTAATCCACAAAAGGAGCATCAGTACAGGACCTTTAAACTATGGCACGAGAAAAGGCCAACAGCTTTAAGAAATTTCGCTAAAAGTGAATCTGAGGTGAATGCAGCAATATTTTATGTCAAGAATTCAAATAAAAGTTTAAAGCAACAACCCCCCTTGAATTCCAAAATGATTGAAAGCTCATGTCATAATATAAAGAAAAGTCACTGTCCAAAGCAGTCGGTTTTAACCACCTTTCCCTCCAAAAATAAAACTGATTTTTAAGCCAATGATGCACTCAGTTAGCAGCCAGAAATCCTCTGTCAGTGTTTACATTCTAAATATTTACATTAGCATGTACCAAAAATACAGTGCTAACTATTAAAATAGCTGAAGCCTGGGCAACCAGCTTTATTCTACTGTAGATACCACACACAAGTGTCTACAAAGATTGCTTTATCTGTTCACACATACCAGTCATTTTTGAAGAGCAGTCTAGTCTTTTCTCTCTGCAGGTAATGATAACAACATTCACAAACCCACAAAACTTCCTGAAGAGCAGTATATAAACGAATCCAAATCGTAGTTATTCCTCAGCTAACAAATCTATTATGAGATAAATGCGTGTAAAATCTTCCAAACCTGGAAAATCCATTTCACTATTAACACATGCATGCAAAAAAGTTTCTCATCATCGAGACGAGAGCCTCGGAGACGTGAAGTGGAGGGTGCTCCTTCTGCAGCTTCCAGGAAGAGATCAGCCCCGGGTCTTCGGAAAGGCAGGTCTGTGAGTCCCCTGTTTCCTTTTGAAAAGAGCCCGTGCAATCAGCGGCACAGAGGCAGAATGAGGTCATGCTTCCTGTAAAGTAGCCTCACATCAGAAGCATTCATTTTGAAGAGCAAACTGAAGATTAAGATTAGCTCAATGAACGCTCTCGCCGGCTCTTGAGAAAGAGACGATCCACTATGAATAATGCTTCGCTCCAATTACGATATGGAGGACAAGACAGAACCTTTTCTCATAAAGAAAAGTGACACAGATTTTTGTTTCAGCTTTACTTTTCTACCTCACTCAGAAAACTTTAATATGGTATGTCCAAATCACTCCACTTGTTGAAATACTTGTGAGCCTGACGGGCTTTGATGTAGGAAAACAATCCAGCTACCAAAAAAACCCCGTATATAGCAACAAGGCATTCTGCAAAAGCACTATTATGCAGAAGATGCATTTGCTGAGAGTTCAGAGTTGTTTAAGGTTCACAGTCAAAAACATTACTGCAAATATATATCATGCAATGTTAAGATAAATTCCTTTGAAAGGAGAAAGGAATGAAGACATTTGTAAACATATTCATTGTTCCACTCCATGTTTCATACTATGTAAGGTACCAATTCATCATACCTTAAAGTATACAAAAATAAAGTCAAATCCACGTAAGAGAAATGGACCCTGAATAAGATGTCCTGGCAATCAACATGATTTAGCTGTAGAACTATTACACACAAAAGTAATATAAATTAGCTGCTTGACACTGAAGAATTATAAAACCTTAGGGAGCAAAACTTCATCTCTATACGAATCGTTAAAATATGCCAGTAGGTATCGCTCCTGATGTCTGTATGTATCACTGAAAAAAAGAAAGCATAAATCCAGTAAAGATGATTGATTTGATTTAATGATTTATTTCCCCCCCCGGAGAAGGAAAAATACTTCCACTGATAACAAAGGAATGTAAAATTCTCACCTCACAGAAAAGGAAACAAAATAGGAATTAGGCAATTAGGAAGTTACAATAGAGCTTCTGTTTGGGAGCTAAACTGAAATGAACATTTTAAGGTCCTTTTGCTCAAACGTGAAAACACGGGGCCATGTTCGTTCTTGACATCACTTCTTTTAATTTAGTAGAATTATGCCAATGAGGAAATTTCGTCCAACACTGTTTCCATGGATGCATGGACTTCATCACAGAAGGATTTCCCAGGGTACCCTGTCTCTCTACAGGCCATGGACATAAATTCCCAATGGTCTTTTAAACTAGGTCACCTACTCAAGAATTTCTATACATACTTTGATTTACAGCACAGGTTACTTCTTGGGAGTATTTTTGATTTCTTTTCGTATTCTTCTCAACAGAAAGCAGTTCTGAGCTTGGGCTGCTTTTTTGAGGGACATTGGCCTTTCATGTTTGTGTATATAGTTAAAATATATTGTGTCTATATTATATTTAGTGTGTCTATATCACATTTAGACTTAGAGGTGTTTTCTTTTTTAATTGCTATCATTCATATCTGAAACTCACTGTTCAACAAGCTTTTGATGCATAATCTTTGTGCATTAGTGAAGATTTTATAGCCTATAGTTTATCTATACACACACACAAAGGTTTTTTTTGTAGCCCTCCTTGTTGCCCCCACCCCAAGCCCCATCTCAACCATCAGATTTCAAATTCTAGGAAATGAATACACCAAGCTTGCTGTGCAGTAGTTTTATGCCTGTTACATACATTACAAGTTCAGCCCACAAAAGGAAGGAAATGAGAAATTACGATATAAATACCACATCTTTCTGCTCTTCTCCCAGGCTTACTCTGGGCAACACTGCAAATGAAGGAGAAAGCGTATTTCCACTGGAAAACAGATTGTGCTGGGTCTGGCAGTCCAAGAGGGGTGAGGCTGGGGCAAGTTCATGCCTGAGGTCCCACCAGCATCGAGCCTGAGCACGTACACCTGGTAGGCACACACAGAGCACACGTATACACCATATATATACGTACCTACACAGCTGGCAACACAGACAACAGACAGACATACAGAGCACGCACACAGACACCGTTCTTCTCGCCTCTCTGGCTGAACAGGATGGAGGTCCACTGTGGGAATATACAGATATCAACACATCTGTACAAGCTGCATCCCTCCAGATAGTCCACCCAGTAACTTCCCCAAGATCCCAGTCTCCCCAGTTGCTGGCACCTGGATGTATGAGCCCTCAAGGTCACAGCTCTACTCCAGTTGCTGGTACAGACCTTCACACACACACACAGAGCTGGTTGGGACTCCCCTGGTCCTCAGCACCTCACTCCCTACATCATCGCCCTTAGAGACACCCCTGGCCACAATATGTCCCACGCCCCCATGCGGCAACCCCTCTCAGTCCCAAAGGCGCTCTGGTCTTGACTCATCTGGGTGGGTTTCATGTCTGGACACTGGGGCTAAGGATCCTCTGGGACAGCCCTGGGAGGGGCCCGGACAGGGTGTCCCATCCTCTGAGTTCATAATTTGGGTTCCCACCTGCCATTGTGCCCCTGTGCTCCTCTGAGCTGGTGCAGATGGGCTAATGGCTCCTGCTGGGATGGGCCTGGGAGCAGCTGCGGCATGGTATTATTTGGGGTCCACCTCCTGCTGTTGTCTCTCTGTGTTCCTTTGTGGGTGTGCAGATGAGCTTTCGGCATGTATTACACCGTAAGTCTAGGTAACCACCTAGGCAATCCGCTGCAACTCAATGCAGTGCACTATTATGCTAAACACGCAATTTTCAGAAAGGGTGTTTTGCCTGGTAGAGTGAAATGAGTGGCCATAGTGGAGGGAGTAGAGTGCTTATTGATTGAATTTATTTAATGCCTCTCTAACTCTCTCGTGGTTTAGCCCCAGCCGGCAACTAAGCCCCACGCAGCCGCTCGCTCACTCCCCCTCCCCGAGTGGGACGGGGGAGAGAATTGGGAAAAAACTCGTGAGTTGAGATAAAAACAGTTTAATAGAACAGCAAGAGAGAAGGAAACAACAATAATAACAATGATAATACCGACAAAGGAATGTACAAGGACAAGTGATGCCCAATACAGCAATTGCTCACCACCCGGTGATCGACAGCCCGTCCCCGAGCAGCGATTTCCACTCCCCGGCCAACTCCAGTTTATGTACTGGGCATGACATCGTATGGTATGGAATACCTCTTTGGCCAGCCTGGGTCAGCTGTCCCGGCTGTGTCCCCTCCCAGCTCCCCGTGCACCCCCAGCCTGCTCGCTGGCAGTCCAGCACAAGAAGCTGGACTGTCCTTGACTGCTCAGCAACAACCCAAAACATCAGCACGTTATCAACAGTTTCTCATCCCAAATCCAAAACACAGTCTCACACTGGCTTCTGTGAAGAAAACCAGCTCTACCCTGGCTGAAACCAGGACACTCTCTTTGAACCTCCTGGAAAGCTCACAGCCCTTTAGCTTTTCCACCAGCTTCAGTAACCATCAAATCAGGCCATTTGTCCCATATCACAGCTCTTTGCTAATGCTGTTTATACAGTACTTCATAAGTAAAAAATATTCTGAAATATCTGAATTAATTGAAACATTCAAAAAACTACCAAGGGAAGGGTTGGTCATGAGAACATCAGGGCAGCCACACTGGGTCAAACTGAAGGTCTATGAAACGCTCGCTGCCTGCAGTCTTGCTGCAGGGAAAACTAAGACTCATTTGAATTCACCTTTGTAAACGATAACATTTTAACCTAAGTACATTCCTTCATGCAGCAGAACCACTTAGCAATGTTTGAGGTACCCAAATAATTAAAAAAAATTTCTCACAAATCCAGACATTTTATTTCAATTTTAAGAGAAGGCTGATCCTGCATAAAGTTAGCACTTTGTTGCAGTTTACAGAACTGGCACATCATATATGACTTTAATAACCTTATCAGGTCAGCTGTATGAACAAAGATTAATTTGCTTTAAAAGAGGAACAAATTTATTGTTAATGTTATCAGATGGAAATCCCACTCCACCCTGTCAGAGACTTTCTTAGTTTCAGACTTGATTTGTTTTTTTCCAAATTCATTATTTTAGTTTAATCGCTCCTTTAATGCAGGCAACAAAGGGCATTTCTGTTTTGCACGGTGGAGTACAATGCATAGACCTGTAAAACTTAGAATTAGCTCTAATATATCCACACTGCTTGGATCTCAACAAGAGCTTACCTGCAATAATGCTATATATGTCAGCTACTTCTGTATTATACTACACACAGAGTCCAGATAGACAAAAAGTGTTTAGAACAGATCTAAATCAAGCAAGCCTGCAATGCACAATGAGACTTCTCTGTGCAAAGCCATGACCAGTCTGTGTTGCACCTCCTTGCTCTTCAATTATATGGTATCAGAAGGAAATTTGGTTGGTATAATACTTGATGTAGACATGAGAATATGCTTGAGAGGAATTTTGTACAATGTCACATCAAGATATAAGCACAGTGGAGAAGCATACATGGGGAAAAAAAGAGAAGTGCTTCCATCCGAATCTGCAACTCCCCACCCCTTGCATCCAAAAATACTGCTCCTTTAAAAAGTATTTTATCAGAGAAAGAAAACAAAAGGAAGAGGCTAACATGCAAATCCATCAGTCAAGGCAGAATTTAGTTGAGGTCCCTAACAGACCTCAGGTGGGTCCTCATTAGACTTTTTGTAAACTTCCTCACAAGAAGATCTGACTGTTATTGAACAAGAAGGTAGGAACGCTAAGAAAATACCAAACACACCTATGCTAAAAACTGGCTGACAATTTTATTAAGGATTACAAAAGTTCATGAACTAGCACTCTACAGTGCCTGCAGTGACTAGAAGCAGCTAGGACAGAGCCAGCTGTTGGCCAATTTTGATGTAGCAGCATCTTATTTGCAGAGAATAGAGACTTTAATGCACGATCACGGGTCTGAGTGGAGAATGAGTGGAACAATGGAGAATGGGAACGGGGCTTGAGGTGGCAGGGGAAGCGCTGTATGGATGGCATGTGTTCATGGTGCCTAGGCTAGCAGGTCATCAAGCTTCCAGCACAAGTCTATGTGCAGCATCTTAGGACACCCAGACTGAGAGGGAAAGGACAGGGACTAAACCAGGTAGGACAGTATGGGGAGACTAATCACTCTAGCTTGGAAGGGTATAAAAGGGCATGTCCAAACCCAGCACAATGTGGCCAACCTAGGAAGAACCCATAAGACACGGTGAAGACGCGACTGCCCACATTCCTTGTCTTCCATGTCACCGCAGTTATGCTGGACAGACTACCTGCATAGCAGTACCTTGGTGGCTGAAAGCTGAACAGGCCACCCAGATACACACAGCTTTAGGGTACCACCTAGGTGCTCTAACTAGACACATAAAATCTGAATCTTTGGTTAGGAATTTCTTTGTTACATTATGAGTCTCAAAATTAAAACTAATGTTTCTCTGGAGGTGGTGAGGTACTGCTGATCCATGTGCCTGAGACCTTGGGGGGTTTCTGTGACAGTCCTGATGTGATCTGCATGGACCAATGGTGGAGGGTCTTGTACTGATGTGCAGCAAAGGCTTTTGGCAACCATATAATTGTCCTGGTTTCAGCCAGGACAGAGCTGGTTTTCTTCACAGAAGCCAGTGTGAGGCTGTGTTTTGGATTTGGGATGAGAAAATGTTGATAACGTGCTGATGTTTTGGGTTGTTGCTGAGCAGTCAAGGACAGTCCAGCTTCTCGTGCTGGGCTGCCAGCGAGCAGGCTGGGGGTGCACGGGGAGCTGGGAGGGGACACAGCCGGGACAGCTGACCCAGGCTGGCCAAAGGGATATTCCATACCATATGACATCATGCTCAGTATTTAAAGCTGGGACGAAGAAGGAAAGGGTGGAGGGACATTCGGAGTGATGGCATCTGTCTTCCCAAGAAACCATTACGTGTGATGGAGCCCTGCTTCCCTGGAGACGGCTGAACACCTGCCTGACCATGGGGAGTGGTGAATGAATTCCTTGTTTTGCTTTGCTTGTGTGCGTGGCTTGTGCTTTACCTAAAACTCTCTTTATCTCAAACCATGAGTTTCCTCACTTGTACTCTTCCGATTCTCTCTCCTATCCCACTTGGGGCAGTGAGCGAGCAGCTCCGTGTGCTTAGTTGCCGGCTGGGGCTAAACCACGACAATAATTCTAGAGGATCATAGTACACTTTAGATATACTGAAAATGTATAGTTGAGAAGGTATTGGTAATGCTGGTTCCTGAAACAATGGTTCTGGCAGAATACTGATGATATGGATGTCATGGTCGTTTCTATAATAAATCATCCTGATTGATGCATAAATGTAGACAAAAAACAATTGACAGTGATACTCTAATAACGTTCTTTAAAAAGCCTGTCTTCCATGCTGTTTTACACAGCAGCCTGATCAGTTGTCTCTCTGTATGTATGTAAATGACCACTCCTCGCAGACTGAAAGGAGCTGTTTAGGACAACCTCCCTCCCCTTGGGACCAACGACCAGGTTCGTGACCCCCCTGGACTGAATTAAGGTGAAACGACACCAGCCAACCAATTTAACAATTTAATAGTAAATTAAACAATCCAATTAGACCAACAAGTCCCGTGCAACATGTCTTTCACAATTTGACCGAGAGATGAGGAGAGAGACGGAGACAAAGAGAGACGAAGAAAACATCATTGCCCGTGGATCCAGCGGCGTCCCCTTGGTCCTCCTGATTCCTGTTGTTCCTTGGTGGTGGGGGTCCTCCCAGCCCCTC
Organism: Phaethon aethereus; assembly: GCF_964289735.1. Lineage (NCBI taxonomy): Eukaryota > Metazoa > Chordata > Aves > Phaethontiformes > Phaethontidae > Phaethon > Phaethon aethereus. The sequence goes on along the minus strand of NC_138582.1, from coordinate 9,482,532 downwards.
TGAACACCGCCTTTTATACTTTTTAGTCCCACCTTTTTCACTCCAGTTGCCCGAGGAAATGGCACGTTGTTAGTGCCCACGCAGGACGTTCTTCATGCTTGGGGGGGTCGCTGCTTGTTGGGTGCCCTCGTTAAGTGCCATACTTAAGGCTCCATTCAGGTTCTTACCATGATGCACTGTTCCCCAGGCTGAGCCAGTTTTGCAGCTTCCCGCAAGTCATCTCCGCATAGATAAGGGTCCATCAAGGTCAGACGAAGCTGAGCCGATTCACAGCTCCCTGCATCTCACCTTTGTGCTCTGAAACCTGTCCAGGTGGTATTTACCACTGTGTCTGCACCGCCACTCTGCTCTGCTCTGCAGGCCTCCGCACCAAGAAAAGTTTAAGACAACGTCCGCGCGTCGGTCTGCCCCACCACCGCAGTCTGACAGTGACCGAGTTCCTTTCTGCCTGCACACCAGTACTTAGGTCTAAATTTGTGAAGCTTGTACTGAGAGTCCGCAAGCCTTTCTGGAACTGTTTGCAATTTTTCCAGCTATGCCTGTGCCATGCTTGTCACATTTCCAGCTGGATCCAAACTGATGTCCTCGACTAATTCAGCTGTTAGGGAGAGGAAAAGGCACAGGCAGAGTGGTTTTATAGCTTGGATGGTATCCAGCATGGCATAAAGATCAAAGATTTGAATGTGGCCTACAAGGCAATCGAGGACAGAGACCAGAACTCTGATAGCCTTCCAGGAACCTGTCCATGTGATGTCAGCATTGACCCAATGGCCAAGTATCAAGAAACAAGTGACTCTTCCCATAAACAAATGCTTTGCAAGCATTTCACAGGCAAAGTTGGACACTAAGGGCTCATCTCTTAATCAACAACCATCCTTCAGCCCCCAAGGACACCCCAGTTTTCAACAGACCACAAAGAAGACAGGAAAATATCACATTAGTTTTACAAAGTGATTGGTATTGCCTGCTGGCAGATGGGATGTGTATTTTTTCATTCTTACTACTGGACTCCACCAGGTTGGGCAGATGTGAGTTTTGGAGTTCTGTTTTCCTTCAGTCCAAGTTGCAAATTCTCTCTACAGATTCATATTGGCAATCTGACTACAAAACTGTCCTTGTGAAACAAGGATCTAAAACAATTATAAGGTTTTAGCATGTGTCACTAATCAACTGTAAGTTTTGCAAATTTCTTAACATATGGAAGGTTATTGATTACATGATTAGTTTAACTTCAGTATAGAATTCTTTAGCCTAATAACTATGTGATTATGTTTAACGGTCTACTCTCACAGTCCTTAGGCTGTGTTTGCCTCAATGCTAACCTTGTAACTATGTGAGGAAAGCAGGCCTCATGAAAATTAAAACAAAGAAGAGTTAAGAGCAAGGACTGAGAGATTAAAGAGAACAGAGAAGATATCTTAACCTTGAGTGTAGAGACAGACTGGCAGGAATGCTCTAACAAGGATGATAAGAAGGATCCGCTTGGCTGGACAATAGAAGGGGCAAACATCCAAGGAGAAGAAACTATCCTCAAGAGACCCGTGACCATAAAAAGGAAAAAGGAGGAGAGGGCTGAATCCCCAAACGACCACCGACGACCACCCGAGACCTCCGCATACGCATAGTGTAGTTTTGCAACACCAGCATTATGTAAATGTAGTAGAGAAGCAAGGAGGCGGTGATTTCTTGGAAAATGTGTGAATATTCATGTCCTTAAGGTATATAAAGGATGAAGTTTGTTTCAGCGCATGCATGTTAGGAGGAGATATCCCCCATGCGTCCAGTGCTGCAATAAAGATGTCTGCTTAATAACACTTTGATGTTACTGAGTTTAAATTTCTTTGACTTTTTTGAATCACTTGCCAGACTGCATATTTTGCAGTGATTTGCCTGTTAGTCTCTCCTTTCTTCTTACAGTACACCCCAATATCATTATGACTGTGATAACATCCTGCTGCTCAGTGCTCAAATGGTGACAGTGACTCTGACACAGTCATTGTCTCGGCAGGACATTCCTTCTGTCCCTTTCCCTTACCCAGACTAAGGTCAGCTCTCAAAAATGGCAGACCATGAAAAACTTACCACTTGGATATGTTTGTGAGTCAAGTGCTCTGTTGCTCCACCATGAAGTAAATGCTGAATTTTAATCTCACAGGGAAATAATCTAGGAAATCAGTGCACAACCAGAGCAGGTATTAGCACAGCTTTTGTTCAGTACTGTCTCATCAAGGCTTTAAAAGAAACTTCAGTAAAATATTTACTGATGTGTTCCAATCTACAAAACCTCCCCTAAAATCAAAACACAATCCAAGACATATGGCTGCAATATGTCAGGCAGAAGTAAGCAACACATTGCACAGCACTGTTTCCAAGGCAAAAGCACGATTAAATCTCAAGAAGTCTAACATTCATTGCAAAACAATATTCATAGCACTGGGAATGTTGAGTACGCCCCCAAGAAATACCAAATGGATGCACAGAAAGTGGTTTAACCAGGCTGTAACACGGCACAGCAAAGCTGCCTTCATCCAGAACAGGTAGCTGCTCCCTTCCAGCCATGCAGAGCATCAGGAGGTACCACTCTGGTAAGCAGTAACTTCACCTGTCTCCCAGGATTTCCTTTAACCTCCATCAGCAGTCAGCGTTTGCTCGCTCTTCTCTGTCTTTGTGTGGATTTGGGACTCTTTCCCTAATGTTGGAACTACCTCTATAAATGCATATTTCATTACCCACTTGGCCTTAGCAGGTCTCACTGCTTAGATTCCTCATATTACTGTGCTTCACCCTTACTCCTAGTAGGGAACCTTACTTCTGGTTTATAGCTTCATGTCACCTCTCCAGCATGCAGTGAACCACAGTGCTGTGGTTGCAATACCTGTCAGCAAATGGTTTCTCTGGGAGAAATCATTCATTGAGTTAAAGGCATTCTGCAAAGAACCCCTGAGCAAGTGAGTAAAAAGCGTTCAGCTTCAGTGCCTTTCAAAACTGGAAAAGACTGGGGTTGGTGTCCCAAACCCACAGGGTTACTGTTTTATTTGGCATCCACAGCAATGAGTCTTAGCTACTTTCTTTTCCCATATGAGGCCAGACACTCCAAAACTCACCCACTTTAGGATATTTCCCAGCATCTGGAAAATTTAGGTCTCCAAAAGGAGAAGTGTTTGGTGAGGTAGTGGAAATCGTCACAAAAGGAGGGAGGAATTTCTGGAGGGGAAGGAGTTTCTGGGATGAAAGGAGGACAGAGAAACTGAAGAGGAGGACATAGCAACTGATGTCAGACAGGGTGTCAAAATGGGCCAAGGAAGTGGCAGGGAAAGGACAGGTGATGACAGCGCAGAGCCAGGCTGTGACCAAGGCGCTGACACAGACAGCTAGCGCAGGGCAGAGGTGCTGCTGCATGTTTGCCAGGCTGAGGCTGTGCAGGCACCATTTAAATACAAGCAGTCACTTTAAGTATGCCTTCCTACTAAAATAAGGGTAAAAACAAAGATGAAGTTTTATTCTGTTGACTGTCACCTCGTGACTGCAATATCTGACATTTAAAGTAGTTATTTTATAGACTAATCCAATTGCCTAAAAGAAAAACTAAATGGCAAAATAAACAAACTGGTGTCTAGGTCTCTCACCATAACATCCTTTTTCCCAGGTGTTTGATCATTCTCCCAGATCTTTCCTGAACCCTTCCAGTTTTTGCATGGCTTTTCTGAACAGTAAGTTATTTTAATAACTACGTACTGGTGCCAAGGGCAGAGAGAGGTACTCCTACTCAGTATTTCCACGTGCATATGCTTTGCAAAGACTGCATTAGTCTTTTCAGCACCAACAGCACATCATGAGCTCATGCTCAGCTGATTATGAAATCCTCTCTTCCTCCTCCAAGTCTTTGTGAGTCACTGACTGGCAAGATAAAATCTCCTATCTGGTTTGGTTTCCAATTTATGGTCTGTATAATATTCACAATGCTAAGGCATGCTTCGTGACAAGATTAAACACCAAATTTTGTGAGGAGCAGAAGTAATGAAATCTCCTTTCCTGCATCTCTACCTTGTGATGTTCTGGTGTCTGTCTGAAGGAGAGTAAGCACTGAGCCTTTCTATGATGGAGAGGTTGACGCAGTTGCTCTTCTCTGCCCAGTTGAGCATTTTAACAAAACTGGTTGGGATAATGTGATGAGACCTCTGTCAAGCTTGAAGTAAGGCATAAGTTTTAGAAGTAAGTGGAGAAAGGCAAAGTGGAAGGCAGACATGCAATGCAGCCATGTAAGCCCTTTTTTCCTAGGAGACGAGGCTAAATATTGGAGACATTTTAGTGCTAAAAGAATAAAAAAAAGGCCTTGGCAAAAGTTGCTCCTCATTGGGTTCATGGTGGAACACAGTAGCTGAAATGGGGTCCTGGGCCACGGGCAGGGTTGGGGAGGCACTGGGGCAGGCATGTCAGGGCCAGTAAGGGCTGCGGGTGCCCTCAGGGGTACAGCAGGTCAAGGGTGGGTATACCTGAAACGGCAGCAAAGAAATGGGGACACTGGTTGGGACTCCTTGATTTCCTAACCATTCTGATAACAGTGCTACAAAATGTTGCCTGTACTGCTGGACCACAAGCAGACTTCTGCTGTTCCAAAGGCAGTGTGGTAAGAGTCACACATAGCACCGTGCCTTGGGGTGTCCCTTCGCCCGAGTCCTTGATTTGGGTTCCCACCTGCCATCCTGCCCCTGTGCTCCTCTGAGCTTGAGGAAATGGGCCTTTGATGCGCTGATGGCTCCCGGGAGCTGCCAGGTCAGGGTGTTACTTGGGCTTCCTCTTCTGCTGTCCTCTCTGCTCCTTTGTGTCTGTGCAGATGAGCTTTTAGCACCTATTACCAAACACCTGGGGCTTGCTGCACCGCTGCAGTGTGCCGCCAGCTCCGCCTCACTCTCCCGACAGCCTCAGCATGAGGTGATGCTCAAGGTGCCATGGCATAAACCCAGCCAGCCTCCAGCAGCCAACAGAGTGTGACTGAACCACCTACATGTACCCAGCCCCATCCTTGCTGCCTCTTACCTTTCCCCCGTCTCCCTCTCCTTGGGCAGAAGCACCTTCTCTTTTCTAACAGCATCCTGACGCTGCACGGTCATTGCTACTTGGAGGGGTCATTGCTACTTGGAGGGGTCTCAATGCCAACAGAACAACCTTCACCATCCTGTAACAAACCCTCTAAACAAAAGCCTGCATCAAAACCACACTCAGGGTAGTAAGAGCTGGAGAATTCAAAAAAATGCAATGGAAGCTTTTTTACTAAGAGAGAAAAAACTTTTTTTGTTGTTTTGTTTTGGTCTTGTTTTGTTTGCTTTGTTTTTCTTCATGCCTCCTTCCTCCTTCAGTCTCTCCTGTTTGCCACCACCAACCAGGACATGGGAACAGGGAAAAATCAAAGGAGAAATAAAAATCCTGTAGCAAATACTTTAAAATATCCTACTGCACAGTCTCCCTGTAAAGGCTCTTCAAGTGGGAGGCAGCCTCGCAGGGACTAACCAAAGCGGACGGGTTGACCTCGGAGGGCAGCCAAACACCCACACAGCCACTCGCTCACTCCCCTGCAGTGGCATGGGGGAGAGAATAGGAAGAAAAAAAGTGAGAATGTTTGTAGATCTAGATAAGGACAGTTTGATAAGTGAAGGAAAGCAAAAAACCCACAAACCCTAAACTAAACAACCCAACCCCCAAAAACCCCAAGCAATGCAAAGGCAATCACTTACCATGTCCCACCAGCGGACCTATGCCCAGCCAGTCTCCCAGCAACGGCTGCCGTGAAAGACAAAAGCCCCTTCCTCTGCCCCAGGTTTTCTTGGTTGATGTTTTATGGTATGGAATATCCCTTTGGCCAATTTGGGTCAACTGCCCTGGCTATGTCCCCTCCCAGTCTCTTGCCCATCCCTAGCCTCCTTGCTGGCAGGGCACAAAAAAAGCAAGCGTTGATGCAGCGCAAGTGCTGTTCAGCAACAGCCAACATACTGGTGTGTTATCAACACTGTTTTAGCCACAAATCCAAAACATGGCACCATACAGACAGCTATAAAGAAAGCTAACTCCATCCCAGCCAGACTCAGTACAATCTCCACCCCTTGTTCCATACCATTTGCACCATATTCAGGTTCTACACTCCCCAGTACATCCCCATCAATCATGACCCTCTCCTCTTCCTTTGGCATACACAGAAACATCATTCCCTTAGTCTGTGGAACATCCCCCAAATGTTCATAGAAGTCTAATCAATTAATTTGGTCCATGACTTGTGCTTCACACAGCAGCTTTCCACATCAGATGGTTTCACACAAGAGACCAGGATCCACCGGTAAACAGAGCCTTTCCCTTTGTGCTCATTTATTATACCCTTAGGCCTGAGCCACCTTCTCAGGTGATGCTCTGAAATCTCTGCCTCATGGCCAAACTGTGACCTCTTAGAGGATTCATGGGCAGTGGGAGTTCCCCATCTGAGCCCGTTGCATGATCAATGCTACCCATTTACTCCACGTAGAATCGGTTGCATAAGGCGTAGAGGGGACCCTTTCTATGAACACCTAGGGCAGCACAAGCAGCTCGGATCCTTGATGCCCCAGCTCCAGAACCCCCAAGTTCAACCTCAAGTCTCTCAAGGTGTTTTCTGACAGAGGCTCCAGGTGAGACCCTGCTCCCTAGCTATGGTGCAGAGCATGTTTCTCACAGCTGGTCCTGTCTGGACAGGTCCAAGGGCTGCCAGACAAACTATGTCCTGTCTGTCCTGCTGCTGTTTAGGGACTGTGGTGGGTTGACCTTGTCTGGATGCCAGGTGCCCACCAAACTGCTCTATCACTCCCCTGCCTAAGCTGGTCAGGGGAGAGAAAATGTAATGAAAGGCTTGTGGGTCAAGATAAGAACAGGGAGACATCACTCACCAGTTACTGCCATGGGCAAAAACCAGACTCGACTTGAGGAAATTATTACCAGTCAAATCAGAGTAGGATCATGAGAAATAAAACCTGAATCTTAAAAACACCTTCCCCCAACCCCTCCTTCTTCCCAGGCTCAACTTCACTCCCCATTTCTCTCCCTCCTCCCCCCAAGTGGCGCAGGGGGACGGGGAATGGGGGTTGTGGTCAGTCCGTCACACGCTGTCTCTGCCGCTCCTTCCTCCTCAGGGGGAGGACTCCTCATCCTCTGCCCTGCTCCAGCCTGGGATCCCTCCCACAGGAGACCGTCCTCCATGGACTTCTCCAGTGTGAGTCCTTCCCACGGGCTGCAGTTCTTCATGAGCTGCTCCAGCCTGGGTCCCCCCACGGGTGCCGTCCTTCAGGAACAGGCTGCTCCAGCCTGGGCCCCCCACGGGTGCCGTCCTTCAGGAACAGGCTGCTCCAGCCTGGCCCCCACGGGGTCCCAGGTCCTGCCAGCAAACCTGCTCCAGCCGGGGCTCCTCTCTCTCCCCACGGGGCCACAGGCCCTGCCAGGAGCTGGCCCCAGCACGGGCTGTCCATGGGGTCACGGCCTCCTTCGGGCATCCCCCTGCTCCGGCGTGGGGCCCTCCCCGGGTGCGGGTGCAGATCTGCTCCCCCGTGGAGCTCCATGGCCGCAGGGGCACAGCCGGCCTCCCCGTGGGCTTCACCACGAACGTCTGCTCCAGTGCCTGGAGCAGCTCCTCTCCCTCCTTCACTGACCTGGGTGTCTGTGCAGTTGTTGCTCTCACATAATTCTCCCTCCTCTCTCCAGCTGCAGTTGCTGTATGACATTTTTTCCCTCCTTCTTAACTCCATTCCCCCAGAGGCACTACCCCCATCGCTGATGGGCTTGGCCTTGGCCAGCGGTGGGTCCATCTTGTAGCCGGCTGGCACTGGCTCTGTCGGACATGGGGGAAGTTTCTGGCAGCTTCTCACAGAAGCCATCCCTGTAGACCCCCACTACCAAAACCTTGCCAGGCAAACCCAATACACTTGAAAAAGTTATTCTTTCAGGTCACTCAATGAAGAGGACTCAGCGAGGAGACCTTATCGCTCTCTACAACTACCTGAAAGGGGGTTGTGGCGACGAGGGTGTTGGCCTCTTCTCCCAAGTAACTAGTGATAGGACAAGAGGAAATGGCCTCAAGTTGCGCCAGGGGAGGTTTAGATTGGATATTAGGAAAAATTTCTTCACCGAGAGAGTGGTCAGGCATTGGAACAGGCTGCCCAGGGAGGTGGTGGAGTCGCCATCTCTGGAAGTGTTCAAAAAACGTGTGGATGTGGCGCTTCAGGACATGGTTTAGGGGACATGGTGGCGCTGGATTAATGGTTGGACTTGATGATCTTGAAGGTCCTTTCCAACCTAGTGATTCTGTGATTCTGTGATCTGACTGTGACCCAGAATGTGCAGTGTCCAGAAACCACTATGCCTATGAAAGCTTGTGTTTCTTTTTTGTTAGGAGATGGAAACTTGACTGTTATCTTACTGATCACATCCATGGGGACATGATGATGCTGATCTTGCCATTACAAAAAGGCTGGAAACTTCTGTGCTGGAGGAGAAGAGGAGGAAGGTCTCCATGAGATGGTTCCTGGAGTACTGGGATGGCAGCAATGCAGGGGCCAAATGCCAGCCTTGACTGAAGGCCAGTGCTTTTATCAGAGGTGTCCCAGGCAAAGCAAAACACAGTGATAAGCAGCAGAGCAAACACTGAAAGCTGACAGCATTAGGAAGCCCCGGAGTTTAATGTGCAGCAAGAAAGGGAGCAAGTAATTCATCACCGTGACCAGCAACAGCAAGGAGCAGCTGAGCAGCTGTAACCACGATAAAGCCAGCCTAGCACACCCTGACCAAACCCATTGCGATCTCCAGCCCCACGCTGGATGCCAAAAGGGACGGCAGTGGGTTGGCCCCACCAGCAGCCACGCGCCCACCCAGCTGCCTGCTCACCCCCAGCTCCCAGTGGGATGGGGAGGGGGGGGAACACTGGGAAGAACAAAAGCGAGAAAATCTGTGGGTTGAGATAAAGCTGGTTTCATGGGTACAGGAGGGAGGAGAATGCGGACCGTGATAGGGCTGTTGCTGTGTGCCTCCCGCCAGCTAACGGGTGCCCAGCTGGCCACTGGCCGTGGCCACCTCAGCGGCCACCTTGGTGGCCACCCCACACTCTTCTCCCCCGCCCCTATTTTTATGGCTGAGGTTGAAGGTGTATGACGGCATCAGGGAAAGCCGTGACGTTGTGCCAGTACCCCTCAGCGACAGGGTCACCAGCACAGCGCCCCCTGCGGCACCGCCTCCCGCCCCACGGGCCAGTCAAGCACCGCGCACCACCGCGCATGCGCGCAGTCGCCTCCCTTTGTCTCCCTCGCTTGGCCCCCCCCCCCCCGCCTCGCGTCACGCGGCGGCGGCTCCGCAGTCACGTGCCGGGGGCGGTGGCATGGCGGCGCCGAGCCGCGCCTCGCGGGCTCGTCGCGGGGTGGTGACGCGGCGGCGGGGCGCGGGGAGGATGGGGCTGTGAGGGCGGCCGCCGCGCCGGACAGCCCGCGCCGCGCCGAGCAGCGGGCGCCGCGCCGGGGCTGCGCGCCGCCACAGGCCCCGCCGCTGCCTTGCGAGTTGGAGGAGGCGGTAAGGAGCGCGGCGAGGGCGCGGGCGACGGGGCGGGCGGCCGCGGGCGGTCGCGGGCGGTGGCCCCCTCCGGGCGGGCCCAGCGCGGCGGGGGGCTCCGGCGCCCCGCTCACGGCGACCGGGCCCGGCGGGGCGGCGCCCGCGGCCCGCCTAGCGCCGAGCCCTGCCTGCGGCCGGCTGTCCGGCGGACCGCGGCCGGTCGCGTCCTCCCCTGGGCCTGGTGGAGCGCTCAGCCCCCGGCGGCCGGGGCCCTCCCGCGCCCCGAGCCTGGCTGGGGAGGACCCCTTTGTGTCCTCCGCGCTCGGGGAGCGGCCCGGGCTTCCTCGGGCCGGCCCTCGCCTCCGAGGCAGTTGCCCCCATCGCGCTCTGAGCGTGGGCAGGGGAGCCCCGCTCAGAAACGGGGATCCGGCTGCCGCTCCTCTGGCGCTCTGGGGCGAGCAGGCTCCGGCCCCGCAGCCCAGCAGCCTTGCACCTCAGTAGGCGTGCAGCCTGTGGCCCCAACGGTAAGGCAGTCTGTGCTTCGGGATCGTAAAGGAGGTACATCAGAAAGTCACGATCATCGCGAAAGTAGTGGGGCAGAGAAGCGATAGTGACAATTATCAAAAAAGCATTAAAGGGCACTGGTGAATGAAACTTACCTAGTGCTGTGAATGAGACCTGAGAGTGTGTAGAAAGGCTGAAGATGGCTTTTTTGTTTATTTTTGTTTCTGCTAATTGCATCTTACCTGTCCTTTAGGCTATGTTTATCTTTCAATTTCAGTTCTTGGTAAGGTACATTTTTCTTGGGTTTGACCTTTTCCACAGCAGAGGGGAGAACACCCATTGACTCTAGATAACTCTTAAAATTATGCTCCAAAGGGGTGTGAAGGAATTGCAGTGTAGTACAGTTCCAGAGATGAGCACCAGTTTATTATTTTTCTTTATCCTGGGAGGGAAAGAAATCTGAATAAGAATACATGAATTTTATTTAATGTCTCCTTTGGGCCTTTGATTGTACTTCTGAAAACTAAACAGTTACTGGAAAGCCAAGGTAGAAATTTCACATTTTTTTTCCATCCTCTGGAATATATTTGCTGTCAGGGACACATTTTAGATGATAGTATGTGTTTTAATAATTTTTTTTTTTTTTTCCTCCAAAGGTAGTGGAAAAAGAAGATACCAAGATGAGTAAAAAGCCTCCAAATCGTCCTGGAATCACCTTTGAGATTGGTGCTCGTTTGGAGGCACTGGACTATTTACAAAAATGGTATGGAAGACATTGTGCAGTCTATCTTATCAAATGATAAGAGCAAAATTATTTTGTGTGTATTGTATGTTCTGATGTCCAGTTATAAAACTGAGTGCACTTATTAATTGGCCATTTCACATGTGAACTTTATGAATTTCTACATAAGATGTCTGTTAAAACTGTTAGCTCTTAGGAAAATATTCTGTCTTCAGAAACTGAACTAAACTTTTCTGTGGGTTTTCGTTCGTTTGCTTTTAGTTGCTTGTGCCACTGTAGTAAACAAAGAGCATTTCCAGAGTAGGGTGGAATACAGTGTCACATGCAAGATGATAGGTGTGTTAAGGTGGCAAACTTCTGTGACTAAAGACTTCTTTTGTTTTAGTTTGAAGGCATACAGGCAAATTTGGTTTGTACTCAGTTATCACACTTTATAGGTTCACAAAACTGTTTTTTAAAAAAGAAAATGTCTTTAATCAGAGTTCAGGGAATAGGTAAGTACAATTGTATCAACCAGTTGGAGGAATGAAGTGCTTAAAACTGTGAGTCTGCACTACCCAGTCATATTTTGAGTCAAATTATATTATGGTCAAGGCTATAAAATGGAAATGTTGCACACAAAGGCCGTGCTACACAGCATGTGTATTGTGAAAGGAGTTATTCTTTTAAAATAAATTGTTAGTCAAAATTTTATTAATGCAAGTGGGCTAATTTCATGATGTATGCCGGCCATGCTGTTTCAGTTTGAAAAATCACTGGTTTTGTTGAAGTAGGTGACACAGGAAGTTGATATTTCTACCCAGAATTTTTTTTTGTAGCTGCTCTCTGATTAATTAGGGCTAGGAAGTGTAGAGGCCTGTACATGCTTTTCTGTTGCATTCCTGGAGAACTAAACATGTTCATGTAAATACCTGATCCTGATAACTCCAAGTTAGATAGAGAAGTCAGTGTATTATTTACATGTTTACTTCAGTAGTTATATGCTCTGTATAAAAAGTTGGGTTAAACTTCTTTATCTGTAGAGCTTTGATGTTTTAATTACAGCAAAAATACTGTTGTGGTTTTTTTAAATAAACGGTCTCTAAAGGAAAATACGGTTTACGGAACAGTTCTTGTTCTTGTCTGTTGCTGTAGAGTGGGTTTTCAACAGAGTGATTCTATAACTGAATGCTAAGATCACGAAACTGTCTGAATAGTGCTATAAAAATAATTTTAATAGAACTATTCATAGCATTTCCTGTGACTAGAAGTAGCTGGTTAATGTAGCTAGATAACACAAGTTAATATGTAAAAATAGTTTCAGCTTAATGGTATCAAAAAAAATCACAATATCCAGTGTGTAGTTTGTATCAGATCTGCCCAGCCTTTTCACAGGGAAGGGTTGCGGGTAGGTTCTGGAGTACTTGTCTAGGTTTGGCCTTGTTGGTCATGGGCCCTGTTGCAAGCTCTGCAGCTGAGTTGCATGGTATTTTCAGGCAGAATAGAATTTATTCTGAACTTTCTAGGAATTGATTCATCATCTGGACCACCACGTAGAACAGGTCAAGTTTATATGCATGTAAACTTCTGTGGTGCCATATACAGGAGCAGAAAGTCAATGTTAAAATTTTGCAGTTTTAGTAGCTCTGAAAACAGGACTCTTTCAAATGAAATTATATTCATCCACATAACCCAAGAGCTTATTAGAGAAAGCCTACTATCATGTTATTATTAGGGTGACATGGGCTGGAATAATAATCTATGTGACCTTTTTTTCCCCTTAGCTTTCTGTTGTATAAGGGGGTGGTGGGCTGCTTTTTAAATTCTTTCTATATATAAGCTGTATGCATTCCCCTCATCTGCATGCAGAAATAGAACATACTTCAGAGAAAATAAAGTTGCTGAACTTACATGAAACCTCTTTATATTTTCTAACAAAACCAAAATTGAAGAGCAGTAGTATTGCTTAGCTCAGTCTTTCTACAAGCAACAAATTGAGAACACTTAATGAAAAATAGCCTTTGATTTTTTTTTTTTTTCCCCCCTCCATATTTCTGAAAGCCTGCTGTTATTTAAAGACCTGGTGTTCATGACCAGTTAAAATGTGAATGAAAAAAGGCTTCTAGAGGATGGGAAAAAATACAGTCAAGTTCTGCTGTATTTTTTTGCTTTCTGGGACACTACTGTAGGTCTCAAATTTCCATCTGTGTAGTAGTTGCTGAAATTCATCTCATAGAATCTGGTGTTCTGTTTGAATTTTGTGAACTTTGGAGAGGTTATTGTGTACCTTGGCTATATATTGCTTAAAACCTTTGTAATTCTAAATAAGGAAGTTTTTGCAGACAGTGTTTGGGTCACTGGTATCATTTGACATGTATGATAACTGAGTAGAAGAAAACCTGGTCAAATTGATTAGCAAAGACAGGCTGTCAATGAGCGTGTTTATTTTTGTTTTATTGTGGAGGTAACTATAATTGCTTCTTTATCAAGTGAAAAACAGTATACTGTTGCAGGGGAGGTCATCTTACATAATGAATTCGTGCCACTTGTTAAATTTAAATTCACTAAAGCAAATTATGAAATGCAGCTCTAATCAAAATGAATGTGATCATCTGTCAGCAGTTAGTAAATGAGATGGGATTGACTGATAATAGAAGAATATTAAATATATGTATGAGATGATCAGGGGACTGGAGTATATGACCTGTGAAGAGCGGATGAGGAAACTGGACATGTTTAGCTTGGAGAAGGCTTCAGGAGACCCACCAGCAGCCTTCCAATACCTACAGGGTATCAAGAAGACTTAGCCAAGCTCTTCTCAGTAGTGCATGGTTGGTGAACAGGAGACAACAGGCACCAGTTGAAATGAGAGATTCAGGCTAGGTTGAGGAGAATCTTTTTCCCCATGGGGCAGTCAAGCAGTAGATCAGGTTGTCCAAAAAGTTTGTGGAGTCTCCAGCATTGGAGGTTTTCAAGACTGGGCTGGATAAAACTCTGGAAAACCTGGTCTGGTCCCATAGCTGACCCTGCTTTGAGTGGGAGGTTGGACTAGAGGCTTTCTGAGGTTGTGTCCAACTCGAATTATTCTATGATCTTATACAAAAACTGACACATGTGCACATACTCCCTCATGCCTGTCACTGACAAAGTAAATGGCATAGCAGTAAAACTGCACATATCTGCAAGTATGTGCCCATGTGTAAGACTGGTTCTAAAGCTGTTAGCTCTCACAAGTAGGACACAGTCTCTGCAAAGTTGGTGTGTTTAAAGATGCATCTTTTCCTTTTTTTTCCCTGTTTTTTTGTATCCTTTGTGGCTCTAGCTCTCCTGGTTGTCCTGTAAGTGCCAGATACCACTTTGAAAAAAACTCAACCAAACAACCGTTATTTTTCTGAGACCATAGTCCTTATTAATCTGCTTGATCAAAACTCTAAGTTTGATAATGAAGTAAGTACAGATATATAGCCCTTGTTGCAGTTCTGGAATGGAAACAGCTCACTAAAATAGGTTAGTTGTCAGAATAGCAGCACTTTTGTCTTGGTATATTTGATGATTGGGATGGATTCCTCCTTCCCGCCCCCCAGTATGGAGGAAGCTTGTTTCCTGTAAGATGCTGGGGAATCTTATTTTGTACAATCCTTGCTTTAGATTTCAGTTGACTGGGTTACCTGGCAGCCAGGTATTTGAAAGGACTGTGAAGACTCTGCTTTATATTGATACAATACAATATATATATAATAAAAGGTGGGGAGTTAGAAGAAGGTTTTTGCAGATACCAGAAGACTATTTGTGAAGAAGTCAGAATGGAGAGTATTTGGTTTTACATCCTCTATGAGGTAGAAGGAAACTTTTATACCATTACTGTGAAGGCAGGAACTATGTATCAGTTTCTAGACTTTGTAGGTGCAAACTTGGGCAAAGTTACTAACATTTTTGCATCCATTTTTACAGTTTGAAATAACTTGTCCCACCTAACATGGTAATTCACCACTTGTTGGTCACTTTTGAAGGGTCAAAAGGAAGATGATGCTGTAAAAATGAAAAATACTGTCTGTGTGGCCATTAATATTTGTTGAGTGCGTTGGAGAAAATGTTTGTTTGTTGTTTTTGTACTCTGTCAAGAAATGAAAACTGGCAGTTTCCCATTAATTTTTACTATATGAATGTTGGAGCATTATTGTTGTCAGACCAGTGCTTCATGGTGTAAATTTTGTAAGCCATATTAAATTTTGCAGCTTTACAAAAATGTTGTATAATTCTTATGGGTTAGAATCACTGGAACATGAGAATGGAGAGCATGCAATAGGTAAATGGGCAGATACCATCACCTAACAATAGTTTTCCTACTCTCTAAAAAAACCCAAACAACAAACAAAAAAAAAAAAAAAAAAAAACCCAAACAAAAAAGAGAGACTTTTTGGGGGATTACTAAATACTATTTCCAGCATGCTATTAAAAAAAGTGCACCCAAAACTTGCAGGTTATTGTTTCTTCTCAAAAAAGAACACTTTCATTGTTGGAGTTCGGTGGTCTGGTGTTTGTTTTTTTTTATTCCCCCTGCCCCCCCCGTGAAAAGTAAAGACTTCTTCCTCAGTTTTTTAGAGTGTTTTTTTCTGTTTTTTCTGGTTTGTGCTGAAAAAAACCCAGTTTTTTCTGGTTTGTGCTGAACAAATGTTGGCACATCTGTTTGTATACCAAATTAATTTTGATCCATTGATGTGGAGTATTTGTTGGGGGTGAATGGGGAGAATTAACCTGACTGGAAGGTTGTTGGGGCTTAGACATCACTACACTTCGGTACTGTAGAGTGATGTTCGTATTCCCCTTTGTAGTGCTTCTTCATAAGGCCTACTTGTAGCTTTGCAATGGAAGAGACTTCTAAATAAAATTTCTCATGTGTTAGATGTGATCATCTTTATGTTAATATCTTTTCAGAATAAATATAAATATTGCACTTGGCCATAGTAAAAGCTTTCCTGTGTGCACTGTTACTAGAATTCTTAAAAAAGGCAGATTAAAAAATTTACATTGCCATTTTATCTTTTATTAGCAGGAGTTTCATACCTGCCTTTGAAATATTTATATAATTTTGCAATTTATGAAACTGGCTATTTTCAGTAAAAGTACAAAGACTGTAACACCAGAAAAATGTTTCTGTGCAGTGTAAAATTTGCAATAGCAAATTCTGCAATACGTATGCTCTGCTCTTTTCCACTGTGGGATGAGTATTGTGAAATATTACTGTTTATACATATTTGTGGCACATTGTGTGGATAATTTTAGTGGATATTGAGGGTAATATCTTATTGCTAAATCCATACAAAGTTATTTTTGGGTTGCCTAATAATCAGTTGCGTATAGCTTGGGTGGTTCAGAGATCTGCTAAGTCTTCCATCTCTGAGGACTGGAGTTGAGTGCAGGTTTTTGCTTTATTCATCTTGCAACCACTGTCTTGACATACACTGAAGAAACATAAATTATTGGAATAAAGCCATTATGTGCTCATGATTATTATAAGAATAACTGTGGAAAAATCAGTATCATGGACTTCAATTCAGAGCTGATAATGACATTTTAAAAAGGCTTTGGTGGCATGAATTGTATTTATCAATGAGAAATAAACCAATAAGCACATGGTGCTGCATTTCCTCTGAGTGATCCCTAATGAGATTTAATATTTTGCATATCTTCTTTTATTAACTGATGCTAGCTTTGCTTTTTTCTGTTTTTTTTTTTTTTCTGTATGTATTAACATCTTGATTCTTGGCTTGCTGAGTTTTCCTTAAAACTACCGTCATTTTTACATATTTGTACATAAACTATAGTCTGTATTTTACTTCCCTCTCTTACTCAGTTTTCTCTTTGCAGGACAGTGTACCATATTTTACCAATTTATCCCTTCTGTTGTCTTCTACACGCAGTGCTTGGAATGGTGACTTTGCTGTGAAAGCTACCAACCATAACAACAATAAAAGTGTAGCAAGGGAACTGCTATAGCATAGTGCCATAATGGGAACAGAGTATTTGTGTTGGAGATGCGTAGGAAAAGGAGGATTCTGTCTTTTGGCTGATGGTCCCTGAATTTTGTAAAGTAACTGTAGTTTTGCATCACTCCCTGGCTGGCATGGGATAAACCTGAAATTTCCAACTGCAGTGAGAAGAGCACCGTCATTCTTGTGTTGCATGTTATTTACTCAGCTTCAGTGCTTGTGCACAAGCTCTCAGTTTTGATCGCTACGAAGTAAACTTCATGTCCTCTTGCTTTTTCTGGTGTTTTTCCTTCCATCTGTCAAATGCTTTCTGTGTCATTCTTTACTTCTATTTGGAACTCTTTTAGGTGACATCGTTACTCATACATTTGCTGTAGTAACAGTAAATTTACTTTTTCCTTTGCTTTGCTACTCTTCCTTCCTGCTTATTCGGACACTTGGTATCTGAAATTGGAACACTTGGGAAGATGAAAAAAATAGTAAGAAATTTTATGGTACAATTCCTAAATGTAGCAGCATGTAAATTTAACTAAAGAAAGCATCGTCAGAGGCAGGGCTTAGGAAAACCGAAAAAAATTAGCCAATTAGTCCTGGCTGACTGATTTTCTTGAAGGCTTGTTCAAAGTTAAACCAGAATGCTGATGATGGGGTTCAGGTTTTGACCTACGAGTTTTACTTTGTTTTGATACAATATGTCATCAGTTTCACGGTTCTTATTAGATTGTTGTTGTCAGTCTGCTTGAGAGGGGAAAGGAGGTTGATCTTGTTGTTTCTCTGAAAGAAGTCCCATGGGGTTCTTCTGTCTTGGAAAAAAATTTGGTTAGTAGGGTGGCAAATGAGAGTGCAGTTTGAGGCTATGAGATTTTTTGTTTATTCTTTTTAAAGTTCAGTGAGAAGAAGTTCAGAACTTAAAGAATGGCTATGAAAATATTTTGCATTTCAGAAATGTATGGATGAGACAAATGCAGTAAGAAGTTGGACTGTCTGTGTTCTGATGTGAGGGTGAAATGTGACTGAAGTGGTTGCAGTATTAATGTAGAAAATCGGAGGGATTTTTTTCTCATTCAGCAAATCCCAAGATACTTAGATGTTGGGAAGCTGTATACATCACTGCAGCTGGAAAAGTAGTCTGGAAAAATGAAGGAGTAAATTGAGATTGACACCTTTTGTTTTAATGCCCTGTTCTAGTCACTAGGAAATAAAGCAAGCCTGTACTTGCTGAGAACTTACATTTTAATCAGAACATAGTGTTAAACACTCATTTATAATCACCATCAGTATTTTGGAGAGAAAGTTTTTAAAATTGAAGATGTTGACTGGATTCCTGTATATGTCAGTGTGCGTTTCTAGCTGATGGAATTTGCAGTAGGACTGGAAATCGGTTGCTCAAGCTCTGCTTCCTTGCTGTTGCTCCACAGTAGCACTTTGTTAGAAAAACAGGTTGGCTCTTACTGAAGGACAGCTGCCCTTTTGTTGTGGTCTTTTGTTTTGGTCTTTTGTTTCAATACATGTTTTGTTAACTTTAGACCCACCCTAATATAAACTCTGGAGAAAAATTGATGATATAATTAACTTGGTTTTTTAGGAGTTTCTTTGAGCTTTTAAATCCATTTCAGTACTTTTGTGAAGGGCAGAAGCAGCTGAATTCTGCCTCATTCCAGTTTTCTCTGCATTTCATACAGTGGAAATAATGGGATCTCATAATTTTGATGGAAGAAGTAGTGTGACAAAAATCAGTTTGTGCCTTGCTCCCCTACTACAGTTTTGTGAAATGTCTCACTTTGGTGAAACAGAAATAGTAAGACTGAACAATAATTGCTGAAGTTAGAGAAGTTTGCCATTTTTCCCTACAAATGTATTCTCAAACTTTATGTTCCTAAACTACGTCTATGCCACACCCAAAATTAGATGCCTAAGACTTGATCTGGTTGTAGCTCAGTCCTCATTAGTTCTACTGAGTGCATACAATGTTTGCTGAGAGTAAAACCCATATATTAATTAAGACTGACATTTAGTTTAGTGCATGTGGAATTACAGAGAGATGATTGCTAAAAAAATAGTTACTATGAATCAAATTTAATGGCGGTGAAATTGTGGAAGCTGATCTATAAATTAGTAAACAGCTTAGATTAAGTAAGAGTGTTCTGTTGACTTCTGGGTTTGATTAGATGGTTGGATTTTTCTGGAATCAATGGTATAGTTTGATGAAACATTTCATATGATAATAGTAATGAATGTACTCCTAAAACTATTTTATAACCTTCCCATCCCCAAGCAAACACACACTGTTATAGGATTTTGCTTTAAACAAACACAGGTTTTAAAACTGATAAGCACAAACTTCTAATGCCAATTTCAGGTTGTCTTCATCTGGGCGTTTGAGGTTTAAATTTGTGTATAATCATCTGACTAGGATAAAGCCGGTGACATATTACTGATATGTATAGATAACTCTTAATTTAAATGTTATCCTACTACCAATTTAGTAACTTCATCTTTTTCAGACTTGGAGATTTCTCTGTACAAGGTGTTTGTATAACTTTCTGAATGTTCACATAAGATCTGTTGTATGCAAAAAAAAACCCCAAAACCCTGGAAAAAGCTTTGGGATTTATCAGTTTACATTTATCATTCGAGGTATCCATCTCGTATTGAGAAGATAGATTATGAAGAGGGCAAGATGTTGGTCCATTTTGAACGTTGGAGTCATCGCTATGACGAGTGGATTTACTGGGACAGCAACAGGTTGCGACCCTTGGAGCGACCAGCATTAAGGAAAGAAGGGCTGAAAGACGACGAAGAATTTGTTGTAAGTGGCACATTTATTTTGTCTTTGACTCTCTTTAAGCTGTCCTTGTTTTCCTACATTAAATCTCTCTAGCACATAATGTTTAATTCTTTTTAGGAAAAAATCTAAATTATTAAAATATTAATGACTAAATTTGTATAAAATAGGATTTTAAACCTGGAGAAGAAGTCCTAGCTCGTTGGACAGACTGTCGATATTACCCTGCAAAGATTGAAGCGATTAATAAAGAGGGTATGTATTTATGTATGGTCCATTAGTAAGGACCGTTTGCATATGCTGTGCTGTAGCTGTAGTCTGCTTAAAAAAATGACATGCGAATACAGTTTTCCTCACTGCCTCAATATTAAGTAGAAATGTTTCTATTCTATCAGATTTAATAAGAGGTTCATCTTTTATCTGTGAAAAAAGAAAATTTTGATTTCTCCTGGAAGACAAAATGCTTAATGTTTCCTCAGTGATGAGAAGAATATCCTGTGGACAGTGTTATAAATACTTTGTACTATTGTTGATTTGGGCTAACAATATGTTTAAATTTTTGTAATTGTTTTAGGAATGGTAGTTCTCTTCAAAGTTCTGTTTATTGGAAGAAAACAATGGAAATGGGGAAATAACGGAACAAACTAAATGCAATACTTCACAATGGGGTGGTATTTCTAATGAACATAAGTAAAAGTTGAAGTTCTTACTGTAGTTTAAAGCAAACGAGGAGTTGATTGTGAATTGAACTGTTTTCCTGCTGTGACAGTTTAAATATTACACGGTTCTTGAAATGAATTATGAGGGAAAGTGACACAGTAGCTTAAACATGCTTTAAATCGTCCAAGTTGACAAATAACAGCAATATAAAAACAGAGTTTCATTGAGGCCATCATTTATTTTTCTTAGAATTCATGGTCCTGACTGTAGGTAACACCTGGTTACTTTGTTCATATAGCCTACAAAACATTTTGCTAAAGCTTTCATAGTAACAAGGTGTGTTTTGTTTCTTAACTGCTCATAGTGATTACATCAATCCTCTTCTAGGAACTTTCACAGTACAGTTCTATGATGGTGTTATTCGATGTCTTAAGAGGATGCATATCAAATCTATGCCAGAGGATGCAAAAGGGCAGGTAAGAATACTTTAGGTATCTCTTTGTTAGGCTTTATATAGATTTTTTTTTTTTTTTTAATATCTTGGAATAGTAAAAATGTCATCTAGCATAACTAGTTTTAGATTACAGTCTTTTTTTCTAGGTCCTGCACTGCCTTGCTTCACCAGTTTTGTGGATGATGCCGTAGACTGTGCTGCTCACGTAGTCTTGCCTCTATCTGAAATGTCTAGCTGCTGTACACTCCATTGCTGGCTAGTCTGTTCCCAGAGTTTTGTCTTGCAGAGTTTACAAAACCAGGGGCATCCAGAGACTTTTTCCTCTGGTGTCTTTTGAGGAAAAAGCTTCAGCTTGTCAGAAGTTTGTGCTGCTGTTTTTTTTTTTTTTTTTAATTTTTTTTCTTCCTCACCCCATCTCTTTTCTTTGCTACCATGGTAGCTTTTTGCCCACATGTTCTTATTAACATGACTGTTCTGTGGGGTTTTTCTCCCCTGTATCAGAACTTTTGGGGAATCAGACAGATAGATATTTCTTTATCTCTGATAATGTCCCGTTGCTCTTAAAGAAAAGATGCTGACTAGAAGTTTAGGGAGGCTGTGAAGTAGAGGACCATGATTTAGTCAACAGGCATATCTTTACTTGCAAAATTAAAACTGCATTGGAAACTGTTGCATACTTCCAGTGGAAATGCCATTGGATTTATCTTACATGGTAACTGTATTCTCATAGTTAATGAGAAGGTACTCCACTGAAACTGTTTGAGACAAGAAATGTAAAATAACTGTTCTTATTTGTTTTCTTCAGAATACTTCTTCTAACTTGGCAAACAAAATTCAGGTATTTCATAATTACTGTTGTAACCATACATATGGTGACAAGGGCAGATGGATAAGTGAATTGGCTTGAAAACATATCTATATCAATAGAAAACCTCTGTCTCCAGGTTATGGGTAGCTGTATACTAGGGTTGATCGTCTGTGCAGAGAACACTGGAACTTTATGCAGGCAACACTGCACTATTTAAACTATGTTTCCTCAGAGAAATTAAACTGAAATCCACAGTCATGCTAACACTGGCTTCTTGCCAGTCTTACAATAACTTTATTGAACCAGTATATAATGTTTCAAGCAACACTTTCAGTATGACAGTAAGTTAGGAAGCTAGAATATTTCATTTTATTTCATAGAAAGGAAAACTTGGGTAATGTGGTTGTGACTGAACTGAAATAGCCTTTCTGTGCCAACATGAAGTCGTCCTTTACTCTGTCCTGTGCTTTTTCTAGGGAGCTATGTTGTGTCTAATCTTGAGTTACTACTCTTACGCCACAGGCATTTTCAGTTTAAAAAAAAAAAAAAAATTAATTTCTTAGCAACCATTTTGATGTCCAAACATGCTTGGTGACAGTCCGGCTCATCTGTTATTTCTAATTTTTCTCAGTAGTTGAGAGTTATGGTGTCAATCTCATGCACCTCAGGGGCTGAATGTAGATGGCTTCAGTTAAGTCTTAAGAAAGAACAAGGGGGCCAGATTTACACTTTCTGAGATAGATTTAGAATTTTTAAGTTGTCTTGCAGCAAGAACACCACCAATTATGCTTTCTATAATGCTAATTGATACTAGTCTTAGCAATTCATTTTGCAAGATTAGAGATAGGTATGAAGTCCTGTAGCTTTCAAAGGCAAAGGTACTTCTTTTCCTGCAACATCTCCTACATCATTCTGCTATCGTAAAATGTTTGTTTTTCAAAATATTTTTGTGGCTATTTAAAATAAAAACATGATCTAAAATTTGGTTTGAAAATCAGTTACCTGGAACTGAGCTTTGTCCAAGCCTAGAACCAAAATGGGCGTTTTTGCTATTTTACATTCTTTATTTTATAAGACAACATCTACTAAAAATTGTGTAAAGCTTAAAAAAATTCCAAGAATATAACTTGAGTTGAAAAACAATGGAGTTGACAGATCCAACACTTCATGCTTAATTTAAACCTATGACTTGTTTTTTGTCTGTTTCCAAAGAAAAAAATACATTTCAAGAGATGAGTGTAGGCTTAAGATAGTGCATTAGCAAATTTAACAAATGCAAGATCTCCTTGGAAGGTGTGTGCTAAGCATGCAGAATTTGAATTACATGGAGAAAGAGGGATATAGACTAGTTAATTCTTTGATTTGAGCTTACCGTATCTTAAAGGAAGAGATTGTAAACACTAACACTCAAACTCTATTTCTGAGTTGCAGCAGAAGTGTGTTTTAATAAGAGTCAGCTGTGAGGATGGAAAGGCAAAATTTTTAAAGAGTGGAAAATATTTGTGTGGTTCAATGCAATGAGACTATAGGTTAGGTTGTTCTGCAGATAGGCACAAATTAATTGAAATCACACAAATGTGGCTAATGTAGTACAGAAAGAAAATACAAAAAGATGGGGATATTGAGATTGCCCTTGTGAGAGCACATATGAAGTATTCGGATAACTTACTTTTTCTGTTTCATGTTTTTTGTTTTATCTTCGATGTAATTAGGCGCGCGAGAGGGAGCAGATAGCGCCGGAGCTGAGATTAGTGACGGAAATCGAACCAAAAGAAGTGAGTTTTGAGGAGGGGTTTGAAGGAGAGGGAGGGAACTTGGCACACAGGAAGAGGAAGCTGAGGAAAAATCATGGATTTGCGGTTGGGACAGAGGAAAAAAGAAGATGTGACAGGAGACAATGTAAGCCAAGATGTAGGTGGGGCAGACTGTTTAGAATTGAAAGGTGAGCGTAAGGAATCCAGGCCTGATGTGGAATCAGCCAGTCAATAGGTTAATGATGTTTTACGTATGTGTATGTATGAATGTGTGGGCGTTGGGAGTTGTGATGTGTCAGGAGAGGAAAACCAGCTGAATCTTTAGTACTGTAGAGAAGCCAAAAGGTGGTGATTGTAGGCAGATGAAGGGAGAATGATGTGTGTGTGTGAATTCTGCTATTGGCACAAGGGTTGGATTTCAGAAATTACCCTGGTTTTGCCTTCCCACTGTTGCAGGTTTAAGGTTATGCAACGGTATATTTTAAAGTACAAGTGTTTTAGCTAATTGATGTGCAAGGTTGTTGGATAATTTCTACTAACGTATTGATTGTGCAATTTCCTGTGCTTTGATTTAGTGAATCAAATTAGCATAATGAGTTTTCCTCAGTAGTGATAAAGTAATGTTTTGTCTTCTAACTACAGTGTCCCATTACTTCTCTTCTGTCAATTTTCTTAGCTTACTTGAAAGATGAATTTTAGTAAGATAAAAAAGGAAATACACTTTAAAAAAAAAAAAAGGTGTATACATAAATGAAAAACTTTCACTGGGGTGAGATACTGTAGGAAGCAGGAAATCGGGCTGGATGGTGCAGAGTAACGGGTGCAGAGTTACAAAACCACAGCCAGTAGAGGGTCAATGTCAGGACACAAGGGAGAAGTAGTGAAAACTTCTCTTAGGAGGATTTTGCTTTTACTTCATTAATTTCTAATGTGTTCATATTTGGGCCCTTGGCTTTATGTATACTGAATGCTCTGGGGAAAAGTCCTTGCATGTAGTTTCTCTGCTATCTATGATATTTAGCGTCCTGATGTTATGGTTGACAGAGTAGACATCTTACGATGACCCTGAGACAGATTTCATTGTGCTTTAGTCTCTCATTGTTCCCCCATTTTTTGTTAAATTTTCCTAAAAATTCTGAAAGAGGCACAAACCTATCTTTTTTTAAGGAGCAGTTCCTGTACTCGGACACCTTAGCACCTTAGATGCTAAATAGTTCTCACGTGTCAGGAGTTATGCAGCTGAGCAGTTGCTCAGCTGGTGTTCAAGGTTAAAAAGTAGGAATTACCTGTGTCACTTCAGTGCCCTTATGTTTACTCCAGAGCCAAAATAAAAATGGACTTTCAGAGTTTCTGGCCAATTCAGAATCACGAGGTTGGAAGGGACCTCTTGAGATAATCTTGTCCACCCCCTCAGCTCAAAATTCTCTTCACTGAGTTTAAATTTACGTGTTAATCTAGAAGAAAATTGTAACTATCACCAAAATTAATGTGCCTCTGCTCTGGCTTCTGAATGTTTAACCTTTGTTTGCATCATTGTTGTATGTGTCCTGCTACCCTTTGTAAGCTCTATGCCTCAAGGAAAGTATCCAAACAATGAAATAAAATGTAAACAAAAAAACCCCTTCTTGTGTCACAGGAAGTGCTACCGTTAGAACAGGATACTCAGCTCAGTGTGGTCCTTGAAGCTCTATATCCTCTGAGAGCTTCTGATTTCAGGGTGCTTAGCCTGACTGAAAATTAAAATGTTGCTTAGAAGCTGTTTTGATGCAGACTGTGCTTCCTTGCTTCCCACTTTTATCATAAGTTCCAAACTTCAGCCATGTTACTGATCCTCTTCATCCCTTGGCCAGGGTACAGTGTAAGACTTCTACTCTCAGGTCTCCTAACTCCTCAACAGCACAAATAGCTCAATCTTTTTTTGTCCTGCTGGATGAGCAAGGCTCTGGATGGACTGGAGCTAATGTGTGTGCTCGTTTTGGCTGGCCAAAAAAGAGGTATGTGTGTTTTTGATTGACTATGCAGCTGGCAGTTAGATACGCTCTTTGTGGCTGGCACATCACCAAATGGCCTTGGTAGTTGCCTGTTGTGTAAGCATTGCCAAAGCGCTTCTAAACTTTGCTGCTGCTAGCTAGACTGAGTGTATGCATCTTGCATTGACAGCTTGAACATGGAATACTTTATCTTAGAGGAATCAAAACTGTTGGTTTTTCTAAGTACATAGTTTGATGCAATGTAGCAGCATAACCTATATAAAGCAGTGATTTAGAAGTACTGAGCTATGGAAAAGGAAAAGGAAAAGCATAATACAAGGAAAAGTAATGCTTTGTATTTTGTGTTATGCTTTTCTTATACATCAAAGAAGGCAAAGAAACCTCAGTAAGAACAGAAATTTGAAAGACTTATAATATGTAATGAGTGGTGAAAAAGTTTATAATATAACAAGAACAAACAGTCCAGAATAAAATATAGTCTGTTTATAGTTGGGGGAAAAAAAAAAAGTTTTACTGTTTTTAAAGCACTCGTGCAAAACTAGACAAAAATAGTCTTCATCATACCTTTTTTTTATATGTGGTAGTACAAATCAGGAAATACTCTTGTAGAAAAATTGCCATATAGTAAATTAATTATTGTTCAAAACACTCAGGTGCTTAATTCTTACTGGTGAAGGGTTAACATGCTATTGGTTTTTATATCACATATAAGTTCTCCATGGGAAAATTCTCTACCCAGACGTTATAGAAAATTTGAAAAAATACATTAGTAAAAAGGATCAAGTTAAGAAATTTTTGCAGCCAGATTGATCCTTGACACTCAAGAGACATAAGGCAGGAGTCTGATCACTCCCAACTAGTGGGAAGAGCTTGGGTCAGCCTTGGAAGTATTTAGTTCTCTCTGACTTACAGGGTGGCTAGACTTTGTCTATGTGCCAAAAAGTAGATGAATTTGGGCTCTCTGTTCTGTTGTTCACTCCTTGTTTCTGTATGGTCAAATAACCCATTATCCAAAATGGCACTTGTGTTACTTTAAATGTGGATTGTGAAATTCAGTCATATTATAGAGCACTTTATTAAAATTATTGAATGAAAATTGTAATGTGTAATACCAAGAGTGCTTTCTGTAGTTACTCTAGAAACACAGATAAAATTAGAAAAGAGTTGTCCCTGCTTTATTAATTTAACTCAGGAAGAACTCTGCCCAATCATGCAGCTGGCTGGACCATGCTTTGAGTTGATTGTAGTTTTGAATAATAGTTAAATTCAAGCAATAATGGTATTGGTGTATTTCACGGCCAGAAGGGTAAGAAAAAAAGTCAGTCTTCTGGGTTTGGGAGCTCCTGGGTTTCTAAAGCTGTGACACAAAATAGGTAGCAGGGAACATGTGCAGCCAGAATTCTATACACAGTGGTTTTTTTGAAGGTTTTTTCCTTTTGCTTTTTATCCATGTGGCATACTGATAAAACTTCAAGATTATTTAGGCAATTTGGGAAACTTATTTTACCACTCTTTGAATAGTAGCCATAAAAATAAATTCAACTGCTCTTGAACATTTCTAGATGAAATTTCACTGGGTTTATAAGTATTTTCTATTTGAGTTTCAGGCACTTTTTAATACTTACTTACCATTTTTTCCTTTTTGGAGGATTGGATAGCTCTGGTCAAAGCTGCTGCTGCGGCAGCAGCCAAGAACAAAGCAGGAAGTAAACCTAGAACCAGCGCAAACAGCAATAAAGATAAAGAGGACAGAAAATGGCTAAAAGTTCCTTCAAAAAAGGAAGAAACCTCAACATCTACAATCATGCAGGAAGTCCAAAAAAAGGAAGAAGAGCCTACATCTAGTGACACATTTGGTAAAAACAAATTCTGTAAAAGATAATATAGACTTTTCTGTAATGTAGTAGAATTCCTGTTGTTAATTTTGCAATTAAGTAATAACTAGTATGTCTGGAGGAAGATGTCTTACTTGCAATTATGATAACTTTATGATATGTAACATGAATCAGTTCAGAAACAATTTTTATCAGATAAATGTAGTTTGGTCAGCATTTACCCCTTGTGGAAAACTTCTAACTAGCTCTAACAAGAGCAGAACATAGCGGGTTTTGAATGACTTCATAGTATGCTTTGGTTCATATTCCTGCATCTTCTGTTACCTGTGAGATAATACCTGATCTTGTTTTCAGGAAAAAAAATTCCAATATGGATGACACATCCATATTCAGGGATGTTTGAAACTGTTTCTGGGTTGATAAGTGTTTGTTTGCTTTAGTAGTCTTTAATACTTATTTCTCATAATAGTGAGTAAAAAAACCAAACAAACCCAACCAATTTTTGAGGTAATCTGCATCTAATGCTTCAATGTGCAGCACTAGATCTTCAGAATGTGTCATTTTAATTTTTAATAGAATTTTAAGGTTTCTTTACTGCAGTATTCTAATAGCAGTTCTGAAATATTTAAGTATTTTTGCTGTTGTTACATACTTACGAAATGTGACTTTATTAGATTTCTCTTTTGTTTAAAAGTAGGATTTCCTGTAGTGGATGTTCCAAAGATGACCTTTGTGCAGGCAGAGAGCACGTTATCACACAAGAGGAAAAGTAATCTAGGCAACTCATTTCAGGCAAAGAGAGCTCGTCTTAACAAGATCACTGGTAAAATACTCTTTTTGTTGTTGATTTTTTTTTCCTTTTTAATGTAGTGAAATATATATGCTTACATATAAGGTACTAGAGTAAAAGCACATTCATCAGGCACATATTCACTACAGTCTTTTACTTGTTTGGAATTTTAAAGGAATCTGTAAATGGTAATAAAATCTACCTTGTTCATAAATTCAGAGAATGGTCTCAGACTTGACTTCATATTTTAATTTTTTTAGGAAGGTAGCCATCTTTAAAACATACTCAAGAAATTCATCAGTTCAAATCTAGCTGCACAATTTTCTCCATTATCGTGTGAATTTGGGGTTGCACAACTTAACGTGGTCGTGAGTTCCATACCACCACTGTAAGATAAAGCTTTTGTTAGCTGTGGAACAACTAAATGTTTTGTCATAGTTTGTCATAAAGTAAAACTGTTGCAGAGAAGAGTTGACAGTATGTCATTTAAAAGTATACAAGCCTAGCTACCAATTGAAGCAGTGAAGATCTGAAATGTTTTTTTCAGTGTCTTAAGGCATTTCTTGCCTATGTTTATTACTCAAAGGTATTAATGGAAAACAAATATACAGCTATAGAATACATCTTATACAACAGGAAATGGAGTTGTAGGTAACTGGTCTTATCTTTAAAAGTTAAAATATGCATTTTATTCCAAAGTTTAATAGAAATTTACTTAACTGTGAAGAAATTATTTCAATTTGTATCCCGCTTCCCCCAAACCTCCCAATAATCAAATTGTGTTGCCAGCATTGATGCTCTCAGTGTTTAGAATGAGGTAGTATGTGTGTACCTGTGCTGAGTAAGTATCAGATGCGTTTCAAAACCTGGGTGGAAAAAAGTTGTGAAGTTCCCTCCTTAACAGAAGGGCCCTTGGACAGACGGTAAGGTAGAGATGCATTCCACTCACTGTAGTAAATATTTTGTGTGGAGTCTAACAGACTTTTCTATGCTACAGAGGGGAGGGGCTTTTTGTTTGGTTTGTTGTAGTAGGTATGGTATGGTCATTAATATAGAAAGTTTTACTTGTTTCTGTAAGCTGAAAATAACCTGATTTAGTAAACTGCATAATGATTTTTTTCAGACTTGATTTGGGTGATGCAACCTTTTATAGGTCAGCAGTGGAGGGTGTTTAGTCAGTTTTCTTATGTGTGTGGTTCCGTCTCAGTCTCTCAATCAGTACTTCAGTCTGAAGTAGAAAACAAATGAAGTGGGCCAGTATGGAACATATGAAGGGAGCAGTCCTCAGAAAAACCCATCTTCTGCCTCCAGGATTTGCCTTCCTGGAAGGCTTCTTATTTGGTACCAAGTTTAGCTAACAGATGTCTGATTTATCAGCCTCATTTCAACTCTCCTTTGTCCATACTGCATACACCCTCAGTTAAGTCCCAATTTCATTGCTGCCACGAGCAATAGAAGTCAAATATGTATACACTAGTGATATATCTTTACAGAGCCCTGTTAATTTCTTTCCAATAGCAGTTAGTAGCAGAAGGTACCAAAACCAGCTGAAAAACCTGTAGCTCTAGAAGCTTCTGTCCTGGGTAGATTCTCCTTTCCTATGGAACTTCATGAGAATAATAACAGTTGGACAGGCTCATATAGACTGAACTGAATAATCGGAAAACATAATGTTGCAGCCACTAACTTTGGTATCATCCTAAAACCAGTGTGCGTCTGTCTCCATGAAAGCATACTGCACTGGGAGAGAATGTTACCTTTCTGTGAAAGTGAATTAATCCTTTAATTCCAAGATTAAATTTGTCATGTGTGGTAGTTACTTTGTGTAACTGTTCTCAACGTGCTTCTGTAACTCATACTATAGTAGGTTTTTTTAATTGTATTTTGAAAATGTAACTGCTGATGATAAAGCTTTCTTTTGCTACATGCTTATGTCTTATGCTTGAAAAACTTGTAAATTGTTGTTTGTGTCTCCAGCATGAGCTTTTAGATTTTAAGGAATGTTGGGAATCATGCTGGTGTAACCATCAGAATTGCTATAAAAGAATCTTAAAGCATTGTAGCTGTTAGGAAAAC
Source organism: Phaethon aethereus (assembly GCF_964289735.1). Lineage (NCBI taxonomy): Eukaryota > Metazoa > Chordata > Aves > Phaethontiformes > Phaethontidae > Phaethon > Phaethon aethereus. Next base: position 9,452,615 of record NC_138582.1, on the reverse strand, counting down.
ATCATTTACCAAGGGTCTTACAGCTGTATTGGGGAAATAGAGCTAATAATGTGGTTGTAGGAGGCTGTCTGAAGGGACCTGTTTTCTGGATTTCAACTCGGCATTCAGTATTTGTCGCAGAAGGTTCTCCTTGTCTGCCACAAGGGCCACAGCTGCATCTGGTGTTCTTTGGTCACCATTCAACAAAATAAAAGTTGCTTCCTTTGCTCCTTTTTCTTCTGCTACCACCACTGGGGGAAATTACATTTCCCGAAGGTGAAGGGTGTCTTCTGTTAAGCATGTATTAATGTAGTCTTTCATTTAATTTTTGCTTGCTTCCATATCTCCTGCTGCAGTGTTGATACCTAAAAGAACAGATAACATCTCCAGCAAGCTTACAGAACGAAACACTTCCGGTTCACTGTGCCACCCCATGCTTTTTATTTGTTAGGTGCTGTTACTGACAGGGAATGGTGAACCTGTAGTCCTGCTGCTGTAGTAGCTTGTAGAGTTGTTTTGTCTTTTTTTGCAAGTGTAGTTATTGTTTAGAAAGTTACTTGATGGGGTAGAGAAGAAGGAAATAAGGGTTATATAGTCACAGGTCTGACAGTCTAGGTTCATTTCATGGCTTTACTTTCTGAGCACTGAGCATCTAGCTAGAAATAAAAATCATAGAATCATAGAAGGGTTTGGGTTGGGAGGGACCTTTAAAGATCATCTAGTCTACCCCCCCCCTGTCATGGGTGGGGACATCTATTAGATCAGACTGCTCAAGGCCCCATCCAGACTGACCTTGAACATCACCAATGATGGGGCATCCACAACTTCTCTGGGTAGACTGTGCTTTGTTAGAACCACAAGACCTTACAGACTGTAGCTTGTTGTTTAGTATTTAAAACTCCTCTTAATCTTGAAAATTATTTTCAGCTTTTGAGTGTAGGTGTGTGGTTGTTAATACAAAGAACATTGCTAATTTTGCAACTTGATTTAAACAGGATAATTTGAGTCACAAAGGTTTATTTAGGTCCATGAAACAAACACTTTATGAAGCCTAATGCAGAATTAAAATCTTATCTGATAATTTTATTTGTATTAATATAATAAGGCTAAGTAAGTTTCTACTTTTTGGTTAACCTGTTTAGCTGTAAAATCAATTAGTATGCACCTCTTGTTGTGGACATGGTGTTCTGAAAAAGTTTATTTGATACATATTACTTTCCAGTAATCTGAAGCATAACTTAGTCTAACATAAAGAGTAAATGAATAAAAGCACATAGTAGTTATTCTGGAATGCTGAAATGTGATAGCTCTTGAAAGACAGGAAAGGGGAGAGATAGAAAAGGTTTGTAAATAATTTTGGTTCCTCAAAATTTAATTCAAGTATCATAGGCTCGGTTTTAAAGCCCAAGCCCTTGGGCTTTAAAAGGATGGTGGGGCTTTATTTTAGAATTGATAATTTGATTTTTATCTTGTGGAAATGCCAGAGAAGTAACTCTTGTGAAAGGGCACTGTCATGGGACCATCCTTCAACTCTTTGTTTCTTCTAATTTAAAGTGTTCAGCTTTGTGTGGAGCTGTTTCAGAGAGAATTATGTTGTAGATAAAAGCAGTTCATATTTCTTGTCTCGCTGTTTTGCTTTGTTTTCCACAAACTCTTGTTGCAAAGCTACTTCTAACTGAGGATCTCTGCAATTTTTCTCCTAAGGTTTATTGGCATCCAAAGCTGTTGTTGCGGATGGTGCTGAAAAAAAGGAAGGCAACAAAGAAACAGCTCCAGTCCTGGAGCAGGTATGAAATGGTAGAGTTTGATTCTTTTGCAAGGTTCCCACTGGAGTGTGCCATGGAGATGTAGTACCTACAACATTAAAATTTGCCCCTTCAGATATAATAGGGAACTGAAAATTGATCTTATGTTTACATTTCTGGCAGAGCCAGAAGTATGGAATTTAATTCTCTGAACACAGTGTTGACTTGAATTTCAGTAATGAGCTTTTGTGTTGGAAAACTAACAGAAAACAAAGAAAAATGAAGTCTCCATGCAACAAATGTGAGGAGACCAGTGTACCAATGTCCAGTTTTATAACTGGCGCCATGACCATGACTGGCTTACGAAAAGGCCCTTACACAGATTCAATTTGTGTTTGAAACAGGGTTTTTTGACATCAAATAGAACTTCTTTTAGAAGAAGTTTCTTTTCTATTGTAAGAATTTGGTGTTGTAGGCTTGTGTGTGTTTATGAACTGCTCAATGAGCCATACATTTTGCAAGGGTGTGTATTTTAATAAATACAAAAAAGAAACTTTTAAATAATGTTAAGGGTCTGATTTTCAAACCTGCATATTTGCAGGACCTGAAGGCTGCCATTTTATCTTTGGCTTATTCCATTGTGTTCAGGCATTGCTTGACTCAGAGTTGTGCATTGTCTTGCATACTAAAAGGGCTGAATGCCTAAACATGGTAAAGCAAGCTAAGGATGAACAGTAGTCTTGATTCAGGACATCTTTGTTTTCCAGTGATTTTAAATCAGAGCCTTAATATAGTTTTAATACAGCTTTTTTGTATTCATTTTCATTCTTTTTCAAGAACAGCAGCATTTAAATAATTGCTGCCCATGATTCTTAAAAGAGCACTTCTGTTCTTACACCCCGGCACACTCTATGAACAGTCCCTACCCCAAACTTTATTTGATATTTTGGTTGTACTGGTTCTTTAGAGCTGATACATAATTGCATTGCTGTGTTTTTTCCATTGGCACTGGCAAGTCTTGTCAATGGAACATGATTTTCTGTTTTTAATGCTGTCACTGTAACGGCTAATGGAGCCGCTACAGTGTCAATGCATTGACCGATATTTTGCATAAAGGTTTACAATGTATTGACATGACATCCCATTTCTCAAATTTTTGCATATTAAAGATGCCATGATTTTATTGCTACTGTGTGTGATACTTTCAATGTGCAAAAAACTGTGAAATGGCTTACAGCATGTTGTTTTTAGAGGAATCATTACAATGTAAATCTTATCATGCAGAATCCCATTGCAGTGAATGGGACTTTGTGGTTTACATAGACTGTGTATGCAACAGTATAAACTACAGTGCATATTTACTAAAACCTTTTTGTTACTTATTACACTTAGTAACTCGGCTGTTTCTGTTTTATTGATTAGATATAAAAAAGATGTCTCTGTCATTGTTTACATGCTAATGGTCTGAAAAACCGCATTTTTGGAAATACTAGTTAAGCTCCTTCTAAAGAGGCATCTAAAATCCCAAATTGTCCTATTCCTTTGCTTCTAACTAAAACCAGAAACCTGACAAACATTTAAATGATTAACTGTGGGGAGGAAAATTTTTGAGCTTAGAGCTTTTTTCACCAAGTTCCTGCCCAAATTCCAATGGCCGAGTTATAAACCTCCCCAAAAGGTTTTCCAATAGCAAAGCTGACATTCCTTAGAGGTTTTGTCTGCTACTGCTATAAAATTGAATGGGTAACATATCTTGTAGGGTTTTTTAATAATGTAACATAAAACATGGTAGAAGTATTCAGGCCAATAGCCGAAAACTGACTTTGTTGATGGAAAATTATTTTATTTATATTTATATATTTTTAGTTTACAGTTGTCTTAAACCCAAAACCTCAGATGATTAGTTGCAGATACAGTAGTTTTATTTAACTGTATTAGGGTATGTCATGTTATATTTTCTTTTGACCGAGACCTGATTAGATGAATAGCATTAATTCATTAAGGTTTTTAATGTTAATTTGTCCTGTTAAGAGGTGAAGCACCTTATCAAAATATTAATTTAATTTTTTTAATCTTGTTTAAATAACTTTGTAATTTGAAAGTAATGGATGCTGTAGTAATGTCTTTCACATCTGTGAAGATGAACAATAAAATTGTTTATTTACAAGTTACGACTCTAATTAATTTCTGGTAATACCTCTCATAACCAGCATAGGCATACCCTACAGTTCATGGAATATTTTATTTAAATGAATAAACTGCACTTAGTACATGTGTAATTGAATTATTCAAGGTAGAACTGATGTCTGCTGAATGGATGTTTTTGCACCGGGTCTTTACATGATACTTCCAGCAAACTGTTCATGTAGCATTCAGGGGTGCTCTTTTACAAACAGAGAATGTGCACTTGTGGTTTTTTGTTTTGCCTTTTTTTGTGTTTTTGTTTTTTTTCCATTGGAACACGGAAAGTTCTAGTGGAAAATTTACGATTTATAACAAAACCCAATAATACTTTCCAGTCGTCAGAGATGTGATGTTTTTAGTTTGGTTAAAGTGGTGCACACGTTCTAGAAATACCTTTCTACTTAGTTATGGTTTTATTAGATGGTACTATGTTGTGTGATGTAACTGGGACAAGAAAAGGGTCAGGTTTAAGAAGTTACCTTCAGGTAGTGTAGTTTGCCATCATTGGGCAAGTTGTAACACATGCACAGTTTATTCAGTAAAGCAGGAAGAACTTCCAGTTAAAAATTTAAAATGCTAATGTCTGTCAGTGCATGCTAATTGTCTAAAAATAATACTTCAGTATGTGTGTTAAGAAGGATGAAAATTGATGAAATTGGAAAGCTGCACTATATGTTGATTTGTTCTTTTTTTTTTCCTTCAAAAACTGTTTTAACTCTTATCTGCTCATTTTTCCCCCAACAGTTAGCAATCTATTTAACCCTGTGGTGCTAGAAGTTGTGATTTCTTCATGTGTTTGCACAAACATATAATGTGGTGAAATCCAGACTCCCAGCACTGAAAGGGGTTGTGTGAGAGTGTGTTCAGTATTTGGAAACCTTTTATTGTTTTTAGGCATTCTTTAAAGGAGCATTATCAACTTTTTCATGTTCTTCTCTAAAAATGAAATTCACGTTAAACAGTTTCCCTGAGGAACTTTTAAATTTTTTTTTTTTCTTTGCTATGGTCAGGGAAATAACTGAAGGGAAAAATCTTGGCAACTTTTTTTAGAACTGCATTTCTCCGAGCGAGAATTGCTTGCTCATAGTAGTGTGAAAGCCTGTCAGAGTTCAAGGAGCATCTGGACAACGTTCTTAGTCATATGATTTAGTTGTAGGTAGTCCTGCGAGGAGCAGGGAGTTGGACTCGATATAGTCCTGATGCGTTCCTTCCAACTTGAGAAATTCTATGATTTAAGATCGGTGTATGTATTTTAGCTTGTAACAAGTGTTCTCCCAAGATGTACTTTGAGACAGCACTGTTGGTCCTCATCTACTGAAGATGAAAAAGACAGAAACTAAAAAGACTTGGGATTTTTAAAATGGGAATAGAGGAAAAATGTTTTGTTTTCAGGCTTTTTGCCTGTATTCAAATAGTAAGAAATGCGGGTGTTCTGAATACTGAAAATAATTGATAGTGCTCCTTTAAAAAGAAAAACCAAAACAGTTTATTGTGATGCATTTTAAATCGTTTTCATTTATACTGAAAATAATGTTGCTTTAAAATGTGTTTTGAATACTAAAGTTGCTTTTAAAAAGATCAAAATAGAATACAAGAACTACAGCGAAGAAACTGAAATAAAAGTATCAATTTTTTATTATTTATTCAGGAGATTTCACCTAAACCACAAAGTCAGAAAAAAAATGAAGCTGATATTAGCAGTTCTGCCAACATTCAGAAACCTGCACTGTTATCCTCAACTTTGTCTTCAGGAAAGGCTCGCAGCAAGAAATGCAAACAAGAATCTGGAGATTCTTCTGGGTGTATAAAGCCCCCTAAATCACCACTTTCCCCAGAATTAATACAAGTCGAGGATTTGTCGCTGGTCTCTCAGCTTCCTTCTTCTGTGATAAATAAAACTAGTGAGCACAGACATTTTAAAAAAAAATACCGTAATTACTTAAGAGATATACAGAATTTTTTTTTTGGTTGTAAATGGCTATTGCTTTTAAAAATGAATCTGCTTTAAATAAAAGGTCCAAGCGGGAGAATTAGGGGTAGCTCAGTATTTTAAAAGTCAAGTCACATAATAAGGCATATGAATTACTCTACTGGAAATAATCCATTTAAATAATACATTTATATTTATAGAGTCATGGCTTTTAATGGTTGGCTTTCCCTCCAGCTTAAACCTCCACATTAGTGTTAACAGTGATACAGGAAAAGTCAAACCTCTCTTCTGAAGGGGCCTGATTCATTAAAAAGAAAAGACATACACCTTGGTTGTGGGCCTTTCCTTCTCTGAGAAATTCTACCTTCAGCAGGCTCATGTGCTGTACCTGTTGGCTGTGGCATTCTTCACCTTGTGTGATATTTCCTCCAAATACAATGTGAAAGAAAAGTTGGGTTCAGGTTCTGTCGTGGGGAAAAATAAAAAATCAGGTTTCTTGGTCTCAGAATAATACCATAGGTGTTCAGCTTCTTGACATGTGTAACTGATTTGCAAAGTACCAAAGTATTGGTTATCAGAAGAACAGAGAAAGGTTTATGCTACATCCTTGAATATGCTATTTTTTGTGGATGTTAAAATATTTCTGTAATTTTTGAGATTACATTAGGTTTTTAGTGTTGCTTAGGGTCAGGCTCTTCGTTGCCTGAAGAACATTAAATGATGAGGCCAACAGTTAAAATAAACGTGGGTTACAGTAAGTCAAAACCTACATTTTTATTTCACTTTTAGAATAGCGATTGAGGGTGGAAGACTATGCCTGCATCGTGTGTTCCCCTTAACCTTGATTTGATATTTTCACTTAGGAGAGAAGTTTCGTTTAGTCTTTTCTCACAGATAATTTTAAATGCATGGGAGAGGGAGGGGTGAAAATTCAGCCATTGTTATTCAGGACATATTGATATAAATTATATTTTGTCCCCACAAAATATTAGCGGTTATCTATACTGTAATACACCTTCCCTCCCCACCCCTAAAACAATGGTAAGTAGTTTTCCTTTAGCATGTTTGTATTTTGGATTAAGTTAGACTTCTCTGTAGCAATATTATAAAAATTAGCTAATTTAAACAATAGGTTGCTTAATAGCTTAGATCTTGTTAGTGCTGTCTTTTAATCTTTTGCTTCTGAGTCTTTACCACCTCTAACGGAAATGTAATTTTGCTGTGTGTTTACTGTTAAATCTGTACATCTTTGACTCTGAAAACTGCATAAGAAAAGGAGAGAACAGTTATTGGCAGTGTAATAATGGCTTAAATGTTTTTCTAAGGCAAAAATTTGTGAAACTAGGTAAAATTGGAGTGGTGTAGGGGAGCGTGGGTTTTTTGTTTTTAATGAATCAGGCCTATATTAACCTATATCAATCCCTCCCTTTTTTTTTAAGTATGAGATTCTTGAGCCTTCTTAACTGTGCCAATGCGTTGGCAGTGTGCGTTTGAAATATAGTTGGGGTATTGATACCAGGTTAGCAGAAGACAGGAGGTAGGATATAAAATGAACCACTGCTTTTGATTATTTAAGTTCTATGTTACCACTATCCATGACTTTTTAGGTCTTTAACTGTGATCGTTTGTTCTGTTTACTGTTAAATCCTACTGCCCTCCCTTCCATTATAAGTAGCCTACTCTCATGGGTTGTATGGGTGGGTTGCTTATTGTAAATACACTGTTTGCCTAAAACAACAGCCTTTATCAGTGGGGAAGTAGATGCCCTAGTAATGTATAATCAGCAAAAAGCAGAATTGTGTCTTGAGCATAACTCTTTGTTTTTGCTCCTGGTAGTCACAGTTTTTAACTACTTTGACCAGTTCTGCTGTGATTACCAGTTTTGCAAATAAGAGCTATTTCAAGCACTTCCCATCTTTAGATCTCAAATACTGCGGTAAGATTATGGTATATCTCTCTGCTTCATGAACATTGAAAGATCTCTTTTTAGGTCCATCACAGCCAGTGAATTCCCCTAGATCCTACAAACATAGCCAACGGAGAAGAAGATCACAGCGTTTAGCCACTTGCTCCTTGCCTGATGATTCTGTAGAAAAAGTTTCTTCTCCCTCTTCAGTTACTGATGGAAAAGTGTTCTCCATCAGTGGTCAAAACCAACAGTCATCAAAATTGGAGGGTAATGTATCTTAATCTAATAAAGAACTGCCCAAGGGATATTGAATCATAAAAATGAGACCTTTGACGGTTTTCATCTAATGGGATATTTTGACTTGTAGCTAAAGCTGTATGCTGTTCATATGTTTTGTAACGCTGCAATCCAAACTGTTGTTTGTTGGACCAATGTATCTTTTTTAATATTACATTTTTTCTTTTATGTAGTACCTGATGTTGCTCATATCTCACTTGAGAAGCGTGGACCATGTCTCCCTCTTGATTTAAGCCGTAGTTTGGAAGTTACAGCGCCATTATCCACAGAATCCACTTTCCGTAACGAATATCCCAGTAAAGACAAGGAAGATATTCAGATGATTACATATCTTTCTTCCAAAGCAGTAACTGATGGAAGAATAGCTACAACAGCGTCAGGTAAAGAGATTCAGTATACAAACAGTTAGGTTTATAGTTGTAGGGTTAAAATGTGTCTGTATTCAGTCACACAGAAGGAGGGAATACTTGGTTTTTTTCCTGCACACTTGCAAGCCTGCCACTCCTCTTGGGGTTCATCCATCTGCATTTTCCTCGTCTTGCGCTGGCTTTAAGCTGCATTAGCACTTTTTCTAACACGCTTTAAGGAGGATCTGAAAGTGTGGAATATTAAAAGTATTTCTTTCAAAAATATTTTACCCTGTTAGAACTTGTAAAAATAATTTATGAAGTTGTTTACTAACATACTAATATATACTAAATCTAGATGTACTCATTTATTTTGTGGCATCTGCTTTAAAACTTAGTAACATTTCCAGAGGCAGTCAGCATTCCTCTACCTTTGCTTCTGTTTGCAGTGGAAATTTTGTCATTTGCTTGCTTTCAAATGTTACTTGCAAATATTTCTGAAAAATCCTTTAAAAATTATATAGACTTGCTTGTCTCACAATACTGGAGTGCTGTGCTCCCTCTCAGTTTGTAACAGTTCACTGGCTGCTGTGGTTTAAGTGAATCACTTGGATAGAGGGAATTAAGAGATTTGGGGAAGGGTTTATATAGTGGTTTGCAGACCATAAAAGTGGGTTGTTTTCATCCAGTGTATGTCAGGTGTCCATATGCTTTTTTCATAAATAAGTCTCTTATGTGGGTGAGCATCATACCATTTTTAATTGGCTTCCAAGAAAGAATTTTCTCAAAAGGTTTTTTTTTAAATGAGAAAATTGTTAATTAAAGAGGAAGAAAAAAAAAAAATCAAATTATTATACTCTACTGGGGAAGTTTTTGGTAAATGTGACCAATAATAAGGGAGGACAACATGAACCTAAAAGTATATAATTATGGCACTCAAATTACAACTTGGTTGTGTTTAGGGGGGAAGAAAAAAAACCAACAGCTTTGCATTAAGCTGATAGTATAGCTGCAGTGCTCAATAGGTCAGTGAACCATTTTGTTTAGTATGTACAGCCCCTTCTTGGGTGTCTGCCCACACATGCTCCCACTGAAAGTATAAGGTGATTGCTTCATCGAGTTGCAGCATAGCTATTTAACCTGATGTGTCAAAGGCTGGGTGGGATTCTTAGATCAATATTGTCTAGATCAAAAAGATCATTGTAATTATCCTTTCTCTCTCAAAAGAAATTATTAATCTCTTAAACTAATTTGTCAAAATAAGGACTATGGGTATTTCTAATGAGCTGCCACTTAAGCTTTTAAAAATATTACTTAATTTCTTGACTAAAACCATGTGATAGTCTTGGTTTGCCTTTGATACATTGCATAGCAGTAGAATTGCAAGTTCCTGCGAAAATGACTTGTGTGAAAGTCCTTTTATCTCATGTCTTCTGAGAAGTGCTTTTGGGGAATGTATATTTGCCCACTCATAGAACAGGATCATAAACCAACAGCTCCCAACTACCATCTATTTCTTGTTTATTAGAACGCGTTTCAGTTACTAGGAATTTAACTTCTGGCTTTTCTGATATATTTTCTGGATCACTTAATGTGTAGTTGGTAGTACTGATGAGTATTTATTTTGTTGCCCACTTCTGTCATGGAACTGATTTGGACTCTGAGTGAGCTGGTTCTAAACCCAGCATCCGTGAGTACACTTGCACCTGTTTAGTTGTTGAGCTTGATCTTGCGCACAGCTGAGTCTAATTAAAGAAATAATATGTGTCATTTATAGCCACCTTTAGTTATGAGTCAAAAATTTGACATGTCCATGTACTTTGTCTAGGGAAAACCATTCCCTGACAAAGTTAGTGGTATTACTATTTGAGTCTGGAAAGGGAATATGGAAGAAGCACTTGCAACCTATGCTGGAGGATACAGTTTAGTGGAGCTTCTTTTGGACCAAGAGTTATCTGGCAAATCAGTTTCTTGAGAGCTTATAACTTTTCATCTTCTGGGTTTTTGCCTTGTGGACAGACCTGTGTTTTGTTGCTAATTTTAATGTATTACAGTTTTCCTCCATGCAATCAATAGAATTCTGTCTTGAGCTTTTATACTGACTTCTTGTCCAAATGTTAGAAGTTTTCTGAAGTATGCAGCCCAGCATCCACTTGAGCAGTGTAAGCTTTGTGGGCTGAAAGACTAATATAAGCAGTTTGATATCTTTAATTCAGAGATTCCATAGAACGTTTTGGAGCTAGCTGCCTCTTTTGGTAGTATCTCTAGGACTCTGTAACTTACGTTCATGTGTCTTGGGTTATCTCAGACTTCTGACTGGTGAAACTCATCTTATATCCTTCTCATATTCTTAGAAGAAAAATGTGGCTTTTAAATTCATATTTGGAAGCTCTGGAGATACTTTACATTGTTGAGTAGTTTTTGTTGTGTTCTCTGCTTTAGAAGGTGTCTTTTTAATTTTGAAACAGCACGGGTTCTCAAGTCATATTACTTCAAGCACACATAGTTACACCAAATTCTTGCATGCTTCGGGAGAATGAATAGAATTCACTGTCTATGACTATTTCTTCCTTTTTTAATGAACCTGTTTAAACAATGGCAAGCTAATATATGAAGGATAGGTGCCCAAAGCTTTCCTTTCTCATTCCTGTCGATGCTTGAAATTATTCAGAACAGTTAATTTGCATTATGCAGGAAAATCTGCCTGCCTAGAGTGTAATTTAATACATTGCATTGTTTAGTGTATGCGTTGTGACTCTATACATTACAATTTGAGAACTCTGGTGTAGAATCCAGGCTATCCTGTAACTGTCTGCTTTTTTAATCTAAAAAAATATTTTAAATCTATGTACTTTGATGATATTTCTGCTCTTTAGATGTTACTGGCACAGTGTGGACAGATCTGGTATTCTAGATTTTGACAACACTATGGAATTTGCTAAGTGCGCTTAAGTTGGACCTGCCATCTTTGTAGTCATTGAAGTAGATGGCTCTAGATAGGTTCAGAAATTATGGTGGTAACAGAAGTATTTAGCCTGAAGCAGCCTATTATGATTGTCAACCCTTCTGTAAAAGAGCTGTACTGTTTTAGATCCAGAGATGCACCTTGTGGCTTTGGAAGCTTAGACTTCTGATAGAGGAAGTCCATCAACTTCAGTTGAGTCAACTGAAGAAAAAAATTTATATGTTATTGAAAATGATGCATTTTAATGATTTCTTTATTGAAAAGATAGTAACTTGGTGTTTTTCAGAGAGGAGGGATGAGGTGCACTGAAGTGCAGAAGCATAAATAGCAACTCATAGTACTAACACACAGAACTCAAAATCATTGCTCAAAATGAACAACTTGTCATTTTGTAAAGGCAACGCAAAAGCACTGTGATCAAGTCCTTCAGTCCATGGGCTACATGGAGGTATTGTGCGCTTTGGTAGGCACTGCTACACTACCAGTTAATTATTGAACAGAGGTACTGCTTTGCCTAAACTGTTGTACGCGCCTACTTGTGATCACCTGATGTTGTACACACATAACTAAGAATCCTTGCTTTCATTTGTCAAACTGCTTTAAGCAGTAGATAACGGGCCTTTTTGTCACTTAGCCTTTCATAGATTTAAAAATCACAGTCAGTTGGAATACATGCAGAACACTGTAGTTTTCCAGTTCTGACTACAGAAGTTCAGATCCTTCTCTAGTTGTAACTTTCTTTAAATTTGTGATCATTTTTCTTGGTTTCTGTAACTCCACACCATTTGTATTAATTTAGCTGTTATATATTGAGCAAACATAATTTCAGCAAGCACTCTGGGTTTTAATATTTAAGTAAAAGGAAAATATTGTTACATTTACCAATATAACAATATGATATTTATAATCCTAACGTAACAATATTTTCATCATCTCATTACCTGTTCTAGCTTAATCTAGATGATTTTGCTAGTACGGTAGCATTAGGTTAAATATATGGAGGAAATTTGCACTTATGCTAAAAGAAGAAAACTTTGTATACTTTTACATAATTTTATTGATAACAGTTTACTGCAGCAGGAACAAGCAACAGCCAGTGTATGTAACTTTCAGAAAATGAGATCAATCACTTTTCAATAAACTCTTGCCAGTGGTATTGGTTACCCTGCTTTTAAGAGGCATCTAGACTCTAGTGAACTAAAGCTCTTGTTGCTTTGGAGCTCTTTGTTTTACTCAGGTTTACTCCCTAATTTGGATGTCGGCCATTCTAGTCTCTCCCCTGAAGTTCCCAGCTGATTCTTGGGGTAGTTAGCTGAAGGCAAGCAAGAACCTTTCATGTCCACATCCTTCCTAAAGAGATCATTTTGTGCAGGATCTGGTATTAACCTGTAATATAAATAACTAATTCATCCTATGTACTGGGAGTTCAAAACACAAAATTAATTATGATAAAGCCATGTTATGATTTACCTTCTGTATTAATACAGATGATATTTCTGTTGTTAGGAAAGTTAAAACATCAAAAACCATGGAATAGAATATCATGCAACAAATTAAGTCACTTCGCAGTGGTACAATTTATTTTCATTTGCTGAACTGAAATAAGCAGTACCAAAGCCCATGTCTGCTGCTGCGCTTGGAGCACAGGATTCTGTTCTGTGCCTGTGCTCACACGGCGGGGGATTGTGTCGCTTCACTGTGCCAGACCAGGAGAGGTAGCATTGGAAATGTGTCATGAAGCTGATTGGACATTGCTGTGGCTTGCATTTGTTTTTAATCTGAAATCAGCCTGCTGGTGATAAATTTGATCTTAGATAACGACATAGTCGGTAGTCTATCAAGTCTAATCTCTAAGCATCTTTTTCTCTGAGTGTTAATTGCAGACCTTCCATGCTTCACTGTGTGGGAGGTGGCTGACTAGACTTCTCAACAGGAATAAAATTGCAATTAAAAGTAGCAGTTAAAAGAGATATGGTAGTATTTCCATAATGGAATTATTTTATAAACTAATATTTTTCTTGCTGTATTCGTCACTTTATCTTTAGACTATGATTGTCTACTTTGTCTAATTCTGTGGTTACTTGTAAGGCATCACGATTTGCACAGTTGAAAATTAGACTTTGCAGGCCTTAAGACTTTAGTTAGGATTTGAGAATTTAGAATTCTTAACCTAGAATGATTTCTCATTAATAAAAGTAAAAGCCAAGAATAACATTGCAGTGTATGCCAGCATAATAGTAATTTTACTTTTCAGGCTACTATAGAAAGGCAGTTTGGAGAGCTCTGTCATTCAGATGGATATTTGTGTGACTGTAGCAGATTTCTGCCCTTCAAACAGTTATTTAGTTAATAGCTGATTACTTTGTCAGATGTGCTTGTATGGAAAATTATTGAGATACAGAAGTTTGTTGGTATGTTGTGGCTGTCAATACCAGAGCACATTTGAATGTCTGAGGTCAGGATTTCTTCTGAAGTTTAAATAGTACTTCATCCAATGTTGAGACTGAATTTCTCTTGAGATTCTTTGGAATGAGTATTCTCTCATCTTTTCATCAAAATGGCAGTGACCTAACCAAACTACATTCATTTGGGTGATCCTTTTGTGCTCTTTTTAGAAATGAGGCAAGATGCTGATAGCATGATGATGTGGAGAAGTGTTATTTTTCTCTTTTACTGAGGTGCTAAAATATACTCACTGCCTCACAGATGGCAAAGCAGTTCAGTCCTGCAATGTAGATAATCATTAATTAGGAAACCCAAGAAAGGAATAATTTGGATAGTGTTTTCTGTTCATGATAAATATCCCAGCAAGCTAAGTCCGATTGAAATACAGACAAAGGCCAGAGCCTGGATAGTAGACCAATCTTGAAAGGATTGTGGTCTTAGGTGAGGTTGTTGATTTGAAGTAGTAGAAAGGCTCGGGTAGCCTCAGCCATGGTCATACATTTCGTGTCTTGTGTTGGAGTCCAGCACGCAGAACTGAGGGTGGCTGCAGCTGCCTGCTGGCTAGATTGCGTGGTATGGTAATGTCTTGCATCTTGCAGCTGGGAACATCTGTCATTTCAAAGTGCTGTATGGTGTGGTAGGTGATGTACTGCTTGCTGTTGCTCTTACTGCCCTGGTGGCTTTCTCACTACGTGCCCTTTCCATTGTTTTCCTGAGAAGGCTGCCTAGGAGCTGGAGTAATTTTCATGGTGTGTGTGTGTTGTGTTGTAGTAGAATTGGGTTGGTCTGTCCAAGCCTGGAAGGCTACCTCACAGAGTCAACCCTGTTCTTGCCTGTTCCTCAGACTCCTTTTATGACTGATGAATTTACTAAATTATCTTAACGCCGCTTATTTAATTGCTTTTTGTTGTTTTATTACTGAATACTTACCAAAAGGGGGGGGTGGCCTCAAAAGAAGCCATTCCAGATCAGCTTCATATTTTGTCTTGTTTCATATCTTGACCACTAGCAGGTATTTTTCAGGACTCTTATTTTGGTTCAACACTAACCTGCAAGTGTTTTTTACATGCTGATAATATATGAGCCCAACAAAAGTGAGAGACCCTGAAGGTGTCTGGTGCCTCCAAGTGTTTACAGCTGGCACTGAAAACCTGAACCCCTTATGACTTTGCAGAGCTGCATTTTTGTACAGCATGTCCTTGGCATGGCCCTGAAATGTCCTCAATGGTCAGATGAAGATTAGGATTTCTTAGTTACATTTAAATGAAACTTAAAACTCTCACAATATTGATGAATGCAACAACAGAGAGTTTTGAATGACATCAGTAACGTTCTTTATAAATAACTTTTGTTCTAGTTTGGTTATTTGAAAATACCATTGTGTATAAATGATGATAGCAATGAAAATTATAATTTGAGTTTTGTTTTGCCATGTTATTGCTTAATTTGCATCAGATAAAGATTAAAAAACACCTAAATATTTCAGTGAATAAACTTTTCTGAATAATCCAAGCTAAGAATTGTTGGCATAGGATGCTGAATTCTGACAAGTTATCACAGTATTTTGTGTGTAATTCAAATGTGGATTAAATATATACATGAAAGACAGTTTAGTATTTAAATAGTATTAAAATCAATAAGAAGTGCAATAAGCAGAAGTGTACCTTTTATACGTAGCACTAAAAATGTTACACTAGAGCTTAATTTCTCCATTCATGTAATGGAACATTAATCTAATATTGACAATGTCAGCACCTTCCTATTGAGGTGGGTTTCTATTACAGTGAAACTCAAAGGAAACAAAAAGGCTTAGAAGTATCAGCAAAAGTACACTTTCAACAGCACAAGCAGTTTAAAAGTTAGTGCAAATTCCAAAACAAAGAAACCGTCTGTGGCATGTATTGTCTGTATGTAAGGCTAAGACCTAGGCATTCATATGCAGTAATGATATGTTAAGTGTGATGATATTATTACCAATACTTGACATTTCAGTGATCTGTCTCAGCCAGTGATCTGGCTGCAATCCTTATGGAATGCCTAGTAAATCTGTCTTCTTGTTTTCAGCACCCTCGTCCCATGTACATGCCTTGCATCTGGAAATGCCTTTAACCAATAGTCTAAGGTTACCCAAAGGGAATAGTAAAAAAAAGAGGTCTTCCACATCAGTGAGCTCTGAAGGGACAGAGATACAGTGCTCTGTGCCCATAAAGGAGAAATGTTTTGAGAGTCTGAAGGAGAAAATATTAAAGAACGTGATTGAGAAGGACAAGCATTCAGAAGTTGGTAAACTACAATACTTTTTGTTTCCAGTGCTTTAGACAATAAAAATTATTGTTAAGTGACATTAAAAATAATTTTATTGTTTGTATGTTTCTTATTTTTATGTACCATTAGGACTTTTTATGGTCTAATGACTTTTACAAGAAAGTGGGTCATCAGCCAGACATTGCACTTATGTCATATATTCTTCTTCAATTTGCAGGTGCAGTGAGAATGGAAAGAAAAGGAAAACTGGAAGAGAGAAGTATTTCAACATATGGTATGTACAGAGCAATAATATTTTTAGGAAAAAAGGAAAAGTTCTTTAACATTTGATGTCTCTGAAGAGCAAACGTAAAAGCTTAAAATATTTCCTGGGCCCAGATGCACTTCTTCTGTCTGTTTAGGTCTTAAAAACAGTTTTTATATATATGATTAGTTTACAGTAGAAGAATACTTTTATAAGAAAAAATGAAAGTGCCCATAGCAAGGATTTGGACAGATCCAAAAGTACCTATGAGAGGCCTGGCAAAAATAAAGCTTTTTTTTAAGTTGAATTGGTGATACTGCCTTTATTTCTTGTACTGACTGTTTGTGGGAGAGGAGGAAACGGCTAAGTGTTACTAGCAAAACATTTGGCAATTCTTGAAGGAAAATATAAATTAAGAGGGCTTTGGTTTTATCATGTGCTTTATAAAAGAAAACCAACGAACAATTATTAGTGATGGACATAAATTCATAAGTGATTCTGCCTTGTTTTTCCAGGAGGTAAAAGTTCTTTTTCTGTATTCACCAAGAAGATAATAACACCCCAATTTGTGTGCAGAAAACAATCCTTCAATACTGACTTTAAGGGTTTATTTTCTGTAACAAGTAAATTTCATCATTATTTTTCTCACTGCTGATTACTTAGAAAATTATTATGAAGTGACAATGTTGTGGCATGTGTGCTTTCTGGGGAGAATTAACAGGATAAATAGAATTTTTCTGAGACCAAGTACTTGTCCTCATGCATATGCCAACAGGGGTTAGAAGTGAAGTGCAGTGTAAAAAAAAAGTATAATAAATTTCAGTCAGACTCAGTTTTCTATGAGGATGTCACTGTGTAGTAGAAAGTGCTGACAGCATCAGCAGTTTTGTGATACTGAAGTGTTCTTCAAATGACTTTCTGTAGGCCTAATATGTGTTTTTAAGACTATGTTATCTTTTTAGTTTGGAATTTTGCACTTTTGACAGCTTTTTCTCTTGCCCAAACCTTTTTCTTGTAAGCTGTAAGTAAAACAGATGTTATAAGCTATTTAAATAATGTCACTTATTTTGTGTGCTTTTCTGTATCTTATGCTAGGATATTTCATTTGGAAATACTTAAAATGGTAAAATGTTACGTGTTGAGAGAGATTCCTTTGAACCATTCTGTGAGCAATTAATAAGAGACATGCCCAAGATATCAAGTAAATTAATGGAAGCATTTTGATGTGACTAGGCAGCTGGAATACTTGATTTTGAATGTCATGTTTCGGTTAAGCCAAATGAAGCAAGTAATTTGGAATTGTATTGCTGTTTTAAAATATTTAATTTTTATTTCAGGTAAAAAGAAAGAAAAGGAAAAGGAGAAAAAAGAGAAAAAAGAGAAAGATCATAAATCAAAACAGAAAAAGAAGAAGAAAAAAAAGAAGAAATCTAAACAGCATGGTAAGTTCAGTTTACTTTTTTTTAGAATAAGCAAAACCACTCAGTGTATTTCTGGCATTAGATATTAAAACTTGTTTCTAAGCAATATGAATGTCAAATTTTAGAAGTTTCAAAGAATAAGCTTTGTCTTTAAATGTTGAAAGGACACTTAGGTCTATGACCTTATTTTTGTGTTTATAGTCTGTCTCTCCTTGATAAATGTAGGTATTTCATAGATGTTTTTTCTTCCTTCAAAAGGTATGCTCGCTCTTCTCATCTCTAAATTCGTTGTTTGAAGCTCTGTATACACACCCTATCTATTTTGCTTGGACATTAAAACTGTTCTAGTATTTAGTCTGTTGCTGAATTTCAGTGGTTTACTGTATAAAATGCAGCCCCACCTTAACAATTAATCCTTAACAGCTGAGGTCGGTGTCTTTGCTGCAACAGCCTGGTCTGTTGTCTTGACAAAGGGTGATTCCATTTGCCTTTGTCTCACTCCCCTACTCCAATTCTTGGATCATATCACTCATCTTTTTCTTTTCTTTGTTATTTCCATTCCCTAGAGGGACAAAAATAATTTGTAAGTAACTTGTAATTTCTAAGTAGCTTGTGCTTTTTTAACAAAAAAACCCTTTTAAACCGCTCTGTGCTTTTTTTTTTTCCTTATTTGAGAAGTACTCCTGTTACGAATGTGGTTTAAAGTTTTAGCACCGTGCCTTCTGTAACTCTCCTTGGCCTTATTTCTGTGGAAAAACTAGACAATATTTGGGTTTTCTTTTTTTAATAAAAAGATAACTATCCTGCTGACCAGTACAGTTTTACTGTTTCTTTGTATTTCTTACCCTCTTCCACATCCTTTTGTTCTTTTAATCTCCTGTAAAATCACATTATACAGGTTCCTTGGTTTACCTTTTCATGCATCCAGTGCAGTCTTAGTTGCAGCATTATGGCAATAAAAATAACAGCATGGACAAATACAGACTCATTCTGTCTCTTCTTCTTGCCAAAGACTGAACTTGAGTTTTCGTGTACTATGCCTGCTTACTTCAAACAGTGTTTCAGGGCTTAAAATACTACTACTTATTTATGTCTTGCTGCTGGTTGTTTGTTTTTTGTGGGTTTTGTTTGTTTGTTTGTCTTGAGAACATCTTTAAATATTCAGAATTTTAAAAATGATAGACTGTCCTTTCTATGCCTGTCGGGTTGGCTTAACTTTCATGTACTTTACTGGATATCAGTCATAATAACTTTGATTAAAATTTTTTAAAATAAGAGAAGGTGAAAATTTAAAACCTATCAAAGAATTTTTTAGAAATTTTTCCTCAAGAGCCTATGGAAAAACCATATGCATTAAAAGGAGCTTCTGACCACAGACTTTTAAAGATGCCTTGTGGATCTTTAGAGTGATTATGTGTTTGTCTGTCCAAAAGTTGAGCTATAACATGAAAATGCTGACAGATCATGGAGTGCTTGAAGATGAACTGCAATAATCTAGGTATCGTGTGCTTCACTGTCTTTATATTGGAGTAATATAATTTAAACTATAAACTTCAATTGCTTATTTTATCTAAAAATTACTGGGAGTGTTTTACTTGCGCTGAGAAGGCGTTGAAGTATTTGCAAGAAGGTGCTGGTAAAGGTATGCAAGAGCCAAAAAAAAACCAAAAACCCCAAGACCCTGAGCAGTCCTGGCTACTTCATCTGTGATCAGTAAAACATGGCAGAGCGAGTTAATATTCTCCACAGGTTCTGTTTTTAGGAAGATGTTTCGAAGTAATGTGCCATCACCTTGTGTACAGCAATATCCCCAGCAGCACTCTCAGTGCAGCTTGCTAAGAGTGAGAAAAATGTTTTATAGCTCTTCTATCCTTTGAGTATATGACACTGAGTGTTGGTATAAAAGTGTTTGAAAAAGAACTTGCTTAAAAATAAACAGAATAATGATTGAAGTACTTGAAAAAAGATCTTTTAAGCAGAGCTGTTTTAATAGGTAACAAATTAAGCTACAGATTTGAAATAAGTTCAAAACTACAGATGTATATTTTGTAATGGGGAAATGTTGACATAGTGTTTCCCTGAGCCTCCTGTTTCATATAGCTCCAAAGAAAGAGGTGAATAGAGAAGTTGTCCGTCATGTTTGGTGTTGAATCTTGGAATTTAGATGAATTGTCAGAAAAGGCTGATGCAGCACACAATTTAGAAGGTGTGGGAGGAGTTGGTCAGACTGGTGGTTCGCATCTGAGCATGTGATACTTTGCTGTTTTTGAAGCGCTGGGCTTGAGATCAAAGAGCCTAAAGCTTCAGGCCATCCAGAGTGCACTTGGTTCTGTGGCTCCATACAGCTCCGACCTGTAATGGGTTCTGCAAACCCTATTCATGCAGAGTGATTCACACAGAGTACCTGTTGCAAAGTAACATCAGAGTTGTGTTCTTGTGCCCAGTATTGTCCTTTGGTTTTTATCTTGCTGAGGTCGTGAGGTGGTTTGTCGTGGGTTGTTTTTTTCTTTAATTCTTGGACAAGAATTGTTTTTTTGACAGCTTGTCTTGAAACTTAGAAGCTTGTCAGAGGTACCATGATTAGGTTCCAACTTCTGGGGGCCATATCCAATGCTTTTAAATATTAGGAGAAAACTATATACCTCCTAATGCCCCAAAAAATAGAAATCTTAAATCCAGATGCAGAAAACTGTGTGCATAAAATTTGAGCATTTTATTCTTTGCAAATTCACCTTGTGAAAATCTGTTTCTAGCAATCCAAAGGTACTCTGCCTGGATTTTTTTTTGTAACTGGGGAAAAAAGAAAAATACTTTGGCAGATTCCGACTCCAGTGTCTGACCCTGAAAAAGCACATTGAAAAATGATCTTTCAGAAGAAGCAGTCTTCTCTTTCTCCAGGACTAGCTCACTCCACTCAGGACATGGGCAGAAATGAAAGGGCATGAGGCATGCTCTCTTCCTTTGAAATCAAATTGAGGCATCTAGGGGAAGAAGAGGGAGCAGGCACATTGTGTGCTCCAGATACGTTTTGTGCAAGGTTTTAAAACAAACAAACAAAAAATCCCAACAAAAACTTTTTTTTGTGCTCTGAGTATATGCATGATTGACTGTTTGTCTAAAACCCATCTAACACAGAAGGTAGGTAATTTCTCTAATTTATGGTGTTCTGTTACAGTGAGGTTGATAGCAATGCAACATGAAGTAAACTACTGATTGAGTTGACTCCCTTACAGTGAATATACTTAGGAAATGTAGTAGATGGTAACAGTGGCTTTATGGAAGGTATTTAGGAGAGAAGCATGTTGTGGAAACCATTGCAACAAAACTGTAGATACAGGTGGTGGCAGGAGTGTTTCCTCCAGTAAAGTGTGGAAATCTGGTTACTCACTTATATTTGAAGTAATAAGTTTCAAGACGAGTAAATGGATAGCTACTCTTAATTATCATTTGACCAGCATAGGAAAGACATGTACCTGCTCAAGCAGGTCCAGAGGAGGGCCACAAAGATGAGCAGGGGGCTGGAGCACCTCCGCTACGAGGACAGACTGAGGCTGTTTAACCTAGAAAAGATGCTCTGGGAAGACCTTATAGCAGCCTTCCAATACTTAAAGGGGGCCTACAGAAAGGGTGGAGACGGACTCTTTATCAAGGATGTAGTGATAGGACAAGAGGTAATTTTTAAACTGAAAGAGGGTAGATTTAGACTAGCTATTAGAAAGAAATTCTTTACTGTGATGGTGATGAGACACTGGAATAGGTTGCCCAGAGAAGTTGTGCATGTTCCCACCTTGGAAGTGTTCAAGGCCAGGTTGGATGGGGCTTTGAGCAACCGTGTCTAATGGAAGGTGTCCCTGCCCAGGGCAGGGCGGTTAGAACTAGATGATCTTTAAAGTCCCTTCCAGCCCAAACCACTCTATGATTTGTAATTCCATGACTTACCTGGGACAGTCTCTGCAGTCACTGTGATTAAGGACTGGCACGCAAATGTTTTCCTTGAGACTGTTGCAAATAGTATATGTTAGAGGAAAATATATCATGCTGGTATCACTATGTCGATACTGTGTTATTACCAGTAGGCACAAGCACATGGTGCTCTCTGTGCTTGTGTGCATGCTCGAACAGCTTCATCCTGCTCCCCTCTCTGGCTGAGCAGGATGGGGGTCTGCTGGTGAGAACAGACAGATACATCTCTCTATAGATGTAGTTATAAACATACAGTGTGGATCCCTGCGGCAGCTGGGTTCAGACACTGTCTGCCCAGTATCTGCCTCTGGATCCCATTCTTCCTAGATGCTGGCGTCTAGAGATACGAGCCGCTGGGACCGCAGCCCCTCTGCGGTACAGACCGTCCCACTCATCTGCACGCTCGCACACTCCCAGAGTTGGCTGGGGCTCCCCAGATTCCCGTAGCCCCATATGGCGCTCACCCTTAGAGAGGCACTCGCACCCAGAGCTGGCCCTTGCAGACCCGCTCACCCCTTGCTCCCAGGCCACTTCACCTGCTCACCAGCTGGTCCAGCTTGATCTCTGCTAACAAGCAGACACTGGCACCGGCTCCAGGTGCTGCAACATGAACTCATGGGCCCCTGTGACCAGGGATCCCTCACACGTGGTTGTCGCTCACTCCAGCCTCTCCAGGTGCTGGCACCACAGACCCGTGGGCCCTTCGACCTGTGGTCTGACTACACTGGCTGGCACTCAGACCCCTGTACACACACCTGCACACTGAATAGAGCGCTGCTTCCCTGGGTAAGGGTTAGAAATGGGGTTTAATAAGTATTATGGAATGGTTGAGGTTGGAAAGGACCTCTGGACGTCCTCTGGTCCAACATCCCCGCGCAAGCACGGCCACCTCGAGCTGGTTGCCCAGGACTATGTCCAGTCAGCTTTTGAATATCTCCAAGGAGGGAGACTCCACCAGCCCTGCCAGCACAGACAGGACAAACTCTGCTGATCAGCTGCAGGGCAAGGCCAGGCAAATGTACTGACCAGCAAACTATTTATGCACGACAGGCCCTTTTTATCCTCTTCTTCCTCTCTTTTCCTCATGCTTGTTCCTCCCCAAAACACTTAGATCCATCCATTTTCCCCACCTTTGGTTCCGTCCTTAAACATTCCATAATAAGTCTTGTGCAATGCCAAAATACTTTCCTCCGATGTCCCAGCCCCGGGCTGCAACCCCACCTTAGTCCCAAAGGTGATCCAGAGAGCTGCTCGGGGCAATGCACCCTGCTGGGTTTCACGCCTGGATAATGGGGGTGATGGAGCTGCTGGTCGGCCCTGGCAGGGGCCTGGGCAGGGGGTGCTTGTTGTTTGCCTGCCCATCATGCTCCTCTGGGCTTCTGCATACCCTGCTGGGATGCTTGGCAGTGTTAGGTTTACGGTTAGACTTGACGATCTTAAAGGTCTTTTCCAACTTAAATGATCCTGATTGTATGATGCTCCTGGATCCATCCCAGGAGCCCTTGGCCTGTCAATGGCTGATGACTCCTGGGATGGGCCTGGGATCATCCCGGGAGGGTTTTTTTGGGGGTCCCTCTGCTTTTCTGCAGCTGTGCAGACAAGCTTTTATCACTGAACGTGACAGGACAGTCTGCAGTTACTTCTAGGTAGCAATGTTGGTAGTGATACCAACAGACCTAAGGGAAAAAGAGAGCTACTAGCAGCATCTCTAAGGATAGCAGATGGTACAGGATGAATTGTGAGGAAAAAAAGACTGTATAATGTTGTAGGAAAAATGATTCCTCTGTACATTCAGAGATGAGGGGGAGAGGGGGGTTAAATGAGTAATGCTTGTCTTAGCTATTAAACTTCCATTATGTTTCATACTGGAATTTTTTTTTCTCTAAAATATGTTATGAAGAGCTTTTAGCATTTGATGTTTACAGTTTCATAATCTTAATAACTCAATGTTGATGTTCTTCGGAACATAATGTTGCAGTATGCTTACTTTTTTTTCATTTGTCAAAAACTGTCTTACTTTTGTAACAGCGACTTATTTTCTTTTAACTTTTCAGATTATTCAGATTATGAAGATAGTTCTGTTGAATTCTTGGACAGGTGCTCCTCTCCATTAACGCGGTCCTCAGGGAGCTCTCTGACTTTGCGCAGCATGTTCTCAGAGAAGAATACATCATACCAGTATCCAAGAGCTATCTTGTCTGTTGACCTTAGTGGAGAAAGTAGGTTGGCTGAACAGCAATTTTGAGTTTGTAGGTTTAATTCTTTAAGAAAGAGAATATTAAAGGGAATTATTTGGCTTATGTTTGGGATTGTAGCTATAAATACAGTGACTGATCTATACTTCTTCTATTTAAATCAAAATGCTTACACTCCTCAAGCTGTCCCACATTTTATTTGCTTTGGTTAAGTGTTGTTGCTCTGCTTCTGAGGAGATCACATAAAAGGCATTTTGCAGAATTCATCAAGAAATCTAATATACCAGCGGTGTGTTGGAGAGCATTTTTTTTTTTGCTATGTGCAGGTTAAAATTTTTAACTGCCAAAGCCCCATGTAAAGTATTGCGTCTCTGCACACACGGTTTCACATGTAGTTATTTTTACTAGACCTTTCAGATGTGGAGTTCTTGGATGATTCCTCTACAGAGAGTTTGTTACTTAGTGGTGACGAATACAATCAGGATTTTGATTCAACGAACTTTGAAGAGTCTCAGGATGAAGATGATGCTCTCAATGAAATTGTTAGATGCATTTGTGAACTGGATGAAGAGAATGGCTTTATGATTCAGGTAAAGAAATTTAGCGGGGGGGATATATTTTTTCCATGTGAAGGTCTTGCTTGTGAAGGTGCACTTTTAATGTGTTGGAGACGGAGGTGATGTAGAGAGCTATAAATAGAAGTGACCAATAACAAAATATTTCTGTGCTCTTCTGCACCTGGCATGGCTCTATTCGGTGTATACAGAACTATTACTTTAGGATGGGGTTTCTCTAGCAATTCGATATATAGAACAGGTTTGTAAGGAAAAGTAACCTTTTTCTTTATAGCCAGTTGATAAATTTGGAATAAAGTATCCTTTCCTGCACATAAATAATCGCTCCTGTCTGCAGAACATCCCAATTGTATCTGCCCTTCTGGTCTGGCCCTTTGCTTTGCAGTACCAATTGTAGCTACCACTCTGCTCACTGTAGATGTACCTCATCTGCTGTACAGACATTAATATCATCAGTAACTGTGATGTGTGTGCTTCATCTTTAGAACAGCAGCTCTCAAACTAGAAATCACTAACTGGTTTTAGAAACTGCTAAGAATTTTAAATCTTATTTGGTAGGAAAAAAAAGGGAAGAAGAATATACAGTGTCTACATGGTGTTCAGGTGCTGATGAGTTGCAGCTAAGGCTGCTTATTTATTTGTGCTCCAATGAGGGGAGCATTTCCCATCTAGTAATGAATAATTTAAAGTTTTATCTCAAGGAATTCATAATATAGCAATTAGATCAGATGCAAGCAAGAATGAGGAAGAACAGACTTGTCGATAATTTTTAAAAAGCCATGAACTTCCTGTGGTGTTTTTTTCCCCCCTCAAAAACCAGGTTTGTATTCAACTATTGATGTGGTACAGTTTCTGTTGAAAATATGGAGCCTTTTTAGTTGAGATTTGAAGGAAGGTAGTATGACTGTCTTGTGTTAATGGACTTAAAGTCTTCTGTAAATGACAGAAAGACCTGAAAATGAAGGACACAGACTGTCCCTGGAAACACATTACTGAAATGCATTGCTGTGTTGGAGGAACTAAGCAGGAGTTCAGCTGTGCTGATAATGTGGAAAAATGGACTGGTGTAGCAATCTTCGGAGAGAGGAGGGGAAACTGTAGCCATAGTGGCATGTCAAGAGGAAAAGTGACTTCAGTGTTTTGAATAGGTTGATATGCTCCAAAAGCATGTCAAAGCAAAGAGGAGAGACTTTTTCAGTAGTAAACCAGCAGGTATTTAAAACACAGGCAAATGCTGAGTTGAGAAAGGGAAATGTATTTTTAAGTGGTAGTTTCCTGCCCATTTCTAAAGTCCAATGACAGCCTGATTTTTCTTCTTCATGCCCTGTCTCACTGAGAGCAACCAGTTTGCTGTTTCTAGGCCCTCATGTCTTACCACTTCTATTTTGCTCTCCTATTCTCTTGTTTCTCCTCTTTCATTTTCTCTTCGTTTTCTTTTTCTTTTAGATTTTCCATTGGTGCGATATTAAAAGCACATCTTTCTAGCGCACTGGAGAGATGCTTTGTAAATATAAATAATTAAACTGAAGAGTTTTCTACTTTTCACTGTTATGCTGTAATGTATTCCATTATCTTTCTACTTTACTGTAATATTATACTCCTGTCTTATATTTCACTAGTAAATATTTAGGTGCTAAAATACTGACTGTTGTAATAAAATATTATTAAATATTACATCTTCAATTTTTTTTTTTTTTCCAGTCTGGAATTTGTGGTTGAGGTAACTTTCAGAACTAGAGCTATTTTTTAGCTTGACGTTTTTGCCTACCCAAACACAAATTGCCCAACTAAAATAATCTTACTCAAACCAGCTGTTTAAGTTAAACTGCTGTTCTCTGCATTTTGACGATACAAGAAATAGCTTCTGATTTTTTTGAATCTACTTATCTCAGTTTTAGTTTTTGCTTTTGTTTTTTTCTGATGTCAGTGTGAAGAGTGCTTGTGTTGGCAGCACAGCGTATGCATGGGACTGTTAGAGGACAGCATTCCAGAGCAGTACATCTGTTATATCTGCAGAGATCCACCAGGTACGGGTAAACCCCCTTTATCTGCAGCTGGCTGCTTGGGATTTTCAAGCAGAGATGTTATGCATTGCTTAAATTGTTAAAGCTTTGTCTGTTTTGTGTTACCTGTTTTACTTCTTTGGGGCAAGTGCTTCTAAGTCTGGCTCTGAGCAGAAACTTACTTTCCTCTTAGTAACATCTTATTCAGCTATGCTAAATCTTATTCATGATCTTAATTACCATCGCTTTAGTTGTTGAAACTTAATTCCCTCAAAACCTGAGCACTTTTTCATGTCAGTGGGGTCTGGAAAGTCTTTCTAAACAAATCGTTCTTGGAATCATATCTGTTCATTTAAATATCTTTTAGAGAAAAGGGTCTTAGAGTACACTCAGATATGCTGTGGATATCACTTCATATTAATTGCAATTTTATAATGTTTGCATTTGTCCAGAATTGTGTGGATAAAGATGTGGAACAAAATGTGTAAAATATGAAAAGAATCTAACACTTTTTATGGTAAATATAGCACACATAGAGCACATCTTGAACTTAAGATTGTTAGGATAAGTTTGAAATGGTAAGAATTAGGAGAAGTCTGTTTACTTCTAAACTGAATACATTTGATTAGCATGATGTTGGTTTAAAAATTATTCTGTCCATAAACCCGTTTTTCTTAGCAGTTATTTGGAGAAAAACTATACGATTTGGAAGAAAGATTTTAGTATTTGTCCTGACAATTGATACAAATGCGTGTACATGTCTTCTGGTGAAGTATCCAACAGTCTCGCTGTTTCAAAAGAGCAATGAGACTACACCCCCAAATTTACTTTCATTGTGAATTTAAGAAATGAAAGCTGAAAACTCTTTGCAGAGGTATAAAATAGCACAGTTTTTTATTAGTTATTTTTGGGAAGAAAATTTAGGAAAATAGAGCTGAAGAGATAGGACACTTGCCCCAATCTGAATCTAAATTGATGGTATAGAGTCTTGTTTAGTAGTTCTGTGGTACCCTCTTTGAGCAGTCAAGCTTTTTCTTATTAAAACCAACTAATTTGTCTTGTGTTCTTTCCTTGCACTGTACTAGGTACTTCATTATCCCCTGCTATGCAGAGACTGTGTCCCTAATTTTTATCTTCTCTCCCTTCCTAACCATTACTTCTTTTCTTTCTATGTCAGGAGAAAAAGGTCATTCACAATGTCAGTATTTTAAAGTGTATTGGGATAATGGGCAGAAAGGAGATAGACAGGGTATTCTCCTGAAAGGTATGAAGGGCTTCCATCAACCCATTCTTTGTTCTGTATATGATGATAGTCTGATATGAAATTGAGTGTAAGATATTGCGGTCTTAGTCAGTCTGTTTGTCTGGGTTCCTCATTGTAAAAAAAAAAAATGGAATAATTAGCATTATATAATTCTAGTTTGTTTTGTTTTGTGGTTTGTTTGGTTTTGATTTTTTTTTTTTAATAGTTACTAAGTTACTGTAGAAGCATTAGCTAAATACTCATTCATGCCTATTTGGGTTAAAATTGTAGATGTTGCCGTAGCACGGGAGACCTAAAGCCCACCTCCATCAATATCCTGTCTAGTAGTGTCTGGTAAAAGGCACCTCAAAGGAGTGTGTAAGAACTCTGCTGTTAGCTGACTTTGAAATGTCTGCTTTTCATGAAGCCTTCTCCTGGCTTCTAATAAATAGATATTCACTTCAGTATTGAAGCAAATTATTTGTCTTTTAGAAACAAACTAGGTGTTCTGGATATGTCCATGTAAAATCTACTCTGTAACATTTTTCTTGGTGACTTAGGTTTTCTTTTAAAGTAAGCTGCAGTAGTTAAATAAAATACCAAGTTAATTTTTTTTTTCAGTTAGATTGATAATAACACAGTTCTTAATATCCTGTACTTTGATTGCAAAGGTGATTAGATTTTCATTTCAAATGCCATTTAGAGAGGTCTTGACATTTCAGGTTTATTTTTGTTTTCATAAGTGTTTAGAGTTTCCTCTTAATCCATGAAAACTAAAATTTAATATAATAGCAAGATCTTGTATCATTCTTTCATGGATGTTAGGAGACATTTAGCAGAGTATAGCATATAATTATAGCACTCTAGTTTTAAATACAATTCTGCTGTTGCCCTCAGTGTGTTTATTGCTTACCCCAGGTCAGAGGTGGAGTGCCAAATATCTTTATGATAAAGACTGGCTAAACAATGGACACATGTGTGGATTATCATTTTTGAAAGAAAACTACTCTCATCTTAATGCCAAAAAGATTGTGTCAACACATCACCTACTGGCAGATGTATATGGTGTAACTGAAATATTGCATGGACTTCAGTTAAAGATTGGGATATTAAAGTAAGTATGAGTCCTGGGTTTAGTCTCCACCTTTAGGTAGCAGAGACTACCATTATTCCATATGCATTATTCTCTCACGTTAAAGTTTTCTTGTATAATAGCGTAAACCATTCCAGTGCAAGATGTAGAGTACCCTCAGCTTCAGTGGGAGTTCAGCACCTGAGGAGATCCGGTATATTTTGGGATTATTGGTGATTTTTTTTTTTTAATTATAGGCATTTTTTTGTTAAAGGGATATTCTGGATTTATCCTAAATTGAGAAGTGACCTAGGAATCATTACATGTTTTATAATGGTGCTTATCAATAGTTGTGGTCTAGCAGAAGTGGATGCTTAATAGTTCAGTGCTGTAAATGGTATTGTCTGTAACTTTCCCCCCCCCCCCCTCCTTTGCTGCAGAAATAAGCATCACCCAGACCTTCATCTCTGGGCTTATTCAGGGATGCGAAAAGAACAAGAACAAATAACTGTTGGGGTAGAGAAAAAATTAGTGACTTTGCCGGATGCTGTTAATCCAACTGAACGGACGTGTCACAGTCAAAACCATAGACAGCCGCCCAGTATACCCCAGAAGATGGAAGAAACATACATCACAAGTGAGCACAGTTACCAAAAACCACAGAGTTTCGGTCAAGACTGCAAAGCAGTCACTGACCCTATGAGCTCAGATGATGAAGATACAAGTAGTTTTGAGGAAGATCAGGAATTTCATACAGAGAATAAAAACTGTTTACAATATTCTTTTAAAGATGATGGCATGAACGAGCAGGTAAGTATTGTTCTTCACCTGGGAAGTTTCTTAGTTGGAAAAATATGTTCAATCTGATAAAACTCAAGCACATGCAAGTACTTACAAATGTTCATTGTTATAATCCAACGTATTCTATCAAATAAGTCAGCAGAAATCACTGGAAGCAAAGTTGGATCACTGAAATAGTTTCAGGTGAAGTACACCCATTTCAATTGGTGAATGAAATGCAAGGTATGGTTACAGTATTGCCTATGCTGAAACTGTTCATGCTCAGTCCAATGTTTTGGGGGGGTGGGGGAGGAAATCCTATTCTTAAAATGCAGGGTCTTGAAGGTGTTTTTTGTAAGGTGAGGAAAACGGGGCAAGTTTCCTTTTTTCTCTCAATTCTGTTTTCTACATGTGGGGTTTTTTGTTGTTTTTTGTTAAACTGAGGTTTGTAATAGTGTTTATTATTGTACCATATTCTTCTTTTAATAGCTCTACTAGAATCTGTCCACAGGTAATGATCTACTGACCAACTAATTTTATCTCATGTGCAACTTCTTTTGAGTCTTTTGTATTGCATATTTTTTCTAATTAAATGTTTCACAGGTTTTTAGTCAGGATTATATTTGCCTAGTTAAACATCTCTCTCTCATGTCGCATTAATGGTTTGAATCCATTACTTTGTGGAAAAGGTCTGAAATTTGTTAGTCTGGTTTTAGTGAGGAGTTCTTTTTGAGCAAAAAAACAAAGTAAAACAAACCTTTCTGTTTTCTACGGTATCAACTGTGTGAGACTAAATCACCCAACTCATCCCCTTTTTGAAGTACAATTTCTGGAAGAAATGAGTAAGATAAGTTTTTTTTTTTTTCTTTTAACTTTAGTTTTAAATGTGGCATGTAGACTTTATAGTCTGAATGGAAAATTTTGGCTCATTCTAGTTAGAAATAACTGTATGCTAAATCGCATGATTATACTCCCTTTGTGTAGTAAGGAGACATGCAGCAGTATGATATACACTTCCCACAGTAGCTTAAATTGTCATTGTAAATAGTACAAATACATTTAGAAGTAAAAGAAAACATGTGTGAGCAGTGAAATAAAACTAAGGTTTCCTTCAGAGACTAAAGCATATATCTAAAAAGCTGGGTGCTCCCTGTTTTAAACCAGGAAGAGATCTGTTTGGGGCAGTGTCAGAGTACTCTTTCCTTAGGACACCTTAGTTCACCTTGTAGTCAGCCTTGATATCTGAAAGAAGGCTCTCTGTTTAGACTTACTACACATTGAAAAGCTCTCCTGAGTTTCACCGTGAACCTGTTTGTATTTAAACGTAAAACCATGGTGACACTGATGTTCAAGTGCCATTTTTACATGAACTGACTTCTCTGTAAGGTGCTTTCTTCATCTCTGCTTGTCAAAGTTTTGGTTGAGGCTTTGGATTCTCCCTTCTAGCATCCTACAGAGCCTTGAATATTCCAGTTTTCCATATTGTTTTGTTTTATCCTAATCTACAATTCTGTTGCATATCATCTTTTCTCTTATAAACAGTGTTCAGATAGACTGTTAAGTCCCTTTTTGGACTATGCATCACCTTTTAAAATTGTATTTGGTTTCCTTGTTCTTACTTCTGAAACCACGAGCCTCTCCCACCTGAGCTTCCTGTTAATTTCTTCCTCACAAGCTGGATCCTGTACTCTGCCTCTCTTACCACCTCTGCCATCACTCCCTGATTACCTGCATTGATCTCTTAGGTTAGAGTAGGACCTGTTTGATCTTGTGTTTAATTTTTCAAGGAGCATTTACTAGCCATTTGAATAAATACAGAGGTCATTAAAAGGGAAAAAAAAAATCTTTGACGATGCGATGTTATTTGGCTTTAAGATTTTCTCTTAACTTACTGCAGTGGGCATCTAAAAGAATCATCTAACACATGATCTCAGTTTTAGAATTATGGCCTTGGGCCCTCATACAGCAAGGGAGAAACGGTGGTGATGGTCTCGTGGTTTTAGAGAGGATCTGAAAATTGTAAGAAATGGGTCATTTCTTATTTACGTTGGAAATATCCTTTATAAAGATTAATAACAGAATATTAAAAACACTGTGGAGCAAACCTGATGTCTTGAGAGATGAAAGATTTTATCTGTAAGGTTTGAGAGTTTAGAGACTTTTATGACTTTTAAAACCTGTATTTGATAAATAACTCCATTGACTGTTGTGAGTATTAACGATACTTGGCCTCCAGAACACACTCATAAAGGTGCCAGCAGGTTGGTCCAAGTTTGAATTTTTTTTTTTTTAATTGATTTTAAGTCTTAAAAAGAAAGTTACTTTTTTTGCTCTAAGAAGTAACTTAAAATCCATTAGTCCCTATTTTCTTCTTCTCCCTTTTCTTGACTCTTCCTGTTCTTGGCTGGGGAAGAAATACTCTAAGAAAAAAATGGTGTTGTCTGTTTTGTGACTTGGAAAAAAATTAGCCAAGATCATCAGAGAGATTCGTCAGGGAGAAGTGTATTAATACGACAAAATTCACTCCTTGCTGTGGCATTTGCCAGGAATTGATACTGTGTGAGCACACATATCCAGCATTTTAGTCCTTAAAATAGAATCATCGGTAGTGAAAGAACTGTGTCAGATATGAAGTCATAGCAGGTATAAAATGGAAACTGTGAATCCTGCTAATTAATGGAGATGCTGAACATGTTAACTCATTAAGTCCAGTATAGTTCCTTTGGTCACTTCCATTAGCTGAAATGCCAAATACAGAAAGATGAGGAACTTGTGTATTCCCTCCAACTTGCTATGAAGATGGTAATTATTTCAGAGAAGTCAATCTTCCTCAGATATTATGTTTGCATAACTCTGCATGTTACTGTCCATGTAACTTATTCCCAGACATGTTCAATTCTGTCCCAAGCTTGTTCTTGCAAGTTGCATGGGCCCACAGTAATGGTAGGAGAAGAAGTCTTTTGTCTTAATCAACAAATAATTGGCCAGCTTATTTGTGCAAAATGGTGACTTTTGACATCTTGGCTATTACTGCACTTTAAGGACTTTTTCTTCATTGTCTGGCTAAAGTTGAAACAAACCGTAGGGTTTTGCACATTTTTGGTGACGGTAGACCGATGCAGTTCAGCACTTCATGATTTAAGTCACGATGTATATAAAAAGAGCACAGAAATGCAGTCTGTCTTACTGTGTTAGTGCTTCAGCTGATAAAGTTAACCTCTTGCCTCACTCCCCCCACCGCTGTACATGTTCGTTTGTATGGAATTTGCATTTTGTTTGGTTTAGTCTATTGATGTGTCAAGGTACATGGCTTTTTGAGTATGCTTTTTGTTAAATAGAAGTAATTCCAAACCAGCATAGTTTATCATGTGA
The DNA here is from genome assembly GCF_964289735.1 of Phaethon aethereus. Lineage (NCBI taxonomy): Eukaryota > Metazoa > Chordata > Aves > Phaethontiformes > Phaethontidae > Phaethon > Phaethon aethereus. The sequence goes on along the minus strand of NC_138582.1, from coordinate 9,419,681 downwards.
CTCGAGTGTTGAAATGAACACCAGAAATTAAAAAAAACAAACCAAACCAAAAAAACCCAACAAACCCACCTCTTAAATGGCAATTTTTTTTCTTTCTATTGCTCCTATGAAGAAGAATTCTGCTGAAGGAAACACTGTGTTTGTTTGTAATGAAAGAAAAGGCTCAGAAGAACAAGTGGACACACATCTTCAATGGCAGCTAAATCTACTTACCCATATAGAGAATGTACAGAATGAAGTCACCAGCAGAATGGACCTGATTGAAAAAGAAGTTGATGGTAACTGCATTGCCAGATACTTGTTAATACACCTGTAACAGCATCTTTTATAGCCACTGTGTTGGAGGTGATCTGAGGCACTGAGGATGAATTTTTAAGAATTGTATTCAAATTTAGGTACCCAAAATTATAACCAGAGCTTGTACCTGTGATCCCTCTACCCCCTTCCACTAGTTTTGAATGCCCAATAAAGTAGCTTAAGCACTCGGGACCTCTGAAAATTTAGCTCTGGTTTGTGATATTAGGCAGACTTCAGAAAGCTTAGATAACTTGTTTCGTCTGTGTCCAGATATGGATCATAAAGTTGGTGAATTTTTCTATGCCTGGAGTGTCTTTGGCCTGATTGTTCCAGTATTTGATAATGTTTAGGAGAAAAAAAAAAAAAAAAAAAAAAAAAGTGTTCATTCTGCCTTCAACTTTGGTTTGCTATATCTTAGTAAATAACTGGTTTCCGGAAGACAAATCAGGCTTCATGAGAAAACTGGAATGAGGCTATAGTGTAGGAGTAAATGTTACAGCATATGAATTTACTCACCAGTCATAGAAATTAAGAATGAGGGGAGCTTGTAGCCTAGTCACAGGAGTTCTTAATTATCTTTTGACAAATAAAGTTGTCTTATTACTATTTTCAGTTTTACTTTCAGTATTCCTACTTGCACTGGGCAGTATTTCTAGGCTAACAGGGTTGACCTTTTCCCTTCTCTGCCTCTACAAGCATAGAAATTCCTTGAAAAAACGTTTGTTGAAGATAGGAAAACCATTATGTAATCTGGATCTTGTAATCAGGAGCCTGTTAAGGTGACAGAAGCAAGCCTTGCATTTAAGGATTGCATTTTCTGTTGCAGAACTGTCATAGCTAGAAGGCCATGATCTGAGGTTTCTTTCATGTGTGTAGATGGTGAATTGTTAGCCAAGGGTATAATTTACTCCCAGGTACCTTTTCATAGTAATAAACCAATCAGAAGATATGTTTGGATTATTTGAGTGAAACGTGGAATTAGTTGGTGTTTCCCTAATAAACATTTCTTCTGTTAAATAAAAATCACAGCCTCAGTATATTTTCCCTTCTTACAAAAGACAGAGTAAGAAAGAAAAGTTTAATTTCTCTGAAAACTGTTTCTCAAAGACTTATTCTAATCAACTTCCTTTTCCTTCTGTAGTTTTAGAAAGCTGGCTTGATTTCACTGGAGAACTGGAACCACCAGATCCTCTGGCAAGATTGCCTCAGCTCAAGCGTCGTATCAAACAACTCTTAATTGACATGGGGAAAGTACAGCAAATAGCAACGCTATGCTCTGTATGACAAAAGGAAGAATAAAGAAATAAAAATAGGTTCTCTACAGTGAATTTTCTTACTAGCCACAAGACTGACAGGAAGACAGCGAAAAGCTGAGCATTTATCTGGTTCTTTGGCTGATTACCATAGTAGCCTGAAGCTTTAGAGAGAGGAGAGGAAACATAGAGTAAGGAATCTGTTATATTGAAAATCTGAATATTCAATGTCCAAGCTTCAAAATGTAATATATTACATGCTGAGAAACATTGATAGGATTTTAACATGCTAAACAAGAAAATCCCCACATATAATAAAGTTGAACAAACAAAAACTCTGTGAAGAACAATGCTAGTATTTTGAAACCTTTGGCAGAAAATTCTAAATTCACAGAATTCAACTGACTAAAAACATTTGGGAACTGCTTTTTTAGTGAATTCCTTTTATCTTGTGATAGTGAAAGATAGACACAGAGAGATCTGTATCCTCTCTACAAGGAAAGTTTTTTTAGATTATTTCTTTCTCATGAATGTTCAGGAAATTGAACATACTAGCTTTGGTTTTTGAAAGAAATTACTTATCATGGTCTCCTTTTCAAAGTATTTTTTTAAATAGAAATCCTTACTACAGCACCGTTAGGCTCCTTTAAAACATAAGTGGCAAATAGTGGTCAGATGTGCCAAACTAATATTAAAACCACTGGAATGAGAGCTTGATTCTGACTTACATGAAGGTTTTTTCCAAAGTCCTACTTGGTGCCAGCAATCCTCCAAAATTGTATCTAGTCTATATTTTTTTATATTCTACTGCAGTATTCAGGATTCAAGGTACAATTTTTGTCCTGGGTAGCTCTGTTTCGGTGTTGGCCCTCTGAAACTTTACCATCCTCAGCTGGGATGAGGAATGACAAGAGCAGCAAAACTGTCTGTGGCTGTGAATATACAAAACCACTAGAATAAATATCACAAGATGAGTTATCCAAGATGTTTTATAAAAGCTTTTCAGCTTCAGTGAATGAAATGTCATGAAACCAAAGGCAACCTACTTGCTCTATTAGCTCTTGCTGGATTTTGAGCCCAGGACTTTTCCTGCGCTTATAAGTTGCCGCTGTACCCAGTGCTACATACATACTTGTATGTGTATGTGTATAGATACACATGTACATATATACATACTACATTCATTTATATCTACACATGTCTAGTTTTATTACAATAGACTATTAGAACTGGTGGTTAACATGAAATGTTACCTTTTAACACGCAGTTTCTAAAATTGAAAATAATGTATGTACAGGTTTTGAAATTTGTAAAATATGACTGTTAAAAGGAGGCTATTTAACTGATGACGTTAAGATACTTGAACATTTTATGCCTCACGTCTGTTTATCAGTTCTAGTTATCTGTATAAATGCATTTTAGAACCGATAGACAGTAAACTTGAATACCTTTTGATAAGAGTACAAGCCACTGTACATTCAAAAATTATTTAAATTTGCAAACACACTGTTCTATATGTAAGGTACTGTATGTAAAACTGTTTATTAAAACTATTCTGCATACTCTACATTTTCCACTTTTCTTCCTGATCTACATACAAATGTAAAAAAAGCGATTGTTACAATGTACAGACTATTAAAAAATCTTGGAATGCCTTTTGAGGATGCATAAAATTGAAAAATGTGCCAAAGATGGAATATCTGGGAAAGGCTTTGCAACCAGTGCATTGAACTTTTTCATGGTAAAAGCATTACTGAGAAAGCAAGCAGCATGGCTGGTTCATGGCTAAAATAAACCTACCCTGACATTTCCTGTCTGTCTGTCATGTCTGAAGTGTGTTATCACTCTTGATGTCCAAAGCAAAATGTAAGCCCTTGTTACACAGTGGTGGTTATTTAAAAACTTGCCACATCAACCTTACAGGAGACATTAGAGCTGTGTGGTAACATGGAAGTTAATTATGGGATCACGATTGGCAACTTCTTAATGCAGAATGAATACAAGAGCTGAAGAGTTGTTGACTTTTATAGCAACTGTTAATAAATAAAATACTCTGTATTATATAGTTGGATGCTTAAATAACTTCTTCAAACAATATGAATAGTTGAGTGACCTTGCTTTTGGATATGTGAGACTTTTATATATTATTCACTGGCTGCATATCCTTGAATGTGGTACTGTGTGTACTGTATAAGACAAGTGTAAATCCAGATGAATTGCTTTGAAACAAAGTGGAGTGTATTTACATAATTTATACAGCATACACTGTAGCAATATTATGCAATGTGTGTGCATGTGTGTGATGTAATATAATTGTAAATGTTACTGAAGGTGGACTGAGATTCCAGGTGGGAGGATGGAGGTGTCATTCTTAGTGCAGAGATGGAGGAATGGTATCCCAAATAGGAAATCGTAGGGTCAAAGTTAAAGTTGCTGTTGCGGCTTTAGCTTCTCTTTGTATGTGTAATGGTCTCTTAAATTTACATGAATATGTAATTTTATCCCTCAGGATCCTGCCTTATTCAGGATGGACTGTGCTTACAAAAACAAATAATCTGTTTTGTATTTTTTTATCTTCATTTCATGTGTAGTCATGTATTATAAAAATTCCTGCAAGTATTCATATCTTCTAAGAAATACAATCTCAGTGCCCCTATGGGCAGTGCTGTCATACATTGTGTATTGCTCGAATGCTTTGCAGTCATCTTGAGTCTGCATTCTCCAGTTGTGATGTTAGTCTGTGATGTGCACGTTAGTTTTGGCTCAAGTTTCTCAAGTATTCAAAGGTTTGGGATGCTTTCGAAGTTTTTTCTTAAACACTTACAAGTCAAGTGCCATAAAAATGCGAAGTGTTTTGCACAGAATGTAAGCTATGGTTGATTGCTTTGCCAGTCAAACCTGATGTGATCTGGCTCATACCAGTACTTCTAGTTGGCCTTACTGAGAGAATCTTTGTCCCGCAGGTATCACTTTCCATCTGTCTTCCTGCTTCCTCTGTAAATAAGCCAGGGATATACACGCAGTCTATTTGCAACATCCCTTATTGGGGTGTGAATTGCAATTACTTGTGTTGTATGATGAAGGAGGCAGACCCTCACTGAGGAGGAAATAGTGTATGGCAATGTCAGGACTGTTTTTGATACAAGTGCACAGAAAGGTAAAATTGTTAAATTTGCAGCCTTCTCTTGACTTAAGTTCTTAATAGTAACAGATAAAAGGGAAATGCCATTGTACAGAAACCTTGTGATTTCACAGGGCTAAATGGCAAACTTGCGGAGCCTTTACATGTCCAGCTTTTTGAGTGTGGGGTGGTTTTGGTGTCTTTGGTTTTTTTTTTTCAGGGATGTATCTGGGAGGTACCATGTCAAAGCCTTCTCCTTCCTGTGATCATACTGTAGGCATCTATATCAGGAATTCTGTGTTTTCAGTTGTAGTGATGTCTGTAGGACATCAGTATTGCAGTCGTAAGTGAAACGTAGTCTTGGTGGCACGGTCAGATATCATATGATGGAGCTGCCTCTGTTACAGTTACAAAAGGAAGGTACTTCAAGTCATGGCAGGGAATGGTTTGGAAGTTGCTTCCTGCTAACCCCTTTTTCTTGGGTAGCTGTAGGTTGAGCAGTGTTTGTATTTTGGCCTTACATGCATAGATCTGTCATAGAATCATAGAATATTTTGGGTTGGAAGGGACCTCCAAAGGCCATCTAGTCCAATCCCCCTGCAGTGAGCAGGGACATCTTCAACTAGATCAGACTGCTCAGAGCCCTGTCCAACCTGACCTGGAATGTTGCCAGGGATGGGGCATCTACCACCTCTCTGGGCAACCTGGGCCAGGGTTTCACCACCCTCATGGTGAAAAATTTCTTCCTTTTATTTTTGTTCAGCTATGGAATAATTTACAGTGGTAGAAGCCTGTTGTCATCTTTAAAATAGTCGCAGAAGATGGGTTGCAATTTTCTGAAACGTTTCACATATTTGCTGGGTGGCAAAGAACTGAAACTTCTTCCATGGGTGCAGTCCTCTTGTATGGCTGACATCCACCTGCCTCTCTTAATTTTGTCTCTAAGCTTCTACAGGTGCACCTCGTCTGTTTGTTCTGCAGCTTGCACCTGTTTCTCCTCTTGTCCTTCAGCTTTCTGCATGCTGTTGTCTTCTGTGGTGCCTGGAGGCTTTCATTCCACTGTTCGTGTGCCCAGTTCTTTCTGGCTGCTGTGGGAAGCAGTTGTAGGGAAAGGTCTTCTCTGCTCTTCTGTCCTCAGCCTCCAGTGTGTCCTATGGGCTGTGCACGGTTGCATTGTGTGTATCATGATCGAAAGCTTCTTACATTTTTGCTGCCTGCCTTTGATGAGCCTCTTCTGGTCTTGTGCAAACGGTGATCTTCCTCTACTCCCATCTGGCTTCTAACTTAACTAGACTTGAATGAATATTACAGCAAAAGCCATCTGGCACTATTTGGCTCCAGCACTCCTTACCAAACTGAAACTTGGGATGTAGAGGAGTTACTCAAACATCACAGTGAGATTATAAAAGTATTTTGTTGCTTGCAAACCTTTGTATTTGTAGGGAAACCGCAACTATTTTTCTTCACTGAAACTTTAAAAGACACAAAACAGATCCTGAACTGAACTGGAACAACAGAAATAGGGGGTGGGAAGCACTCTGCAAACAGGGGCTTCGTAAGTGTGCGATCGGGCCATCTTGACTACCTTGCCCTGTTAGTAGTTAACGTGGAGCTGGGGATGTGTAAAGGGGGTGCATGCACTGACGCCATTCATTTGCAGATGGGACCCATCTTTGCCACGTTGGGCTAGAACACTGGAACCGTAGGATTTCTCTCCACTGCTTAGAAGTGTTATGGCACATTCCCTCCTTCATGTTGGAATGCTTATTAAGGCCAGAGGCTTAATCACTTCTGAAATGCCCGTTGCTATTCTTGCATCTTATTAGCTGCCACTTTTTTCTATTGTACTGAGTCCACGTGGCTTTAGGTGATCATTTTACAGAAGATGTTTGAAATACTTCAGTAATGGTTTGTTTTATACTCTCTTGTGTCCTGGATGCGGGGGTCTGTCTTTAGCAATAAGTATTATACACTATGTGTATATCTGTTTGTTTATGGAAAACAAGTATGGAGCATGTAATGATGGTGAAAATACACTGCACAGAGCAGATTGTGCGTTTGGCAGCCATTCTGCACCAGCCTGAACAACCAAATAAAAAATTGGAGATCGCATGGAAAAAAACGAACTAGTGTCAAAAATCATTCAGGAGCAAATTTCCCTTCCCATACACGCTGGACCCGTGTGTGAGTGGTAGATGAGCCAGCCGTGTTCTATGGACTGAAGAACTACAGCTAGTTCGATTGCTGTTTACGTCAATCAGCCTCCTTCCTTTCTTTAAAAGCGGCCAGAGCCACCTTGGTTCAGCTGTAGCCGTGTGCGTCAGTGTATTGTCACTACACGCTCTCCGAGAGGCAGCAGTGCACTACTATTAAATCTTCTATGAGAGGAGCAAAATACTTTCTTCTGTGATACGGTTTTTTATAATAGCAATAATGTTGACTGCATTCTAATACTCACAATAAAGGTCTGTTGAGATTGTTACGTGCCTGGGCTCCCCTTCAGTGGACTTTTTGTTTTGGTGAGCTAGTGAGTGCTTGTATATGTTTTAAAGTGTTAGGGAATCTTCAGTTGCGTTTTTAGACTGTAGGCAAATTATGCAGCCAGATTATTTACAGCACTGAAATACTTACTGTATGGCGAAGTAATTGGAAGATTTTCCTGTTCCTGAATTGCTTTGGTCTTTAACTATTTCAGGGTTTGAATTTTGCAATGCACTCGGTTCTTGAAGGACAATGTCTTTCAACAACGCATTCGTGGTGATGGCATCTCTTCTTATGTGCAGACGTCTGCCTTCTAAGGGTGTTTCTAGTTTTGTGCCTTTGTACAATGTCATTACAAAATAACTTACATTTGCTTTCAGTGATTTCCTGTATTATAGTATTGCCTACAAACTGTTTTTCAGGACACTGTTGTAGCAGGAAAGAAATAAGCAAATGGTGCTAAGAAAGTTCCTGTCCTAGATGTCCTGTGGAAATCGGGCAGAATCTAAATGAGTTACTAACACAGAGAAGTGTTTCTGTTGTTCACAGCTAAAAGTAGATATCATCTTAAACATGCAAGAAATGTCAAAATTTTAAGGCTGAAATAAAATACTTTAAGCATTATTGAAGGCGCAGTCTCTCAAATTTCAAGATACAAGGCCAAATTCAGATTTTGGAGCAATACATTGAAACCCTTCTTGTAGTTAACAGAATTATTAAAGAAGAGGTTTCCTGAGTCAGCCTAAACATCTAGCCAGTCCAGTGTCCTATCTTCAGTAGAAATACAGCGTCAGCATCTGTGGAAAAGTAGTAACCATAAAAGACCTGTACAAAGTGGTCTTTCCCTTAATGTGTCTTTCACTTCTGGTACACTGAGGTTTCCTTTACCAAAATCTTTATGAAGACCATCAGTTTTATCAACCACTGACGGATCTGTGCTCCATGAGTTTAAATCCATCTCTTTCCGCAGCCTCAGCTGGCATGCGGAATTCCGCAGCTTTGTTCTGTGGCGGGAGGAGTTGTGCTTGTGTTGGAACTTGCCTTCCGACTCCACTGGCTGTACACTGCCGCCCTCAGTTCGGAGAAGGTTAAATATTGCATTATCGAAGAGACCAAAAGTAGTGTTGTCCTACACCCGAATTTTGGCACCCATGCTCGGGTGACTGGCGGTGTCTTTTCTCACTGCGTGAGCTTGCTTTTGTCAAACGCTGAGTCGATTCAGCGTGCAAATCTATCCATCACGCCGCTGCGGGATGCAGAACTGACTGCTGCTGCGGGTTTCAACACAATCTGCATCCCAGATGCTGTGAGAATAAAGTAAACATTTTTCTACCTTGCACCACTGGTACTATTAGATAGCAGAAAACTCTGTTATCTCCAATGGGTAAGAAAGAAAAAATCCATTTTACCTGTCCAAGAAATGGTTTGTTTCTGCAGGGACAAAGGCAAATTCAGATATTCTTACATGGGCTACTTCAGGTTCTTTTGCCACCAAAGGCACTTTGCCAGCTGGTAAATCATAATAGAGAAAGTCGAGAAGGCCTCTGCCCACTTTTCTGATCTAGCCAAGTTTAGTATAGAAGCTTCTGCAACTTCCCCATCATTCTTTAAATCTGAAGAACATGTCATTTATGAAGTGACTGAAATTTGCATTATCTGGTGGGGCTATACTTTTTTCCTTGTCATTTTTTAATTTTGCATCACATAAGGACTTTTTAAAACTTAATCAGAGGTGATAGAGATAAGTGCTTCACACACAGTCTTGTTATCTGCCAAAATCATGCGAAGTCAACTGAGATGAATGTCTCATGCTTGGGAAGAAATGTACCAAGTGTAAAAGTTCTCTATCTGTAGTAAGTTGCTAACAAATGGTGTGAGCCTATGTTTTTACTTAGTTTTCTTAAAATATGGGAGAGGATTGTCCAATATTGGTGATTTATTTAACACAGAAAAGCAGCTGCTTATTTAAAAATAAATGAGGTGATTGGTACGGGCATAATTTGACAATGTTTTCAGTTCTTAAAATTTTTTGCTTCCAATTTGCTGCTCCATTCAGGAGGCTCCCTTAAGTTAATTTCTTAAACTAGGGTTGGCTTCTCAGGCTCAATTTTTATACGGGTAAGAGCAACTTTTCTGTGGGTATAGATGCTTATGTATTCATATACCGGAAACATTTACCCTTGGGCTTTTTGATATGTAAAAATTGCAGTTGCACAAATCATCTTTTCTGCTGAGAAAGTGTATGCAAAACTGTGACAATGAATAAATGGTCTGCTTCTTCCTTGAGGTTTGTGATTTCAATGTTTCATCACGCTGACATTTTTCTTTACCCCAACAATTATAGTCTAAATTGAGTAGCTTTTTGCCAGTGTGTACAACAAACAAAACCCTCATTTCCAGCCTTAGAGCAATGATGTTGAAGATGTGTTAATTCTAAGGCCGTATTGGCCACAGGAACCTTTTCAGCTTGCTCCTTTGCTCCCCTTCATTGATGAGCTAATTTAAGGTATTCTTCCATCTCTTCTCAGGTGCTAAAATAGAGTTCAATTCAATTGTCCCTTCATTGAAGGTTATGCAGTGAGGCTTTTCTTAACTTGAATTTGACTAACCATATATGAGAAGTGCCTTTTTTTTTTTCTCTGAAGAATGTGGATTGTGCATATTGCTCTGAAAACTACTTTTTTTCTGGGTTTTGTTTTGTTTTGTGGTTTTGTTTGTTTTTTTAAAATCTATGGGCTATTGCATCTCATTGAACTTGCGTCTACTGAGATGCCCATCTTGGTTTGACGCACATCTAGAAGTGGTTTAAGTGATCCCAATTGCCAAAACTCACTTTCTTGCTTCAGCTTTTAAGAGCCTTCTAGAGACATGGCTGTTCTTCCCAACTAGCATAGTTCAGAGGTTGTTTTCTGAGCGTTTCTGAAGGAAATAAAAATAATCTTGGGAAACAACACTATGTAGTTATTGTTGATTTGTGGTTTTTTTCTATTAGTAATAGCCCTTTGATATCTCCTTGGTTTCCTGTCCGCCTTACTCTGGTATCAGCTGCTAATGACCATTGGTAGCAAATAATAAAGGAGGAAAGTGAATAGCTACCTGAATGAGCTTGCTTCTCTCCCAATTTGCTGTGCAAGGAACCTGAATGACAAGTTTTGACTAACTTCAGAAAACTGGACCAAATACTACACACATCCCCACCACACACACTCCGGATGTGTGTTTCAGTGGCTTGGAAACATCGTTGTGCCTGTAAGCACAGACCCCGCTGCCCCTGGAGAGCCGGTGGCCCTGGGCTGGGCTGTCTCTTGCTCTCCTGTAACTGCCGCACTGCACTGGGGGTTAGACACACACCTGAGGGTCTTGAAGCACACTTGAGTCAGAATTGTATTTCATGGTCAGACTTTTCATCTTTCATGGTTCAGCCAGCCTAGTGCTAATGCTGGCTGTTCTCTATTGAGTCGGATTCCTTTGCTCTGCTTGTAGGTTTCCCTACAAATGCTATGCTAATCCAGCAGTTCATTTTCTTTCTGTGTCTGCTTAATCAGGGCTGTTACAGGATTTTTCTTCTTTATGCCTTTGAAGGTTGCCTTTTTTGGTCTGTCATCTACACTGGACCTGTTCTTCATCTTCTCCCAGTTGGATCTTTTGCTGACTATTGATGTTCGTCAAGTCCAGAGTAGGCTGCTCAAAAGTCAAATCCAAATATAGTCTCACTCATTTTAAAAAGGCTAGTCATGCTAAACCAAGCTTTTACTGCTGTCTGAGATCACATTTACCATCTGTATCAAATGCTGTAGCACTGCAGTGGTCTACAGCCCAGACAGAAGGATGCCTGAATCACTGTTAGCACTGTCTTGGGCTGTAGGAGAGTATTGGTAGAGTTGTTTCTAGACTGTCTAGTACCCATGAGTCACAAAGAAGAGTGCTGCTGTCACTTTTTTTCTTGAAATCGGCCTAAGTCCAGCCTCAAATATGTGTTTCTGTTATGACTTAGCTAATTATTCTGGGCCCATTTGTCCAACTACTTTTGCAGAAGTGAGCATGAGTTCTGGTGCAACTAAATGCTGACTGATGGTCATAAAAGGTGGACAAGTAAGAAATGATACTCTGGAGCCAAGAAAATTATATTTTTTACCTCAAGGACCTTGCATGTAATTAGTACCAAAAAGCTTGACTTAATATGCTTAATGGTTATACTGATCTTACCTGGCAGATGAAGCCCAAGAAGCTAATGTGCTTCCCACCAGATACTTGGCTGTATTGAAGTGCATGGTGCAGGTGGGAGTAAAAGCGAAAGGTCAAATGTAATTGACTCTGACCCTCAGTCCCCTTCATAGTCAGAGGAGCTGCATCCAGCCTGTTTTTCACTTAATAAATAACCACATTATGAATTGTATTTACTCTCAGTGCTGCAGCACCTGGAAGCCTAACTCTTGCCTGTTCCCTCAGCAGGCTAGGCTCTCTAGAAACACAAAAAAATCTACTCCTGACACAGAGCACAAAGTCCGGTTGCACCACAGGACGGGTGAGAGCAAGAGCTCTTGGCCAGGGTCATGTCAATATGCTTAATTTACACGTTGATTTAACGAAGTCCCCCCTTGTGCCTGCTGCCACTTGTTCTCTCCGATGACCGGGCTCAGTAGTGCTCCCTGGAGCGGGGATGAGAAGTGGCTGAGGAGACCACGAGGGCTGTTCCAGGTGAACGGGCCTCTTGCGGTTTTCTCAGAAGCATCGTATGCGTCACTCGCCCAATTTCGTGGCCAGTCTAGCAGCACATAAGTGAACCCATCCGTGTGATGGTTGCTATAAAAAGGCGGGTGAAGGCTACGTGGGGTGTGCAGGGCAGCCTCACTGACAAAAGGGGATGGAGCTCTCCCATCGCAAGATGGGCTCCATCCCATTTTGCACCCTTCTTTGCTGCTTTATTAGCATAGCAGCAGCCAGTGTATTTGGTAAGTAGACTTGTTCTTTTTCTTTGCTTGCGTCCAGCAGTAATTGTGCTCCTGTGATCTTTGTGCTCCTCTTTCTATTATTCCAACTAAGTATATAATGGTCTAGAATCTTACACACTGCAAACAGCTACTTACTGTGTGCTGTGCAGACCGAATTTGGGCTCCGGGTTAAATCCTAAGCTATAAGGATCTTTAAATGTTCAGGGTTATGTGACTTCAGTACATCTGGATTTTGGGTGGCAGAAGAAGTTTCCTGGAAGAGCAGGCTGGGCTAGAAAAGGAGCTTGGGTAAGAAAAGTGGGTGCTGCAGGGTTTTGAAGATTGTGTCTTCTACTTGTATGTGCCATCATCTAATTTAGGCTTGAACCTTAACTTAAGATACTGGATAGTCTGAGTGCCATTCCCATTTTTTTGATCTGAGTTTGATAGTCCTGCACAACAAGCGGTTTGAATCACTCATTAATTTCTTAACTTGGATGTCTTACTAGACCCTCTCTAGAACTGTATGCAGGGATCTCCACACATCCCAGAGCAACTGGCTCAGAGTCACATGAGACGAAAATGGTGAGGTTTGCCTACATGTGGATGTCTGTAGGTGGGCTAATCTAAAATCCCTTTACAGCTTCCTGAAAATTTTCACGTGAGCATAAGGGGACACAGTAAAAACTCACAGAAACAGAAGCGATTCAGAGATCCTGGGTGCGCAGAAACCATCTGTGGTTAAAGAAGTCTCTGAGCTACAAATTATTGGAGGCTGGAAAGTATTCAGAATACTTATATTGTATTTGCACTACTATTTGTGGTCACACTCAGACCAAATAGTGGATTAAGTGAACCTTTGGTCTAAATGGCTCTTGCTATGGTTTTGTTTGTTTACTGTATTTTTACAGAACTAGTGAACGGAATTAGGAGCATGAAATCCATCAGATTTTGAGGATGGGGAAAGTGTCAAATCAACTAATCTGTTGTGTGAAAAAGAACCTACTGAATTTCATCATTCTCCTAAAACAGCATCCAAATTTGGGTTTTATTTAAGAACTGTTGACTGTTTCCTTGCTAGGTGGCTTCAGTAGTTGATCACTTGTCCTGGTAAAACTTGAGAAGTTCTCCTGGTATGAATTAGTCTGATGCTAACTGCTAGATTCTTTTTAGGTCTTTCATGAGATTAAGAAGAAATACCTCTCCTTCTGGTGGAATAGTGAGTGACTTAGCTTCAGGAAAGAATAAATACTCAGAAATATTAATAGTGATGCGTGTGGTTATGGCAAAGGGCTGTTTTGTGGTGATAAGTGCAACTAACTCTAAGTAAGTAAAGTACCCCAGGTACCAGAAAATGATAGCCATACCAGTACAGAACAGAGCTGAGGCTAATTAAATACAGGCCTGGGACAGGGGTTCATGAGCATCTCTGTCATGTGCTTATCCTGCAGCTGGCAGCCCAGCGAGTTTGTTCAGTACCTCCCTGTGCTGTCCCATGCAGAAATGCACGCAAGGAGCAATGGGAGAAGAACCAGGGAGGACTCGTGACCTTGGTGCTTTTACCATGCAGCGCTGGCACTAACAGGGTTTTGATAAGAACAAGCTTGTGGTGAAGCCACCCTTACGTGTTTACCTTCTTGCTGCTTTCAGAGTACCAGACAGATTCCCAACCCTTACGTCCATGCGAACTTCAGAGGGAAAAGGCTTTTTCAGGAGGAGAAACCTACGTTCCTCAGTGCTCAGAAGATGGCCAGTTCAGGTAATTCATCCCTGCTGTTATTCTGGCGTTATACGACATGACCTTTCACTACTAATGAAAACTTTAGCTTCGGTTTTGATGAGTCTCCTTATTGGTGGACTGGAGGGTGAGGGGTGCAGGAGACTGAAGGGGCTTCATTGGGCCATGTCGCAGATCCAGCCTCTCCTGAATGAATTCCCTGGTGTTGGAAATAATCTCTGGATTAAGAGGTCAGTCTAAGGTGAATAGGTTAATCTTGGCAGCATTATTTGCATGTTAAATACTTGGTGCAGTTGTTGTATAATGCAGCTGCTCTCTTCCTACGCACGCTCATGAGCTCATGGTCTGTGATCAGTGTGCCAGTTGGCACAGCTGAATCAAGCTGACTTGGAGAATTTATCCACCCAACTCTAAGTGGCACAGTTGTCTTTCCTTCTAAAGGCAGTAAAGGAGCTAAAGCACATGGCGAACAGTAGTTTAGAGAGCAGCATGTTGCTTGGAGATGCAAGAAGTTAATGAGTTAAAGCTGAGACTGAGGGAGAGAGCAAATTGTAACGTTCTTTATGATCTTCCTGTTGTTGCCTAGGGTGGGGGACCTAGACCATGCTAGATTTTACTTTAAAAATGTCTCAAAATGCATGGTAGTTCTTAGATACTGAGAATAGGTATTTTGTCCAACCTGCTTGCTTCCTGAATGACTTCAAGTCACTTTACCATTCCTGAAGAGTTCAGAGAATTACTAGCATTAAGACCTCCCATCAGGTAGATTTAGAGTCACCAGAAACACAGCCCTTTCTGATTCCATTCGTTGCACTGTAAAAGTACTGGAACTTGTTTGGCCTGCTTTATGTCTAGGTTTATGTCCCATACTGACTGAGGACTCTGTCACTAACAAAGTACAACATGTTACTTGTGATCTCCTTCAGAGCAGTTCAGTGCAGTAGGAATGGTCTTTCCTGTTGGTGTGTGGATGAGAATGGCACTGAGGTACCTGGCAGCAAACAGAATGGATATCCCATATCTTGTAAGTCACAAGTTTCTATTTTTGTTCAGATTGGGTAAAGAGTCATTTAAATCTGCATTTGGACTGCTGAAATCAAGAATAGGATAGCCCCAGACTTTGATGGACTCTAGGTTGCTGTAATTTGCTGGGTATTTCTAGTGGAAGTTCTAGAGTTTCTGCAGAGCTTATCATGGAAACCTGATACACCTGGATGATCTTTATTTATGAAAGTCACAATAATGTAAATCATGAGTGAGAGATCAACTTAATGATTTGGATTTTGAGTTGGAGGGCTTCAACCCCATCTGTGGTGGGTTTCTGTATACCAGTTTTCACGACCTCAAGTCCATCAATGTCGTCATGCCACCTGAGTGGCAAAATCAGAACTTGCAGCTCCAAGAAAACTCAGATCTTGTCTTAATAAATGATTCGGTGTCCAACAGTACCTTCCTCTAACAGTGCCCCTCTGATACTACAGGCTTATCCTTTTGCCAGCTGCAAAAGAAGAGGATCTTGGTGAGTCAATACATCAACAGCAGTAGCATCTCTTACATCCCTCAGTGCCTGGATTCAGGGGCTTTTGATGTGGTGCAGTGTGACACAGAGCTGGGTCAGTGCTGGTGTGTAGATCCAGAAGGAATGGAGATTTATGGCACCAGGCAGAGAGGAAAGCCAACACAGTGTAAGTAATATTCAACAAAACAGTGGGTGTTTTAGGGTGGGAAGGTTTGGTGTGAATGAAAGGTGGTAGATCAGGAGCTTGGACACCGCAGCCTACACTTATCCTATAGAAGTATAGGTTCTTAACTGAGACATTTAAGTCCCTGTTTCATAGAATCATAGAATATCTCAAGTTGGAAGGAACCGATAAGGATTATTGAGTCCAACTCCCTGCTCCTCATAAAGAGAATACGAGGCACCTAGGTGTCCACGTTCAATGTAATAAATTTAAACTCCTTCCAAACCATGCAGTAGCTGTTCAGCTCTTCGTGGGAAGTTAAAACACCAGCAAACATTACCTTTGTTTCCCGTCAGGTCCGGGGAACTGTGAGATCCGAGACCGTCGTATTCTGCATGGGTTTGGGGAGAAGAGCCCACCACAGTGTTCAGCAGATGGAGAGTTTCTGCCTGTCCAGTGCAAGTTTGTCAACACTACAGACATGACGTTTTTTGATCTTGTTCATAGTTATAACAGGTAAGAGCACAAGCTTCTGAAGCAGGAAAGCAATCCTGCATACCTCTTCAAGTCACTGTCCTACTGCTCTCTTTTCTTTCCCCAACATGAAGTTCTTCTTCTGTGACCCCACATGATATTATTTTCTATTAATGAATGGACAAAATAAAAAACTTTTTCCTCTAAATTAAATTTGCTCATTTAGAAAATCCCAGTATTCCATCCCTGTAGTCTAATCTGTGTGTCCTCACACAGCAGTGGATACCACATTGCAATCTGGATTTGGAAAAGTAGCCAGGGCTACCTTTCAGACAGACACATAACAGCAAATGAAATAAATGCGGAAGGAAGAGAGGAATTCAGGTGGAGCGTGTCCGGAGAAGGGCAACGGAGCTGGTGAGGGGTCTGGAGCACAAGTCTTATGAGGAGCGGCTGAGGGAACTGGGGTTGTTTAGTCTGGAGAAGAGGAGGCTGAGGGGAGACCTTATCACTCTCTACAACTACCTGAAAGGGGGTTGTGGCGACGAGGGTGTTGGCCTCTTCTCCCAAGTAACTAGTGATAGGACAAGAGGAAATGGCCTCAAGTTGCGCCAGGGGAGGTTTAGATTGGATATTAGGAAAAATTTCTTCACTGAGAGGGTGGTCAGGCATTGGAACAGGCTGCCCAGGGAGGTGGTGGAGTTGCCATCTCTGGAAGTGTTCAAAAAACGTGTGCATGTGGTGCTTCAGGACATGGTTTAGGGGACATGGTGGCACTGGATTGGTGGTTGGACTTGATGATCTTGAAGGTCCTTTCCAACCTAGTGATTCTGTGATTCTGTGTATATATGAGGTAGGAAAGATAATTCCATATGGGAGATGAAAACAGATGGCCAGATGGACAAGGGGCAACATGCAAAGAGCAAGTTCCGCATGACGGTGGGAAACTCTTGTCCATTTAGGCAGTGCCATGGTTGCTCACACAGGTGAACCAGCAAGTGATGAACGAGTGTGCTGACGTATGACTGGCTTTGGATGGTCGCAGTGGGCTGGGAAAGATTTCAAATTGCTGGATCAAATCCTTGTCCGTGGGAGCAAGAAGCCGTTGTCCTGTGCAGGAGCTGGGAATTAATGCTCAGGTGGAGAAATAAGGGAGAGGCAAGGGGAGCCATGGGGAGAGAAGTTCGTTTTGATGCAGATGTTCAGACTCTCCAGAGAAACCTTTTGATCTTGGCATCTCAGGCAACGCATTTCTCCGGTGGAGGGCAGTGGAGTAAATGTAATGTCTCATTCTGACTTGGCTCTGTAGTAGCAAAGGCATTTTATTGTAAATGTCATTTTGCTGTTTTGAGGGTTTTCTTTTTTAATTTAAGCAAAACTGAAAGGCAGGCCCAAATGCACAGTACAGATTTGTCAGAGCTTCTGGAGAGGCTATTTTGGCAAGGGCAAAATAATCTAGCTGTTTCATTTGTTGGCTTGTGGAGTGTGGAAATTCTAAAAAAGCAATTACTGAGGAGAAAGCAATGCTTTAAATTAACATATTTTTTTCTCCCGTTGGGAGGGTTGTCTGCAAAGGCCTGTGAGATCAGGCTTTTCTTGTGTCTGTGTTGTGTAATGGATCTCAGCAGGATTGTTTCACTCCCAGCTGTCCACCTTTCTAATTATGGCACTGACTTAACCCATTATCATCATATCTGAGTATCTCAGGTCATTAATGTATTTATTTTCACACTATACCTGCCTGAAATGTCTTTATCCCATCACATAAACAGGAGGCCAGAATACAGAGTTGAAGGGGTGAGTTCCACAGCGAAGGACAATAGCACAACAGGGTTTTAAACGCATATTTTATGTTCATGTGGAACCAGTGGAGCAACATTCTTCGGTTCCACAGACTTAGTTTTTGAAATCTAGACATGTCACATTAACTCCCTTCCCAAATCATTTCCCTACACCTTCATAAATATTCCAGAATAAATCAGTGTGTTAAAAAAATTAAAAGGAGAAATTCAGAAGCTTAGAGCTAAGACTTTCCCAAGAGGAAGACTTTTGGAAAGAAAGATGAGCCCAAATCTCCTGCCTCACCCTGGCAAATTGACTGCTGTTACTTATTTTACCTAGACTCTGCCTGGGTCCTACTTGCATGGGCAGCCATATAGAAGGCCCTGTGGCAGACTGGGGAGAGTGATAAAAAAATCAAAGTCAAGGAGATCTTGTTTTATTTTCTTGCTATAATTTTCGTCAGACTGAAGACCTTGTGTCAGTGACTTTATCCCAGCTCACTGGAGGTTCTGCCCTATTAGGTATTATTTAATTGGCAGTGGAAAAAAACATGATTTGGCTTTCTCCCTCTGTTTCTGAGTGAGAAAGTCAGTGAGAAAGGCAGCTGTAACTTGAGCTGAACATACGAAACATGGAAGAGGTTACTTGCAAACCTGCTTTTGAAGATCAGTAATGAGTTGTCTTTGCTGGAAGCCAAAAGCAGAGACTCACAGTTGGAAGAAAAGGTCAACAACCTCACATTTATTTACTTTCTCATGCTTTTGAGTGCGAGCATTCCTGTAATTACTTATGTATCCATAACTTAAATGTAGTCAACTTTGCCTCAGCTGTTGTTTTGGACTGGGTCTGATAGACGAGGTACTCTGTGTTATCACTACTCATCTTGGAGGGTGTGAAAAAACAGAGGCTAAGAAAAGAAGCGAAGCAGTAGGAAGTGAGTTTTCCAAGTAAGGTGAGCAAAATTATCTCCTCTTGTCTGTGTGGGCCAGTTTATATCTGTTTGTACTTTATTTAGCTGTAGTCTCAACTTGGAACAAAAATAACCAGAATGACAGGATGTGACTACATACCTGCCCCATAAAAATGTAGTATAATTATGCATGTGACTTCTTAACGTTGAGGATGAAAGAAAGCAGCATGCAGAATTAGTTCATTGCATCCTGTTTCACTCAGCTAGCCGTTGAGATGCTGAGGTGATGGGCTCCAAGGACATGAGCAGTGCAGAGGTCTGCCTTTGAATACAGGGGCGTTGTGCCCCTAAGAGGAGAAAAGATGATTTTCCTGATTGGGCAGTGGCCAGTGCGTGGGAGAAGAAAGCTCCTGAAATGCCCCAAAGCACTTATATCCGTGTGTACATAGAAGACCATAGAAAGATGATATTTAGCTGCTTATTTCTAAAATTGCATTGTTTTAATGCTGACAGAAGTCCCTTTGTGCCCTGAAGTATGACATTTTGATTGCCTTCAGCATGCCAGCGTCAGCAGCGGGCAGGATTTGACCACCCAAAGTGGAGGGAGTCAGTAGGCTTTTAACGTGAAGATACGGGAGGGTGCCAGAGCTGAGCAACGCTGCGCAGGGATGTGCAAGCTCTGAGCCAGGAGCACTGTTGGGAAACGCTGGGACAGCCCCTTCCCCTGCCGGGGGTTGCTGCTGCTTTGGGCACTCCCCAGCTCGTGCTTTGGTATACTGAGGAAGTGGGAACGTCTTCAGCTCTCCCGGCAAGAGGTGGCAGAGCTCTCAAGCAGATTCTTGAAGGGAGCAAAGGCCCCTTACTCCACTCCTCCAACCCGACCGCCAGGATGCCGCCGGCTCTGAGCCCGACCGGCGTTGCGCTGGGCTTCCCAGGGATGCTGCAGACCGCACGTGCGAGAGCAGCCCTGAGGCTGCAGGAGGGTGGCACTGGAATGGAGGCTGGTCATAGTCCCAGTTTCACAGCGTAACTGTAAACTGCTTTGGCACGTTAACCTTTCCCCAGTTGATCGGGGCCTAATCTACCATTACTTTTACTGCTAAGTGTCCTTCCCTGGCAAAAACCTACTTTGGGTAATTCTCAAAGTCTTGAGCAGGAAATTCCACTTCCCTGTTGTTAGATTTTTCCCAAATAAGCTACATGCAGCGGGGACACCAGAACTTTATCGTATTTCAGGGTAAGGGTATGTGTCTGTAAAATAATACGATTGTTTTGGAACTTTGCAAAATTCTTCCGCTGGTCATATTGCCTGAATCTAGAAAAAATTATCTTCTGTTTGCTTGGAGAAACCCTAGAGTGTCTGTCAGTTAAGATCGCATTTATTATGTTTTTTCCAACTCTGGCCATATTAAGTTTCCTTCCTAAATCATTGCTTTGCTGGAATGTGGCTGTCGTCACTCCTAGAGTATTATACTGGAAACTGGTGTCTCTTTGATCTCCAGAAGTAAGAGTCAATCTTACTTTTAATATGTTAAAAAGCCTTTCTCCTTAATCTGTTGAGCCATGCTTTCAAAATGAAAAAAGATTAGCGAGGTTTTTATCAGCTTTTGTGCTTAATTCAGTGCAGAAAGCATACGCAGCATGTAGGGAAGAGGAAGCAACCTGTATGTTTAGGCACTCTGCCATTCTGTGCAGATTTGTGAAAGGAGCTAATGAACGGGTCTTGTAATAACATCAAGCCAACGTCCATCTGTTTTGCACTCTTTGACAGGCTTTCAAAGATGAGACTAGAATTGAAAATGACTGTTAAATGCTGATTACCAGCTTAGGAAGGGTCAGAAATCTGTCTGAAGGGAGATCGTGTTGTCCTGTGTTTTCTTAAAAAATTGTGCTTAAAAAAATGGCAATTAGGAGTCTTGTTTGCCTGCTGAAACACCAATTTGGATCATGTCAGAACCTGGTTGCCACAAGGAGACCCAAGGGCTTTGTAATGGCTTTGTGCTGTGCAGACATTCTTGCCGCACAAATCTGGGAGGGAAACACAGATGATGCTTTGTTGCTGTCGATGTGCCTCCCCAGGCTCTTCACAGGAGGCTGCTCTTCTTTCCAGGCTCCCGGAGGCTTTCCAAACGTTCAGCTCCTTGCGGGAGATGTTCCCGGAGGTCTCTGGGTACTGTTACTGCGTGGACAGCCTGGGGAGAGAGTTAGCAGACACCGGTAAGTACCCTCCAACATCTGATCCTTTAACTTAAGCGGCTTTGAATTCCCACGGGAAAGGGCCAAATAACACCTATCAGTCTTCAGCTTCATTTGGGACTTCAGTCTCATTCCCACAGGGGTAAGACCACTGCGAACAGTGTAGTGCCCATGGGAAAGACTGGAGCTTGCTGATGAAATCCCACCCTTAGTAGCAGTGCTTCAGTCAGCAGCAAGTGGAGCCGCTGCCCAGGAGCTAATCCTGTCCTTTCTGGGATGATGGAATAGGATTTCTGCACGTCCAACCTCTGCCCACACTAGAAAGCTGTGTCATATTCGATAAGTCCAATTCGTAAATGCAGGGGAATATAAAGGGCCTGGAGAATAACTATTTTCTTCTTGCTCAGGTAGAATCATGGAATGGTTTGGATTGGAAGGGACCTTTAGAGATCATCCAGTCCAACACCCCTGCTGTGGACAGGGACATCAGATGGTCTTTCCTTTTCTCTCATTTTTAGGAATGTTAATAGTTGATGGGACACCTTAGAAAAAAGAAAAGTTTTTTTCCAGGAAGGAGGAATGAGGAGGTTGAGGACTTCCAGGTCCTCTTCCTTAGATATTGTGGGTTTAAAAAAACAAAAACCAAAAACCAAACTCAGGAAAATGCAAAGCATGATAGCTTCAAATTTAGATGGTAAATGAGAACCTCAGCATTTCATTCCCACAAGGGTGAGAAATTTTCCAAATATTTGTGCACTCAGAGTAACTACTGCACATCTTTCATTTACTTAAGGTATACAATCAAGATGATTAGGAATTGGTGTTTGGAAACATCGGTTCCCAAAAACATGAGTTGTTCTACTGCAAACTGAACCTAACAAAACCACAGCACACTGGATGTTCCTCCTGATCATTTTGGTAGATGACAAGGCAAAAAGCTAATGACTGGGCACTCAGCAGTGGGTTGTATGGTGTGGTGCATTAGGGTTATGCAGTATACGTTCACATTTGGCCT
This sequence comes from Phaethon aethereus, assembly GCF_964289735.1. NCBI lineage: Eukaryota > Metazoa > Chordata > Aves > Phaethontiformes > Phaethontidae > Phaethon > Phaethon aethereus. The sequence continues at coordinate 9,397,801 of NC_138582.1, read as the reverse complement.
CTTTAGAAGACTGGTTTTCTTTTTCCTGATAGGCTTCCAATTCTGCTATTCTGGTGTAAAGCAGGTGACTTCAGTCTTAAAACCAGGCTCTGTGCTAAAAGTCTCTCTTTCCCAGGCTTGGAACTGCTGCTCGATGACGTTTACGACACAGTTTTCTCTGCCCTGGAGCCTGCCCGCATGTTCATGGAGACCAGCATATATCGGATCCTGCAGAGGCGGTTTCTGGGGGTTCAGCTAGCCACCTCTGGCAAGTTCAGGTGTAAGTAGCAGCCAGGTGATGCCGTGTAAATAAGGTGAAAATTTTCAAGCTTATATGTGACAGCTGCCATTGGGTAGAGTTGTTCTAGGAGCCTCTTGCACTAAAAGCATATAGCATCACTTTCAGTGCAAGAATCAAGGTCGCTGAGCTGCAGCTGGCTTTGAACCTCTGGATTGTACAGTCTCACCAGCAGATTATACCTGTCTTCTGACCAGCTCTTTCCCATGCACTTGAAGTTTGCATTAGTTGAAAGCTCATGAACTGTCTGTACCTCTTGTCCTGAGATTCTGGAGATGGATCTGATGATTATTACATTAAAATCCTGACAAAATGCTCCCTAATTTATGACGGTACACTCAGAAATAGGAAGGATCTTACATTGGCCACAGTGCACTCAATCCCCAGGAGGTTACACAAGAGTTTGTAGTGCCTTAACCAGCAAGACTGAACTTCTGGATCTGCCCTTGGCTCCATTCCCTCCGTGGTTGCGGCAGGCAAATGGGGAGAGAGTTTCTCTGCCTACGGGCAGCGAACTCTGTGGGACAGGAGGTCAGGTACCTCCTTCTCTCTCCTACACCAGATCCCAAGAGAATTGCCTTGGCTGGGGGGACTTTGAACCCCCTGGTGTGATCCAGTGTTGGGTTGATGGTTGGACTTGATGATCTTAAAGGTCTTTTCCAACCTTAATGATTCTGTGATTTTGTGATTCATCCTCCCATCCAAATTCCTCTGACACTGCTGTCTGACCCTCGCTAAGGAGTTTGCATCACCAGAGGTATTAAGCAGATACTGATGTTAAGTCTTCTGGCCGCATAATCACACAGTTTTTCTGTTTCTGGGATGAGCTGATAATTCTGGGGAGTCTGGAAAACATCTTCCCCCTCCTCACTGCACAGTGGTGTGCAATAAGCTCTGGCTGCAGCTGGGGATGCAGTAGCTGTCAGCAAAGATGAAGCTGTAACAGCCACAAGATGGAGATGTGACCACGTTCCTCAGCTGCTGACTCCACCACCTGAAGCCATCCATGCACATCAGGAAAGCTGTCAGGCTTCCTCGACGAAGAGCTTGGTCTGATGTGATGCTCATGCTGCCTCAACCTGGTAGCTGAACGTAGCTGGAAAGCTCCTGAAGGCGAGAAATGTTTAGGCTGTAGGATTGCAGGTTTATATAAACAAGCAAAATTTCTGTTGGAATGGTGGAGTTTAGTATTGGAGAGATCATATCTCAGAAAATTTGCTTTATAGAGTTTTGGCTTCTCTGCCATTAAGGCTAGTTTGAAAGGAATAGGGTCTTCAGACCCCTGTAGAGGGAAATGAAGGAAACTGGATGGTCCCAGACCAAATCTCCACAGTCAAGTACAGATCCTTTTGCAGGAGCAATGCCTCGTTCTTTTCAGAAATGTTGATATTTGCTTTCATCTCAGTCTCCCAAGCTACACATCTATCTCTGTTGACCAGATTTGCATTTGCATTAAGGGCCAGAGCTCACCCAGCCTCCAGCACAAGAGAGATGCTGCTACTCCACCTACCCATGACTATGGCTGGGAAATGTGTTGAGGTTTTATTTTCTGTTTAGTTTTCAGAAATAAATACCTACAGCAGAAAGCCCTGCGGCCAACTCTACAGGGGAAAAGAGGATGAAGAATTTGCATTTTGGGCTGGTACTTGAAGTTTCACCAAAAACAGTCAGGAAATTAAAGATTTTTTTTTTCTTTTCCCTCCCAAATAGGCAAACAATGGGATCAAGTAGAGATGGCTCTGAAACTTTAAGCTTTCCCTCCTTAACGCATACTGATTTTCTTCACTGTTTTTCCAGGCCCCTCAAAGTGTGAGGTTGAGCGGGATGCAGCCCAGCGTTACCAGCACGCCTACGTGCCGTCTTGTGATACTGATGGGGGCTACACACCAGTGCAGTGTCAGCAGGGAGGACAGTGCTGGTGTGTGGACACCAAAGGGCAAGAGGTTCAGGGCACAAAGAGACGAGGACAACCCCCAGCCTGTGGTATGTATGAGGTTTGGAAAAGAAAAAATGAGCACATGTCTCGGTGTCTTTAGAAAGAAACCCAGAGGACCAGTTCCCTTCTTGGCTCTGACAGATTCTGGTCTTCAAAAACTGAGATGCAAAAACCTCCCTGGGGTTAAGAGCCACATTCTAATAAATTATTAAATATCATATTCCTTTCATTTTACTTTATGACCTTTCTTTAGCCTTTTAGTTTTGCATATAGCAAGGCTTTTCTATGCAGCTGTGGTATCTGTCTCTTGACTCCAGGAGCTGGGGTGTTAAGTCAGAATATCTGGGATAATATAAGGAAGCCAGTGATGGTGGTTTTGAGTTTTACCTCCGTCCTTTGGTGAAATGCTATGGAATTTCTAAGGCATCTCTCATCCTGAGCATTTTTTTCCCATCTCTGTCACCACATATTTGGCTGTGAAAATTGTCAAATCCCATAAAAAACCCCCAAACAATTCCAAAAAGGTGTATGGGTTTGGGATTTGAGGGATTTCCTGAAGAGTACACCATCAAATCAGTGCCCCAAATGGAAATGACATTAGAAATGTCAAAGGGCCGCAGGGAAGAGGAAAGTTAAAAACCTTCACTCCGAAGCACACTACCTAAATATCCAGGATTGCGCTGGAGGGCTGGGGGAGCACAAGGTCTTGACGCGGGGCCTGACTTCGGGGCAGGTAATTGCTGTGTCTGCGAGACACAGTCATACCGCGCAGATCGAGAAGGTGGAACCTGCCCGGGGTGTCATGGCTGCAAGTCGCTCAGAGTGCTCTGGGCACAGGCAGCTCTCTGTGAAATGAAAATGTTAGCATGAAAAACCCTGATCACCAAGGGGATTGCAAGGGGACCTCTGAGATGCCTCGCCATGTGTTGGGACTGGTTGCTTTCTCTTTGAATGTGCTTTGCTGAGCTCTCCTGATGATTTTTTTTTTGGGGGGGGGTGGGTGGTGGGGTCACGACTTGAAGCTGCTTGCAGCTTTTATTGGCAGACTCAGGAAATTTAAGCAGGGAAAGATTTCTGCAGAGGTTTTGCAGACTAACTCCCAAGAAGGTATTTCATGAGGATATAGCTGCAGCCTGTGTTCAGACAGCTACATGCCACGTGCGTGTCTCCGGTTCTGCTCTGTTTTATTTCTCCTGGATATCTTCGACTCTCACACTTGGCAGCGTGAACGCTGGAGGAGTCAGAGGCGTAGCACGTCGCGTACTCGCGTGACCTGGGACACCAGGCAGTCCTGATAGGGACATGCTCCTTTTCAGACCTTTACAGTAAATTCACCCCAGCAGTGCTTTTCTGTTTATTCCTTCTCACTCTGCTTCGATTTGATGCAAGAGTGGGTGGGAGGGGAGAATGTTTAAAGACTGGGATCTTACATTTGTTTCATATTAGCATACTTGCAGGATTGTGGCTTACACGAACTTATTGGTCCCCAGAGGAATGTTCTTCATCCCTCTCACCAAGAGCCAACACTGCAAACAGAAGGGGCCCATCCTACAGAAAATGCCTTTACAAAGGAACCACTGTGAGGGACCCTGAGCCCCTGTCAGAACCTGTGGAGCAGGACAAGGGTGTGAAAGGAGGAGTGGGAAAGATGCTGACCGCAGAGCCTCAGATTGCTTGCTAATCTATTTTAACAGCTTTTAAGATTTCCAGCTTTAATCGTTACTGATAACAGGATTTATGACTTCTTTGTCGTATTGTCTGAATGTGGAATAAATGGGAATGGGGCAGGGAGCGCAAGGGAGGCCATGCTGGAGCAGGCCAAAGCTGTTTATCCATCATAGTGTCCTCTACAGGGACGACAGTGGTGCTTAGGGAGAAAGCGTGGGAAACATGGGAAATGCATATAGTTTCCATATATTGTCCCTGTTGCCTGCAGGCTAGGGAGTCCCCAGACAGGAGGCTGAACCCAGATCATTGTGTTCAGCACTTCTCTACGGAGTGATCTTCCAAGGATTTGCCTAACTGCTCTTTAACCTTTTATTCTTCCTGGCATCCTCTGGCAATAAATTTCTTGATCATAATTATGTGCCCTACTTCTGGACCATTCTAATTCCTGTACTGTGAGAAACACTGAATAGTAATTGTCTGTTGTGAATGATGTGGAGAACCCTGGTTTTTAAAAACCTTTATCGCATTTTTTTGTCCAAGCTGAAGAGTCCCTCCTACTGGAAAATCTGTTCTGTCCTCATATTCTTGCCTTCCTTCTCTATAATTCTGTTATTCCTGCATCCCTTCTCTATAATTCTGATACTTTTCAAGGAAATGCAATGGTGTGGCACATGATTCAAGCTGCTGTGTGCGTTCCAGAGATCCAGTCAGTGCCATAACCATTCTGCCTGTTTGGTTCTCAGTGTCTTTATATCTACTAAGTCTTTCATTTTTTTCATGGTTTTTGAGCTTTAAGGTGGTATTTTCAGAGATTCTTCTTCTGTGATGTTTTGCATCCTAACTTGGAGTCATTGCTGTCTGTGTATGAACGTGCAGACCGGGCCGGATGCGGACGCACCTATGACATAGCTTGGCCCAGGATGTGGGTTGCCAGGGTCACTGTTGGTACCCTGACAGTTCACTATTTTTGTTGAAACTTTGTATTTTTTTTCCTTTAGGCTCATTTGTGAATGCCATCTGGTCCTTAGCACTCTATTCCTGCTAATTTTAATGATTTGTTTTCAAACCTCTTATTATAAGATCTAGGTAGGAAGCCTCCATAAATTTCTCATTAGTGGGCATTGGTTAAAATAACTTTCTGCTTTTCTGCCGTCTGTTTCTCTTTCTTAGGTTCATATATCATGTCTGGATAATTGGAGGTTTTCATTAGAAGCAGACATCCTAACAGAGAGTTAACATATTTGGAAAAGAGTTTATTTGTTCTTTCAGCCATAGGAATAGGAATGGGGATTTACATTGGGAAACAACAGAACCAGAAAGAGACTACAGAGCAGGCAACTCAGATGTGGTGAAGAAATGTTTCCTTTCACTTTGTGTCTTGACTGCAGAATTTTATTTATAGACCATATTCAACAACAGTTCAAATTTCCTTATCAATGTGCATGGTGTGTACTTGAAGAACTAGAGACAGGTTAAACTATATTTTTAGGTGCTTTCTGCTGAGACTGCTGAAAGATAGTCATAGAGTTACAGGTTTTGGAAGTTCTAAAATTTGCATTAAAAAAACCCCACCTCTGTCTAGGTGAAGAACAAGTGTGCATCTCTGAGAGACGACGTGCCTTGTCAAGGATCTTTTATGGCCCTGCTGGGTACTTCAGTCAGCCCAATTTGTTTTCTACGCCAGATATGCAGTTGGAAAACATAGCTGGCTTCTTAAGACCCTGCCCTCCGACCTTCAAGGAGCTGTTTCTGGACTCTGGATTGTTGTCTCCAGTTGCACAAAGCCCGTATGCCAGCCAGATTCCTCGTCTAGAAACCACCCTTAGTGAAGCCATTAAGGGGATGTTCCCATCCAGGGAACTGGCTCAAGTGGCACTGCAATTTACTGCCAATCCAAAGCGTTTCCAAGAAAACCTCTTTGGAGGAAGATTCTTGAAGAATTTGATCCAGTTTAACTTCACAGGGGCACTTGGCACTAGTGGGAAATACAGCATTGGCCAATTTTTTCCACAGGATGATGTGGCACAGAGGGATAATGGCCAAGGCCTTCTGGAATCAGCTGAGGCATTTTCATTGGAGGTTTCAAAGGGGAGCTCCATTTTGAGTAAGCCTCTTGTAGACAGCTTTGGCCGCACAGTAACTCTACAGGACAATCAGAATATGATGAAATTCCTTTCCTCTGTCCTGGAACTACCAGAGTTCTTTACTTTTCTTCAACAAGTGATTTCTGTCCCGAAAAGCATTGCTGAAGATTTAGGTGAAGTGGTGAAATTAGCATTGAGATCCAAAGACTGTGGTGAGGAGCCAAGGGACCTGTTTGTTCCAACATGCACCAAGGAGGGGAGGTATGAGGAAGTTCAGTGCTATGCAGGGGAGTGCTGGTGTTTGGACACTTCAGGTAAGGAAGTTCCAGGCTCAAGGGTTCAAGGCAAACGTCCAAGGTGTCCCACTGATTGTGAGAAGCAAAGGAGAAACCTGCAAAATTTGAAGCAAAGCCTCCCTGCGGGATCAGATCTTTTTATTCCGTCTTGTACGGAGGACGGAGACTTTCTGCCACTCCAGTGTTACGGGACAAATTGCTTCTGTGTTGATTTGAATGGCAAGACTATTCCAGGAATAAGGGGAAAAGCTGGAAAGCCGATGCAATGTAAGTCCTAGCGTCTGGGAATTTAAAGATGCTTCCTTATTGTGTTGGAATTTCATGATTCTTTCTTCATATCTGATTATATCTGGAAATGTATGGATGATGCATGTAATCAATATTGTCCCCTAACAGGAAAGTGAGTCAGCCTTTCAGTTGCACGGGAATAGTGGGAAACACAGTGCACATAAACCTTGATATCCTAAGTCTTAAAGATGGTCCCCTCTTCTTTCAGTGGGTTAGGGTACGCACACTCAAAACAGAGGAGCCTGAGGTCTTGCCTTGTTAACGAGTGTGTCATTGGCATCTGTCTCTGCTTAAGTGTGTAGCTAGAGTGTATAACATCCATCATGCCCATGAGACCTGGAGCATCCGTGTAACTGAATGTGACCCATGCCAAGTGAAAAAACCCTTTTACTTCCAGGACCAAGTCACCTGGTCACAGTCACTGGCTCATCACTTGGTAGGATGTCACAGGAGTCCGAATGTAGGAGAGGATTCTCATAAAGGTCATGCAGTCAGGCCAGAAAAATGAGTCACAAATGACTTGTCAGACATCAGTTTGGCTGTTGCGTCTTGCTTATAGACTATGAACTGCCTCTTCTGCCCTTCTAGTAATGTAATACAAAGGAAGAAGGAAGCACATAGGCTAGGGATATTTGTCTTTCAAGTTTCTGTGAACTGAAAATGGCACATCAACAGGGAGAGCAGACCAAGAGAAGAGCCTGCTTCTCATTTTGGAAGGAATAGCAGAGTATCCAGCAGATGATAGCAGGACATAGTGAAGGAGCTCCTTTAAATATCAGTTTGCAGAAGTGGTGGGAAATCTATTGCAATGATCTGAATTGGTAGGGGATTTATATCTAGCAACCCATCTGTAGTGCAGTCAAAAATAAACAGGTTGATAATTCTTTGGTGCTGGAAAGGAGATGAGCTCCTGTGTTTTGCTGGGTTTGCAGAGCTGCTTGGGGGTTGGACCAGATGACTTTTAAAGGTCCCTTCCAGCCCAAACTATTCTATGATTCTGTGAAAATGAAATTTGGCTCTGGAGATGGCAGAAAAAGCTTCCAAAACAAACTCACTCCACCATTTTGAAGGATGTTATTTTTATATTCAGCTGCAATATTCAGTAGAGAATAGGAAGAGAGGACAACAGAATCTGAAAATTCTGGTTAGGTCCAGGGGGAAATAAAGTCAGTATTATCCTACTATTCAGATACTTGCTTTTGCAGGGATTGGCTCAATAAGAATTAACTACCAGATTATCAAGTGTATCTGAAAATACCTAGTTGGTATGAACAGAATCAGGAAAGCATTTAGTGGCATCAAGCACCTATCCTTCCCAGGAAGAAATACAGGCACCTAATGTGCTCAAATATTTGAAAAAAAAAAAAAAAATCTCTATATGCATCTTTCAGTGCTTACATGCCTTTGGAAATCTTACCCTCGTTCAGCAAGGAGACTTAATAGCATTGGCCCTTTTAATAGCAGGCCAGAAATAATGTTGTTAGTATTGGGATAAGTGACCAAGTTTTAGTAAGGGTGTTTATCGGGAGGGCAGGGGTACTGTCTATCTTCGGTGCATTCGTGAGATGTGCTGTGCATGTTTTTCTTTTCGCCAGGCCCAAGCGCTTGCCAAGTAACAGCTGGTCAGGAGTTTCTAAAGACTGTGAAACTCCTGCTGTCAGACCCCAGTGCTCTGTCCCAGCTCTCCAGCATTCACCTCCCTCAGTGCGATGCTGGCGGTGCCTGGAGGCAGGTGCAGTGCAGTGGACCTTCCGAGCAAGCCTTTGAGTGGTACGGAAGGTGGATTGCAGAGAACAACGAAGGGAAAACCCTGCCCATCGGTAATCTGTTGAACATCATAACTGGATACAAAGAGGTGTCTTCCAAAGGCTTCTCAGCTTTTATTAAAGCTTTGTATGAGGCTGGGCACCAGAATGTCTTCCCAGCATTCACCAGGTATTCCTCCTTTGCTGATCTCCCACCTGAAGTGCTGGAAGGAAATGTGACCTCTGCATCTGAGAACATTTTACTGGATCCGTATATATTCTGGCAGCTTCTGAATGAGCAGTTGGCCTATTACCCAGGACCCTATACTGACTTCAGCGCTCCATTAAGCCACTTTGAACTTCGTGATTGTTGGTGTGTTGATAGCAAAGGAGAAGAGCTGCAAGGAACAAGGGCAGAAGTGAACCAGGTCCCAACATGTAAGTATCAGAATTTCTGGCACATAAGTATCAGTGTTTCTGGTCTTTGCTTCTATGCCACAAGAGGAAAGTCCTTTCAAGTGCTGTGAGGTAGGAGACAATGACTTGTCAGAAACATCATTAATATTGCCATTGTCACTGGCTGCCAGAGGTGGGGTAACTAATTCTTCGCAAATAAGTGGTCTCTCAGCTTTGGGAATAAGGAGGAATAAAGTTCCATATCAAGTTTGTTTATATTTTATAATTTGGACCTACAATGCTTTTGCAGAAAATGCTTAGCCAGATGACAAAGGACACCTTTAAAGTTAGAAACAGTGTGTGAAGGGTTGTATGGAAGATTCACAATTACACTGTGATGTAAATGACTTTCAAGAATGCCTTAAAAGGAGGCAAGAGGAATTTTCTTTACTGTTTCTTACTATGCAGTCAAGAGTAACAGCTATCCCCTAGAAGTCACTAGGAGGAAAGAGAGGCCAGCACTGAAGTTTGGTAAGCCCTCTGTCTAGACATCTCCACCAAAGCTGTTGGGCCCTCTTTGGGGTTACTTCAGCAGATGACCTATGTTATAAATGTTGTCACTAAAACCATTCCTATGGACCTGGATGCCAGGTGCCCACCAAAGCTGCTCTATCACTCCCTTTCTCAGCTGGGCAGGGGAGAGAAAATATAGCAAAAGGCTCGTGGGTGGAGAGAAGGACAGGGAGAGATCCATCAGCAATTACCGTCATGGGCAAAACAGGCTCAACTTGGGGACATTAATTTATTTTACTGCCAATCAAATCAGAGAAGGATAATGCGAACTAAACTCATATCTTAAAACACCTCCCCCCCACCCCTCCTGGAAGATGAACTGACCACAACCCCCATCCCCTGTCCCCCCGCGCCACTTGCGCAAGGGAGGAAGAAGTCCCAGGCTCAACTTCACTCCCCATTTCTCTCCCTCCTCCCCCCGAGCAGCACAGGGGGACGGGGAATGGAGGTTGTGGTCAGTCCATCACACACTGCCGCTCCTTCCTTCTCAGGGGGAGGACTCCTCACCCTCTGCCCTGCTCCAGCCTGGGGTTCCTCCCACAAGAGACGGTCCTCCATGGACTTCTCCAGTGTGAGTCCTTCCCACGGGCTGCAGTTCTTCACAAGCTGCTCCAGCCTGGGTCCCCCACGGGTGCCGTCCTTCAGGAACAGGCTGCTCCAGCCTGGGTCCCCCCACGGGTGCGTCCTTCAGGAACAGGCTGCTCCAGCCTGGGTCCCCCCACGGGTGCCGTCCTTCAGGAACAGGCTGCTCCAGCCTGGCCCCCGCGGGGTCCCAGGTCCTGCCAGCAAACCTGCTCCAGCCGGGGCTCCTCTCTCTCCCCACGGGGCCACAGGCCCTGCCAGGAGCCGGCCCCAGCGCGGGCTGCCCACGGGGTCACGGCCTCCTTCGGGCATCCCCCTGCTCCGGCGTGGGGCCCTCCCCGGGTGCGGGTGCAGATCTGCTCCCCCGTGGAGCTCCATGGCCGCAGGGGCACAGCCGGCCTCCCCGTGGGCTTCCCCAGGGGCTGCCGGGAACCCTCTGCTCCGGCGCCTGGAGCCCTCCTGCCCCTCCTGCTCTGGGCCGGGGGCTGCAGGGCTGCTCCTCTCACACATGCTCACTCCTCTCTCTGGCTGCAATTCCTGTCCCTTCTTAACTCCGTTCCCCCAGAGGCACTACCACCGTCGCTGATGGGCTCGGCCTTGGCCAGCGGTGGGTCCATCTTGGAGCCGGCTGGCACTGGCTCTGTCGGACATGGGGGAAGTATCTGGCAGCTTCTCACAGAAGCCACCCCTGCAGCCCACACCCCCCCACCCCCCCGAACCTTGCCACACAACCCCAATACACACATAGTAATTTTCCAGCTGGGAAGAAGATACAGGACAATGGGTGGCAAACTTCCAAAGGGATAAGGAGTGCTGAAGATGCCAGTTCTGTGGGCAAATAGGGAATAAAGGGGATGAAGCAGATCAGCAGAGTTATTTTAGTGGGGAAGCTTTCACTGAGCTGGTTCGGTGTGTTGAACTGCCATTTCTGAGTCAGTAGACACTATACAGGCCAAGTGTCAGCTGCCACTCTGAACCCAAGAGATAGACCTTATTTTTCCTTTCTCACTCTCTCTTCTGATTGTCCACTTTTTTTTTTAATGACAACAACTGAGGGATAGTTCTGTAGAGATGTATTAACTCTGTCCGTAACCAATGAGGAGGAGGTAACTTGAAGGCTTTGGCCCAAGACTTGGAGAATGTTTGAATGATTGCTGGTACTCTTGGACTCCTGCTGTTATATAGCTAAGCATTGACAGGTCCGTTTGCTTGCTTCATTACGAACCAAGTGAGTGCAGAGGGAAACAGAAGATGCTAATTAAAAGACCATCTACCATTTTCATACACAAATCTTTACTGGATTTAGATGAAAGGCATTAATATACCATCTGGTTCTGTAGGTCCTGGTATATGTGAAGGTGTTAAGCAGGAAGCCGTGAAATTTATGGAGGAGGCAGAGCAGCTCATCCTAGCATCAAATCGTTCCCACTTTGCTTTTGGAGAGAGCTTCTTGATGGCAAAGGGAATACAGCTCACAGACAACGACCTCCTACGTTCTGCTTGGCCCTACGAGTCAGAGGTGGTGGTCTCCGAAAAGCTGTTATCAGGCAGTGACTATGCTCTCCAGCTGGCTGCACAGTCGGGTAGGTGAAAGAGAGATGAGAGCTTAATTAAATGGATTAATGCCCAGGATCTGTGCAAAAGTAGTCTATGTCAAATTCAACTTTGCTGAAAAACAGATGCAACTCAGCAGGTGTAATTAATCACTGTAATTAACCTGCCAACCCAGGAGCTGATTTCGGTTGTCTCATATGTATGACATGATGCATATTTAAGATCTGGATATTTACCAGCCTTGACGTAGTTGCAGTGTTTGTTAATTTGCCTTCTAAAGTACAGGGGACGTTCAGGTGTTTGCAAACGTGTGCATTTAAAATATCTTGTATTGACCACTAATAGCTTTCTTTTACTTATCTTTTATAGTCTTGCATTTCTACTGGCAGAGTCGCATTACTTCAAAACATTCTGCTGGGGAAGCAACACAGCTGGGATTTCTCCCGTACATCCCACAGTGTGATGGCCTGGGAAACTGGGAGCCAACTCAGTGCTATGAGAGCACAGGTGAGCAATTGCTAACAAGATACTCTGGGCTGTCCGAACAAAGAAATGCTAAGCATAATTCTAATAAAAAGATGGAAGATCTGTATTCTTGTAGACAAAATGGAGAGAGGTGAAGTGGTCCACAAGATGAGTGAAAAATTGGCTGGAGTGGGGGACTCCAGTGGCAGCTCACTGGGGCTCAAAAATCAGTCGATGTTTGGTGGCTTACTACTAGTAGTGTTCCTCAGGGGTGAGTTCAGGGACTAGTATTGTTTAATGCCTTTGTTAATGACCGGGATGATGAGATGGAATGCACTCTCAGCAAATTTGTGGACAACAACAAATTGCTGGGAGTAGATGATAGGCTGCAGGATAGGGCTGCAATGGAAGAGTCTCACCTGAGCTGCTACTTTTCCATTCTCACCACTCAGGTGTGGCCTACTTATCTCTGGATAGCAGAGTTAACTGCGACTTAGATTTACTGACCAGCTTCTGTAGTTCTGCTGAGGATGAAAATCTTCCCAGTACACAACAAACATACTGCAGTACAACACCTAAAATAAAGCTGCTTTTCTTCCCTGTCCAGGTCATTGCTGGTGTGTGGATGAGAGAGGACATTATGTCATGGACTCCTTGGTCTCACGCTCAGCAGAACTTCCCAAATGTCAGTTGGTTTTTCTTTCTAAGTATTTGTTTTTACCTGTTCTTAGAAATTTTAATATTTATTGAAAATTCTAGTATACTATGCATGAAGCAAGGCTTGTTTCTAACCGTTGCAAGAAAAGAATAAGTAATTTTATGCTTGTTTTGCTAGTTCATTTAATTTCACTATGTGTGATTTTGGCTTGCATGATTTGAGAATGGACCCTCTGCTGTTGGTGGCCCTGCTTGAGCAGGGAGGTTGGACCAGATGTCCAACCAGATGTATCCAGAGGTCCCTTCCAACCTCAACCATTGTGTGATTCTGTGGTTATGAAACACCGACCAGGAATTCCCATCCTGAGGCTGTAGCAGAACCTAATGGAGATGTGCAAAGGAGCTGGGGATGTACCCCTTTCCTCTAGCTTAGGTTTGAGAACTTTATTTTATTTTAACATGAATGTATGTTTTCCCTCTTACAGGCCAGACATCATGTCAGCGATCTCGAAGCAATGCCTTAATTTCCAGCTGGAGACAGAGCGGTTCAAAACTGGATGGCTCTACAGCCAATCTATTCGTCCCCTACTGCCTTGAGGTGATTTAACATGACTGAGGGATGAAGAAACAAAACCTCACCAGTTTTGCTTACACCATGCCAAAGGCCTGTACAGTTTCAGTCTATGCTCCTTAAGCAACTCTTGTCTTTCCTATTAAACTGAAAGAAAAGGGTAAAACAAAAAAACCAACAGGCATTGCCCTCCATAAGGCAGAATTTAAATAGTTTTGAGATGAAGACTGGGAATAGGAAGCTCTGTCCCTGCCTACACTGCCCTCCTACAGGGTGGCTCTGCAGGGCTATGCTTAAAAGGCATCACTTAATTGACTGACATTTGGGGGGCTCTTTCTTAGCTGTGAGAGAATGTCAGGATGGGAGGGAGTTGGATGCAGGTATCCCAAAATAGGGTATGTGATGCTCTCAAAACAAGGTAGTGAGCAGGATAGAGCCCTGAGATTGGCAAGGAACAGACATTTCAAACCAAGATTATACCAGAACTCATCTCAATGGGCTTTCGGTCTGCATACTGCTGTTCTCAGGACCTGGTCTGTGTATTAAATTAGATTGTATTTTAATATTTTGTGTTTCTTTTCAATGTGTTGTATTAATGGACAAATATAAATATAATCAAATGTTTTAACCAATCTTTAGGGTATGAATTGTGGCTGTATTAATATACGTGGCTCTGCAATGACGTGTAATTGATTATTTGTAGACAGGAGAATACGCTGTGCTACAGAGATCCGACACAGATATTTGGTGTGTAGATCCTGTGTCAGGAGAAGTATTTCAGCGTGCCAGCAAAGATTTGGATGGGAATCCTGAGTGTGAGTAATCCTTCACCCACAGCCTGTGACGCTAGTGGCAATGCCTCATGCTTCGTGGCATATGTACTTTCCTTTTCAGAATGATGCCCGTGAAACACAGGGGGCTTAGGGTTTAATTCCTCAGTGATATGGTATATACAAGCCCATCGACATTGAAAGGGTAACTGAAAATAGTTACCCTTTACTTCCGTAACACTAGAAATAAACCAGTCTAGACAAACTGATGAGCAGGCTTCTATGCATTTTTTTTACCTTCCATTTCTTACCACCATAGAAAATTCTCTGGGCTTGTGGATGAGTTTCCTAAGGCCGTGAATCCTGAATTGTGGGAACTGGGCCACGTGCAGTCAGTGGGTCCATTTTATATGGTCCACAACTGCTCCATGGAATGCCATTAGCTCTGCAATACCTTTGTGTTGTCTTTAAAGAAAGACAGAGATCTGTTGAGGTCTCATAAGAGATGGTTGATCCAAAAAGTTGAAGAATCCCTGCTCGTAGGAATTGGAATGCCCTATTGGAGCCCATGCCCTAGCTCTGCTCTTCTGAGCAGTACAGGCAGCCCAAGAGCCTACAGTTCTGCTGTGCCTGTTTCTTCAGTTCTTTAACTAGTGATTTGCTGTTTGCCATCTCCCATGGAAAATATGGGAGAATAATCTGCTGGATTCAGGAAAACCTTCTCCCAGAACATCTGTAACAGAGTAGACACTGTCTACTAACTCAGGAGAAGACACTGAGTTAGATTAGATAGTACTTTCATCTGATGGAGCAAGTCTGCTTTCTTTTTCTTATATATGGGCTAATGATAGAAGTCCCGGAAGACCTGCAACAGGCCTGATGGGGGATAAGTAACCGCATGTTCACCGAGAAATTCACAGAATCACAGAATCATTAAGGTTGGAAAAGACCTTTAAGATCATCAAGTCCAACCATCAACGCAACACCACCAAGCCCATTAATTAGTTTTGTAATTGTTCGTCAAACAGGTTTACAAGCAGATGAACAAAATTAGTAAGGACCAACTTTGTCTCAAGTTCGGACTGAACTTTTTGGATTTTCTTGTCAAGGGGTGGTTCTGCATGCTCATGTCCTTGTTTTGTTTGTTTGTGGGAGATCATAAACATTTCTGTTCCATTGTGGGTTTTTTTTCCATTTTTGAAGGTATTCGACTGAGATATTTTGGCTATTTTAAAATGTACAGAATTGTATTGTTACACTTAAAACTACCTCACTCAAAAATTCATATTAAAAAGATTAATTTGATTCTTTTTAAATTAAAATATCAGCACCTAAATGATACACTATCAAATTTATAGCAAAAAAAGATATTGATACAAAATAAAGATCAGTATGTTTTACTTTCCACTATTTTATTGATGCAAACCCATATAAAATGCACTTTAATCTCTAGGAAAAAAGTGTATTTTTTCTAGTGGAAGTAAAATTCCACTTTTCTATAATTATTTGAATTATTTGTGGTTTCTTGATCACTCACCATTCTTCATTATACAAAAACAGGCCAAAAGCACTGCTGTTTAGGACAATTCTGTACTTTATTCATTTCTGCAGATGATCAGTTTATTGTCTTCTGCTCTGTATCTTACAATGAATTTCTGTCTTTAAAGGTCCTAGTTTCTGTAATATGCTGAAGTCTAAAAGTGGTTTACGAGAAGCTGGCAAAGGCTACATCCCACAGTGTGAAGGGGACAACGGGACTTTCTCACCTGTGCAGTGCAGCCAGAATCAAGAGAGCTGCTGGTGTGTCTTTGACAATGGAGAAGAGGTGCCAGGGACACAAGTAAGCAGAGGAAGACCTGCATGTGCAAGTAAGTTCCTGCTTGAGGCGTGTTGCTTCTGAGCAAGCCCAGGTCTGGAACTTGACCCAGATCCTAACTTTTTCCAGTATTTAGTTGTATTTAAGCTTCCTTGTTCAGACCTTTACAGAGATTTTTGCGCAAGAGGTATGGTTATCTTTGCGTTACAGCAGATTTCAGACCTACCTGGGCATGATGTCCAGTTTTCTTCAAGTGCTTTGTCAGAGCAAATGGAGAAGGGAGTGGATCTTTGACTATTCCTTATTCATAAAACTGACTAAATCAAAGCAGTTCACCTATTAAACTTTGCTAAAAAATCAATCAGAACAGCTTGCTGCAAATTTGAACCTGTTCCAGTCTGAGCTGGCTCTAGGATTAAAAGCCATTCAACTGACTAAAATAAAATTTGAAAAATGTATGCTTCTGCCACTCCTACTCTTGGCTTGTGACCAGAGTTGTGAAAACAATGTGCCAAAACGCTTCATATTCACAGAATATTTCCTGCATGACCAGAGCTGCAGAGCACTGGAATTCACTCCTGGTTTCCACTGAGATGTCCAAATGGGAGACATTTGGATAAATTTAATTTTAAATGGCCTTTATATATCTCCCCATCACTGAAGTGAAGCAAAACAAATTAAACTTTCTGTAAGGCTGTGCTCCGAAGTGTAATGATTAGTGGAAACTAGAAGTGTAAAAAGAAAACCTTCAACTAGTGCCTGCAGGACACTACTGTTTCCATAGTTCTTTTGTTTTTTTAAAATGAGAGCTGTTGGTAGATTTAGGAAAATGAGACCACATGATAAGAAATTGCTTTGGTTTCCTTTTGTGATTCTGCTATATAAAGAGCAACACACGCACACCAACCAAACACCTGACTGTGTCAGCCCAACTGGCTGTAAGTCATTTTACTCAATTAGATAATTCTGCAGACAACTTGGAAACCACCACCACCATCATTTTCTTTGAACTCTCTTGTACCAATAGAGAGCTATGAGGATGAGATTTTATGAGAAGCTACAAGAAGACCCCAGGGTCATATCCGCCCCATGCAGTGGGGTGGTGTGTGGAGATGCCCAACTGAGCTCTGAAGAGATGAGCTCCAGAGCTAGGGTGGCATGAGCCATGTGAGTGTAGCAGTCTATTCCAATTTTCTAGCTCTTCAGAGAAGCAGAGCTGATCAGTTTAACAAGCACAGTGCTGCTGCCATCCTGCTTTCGGGTTATGGGCTGGTGTCTCCGTGGGGCACAGGGCTGTGTGATATTAATTTTCTTTGGACCAGCTGGAGCAACTCAGCGTGACACCCAGCACTCAGCAGTATGGATTGACTTTCCCATCCACTATGAAGGTGAACTGGGAAAAGTGGAAGTGTTTCTGGCAGGCCAGAGAAAAGTCAGAACTAGTTGTAAATGTTAAGTTCTTGATATCTCCTTCTCTCCATGAAAGCTCATTTTCTAGATTTCCCCCTAAATTTATAGAATATGTTCTAAGGAGGGTGTAAATGCACCCCGAGACATTCCCGTAAGATGATTTTACATTTTGCGTGCACATCTGATGTTTCTTGGGATCCTGTAAGGCTGTACTTTTCCTAGAGGAAACAGTGACTGAATGATTAATGACCTTTCTTTTTTAAAAGACTGAGCTGAGAGAGAGAACTGCTTTGAAAATATAGTGGAAACCTGGCTTTACTGAAAGCTATTTGTTATTTTCTGCATAGAAATACCATTGAAATAATCTTTAATGATTTTCCTGGATTTTGAAACAGTAATGGAACTTTTCATGCTAAACAACTTAGTTATTGTGTAAGAATAAAGAAGCAAAAATTGTTTTTCCCCTCAGTCTATCCAGCCTTATACTTCTCATCCTGGGAACTACTAAGAATTGTTCAGGGAAAAGGGAGGGGAGTACTATCTTGGAGATCTTGTCTATCAGCTGTTGTGGTGAGAAGATACAATAAACTTCTCCTCCAACATCAGAACAGACAGCTGTAAACAGTAAGTAATAACTCCACAGTGCCCAGTGCATGCAATGATTTTTTCATTAGCTTAATCATTTCCATCAGAGGTAGAATCCAGCTTTTTCTAGTTGACATTCACCAGAGAGATGATGCCAAGTATCCTAGCAGTCCTCACATGCATCTCCCATCCTCGTGCCCACTTTCCACAGCTCTGAGTAGAGATAGAGGAGAGAAAACCTTCCAGGGAAGGTCCTGGAGACAGTCATTTCCTTATAGAAATCTTTAGAAATACCTACGAAAGAAGTGTCAATATTCAACTGGATTCTGATTCACTCTTCCAGAAACTGGGGCAGGAATAGAACAATAACAAAATGGTGCAGGCTTGATAACAATAATAAATGAGATGATATCTGTAGAGGTATAAATAAGCAAATTACTGATTGTGAACAGAAACCTGTGAACCACACCAGGAAACCATCCATCACCTAGCCTTTGAGGCTCGTTATTTTTCTAGTTTACATAACAGCTCTCACTGGAACAGACAGTGAAAGACTGTAGCAGCATACGGCTGAGACTGGATTTGACTTGCTGGATATAGAAATGTGTTAGAGCAATAAAAAGACATTGACTGATTTTTATATACTTTGCATTAAGAGATATTAATCTAATTTACACATAATGGTGGATGTAGTTTACATTGGTCAGGATAAGTATTACTTCTCTTTTACAATGATACCTTTTGGTCCTAATATCTTGAGAGGCTTACTAAAAGTTTGTTAAGCAAGGATTCCAGGTTTCTACATTTACTGAAAAAGAGTCTGGATACAGAATCAATGAGTGAAGATGAGTGGCCCCATTTACAGAGTTATTGCAGAAAAGATGCTATAAAGGAGACTTAGAAAAAATGCATTTGGCAATTCAGAGAGACAGATATGAAAGCCTTTTAGTTTGACATTGAAATGCTCAGGGTTGGAAAACAAAGATGTACTGTGCACACTGGATCCCAGATTCATCCTGCAGTGTTTTAAGCTTTAACTGAGGTGGCTGCTAAGTTAAGGAATAAATCTCCATATCGCTATCAGAAGGGGAGACAGAAGGCTGCTCAGACTATCAGCAGTGCCTGCTTTCCTCCAGTGACTGGGGAGGCTGGGACTGATCTGAGCATTGGTATTTGGAAAATGATGTATACATAACACCAAGCAAGTGAATTGTACGATATGAGAACATCTTTATCTTTTAATTTTTTTCTAAGTGACAAAGTTGTTTTTTATTCCTCTTTTGTAGCTCTAGAACTCAGAAGTGTTTCATTATTACTAGATACATTTAGTAATTAGGTTGGAATTTGACTAGTATTGAGTGAAGCAGTTGGTTTGTACTGATTAGTAGAAATTAGTTATCATTGTAGTTAGCCTGCTATAATAGTCTGTTACTGTGGGCTAGCAGGGTTGAAATGACTGTACTGATGCAGAGTGAGCTGATAGGGTAAACTTTGTGCTCCAACTCCAAAGCTGTATACTACTGTTAAGGATGTGATGAGTCACTAGAAACATCCTGGTGCTGTTGAAGACACCATAGTCATAAGTTCCTGATCCTAAAGTTTTCGAATTTCACTCTAGAGGGAATTGAGGTTTTTTCTTTTTTTTTTTTTTGGCCCTGCCTATTTCCACTGGATATCTTTTGTAAAGGTTTGTTCTGCTGATGGTTAGAAACCTCCTCATTTCCTGCTTAAATTTATTCATGACTGTTTTAAAATTATCTGTTTTTAGAAACCATGCACGTAGCTTTCTGGACCCAATGCCTTACCCGTCAAAGCCAATATGTGTCTTTTCATCAGCTTCGGTAAGCTGAACCATGCTCACATCAAACCACATCCAAGCTGAGATGAGTGGACAACACACAGGGTGCTGTCCAGGTTTTCTCTGTTGATACGACAGTTATGTGGACTTTTTACTAGAGTCCTTCACAGTATGCCACTAATGTAGCCCCTTTCTCATGTGCCTAAAGGTCCGCAGTGTGGTCTGCCATTCGGTGCCTCCTCTGTTCTCAACGGAGCTGTATTTTGTGAAAACATTTCTGGGCAAGCTTCAAGCGTTCAGCAGTGCCGGCTGGTGTGTCGCCAGGGCTTCCACAGTGCCTCTGCCAGCACGTCGTTTCAGTGTGATGTGCAACAGCGTCGATGGGTCTCGGCTGCCCCGCTTTATCAGGCCTGCCAGAGTACGTCTGAACAGCTGTGGGTTGAGAAGGGCACAGAGCAATGTCAATAGATTGTACAACGTGCTTTCATCACAAAGCTATGTGTGAATGAAAATAATAGGACACAAAAGTTATGTGGGAGTTGCTAAATTAAGGTGCAGTAGATTAGTCCTGTCTTCTGCCATTTTAATCTCTGTCTCTTGGCTAGCTCCTATGTCAGAAACAATCCCATTTTTCTCTAATAATATAGCTATAAATAGTTATTCAATCTATATGCAGATTTTTCTTTGCAAGTTAAAAGATGCTGGCACCATGAAGTGGTTCTGATGGAACCACTTAGTCTTGGAAGAACAGATGAGCACCAGATGTTTGAATGTGGCAGACCTTGACTGTTTATTTGCATAATCAAGTCACTGTTACTGCTGCATCTTTTTGCAGCAGTCTATTCTTTAGGATTATTGTTGTCTTTGTTGGCTGACTTGTGGTATTTTTCAAACCGTTTTTTTTTTCCAGGAAAAAAATGGCACTTTAAATCTTGGAAGAATCAGTTTTCTATCCAGAGCTCATGTAATCGTATATTAATGCTGTCCTTTTCAATTATTTCAAATAGAGATACATTCTGATCAAAATGGCAATTTGTAGCAGTGCTGAACTTTGAGAAATGCAGATCTTCATGCCAAGTTTGCAGTTAATCTTCATCTAGAATGCGTTGAGCCCATTCTAGAAACTGCTGTATTGACACATTTCCAGTTTAGCCCAGGTCTTCTAAACGTAAATGATTTTAAATTTTAAATTTCAGATGAGACTCTTGTCTGTCTCTAGTCATGTTTGCTAGGTTTTTGTAGCATCGTGTTAAGTCATTTTCATGTTTGCTTGATGGCAACTGAATAACTGTTTGAAAGGCCAGAGGGGAGTGTGTGGCAATCTGATACGAGCTGCCAGTTAATGCAAGCTAATGACTTCTCACAGTAATCTGTGTTTGAAATAGAGCATGGTTTTAAGGAGAGAGAAAAAATTCCCAACACATCTGAAGGTGATTGAAAGAACTTCACAATAATGGAGAATTCACCACAACAGTTACTAATTTCTTCCAGTGGGTAATTACCCACACTCTTAAACATCTTATTTCCTGTACCTTAGGTGTACACTTAGAGACTGTGGTTAAGTCAGCTCTTAACTACTCTCTGATAAACTAAAGAGATAGAGGGCTTTGTGCCTTGCAGGAAGAAGCAAGCTTTTGAGTCTTCTGGTCCCTCCCACCATTCTCCTTGGATGCTCTCTGGGAAGGAATTGTGCTCCAGCAGTGACACTTGCACATGATGCAGTGAGAGTCTGTAGAGGAGGTGGATGAGGGAGAGCTCTGCTTCTTCTCTGGACTGGTGGGCTAAGAGCCAGCTCCACTTGGAGGTGGCCTGACAGCATCACCACTGTGCTGAATCTGACATAACAAACCCTCCATGAAGCCTGGGATCAGTGTAACTCCAGTGGAGACAAGAAATTTGCACCTTTTCTGTTCTGGCTAAAAGCTGGCTAAATAGATTTTCATTTTGTGACTCATGAGCTCACGAGTTTCTCATCGATATGTGAGATTTGTGTCATTTTGGTTTGCCATCAAAAAATTGGAAGTCCCTTGTAGATGTCCACATCAATGCCATTAAGATGCAATCAAATTTATTCTCTCCTAAAACTTGATACCTAGTTAATTTGACAAACTACGTTTCTGAAAGCCCTTTTGAATTAGTATTAATTACTTCAACCATTTAATTCATTTTTTAATAGAAGTTCTTTTATAGTCGTATCTAAGAGAAGCAGAAGTTGACAGGTCAATAATTCCTGTCTTCCTCTTTCTTTTCTGTGTATTGGCATAACGTTAACTTTCATCTAGTTCTCTGGAAATTCCTATCTGCTGAGGCTTACAAAAAATCATCATTAATGATCCAGATTGTTTCTTATCCTTTTGTGAGTTAGTGCTCCAATGTAAAATATTTCTTTATTATTATATATCACCTGGCTTTTTCTCTAATGCACAACATGTATATTTATCAAGCATACTGTACTGCTTTCATCTAGAAATGGGGAGTTGCTGTTGATGCAAGATCAAAATGCCAAATCAATGTTGCCTTTTCTCAAAGTGAATTTGAAAATCAGTTTCCACATTAAATAGCGAGACTACTAAATGCCCTTTCTACTTATTTTTTAGAGCTCCAATTACTTCAGACAGTCCAAGCTCAAACACAATTTCAACTACTACTGCCTCCTGAGAAGACTTGTAATTCTGACTACTCTGGATTGCTCCAGGCATTCCAGATATTTATTTTAGATGAGTTGAAAGCTCGTGGTTTGTGTCACCTCAAGGTAATTTCAATTCCTTATTCTCTGTTGTTGGTGGGGTTTTTGTCTGTTGGGTTTTTTAATTAAAAAAAACCAGGAGACGCAAAGTAGAACCTTGCCTGTTTGAGAGAGGTGGAAGAGCAGAAAATGCCATGAAATCTGTCAAGATTGGCAGCACTGTCAAATGGATGGCTGAGGAAATAGGATGTTTAGTCTCACTGACCCCACATCAGAAGATCATCTTAATTGTAGCCATAGAAGTCATATTACATCAGTCCAATATTTATTAAAAATATGCTTTGATGGAAGAGAACCGTTTGACTATTCTTACAGCAAATAAATGACCCACTAAAATTATCTTTTCCTACTTCTGCTTCTGTTTCCACAGGCCCTTTCGAAAACGTTGCCTTTGAGCATAGCAAAGTGCAACTGAATAGGGAAGGGCAAGAAACAGAAGGTTCTCGGGTTGAGTAACTGTGGTTTCATTTAATTTTAAATTCGAGGTAAATGTGTTTGGAAATACCGGCTCGATTTCTGTCTGTGATGATTCCACTGTCTTTGTGGAATGCCTGAGCGTGGACCGCCTGGGGGTGAATGTCACATGGAAGACTCAGCTGGAGAACATCCCGGCAGCTTCCCTCCCTGACTTACATGATATTGGTAAGTTGTTTTTTTTTTCTGCTGCTATTTCTGTGAATTAAGTCTGCTTTGCTTGTAATTGTTCTTCTTCCCTGTGTCTGCTCTTAGGAGGCACTAATAAGATAGTATAAATGCTCATGGAAAGAGTCTTTATAATGCTGGAGTTATGTTTTTGACCATTTGGTATTGATTTATTTATCTTTTCAGGCTGTGACTGCACACTGGAAAGGAGCTATAATCGAACGTTTCTTTCAGATAGGACTGCCTCTCCCAGCTTCATCAACTGAGATTGCAAATGACTGTATCGGGCCTGAGCTGAACTGTCCCAGATGTTAATTTCCAGTGGGCAGGTCCTCAGTGGTAGAAAAGATTGTGTTCCTTACTGGGTTGTACTCAGAGAAACACAGTTCACACATTGCCAAAAATATAATTAATTTCTTGCAAATTTTTTTTTTAAATTATTGCTTTCTTTTTTCTCCTTTTTCTATTTATTGCATTACATTTGACACTGAAGAATGACCCTTACCTCAGAAGTCCTAGAGCAATTATGCAGCCACCACTGACTGGCAGGTCCTTGCTGTGGTTTCCAAGTGAGCTAGGGATAGCGTAAGGAACTTCTTTCAAAGCAGTCAGTGTTTCCTTTTATAGTAAAAGACATAAAAGACATACCCCAAGTTCAAATGCTCTCTGTGCCAGCTTTTCTCCAGTTTTACTGCTTTGCAATGGTGTTCCCAGTACTAAATATAAGTAACTCTGTGGGCACGTGTCCTTTCCTCTAACTTTGGGACTTGGAGACGTGTGCGTGTGCCCTACAGCAGTTTTTGCCTGATCAGAACCCAGTTCAAAAGCCTTCAGGATGCAGACAGCAGCTGCAGTGGTTGTGTGGTTCCTGGCTTTACAGTCTGTTTATGTTTACATCCATTCAGTTGCTCCAGATTAAACATGGAGAAACATGAATATTCAAGCAGTTTGCAGAAGGTGGATCAAAGTAGAAGTATGTTTAGTTTTATATTAAGCTTTGCTTTGGAAAGTGTTCTGCTTTGAGGGCATTACATTTTTGACCCTCACCACGCTATAATTTCCTCGTAGTACTAAAATTGCTTTCCAGGGAACGGCTGTATGGTTTCAGAAGAGGCCGTATGAGTCTAGTCTGGTGAGATCAGACAATGGGGAACCCGCTCTCTGTATCCGCTTGGCACCGTCAACTTCCATTACCTTCTAAGACAGTTTTGGGTCTTTCTGTTTCAGGAATTTTCTGGTGTATTTACACAGAGTGAGGAAATTGTCTCTCTGATTTGAAAATCTATATTACTAAAATAGTTTAGTTCTTTCCCTAGCTTCTTTAAGGGTAAATAAAAAGTCTTGCTCTTGAACTAGCTGAGAGGAAAATTGCTGAACAGAAGCACAACATGCATATGTTCCCAATGAAAAACCTCAAACCTAAATCACTCATGAATGCTTCATTACTTTTTTTCTTGCAGATATTTTCATGTATTAAATTCCAAGGATGTGCAAATCCCTTCCTGAAGGTTCTTATGCCATTTGGCTTTGTAGCTTAGGCCTCAGCTCTAAAATAGTGAGAAACACTTGCAGCAACTTCTCTCTTTTCTGATCAATAGGGAAAAATACTGATGAATATAAAATGAGCTTTTGGTAGATGAATGTACACTAAACAGTTCCCACCAGTGAGACTGGAGGAAATCATTCCCTGCTCTATGCAACTGATATTTTAATCTTTGCCTTTGTGCTTTGTATTTTCCTTAAAATTGCCCCCTGAGATGGAAGACGGGGATGGAGAGCACAATAACCGCCCCGTAATCCAGGAGAAAGCAGTTAAGGACCTGTTAAGCCACCTGGACACCCACAAGTCTATGGGGCCTGATGGGATCCACCCGAGAGTACTGAGAGAGCTGGCGGAGGAGCTTGCCAAGCCACTCTCCATCATTTATCAGCAGTCCTGGTTAACAGGGGAGGTCCCAGAAGACTGGAGGCTTGCCAATGTGACGCCCATCTACAAGAAAGGCCAGAAGGAGGATCCTGGGAACTACAGGCCTGTCAGCCTGACCTCCGTACCGGGGAAGATCATGGAGCAGTTCATCTTGAGAGTGCTCACAGGGCATCTGCAGGACAACCAAGGGATCAGGCCCAGCCAGCATCCACACAGGATGTTTGCAGGGTATTTCTGTGTGTGAAAAGATGTATTGTCCCCTGAGAAATCCAGGTCCCTAAAGGTATACCAGGGTCTGGAGAAATGCTTAGTATAAACTTCCAGTTCTTCTAAGTTCTTCCAGTTCTTACTTCTACTCCAACAAAGTATGAGATACATAGTAGCTTGAATTGCCAAAACTGTGCAGCAAAACAAATGGGAGCAAAACCAGGGAAGCACTGTTCCATCTGCCATGCTTTAGAACATGCTGAGGGTTCTGGAAAGCTCATCTTGGACAAGCAGGGAAGCGTGGCCCCAAGCTGCCCAGCCGTGCTGGAAGGGCTGAACCAAGGCAGCTCGTGTAAGATGTTACCAGCGAATCTGTGGCTAGCATGTCTGGCAGGAACTGAATTCTCCTCTGTTGAGATGTAATAGGATGTACCTGTCTGTTTGCAATGCATGAACATGTATTCTACAGTTAAAGACTTATTTATATACGCTGAATGTAAAGGATACAATATATGCATGTGACCACATGTGTGTCACAGTGTGGTCATAGGAGCTCACATTTAGCGATAGTGTTGAGAACTTTTCAACACAGGGGAACATTTTAGACTATAGGAAATTCAACAGACCTAAGTGGGTTCTTACTGATTTGACTGTTTGCTGCTTTTCTACATTTGAATTCCCTCCAGCTACCATTTCAAGGCTATTTTTAATTCTGCTACAGTTAGTCACTAGACAGTTCAGAAGGATATTTGCTTAAATAAAAGGCTAATCTGCTTATTCCTGCTTTTAATTATGAGACAATTTCTGGCAAAACATTTACAAATTGTTGTTGGTTGTATGGTGATCTTCAATTACTTCCTCGCAAGCTAAGTAACATTTTGGCCTGGGGTTAAACAAAACTAAATACTATTTTGTTGATAATAGTATGTGTCAGTGCAGCAGAAAGGTAGGTTGCTCAAAGCTGGAGGAAACAGAGCATTGAGAATATGAGGACAGAGCTGCCAGCTTTAATGCGAGGTCTGTTCACTTTAGCCCATAACTGTAAAAACCTCATGTCCCTCCTCTGCAAAGGGGGAAACAAGATCTACATGACAGCAATCGGCTACCGACCAACATTCAGGAAGAGAGGGCAGCTATGCTTTCAGTATTAAAGGTCTAGGATGATCTTTCAGAAAAAGCATCGTACATCTGTGGTCCTTTCAGCACGGGCAGGAGGGCAGCGTGCGTCATCGGAGCCTCGTACCTGGCTGCGAAATTCTCTCCTTGCACAACTGAAATGCCACCTCTGGGCTACAGTGCAAAGTTAGGAAACTTGCCACGTGAGAAGGCAGCAGTACCTGCCCTCAGCTATTTGCCTTGGACACATCAGTCACAAAATAATAATCTTTGTACAGTGTGTGAGCTGTAAAATTCCTCATGCTCTCTTTATGTATATAACATCCTCCCTGTGAAAATCCAATGTCCAAAGGCCGTTGGCGTCCTCGCAAAACTCAAAGTATATAGTGTGTAGAAGTTCCTGTTTGCTGGGTTACTGGGCTGCCCATCACCCGTAACTTCAGGAGGCCTTTGTCTTGCATATTTGAAGCAGTAATTTTTTATTTCACTCAATACCATAAAGCCTGCAGGGATAAACAGAATGTGAGAGCAAACAAAATCTGCTGGGAGCACTGCTTTTATAGTTCTTCTGGTCCAGCAAAACTGGGGAATTCGCTCTTGATCTAGTGCTGAAGCTTGTCCTTGCACAAGTCATCGAAAGGGAAGCTATCTGGGAAACTAAGAATATAGAGGGTAGGGAAGGTATTGACTGTTTTCCAGCTTTCAACACCAGCCTCAGCAATTGTGAAGAGCCTGTCTGTTGCATAGATGGATATGTTGAATATCATGTGTGATGGAAGATGATTATTATATCGTTACAGATTCTGGCGTTCAAAAACAAACCAACAAAATGCTGAAAAAGAAGCAAATGATACCCATTGAGAAATCAGGAATTAATTAAATCTGAATGTCATGTCAGATAATCCTGGTTTTAATCTGCTGAATTTTTGTAACTCAGAAATCAAATTATGTTCTCTGATGCTTTCATTTTTGAATATTCCATTTTTTCTTGGGGTTTTTTTTGCTATTTCTTTAGCACTCTCTGCCTATGCTGAGATTAGAGCTGTAATCTGATAGACACTGTACACGTTCGTTCTTGTCTGCTGCTTGCTAACATGCTTGTATTCCTGTTTCTGTATATGTTTTTAACTTAAAGTTCATCAGTTTCTGTGTGGTTACCTGTTCCCCTATAGGGAGTCTTTTTCATGCTATTTTGTTGTATCTTTTCCACCTTTAGAAAATGCAATTGTTGGAGAAAATCTAATTGGAGCATTTATAAAAGAGATTAAGGATGGTGGTTTCCTGCTGCATTTGGACTCCAAGCAATTCTTAGGAGATCCTTTCATTGATTTTCCCCGGGATGAAGAGTTTGATCTGTCTCCAAGTGTGCAGCTAGGATGTAGAAGTGGGTTTCGAAGAACTTCATCTCCTGGGAAAGCAGTCCCAAATTCACAAGGATGTGGTACGTCTCAGTTTAGCTTTTCCTTCTTTGATGCTGTTAGGAATCAGTATAAAGCTGGAGTTAGAAATCATCAGTGAACTTGTATTTATGGTTAATATATAAAAGGTGTGAAGCACCAAGGTGAATGACAAATCTGAGGAGAGATGGGAATTAGTGCTTTGTTTACTGTTCAGTCCTTGCTTTGAACCAATGATTTGGAAATAGGCATCATGGCACTGACATGGTATATAAGGTTTTGCAAACGTTTTGGGGGATATTTTAGATCTGTCTTCTATTAGAAGGTTTTTCTGTAATGTATGTGATCCTTAATAAGAGGATTTCACAAAGATAATGGAGCCACAGCTTCAGATGATGATACATTACTCAGAATAGAAACCTAGATGCAGAAATGGCAAAAGTCCTGAGGTTGTGAATTCCTGGGCCAAGTCCAGCCAGCTCAGATGGAAGCTTTCTCAGTACTGGCCTACACCCAGACCTGATTGCACTTCTGCCCTCTTTTCATCTTCTTTCCTTCTGTTTAGTCTGCTTCCTTGGAACAGGCTGCCTTTCTGCCAACATCCTGCTTAGGGCTGCCAGGGCTACCTTTTCGGCGAGTGCCCGTAGCTGTGCCTAGCACTCCTGTGTACCAGGTCATGCTGCCAAAGAGCCTTTGCCGAAACAGCCCAGCTCTTGTTTCTATCAGCATCAGCCCTCCTACAGTGCAGGCCTCATCGTTCTCGTTGGCCCAGTTAGCCTCAATGAGTCTGTGTCTTACTTATGTCAGTTTGGGATGCATTCACTATGTCTGGCTTCTTCTTCGGAACAGAGGAGGGATGGACCACTTCTAGGTAGAAGATCACCAGCAGCAGGTATTGGATAACATTTCCAAGATGGGGAATATTTTCAGACAGGAAAACTTCAGCGCTATGCAGTTTATGTTAGAGACCCTAAGAGTGAATCGAAATACATGAAAACAACTTAGCTCCCTGCTCGGTGTGGTGGTCCTCTTTATGTTAGGAGAGCTTCCTAATGCTTGGGCAAGTGCTTCAAAGTAATCAGTGATGAATCATTTCTGAATGGCTGTAGTTTCCAGCTTGGACCTTTAAGGGTAAATTGCAGTTTCTGTTCATCTCCATAGTCTGAAACACTTCAGTTTTTGGTTATTTAAATACATCATGCAGGAAAAAAGATTAATTCCTACTGAGAATCCAGTGTCTGTAACAACTTGCAGTTACTTAACAAGATGTCTGTTGTACTGATTAAAGCTACTGTTATTTATTGAGTAGAGTCCATCACTTAGAGCAGAAGAACTTACAAAGCATTGGATCTTTCTGCCAAATATTTCCTGCCAGGGATAAAGGCCTCTAGGAAGCAGTGAATTAATTTGCTTTGTAAGTTAGTTCATACATATTTGAACCAGCCAGCTGTAGAAAAAGGCATTCAGTAAAACAGGCTTATCATAGAGATGCAGAAAGGAGACAGTTTCTACTCCAGCTTTTGTCAGAGATTTTATATTCTAAGATGTCATGGTAGACAAACTGCTGGACACTGGTTTATGTAGTATGACTGCATATTTTATTCTAAACAGGAGATTTAGGAATTCCATTTGTCTCCTCTAAAATAGATACATATTTAGTTTTATTTTGCATCATGGATATATTCTGCTCATTTATGCTTCTCAGTCTGTTTTTCTACTAATAATAGGAACTAGTAATAAGAAGTTATCACCCGCAATTACAGAAATCAGAGTTGTGTGAGGGTGACAGGGATTCTTTATTCTCTTCCCTTTCCTGTTCCACCTTGTTGTTGAAATAAAAATTATCTTTTCAGATCCTGATCTTACTGATTTGCTTGTTTTTATCTCACTGTAAGTGACATTTCCCCTTGCTTCAGGAAGTGTGGATAGCTCTTAGTAGCGGCAGCTTTCTGGTATTCTTTTTCTAACTAACGTTTCTAGCTACCATTTTTCATTTAGGAACATGCAGCTTGCATGAACCTATCTCTTCATCTCTCATGTATTTTCCTTACAGTCATTTGTTTCTTTAGGTTTGCATCTATTGCAGCTTTGTTTCATGTTTTTCTGCCGGTAAAATGAGTAACATTTATCATGTGTTAGTTTTTCTTCTGTGACGTTTTTTCTTTCTCTCAGTCTTACACTGAGTTACTTTACCCCACAGGTATTTATGAATATAATTCCTTAAGAGTCTGAGGTAATGGGTTTACCTTAGTTAAATTTTCAAGGGACAAAAGACACTTTTTTGCTGAGGCGTGAGTCAAAAAGAATAGAGTTGGAAACTGTCTAGGAGGCAGCTTTATCAAGCCCTCTCTCCCCATCTATTTCAGGAGAAAACCTGAAGCCTATTTGTGAGTTATCTTTGTTTTATTATATGTTATTATGCTCGTTCCTTTTATTAGAATGCTTGGCAATTCCATCAGAGCTGCTTTGAGCAGAGCATAACCCAAATCAAATAAAGTGCTAGATTTATAGCTGAGCTGGCAGCTCAGGACTTCATTTGTAATAATCAGTATCAAGAATCTGATGCCCCAAAGTTTTCCACTATCCCTGGAGGGAGGAAAGAGAAGTGCAAGCATTGTGTAAGGATCAGTTGCGGCAGTCTTTAAGCATGCTTAGCATAGTAAGAGCTGGTCTTAAGTAAAAGGAGGCTACTGTGAGGAGCAGTACCCCTGTGCAGAGTTGCTTTGTGGTTCCACAGTGAGTTGTTCTTCAACCTGTAAATTGCTCCTCAGTATGTTGTTCCTCTGGTACACAGAAGCTGGAGTCTGGTTAGAAGTGAGGCTAGGTTACAAATTTGATGTTCAGGAGCAAGGGATACAATTTGGGTATTTAAATTTAAATTTTACTTTATTATTTTATTTTACTTATTTTTTCCTATTCTAGGGATATAAATTTTGGGCCCAGTGCTAACACTTAGCTCTGAGATTTTGGCTCACGGCTGTTCTCTAGTTTGCTACATTGTTAAAATGTGTGAAGAAGTACTATATGATGGTTTGTCTGATTTCTAGAATCAAGCTTAACCTCTATGTGATTGTGTCGAGTGTAACCTATAGCTGAAATGACACATGCCTTCAAGAGTCATAGGGTCTAGAAAACATACATCTCTGCACCAACATTTTTTTCTGTTCTTTGTGCCATTTTGTAAATCTACTATTTGAGGCAAAAGGCAATTTTACTTGCTTAAAATGTGGTTGGAGACACAGATGTTACTTTCACATCATGACTATAAATACGAAAAAAGGAGGTTGCTTTGAAAAGCTTGATTTGTTCCTTTTTAAACTTTAATTGCTTAATTAGTCTCTCTCATCATCTGCAGTTTGTCTTCAATTTAGGCATGGATTACTCATTTCATTTTAATTTCTACTGTTGTTCATTTGCAATGAGTATGATCCTTTCTGCATGTGTTAGAAAATGTCTTTAAAATGTATCAGACACTCTTGTGTATTAAATAATACAAATAAGAAAGGAGAATTCTGTCTGATTCAGGATTTTTTGGTTCTGTAATTGATTTTAGATATGTGTTATAATTGCCTTGATATGTACTTGGGCGGAAAATTTCCTTCTCACAGTTGCCTCATCCTAGAATTTCCCATGGGTCCATATAGAGCGGATGAAGGAAGATATGATCATTTTTATACTAGCTGTCTTTTTAGTCTATTCTAATTTGGGTGCTCCTGTAAGTTAAATTAATCTACATTCCAGTGCATTGTCCAGAACAGCAATTCACCATATGGGTTGTAGTGCGGATGGCCAATTTTCCATTACTATTTTTCTCTCATACAAGCATAAAGTGCTGTCAAGACATAGGGCAAAAACAGAAATGAAGTTTTGCACGTTGTCAAAATCCCAAAATATACATTTGATAGTGTTTTGAAGGAAATCTACATCTGGAAAGCAGCTGTGAAATAACAAGTAAAAGTATTGTCCTGCAAATGTTTCTGTGACTCTTCTGCTTTAATGTTCATTAGAATGATCTGGAGGGAAAGACAGTATTTCATGACGTCCCAGCAGACAAAGAGTTTTCTTTGTAATATGCAACAGGTCAGCTGGAAATATTACTCCTTATTTGTTCTGAATATTATATATGTATATATACACAGACTAAGAATATATTTTCGGTTTGTGTTTGAGTTGTCATGGGCACAACTAGTGACTTTTAATCCAGCCATTACTGTTTAGTTTGGAAGTGCTTACCAAAAATTTC
Organism: Phaethon aethereus; assembly: GCF_964289735.1. Classification (NCBI taxonomy): domain Eukaryota; kingdom Metazoa; phylum Chordata; class Aves; order Phaethontiformes; family Phaethontidae; genus Phaethon; species Phaethon aethereus. Next base: position 9,366,052 of record NC_138582.1, on the reverse strand, counting down.
ATTACCAGGAATTCTGATTGAAAGTGTTACCATATGGTGGGTTTCTGGATGATGTTTTTGGAGTTTCTACTCCTAGGAGTCTTCCTGTTTCTGTCTGTAGTGTTTGTATAACTTACTCTGTTTGTAGCTTGTGTTCCTTTATTTTCTTTCACAACCTATCCACAAAGTGCATTATCTTATTACAAATGGATTTGACAAATGGCAATCAGGCCTGGACTTGGCATTTCCAAAGAGCTTTATGTGCACTAACACAAGAACGTTTTTAGGGTGATTTGAGGAAAAAAGCCCCATGGTCTATATTCCAGACATTGGTGAGATTAATGAACATTTATGTGTATTATCCCACTTGGAAGTATGTATATTGAGAGCTTGAAGCCTATGGCAAGTCTACCAGTGTGATACATACACATACACACACACACACACACACACATACATACATACATATACCTTACACATATGTGTGCAAATGCCTGAACTGCTTGGATTCTATAAGAGCAATAACGTGGTGGTTCTCTTTGCAGTTGTTTGTCCTCCGGGCAGTCATTTCCAGAATGATGAATGCCTTCCCTGCCCTTTTGGCTACTATCAGCATCAGACAGGACGTTCCTCTTGTATCAAGTGTCCTGTGGGCAAAACTACCAACTCCTATGGGGCCTTCAGCGCTGATCACTGTAAGTTGGATGTATTTCTTCCCTTGCCCTTTGTATTCTGGCTTCAAACAACTAATGGATTTTCTTTTCATCTGTAAGATTAAAAAAAACCTCCTCCCTCTGGGTTTTTTTGGATGGGTATGTTCTCTTCTGCATACATTCAAAGATGTTTTTCAAAGACTGAAAAAGCTGTCTGGTGTTTTGCCCAAAAATGCATGAGAAATGAGCGGTCAGTCTCATCCAGGATGTTGTGTTCCTTGAGACATGTTCATTGGCCTTAGGAATGGTATCTGGATATTCAGTACCAGTGAGAAACATCTTACGTAGTTCATTTATCATCACTTTGAAAAACACTAAGTCTTGTCTTTGTGCAGCTCTTTCCCCTGCAAATACAAATACTTCTCACAAACAGTTATTGATATGTTCACTAAAGTTGGTGTATTCAGTTCAAATGACTTACTTCTGCATGCAGTTCCATAAAGAAAATCACTTAAGCCCAAATTCAGTGTTGTCTGCAGCATTAGCTCATGGATAAAAATAAAAATGTGTAGTAAGAATGAGTTTCTTGGGAGTAGAAGAAGTAGCCACCGCTTTTTTCTGTTCCAACCTATTTATTCTTTTAGGTGAGATAAAAAAACAGGTTTATTGTGATGCACCTTGACATCAATTAGCTTTTGACTGAAGTTGCCATTCTTCATTTTCATATGTGTTCCCAGTGTAGGTGTTAGACTCCTGTGCTTAAAAGTTTGCTTCTTAGGTTTTCTTTACTGCACTTGAAAGTGCCTGCAACTAAACCTACTCCCCGCCTGGTTTCCACCTTCCCTGTGTGCTGAGTCTGAGTGCCAACCCTTTCCAAAATCACAGAATCATTTAGGTTGGAAAAGACCTTTAAGATCATCAAGTCTAACCGTAAACCTAACACTGCCAAGCATCCCAGCAGGGTATGCAGAAGCCCAGAGGAGCATGATGGGCAGGCAAACAACAAGCACCCCCTGCCCAGGCCCCTGCCAGGGCTGACCAGCAGCTCCATCACCCCCATTATCCAGGCGTGAAACCCAGCAGGGTGCATTGCCCCGAGCAGCTCTCTGGATCACCTTTGGGACTAAGGTGGGGTTGCAGCCCGGGGCTGGGACATCGGAGGAAAGTATTTTGGCATTGCGCAAGACTTATTATGGAATGTTTAAGGACGGAACCAAAGGTGGGCAAAATGGATGGATCTAAATGTTTTGGGGAGGAACAAGCGTGAGGAAAAGAGAGGAAGAAGGGGATAAAAAGGGCCAGTCGTGCATAAATAGTTTGCTGGTCAGTACATTTGCCTGGCCTTGCCCTGCAGCTGATCAGCAGAGTTTGTCCTATCCGTGCTGGCAGGGGTGGTGGAGTCTCCCTCCTTGGAGATATTCAAAAGCTGACTGGACATAGTCCTGGGCAAGCGCCTCGAGGTGGCCGTGCTTGTGTGGGGATGTTGGACCAGAGGACGTCCAGAGGTCCTTTCCAACCAGAACCATTCTGTAAAACCCAGTGACAGCATTATCAAAGTACCTTTTTTTCTTTTCTTGTTTACTTGTATCAGGCATCACATACTGTCAAAGCAATGAACAGGGTCTGCAGTGTGATGAAGATGGCCAGTACAGACCTTCCCAGCAAGACCCTGACACTAAGAAATCCTTCTGTGTTGATAGCTTTGGAGCAGCACTGGACTGGACTGAAACAGATGATCATCTTACAGACTACCAGTGCCTAGGTAAGTGTCAGAAGAATATTTTGGATATGTTTTGACGCACATAAATGAAACCTCCTTATGAAGAGACTCATCACAGCTTAATGGGATTCACCTTCCCATAGTTGTGGCCCCTGCCTTAAGCTACATTCCTCCTTAATTTTGCACTTCTTGACTACATTGGAGAAGTCATTTCCTGTAAGGGAAGAGAGAGAAGCAGGTTTCTTGCACTCTCAGATAGCTAACAGCTTTTGATGTAAGCTGTTCTCCCGCTCTCTGCTTGGAAACCCACAAGAATAACGAGAGGGCTAATGGGGAAGAAGCAGAATGAATTTCTTTGTAAAACTATCACTCATCAGTGTGTTCTTGTGTTTGGCAATGACCTCACAGTCACGGCATAACGTCACCCTCTGGGCTCCTGCTGTACAGTATCTGATTTGGTGAACATATCCTTGCAAGCTGGGGGAACTTACTCCTGCTTGAACACAGTTGTGAAATGCTAGTTCTCAAGGATGAATAATTTGAAAAAAAAGTCATTCATTAAACAGTCCCCAAGCTGCCTGCAGTAAGGTCTAATTATGCTTCTCAGCCTCAAAACTTTAGCCTTGCCCAAAAATAGTTTTCCAGAAGGTTTTATTACTCATCATATGATTGGTATCAAATTTAATGGAATTTTCAGTTTAGAAACTGATGTCATGGAGTGCTCTGAATTAGACAATGTCTTATGACAAGTGTGATCAGTGGAAGGAGTGTGAAATGAAAGCCTTCAGTTGTGAAGAGGTTGCAAAACTATATTCAGTTAAAATAGCTATTTTTTTCCCCGAGCATACTTGGAGACTGTACTTATGGACATGAGGTATAAGCCTTTGTTGCTCTCAGTCACGAGGCAATTGGGATGTTTCTCTGGGCAGAGGACTCACAGCAGCTTAATTCTCCTGTTACTTACTTAACTTGAGCTCTCCTGCATGAGCACTTCTGACACTGTCCAGGATGAAGCAGTTGTAGATATCTGTGCATATTTTTGTGGATCGTGCTAGAAGATTTCACTACAAACATATAGTTTTAAGGGTTAACAATTTAAGGTTTAAAAAACCAACAGGCAATACCCAAGAAGTCTGGTTGGTTTTTTTTAGATAATTTACAGAGTAATTTAATTTAATTTTTTTTCTTTTATAAATCATGAAAGTGAAACCAATTATCTCTATTTTCACTTTTTCCCCTGCCCTCTACTTCCCTTAACTGAATTCAGCATGCAGCAGGACAGCAGGGTCTGAAGACTGATCTTGCTTTGACAGGAGGCTGGCTGTTGGGCAGGGTCAATAAAAAAAAACAACTGTTCTTTGTTTTTTCAGGCTGCAGTGGGAGGAAGAATTTCCTTTTATGAATGCACAGTAATAAGCTGTAACAACCCATACTTGTTCTTATTGTTCTCTCTATTGTTATGTTTTAAGCCACGCTTGACATTTATTGCAATAACAGGGATGGGATCTAGAGCTTTACTCTCTAGTAACGCGAGATGAAGGAGAATTTTTGCAGTGGAGTAAGCCTGTGAAATGGTTGAGTAGTTATATTACTGTTGAAAAGAGGTCAATGTGAACTGACAAGTTCTTGAAAATGTGAGCTGCTAGAATATTTTTCATTGTCCTTTTTTTTGACATAGTAGTATCTATCCTTATTTTAAAAGAGCAAAATTCAAGAATTCAAAAAAGGCAGCTTTTCTTTGCAGTGTTTTCAGTTTAATGTTTCATTACACTTTCTGTTTCTTCACTACTTTTCTCCCATATTATTGCAGAGAAAATGGAGGGGTGGGATGAAGCCAGCATTAAGAAAAAAAATCAGAAGAAAGAAAAGCATTTAAAATATGATTTTTTTTATTTTGAATTTTGCATTAGAAATGAGGGCAGCAAACAATTTCAAACAACATAAACCCACTACTTTTCAGTGTTATGAAAAAACGTGAATTCTGTTTTTAACCAGGCATTGCTGCAAGTTGCAGATGTAGAAGGAATGCAGCTCAGTGCAGAATTAAGCAAACGCTTATATTTTGGTGTCCTGTATGTCTGGGAAGGAAAAAACTTCCACTGCTGTTTACACCATCATCCATCCCTCTCCGCAGCCAAGCCAGAGTGCAGGGACTTTTTTGTGTTAAGTGTTTGGCTGGCCCTCGTGTTTTTTCTGAGCAGAAATGACGGTTATATCAAAAGCACCTGCAGACTCAGCCCTGACAACAGTGGACATTTGCTTCTGATTTAGTCCTGGCTGTTTTGCTGTAACAGTACAAATGATTGTTTTAAGAACTTATCCCTGACTTTTATTTTGTGGTTTACGCAGACATTTCAGGGAGAGAGGCCTGGGATCCTCCTGCTGGACATCTGTGCCCATGTGTGCAGGGGAGGGAAGGGCTGAGCCTCCAGCTCTTCCATGTGCAGACATCTCCCATTAGCTGAGATCAGACCAGTGCTCCTGATTCTTAGCTTTTTTAGGTCTAGGCCAGACATGAGAGGTGTGCTTTCATTTGGGACATTTAGAGGACAAGTCTGGTCAACACAGGGGTGATGCCAAGTCACCACGTTCTTCCCTTCTCCTTAATATACTGTACTCACTGAAAGATATTAATATATCAACTGGCGGAAACGCCATACCAAAACCCCTTTGTAATACAGGTAGTAGCAACCCGAGCAGGGTAGTGGTGGTGCCACTGTGTGTCCCTTCAGCAGACTGTAATCTTCTTCAGGGCACAGCCAGGGCCAAACCTTCTGCAGTTTAAACTGAAATCCTCACCTCATTTAGTGACCTTTGGGTTTTGCAGATACAGACCCTATGTACTTTTCCCAGTTTGTGAACAGTTCTGCTTGTCACACTTCCTTACACTCAGGTGCAGTGGGTCCAATTCAGGCAGGGTTTGGTAAGTAAAGTGAGAGTCTGGAGTTAAAAGTTGAAAGGAGCATGCAAGACATACTACCTTGGATATACCCGTGAGCCTGAAATTAGTGGAGATCAGGCTGTTGTGCTCCTGTAAACAAGTGATAAGAGTCCTAGATTTCCTTTCTAACCAAATTCTGTTGGCGCTGGCTCTTGTTTCAGTGGCTGTTTTGCAGAAAGTTGCTTCTTCTGTTGACTCAATAGTTAGTTCAGTGCCATGAACAAGTAATGGGAGATGGCCAGTCTACTGCTGGAAGAGAAGTCTTACTTGAATAGAAACTTCCATCCCACTCCCAGCTAACTGTTTTTTAAAAGATCTTGTGACACTTTTTGTTGCAGAATAGAAATTATATCCTCAGTCCAGCTGTTCCCTGTGTTATCTGTGGAGTTATGGTACATCATTTAATGAACAAACTTCTTTCCCTGAAGAATTCTTGAATTTTATTTTCTACCTAAAGTCTTTGTCTCTCTGCAGCATGGGAACTGATAATAGTGGTTTTTTGGATTTTTTTTTTTTAGTGCTCAGAAAATTTGAGAGAGTTCCTGCCTCCAAACTGACCTATAGGTCAGAAGAAGCTCAAATTCTTCAGTCTCAGTCATTTGGGGGAGACCTGCAAAATCCAGCTTTTCAATGCATTTCAGGTAAGAAAAACTCTCAGAAAATCTGAGACAACACTAAACATTACGGAAAATAATCATCTTTTTATATGATGAGCTTATAGTTAAGTTCCTAGATGAACTATGTGTTTTGCAGTTCAGTACCAATTCACTGCAAGATATTTACAACTTTTGGTGACCTTGGTTCAGGGAAGAGAATGGTCTGTCTTTCAGAATGAAGTCTTTGGACTTTATGTACCACTTTAGACAAGTCATCTGACTTTAAAGCCAGTTGGTATAGTTTGCAATATGGATGAGACCTGAGACTCAGAGCAGGACACATTCATGAGACTGCAGATGTGCAGACAAAAGAAGGATTAGGTGTTCAGGACATGTGAAAACCAAGCTTTCGCCTCTTCCCAAATTACCCTATTGGCACATAAAAGAGCAATAATCATCCTTGCTTACGTCAGAAGGGTATTATGAGTTCAGAGATATTCCTCTGCTGAGCCTTACAGTGTATATACTATATCACATCTGGATACATCATGATTGCTGGTTTATATTGATTCAAAGTAATCTAAAACCAAGGGGAATCATTACACTGCTTTCAGGGTGCTTTGAATCAATGCCATTAGTGTCTTAATGCTCAGACTTGTGAGGAGAGGCAGAAGGGTTATATTAAAAATAAAAAGACCCTGGCAGTAACAACACAAGTAGCCTGTTTGTAGGGCAGACATCACTGAAGTTTGGCAAAGTCAGTGGCTTTGTGTCACGTACCATGGTTTAGCTGGAGCAGTCACCTCTCATGCTAAGAAGTGAATATATGAAGCATTATGTGTGTTACAAGAATGATTTTCCTGCACTAGATCATCCCCTAGGTGTGTACTGTAAGGTTTCTTGCACCATCCTCTGAAACTGGAGACCTTCAAAAGCAAGGCGGTGAGCCGAGAGGACCATGGGAATGAACTTAGGGAGGAAAAGGTGCCCCTTGGGCTAACGATCTGATTCAGTGCGCATAGCCTGTATTGTCATTAGAAGTTACATCCACTGTCAAATGGCAGCACGACTACAAAATATTACTGTTGAGGTGGTCACTGAAGGCTAAGGGTTAACCCTCCATCTCTGCTTCCCTACAGAGACAGAGTTTAGCTTACATTTCTGATGATGTTTTGATCTAAGCTGGTTGATTTTATACTAAAGTTATTTGGAAACAATTTCAGTTCCTGTTCTAGGAGCAGAGCTATGGGATCGAGTTAGTGGTGAGTGTGTAAGGGCAGAAGCATCTTCAACCACTCCTAAATAGGGAGGGGGATGGCTGCTTGCTCACTTACACTGGCCAGGTGATTGCTGCAGAGGCGGCTGGCACGACTGACAAATTTGATGTTTCCCTCTTTCCTATCACTCCCATATTTGTCACAACATTTGCCACGGGGTTACTGTATCAGGCAGATGTGATGTGCTGGCCAAGTTGTACATGAGAGTCCTCCCTTCTTACCTCAGGCAAAATCATCCAGCAGACGTTAAATATTTGGCTGGTGGTTAGACCTAACTCAGCTGTTTGTATCATCAGGCGATGAATGTCCCAACAACAGTTTGTATTAATTTAATTTAAATCCTAACCCTCTGCTAAAACAGTTGAATACTAATGTTCATCTGGCTAATGAAATTCATGTGCTTGCAGTTTGATGGAGTTATGAAAAACTAGGTAAACGGCAGTGAACAGTGGGATTTGTAGCAGAATTTTTGCACATGAAATGGTAGGAAACCTAAGGTTTCTCTCCTGTTTTTCAGGCTGCGAGAAGGAAGACGCATGTGGTTTTACCACTGTAACTTCTGCTGGTGCTGGAGTTCTGTGTGAATTATACAGTGCTGCTGAAGTCAACTTCAACTGCACCACCTCTGGATTGGTAAAAATGATACTATTTAAAAATATGTGTTTATCATAATACTGTAGGATCAATGTAAGTAGAAGGTATTCACAGAAGAAAGGCAGGCTGTTACCTGACCTCTTGGACATTGCTCTTCACTAACACAGTAATGAATTCCTGCAAGTTGGTAAAGAAACTACACCCAAATGTAAGAAACTACACCCGAATGTTCCCAAAGGTGACATATGAATGCCTCAGTGTTTCACACAGCACTAGGATTCTGAAAACATGCTGAGCTCCCGCGGTCTGGAAATCAAGTTATCTTAAAAGGGAGGGAGGGTTCATCTGGATAGTCCAAACTAGAAGTATCCAGGTCAGTAATCAGGTCACCTAAAACAGTCATCGTTTCTCAGTCCCCTCCTCTGGTCCAGGGTTTGTAACATGTGCTCTTTAGCACTGTAACATCTTCCTATTCACTACTTTCAAACACAGCAATGTGGCATTGAAAGAGTTGAGATCTCGGTTTGACAGAATAAAAAAATGTTCACACTGGGCCAGACAGAGCTGTGGTGTTTATAAACTGTGTGCTCCAATTCCTCCCCCTGAGTTTCTGCATAAGGAGAACATATTTTAGGATAGGAAATCAATTAGGTTGTGTTTATTGTGCATGTCTGTTTTCCATCTCAGGTGCAAGGTGTTTTGGGGAACCCCACTGCCACTAGCATTGGTCGTCTCAACTGCCTGGTTCATGTCAGGAATCCAGAGGGAGGTGCAGTGATGGTCTATCTGAAGAGAGGTACCGGCTGCAAATCGCTCATCTAATGTTAGACTGCTATGCCCAAACTTGCAGTTACTTCTATATAAGATCATGACTAAATGTGGGGAACATCTTTGTTTAAGAAGAAGGAATACCTTTCAGACCTTAAGATTTAGTGATAGTCCAGAAACCTCAGCAAATCTTCCCTTCATGTCTTGTTCCCTAGAAATTAGGAATACAGGCTTTGTAAGCCATTTTGACGGCTTTTTCCAGCAGATAGTACCACAAAACCTCAAATTCTATCCAATGTATTATTATATTCTGATCTGTTGTGTTGTACTATGATTTCTCTTTATTAAACAGTTTGTTATTTGAGTATATAAGGCATTATTAATGACCAGCTTGTACATAATTTAACAGTTTACATTAATTTTGATTGTGAATAGTCCTACTAATATACCAGCCAAGAAATAACGTGCTCTCCAGTGAATCCAAAAGTGACTCAACTGAACTAATGAATTTTATTCTTTTTTTTGCCTAAGTGTGATTGATACCACTGCATGTCCCATCCAATGTGTGTCCAACTTTAAGCCTCATGCCAAATTTGAAACAAGACAACCAAATGCAGAATGCTGCAGGTTTTGAGTCAAAACTCTCTGCTGTCACTGTTTTCTTTTTACTTCTATCCAAACCTCTGAGTCACCATTTATTAATAATAATAAAAATAAAGACTGAAGTCTAACCTGAAAAAAGACAAGTCCTCTGAGCTTGTTGCAATCAACGTCATCTTGTTGATACCAGATCACTCTAGATTTCTGTTCATATTGCTAATTAGATCCAGGATGATATGAATAATCTCCTCTTACATATGTGTCTAGTCAGCAGAAGCCCTAATTGCCGATGCAGTTATGCTGGCCAAATTACCCATTTTACTTTTTTAACAAGATAAGTTTGTTTCATTTATACCTGGGAGTTATTAATGTACTGCTTGAAAGTGGGATATTACCAACTTCACTGCGTAGACTGGTTTAGCAGCCCTTTGCTGGTGCAGTGTACTGATTTTCCTACCCTGGCAGGACATTCTGACCGACTACACAGGTATAATTGCACCAAAACATTTGATTATCTCATCGTGCGTTAGGAACTCAAAGTCCAGAAAAAGACTTTGAAGGGTGAGTTTTTATCATAAAACTTTCAACCAGCTCTAGTCTGCAGGCAATCTGAAAGCATCCCATCTCCTCTTGCACTCTTTTGAACAATTCTTTCCTGTGCTGTCTACCCAGGACAAGAATTTAACTCATCTGGACTCAAGACCTTTGAAAGGACCAATTTTCAGAATGTGCTTTCTGGCGTGTATCACTCCATGGTGGTCTCAGCAGCCAGTGCATCTCTGATTGATGCTCAGCTCTTCTGCCGGCAGACTTGCAGCAGGGACTCTTGCTGTGATGGCTTCATATTGAGTCAGATTGCACTTGATGGAGGTATTGTCTAACTGAAAAAAAAAACAACCCCCCCCCAAAAAACCCAACAACTGCAGTAGAAAACCAGCACTAACTGGGTAGAACTCATTTTTGGACACAGTACACCTGCATCTACATTATACCAGAGTGTCAGCAGCCTGCCTCTGCGTCACTGACATTTTTCGGTGTAGGCAGAATTTGACATAATGCCCAAGAATTGTCCTGGAGTAATAGAGAGAAAGACCTGAGGTGGCAAGCTGCTCTTGCAAAGAAATGGACATTTTGAAAGGATAATTCTTTTCACCTGCTTTAGACATCTGCATCCAATGGGATAAATCGTTCTGAAAGAGCCTCTTTCCTTATGTAACACAGCTTGGTTGCCTTTCAGCTGATGTGGGAATTAGATGGCGCCTCCAGAGTGCTTGCAGTGCAAATGTAAATCAATTCCCTTTTTGGAGCAGGAAATAAGGTTGCTAAACAAGGGATTATGTTATGTTATTGCATGCAGGAATGCTATAATCTCCTAAATCTGGGTGTCTAGCTAGAAGAGCAAGTGGGAGTGGGATGGACAGAGTCTAGCAGAAGTAGGTCTTAGGCAAAGCTGAGATTTCTGCCAGGAAATTTAAGCACTTAATGTCAGTGCTTGCTTTTTGCAGTTTCTTTTCAAGCTCACATGGGATCAACTTTCCCGCTGGAGGTACATTTCCTATAGGAAACATGAAGTTCTAATTGAAACATCTGAAGTATTTAAAAATGGGCTTTTACAAATCCAAGCATGTGCTATTGGCTGCTAATGTGGCAAGCACTTCTTTAGTTTTGAGTGGAAACTGATCCTGGATTTGAGAAAACTTTCTCTGTGGACATTGTCAAGCAAATGTTTCCAGGAAATTATTTTCTGTTTTGGCATCTTGTATTTTTTGCATCAAAATATTCTAGGTGATCTTGTACAGTCTATTTCTGTGTATATTTACTATCAAATTTTGGGGTTCCCTGAACTTGTGAGGTGGAACAAGGTTTGAATGAACAAGGTGGAACAAGTTTTGAAAGGGGTGTGGAGAAAGTGAATGTTGTGGAGCTCTTTGTTTATTTGGAGTGACCTATTTGGATCAGGAACACAGGTAAATGCATTACTTGGACTAGCATTTTGTTAAGAAAAAGAAAAAAAGCCATAGGTAGGACATTCAATATCTTGTATACCCAGTCCATAAAAAAAAAATATAAATCTGAGAGGGCGTTGTAAGACCATAGAAATGTCTGAGCTGTGACAGCAAGTGCAAAGCAAGAGCTGAGTATTGTCTAGACATTATGGTAGCAGACTGACGCCAGAACACCTGGCCTTGAGATTGCTGGTCCCCCCGGCTCACACCGTGATGCTAAGGGAGACTCAGGCCTGGGCTGACTGAAATCAGGCACCAATCCAGGAAACCATCCCAGTAAAAATATAAGTGCTTTCTTGATTCAGACCGCCAAAGGATTGAATATGTCTCTGTGGTGCTATAAAGTGCTGAGAACACTGTTGGGTATTATCAGACAATAGTAATATTTTATTAGGTGGTAATAGTATGTGCTTGAAATCTCTGAAAATCAGGCTACAGATGTTTGTTTTAGGTATGAATAGCTAACTTTAGTACTCCAATTTGAATGTGTGGCTCTGATTTTTTTTTTTTTTTTTTTTTGGGGTAGCAAGACTAAAGAGTATCTATCTCAGTGACACAGGTTGAATTGGCACAGGATGCTGGGGTGAAAAGCTCTGTGTAGGTGCAAAGCATTATTGGAGTGATGCAACTCTCTCTTTGCTTGAACCTAGGTATCATTTTGTGTAGTTTGATGAGCTACCCAGACGTGCTGATCTGCAATGCAAATAGCTGGAGTCCAACACCAACGTCTCTCGTAGCTGGGATATGTGAAGGTGTGAGCTATGATGAAAAAGAGAAGATGTTTTCCTTCACCCTGGGAGGGCAAGTGTTCAGTGGAAGTATGTTAATGAATTATCTCAATTTACATTGCTTTTCTTTAGTTCTTCTACAGACTCTGCCTTTTTCAGCAGCCTGCTCTGGTACTTCGGTGCTTTTTTCTCTCAAGTAAATCCAGATCTGTACAATCTCAACAGAATAAGAACTCTCTAATTGGATGCATTGTTAGATAGATGGGCCTCTCACTTCTTTCTGTGTGAACATGAATGACAGTCAAGACTATGTTGGGTTTAGAATGTTACCCTGTAATAATTCCAGTATTGAATTCAGACAGATTCAAACCAATAATATGAAAGAAAGTTAACTCTGGAGCAAGTGAAAAAAGATAAATGCCCAGAGCTGCACAGAAAAAGCAGTGATGGAAAATAGAGTAAAGGTCCAACCTTAGCACCCCGGACCCAGAGTAGCACCAGAACACCGGGGTCCTTCTTCCTTAGGGTCTTGTATTGTAAATAAGGTCAAGTGATGTGTTTTTAGTGCACTTTCTGAGCATTTCAATACTACCTGTTTAATTTGAACAGCTATTCTAACAAACTTTTTTCTTTATTAGCTTCTAAATTGGCAGAAGAGGCAGAAAGAAATTTTACTACCTTTCAGCAAGTTTATCTGTGGACAGGTGAGTTATCTCACAGAAGTTGTTATAAAAGCTTATAATGAACTGTAGGCAGTGGCAGATGTGTGTTCTATAATGGCAGTGTCATTCTCACTTTATTTTATACTGTTGAAATTGAGACACTACTCAGACGTCTTTTCTGGCAGGGGGAGGTGCAACCTGGAGTAATTCTCCTACTGTCAGTTTAATGAAATTTGGGTAAATTCTTGTGTCTGAGAAATTACTTTATAACTTTTGATACCTGTGAAAATGATATCATGGAGACTTGCCTTTGTCCCATCAGTGCCCAGGTACCATAACAATTTGTCACTTTGTGCATAACTAGATGCATCATTTTTATTACCCTGATAATCCTGTATGTGTTATTTTTGCAAGTTTACTTTCTGAATGTCGCAATGTACATAGCAGGTCCTGCACAAATGATTTGTGGTACAGCTTTATAAATGCACACAGCCTCCAGAGCACTGACGCTAAATGCACCGTGATTGTGGATACGGCATGTGCTTTTATCTTCCAAACAGAGCACTTTGGTTTAGGTTTTCCCCAGAGTTATACGGAGATAGTTTTACTCACTTTTGATTCAACAGCTGGTGGAATTACCTAAGGAGTTTTCCTAAATGGTTCACTTTAAAATATTTGTTAAATTTTGGGAACTAAGGATGATCTTGTCTTGTGGAAGAAAGATAAAGGGAATTGCTATGCTCTTTAATTCCTGTTGCATTCTAGGCTCCGATATGGTCACTCGGACTAAAACCTCTGCATGTGATGCTACTGCTTTGAAGAGAGACAATGATCTAACGTTATCAGGTATTATAGTAAGGGCAGATAGAGAAGGCAACAGAAGATGGGGGGGGGTGGGGGAAGGGCAGGGCAGAATTTAACCAGAAAATATCATCTATTGCCATATATGTATTGTAATGATACAGGTATTGTGAAGTCCAGAGTATTTCTCTTAGGTGGGAAGTCCGATACAGGTTTTGAGAAAGATGTTCAAAATCTAAGACTTCTTTCTTTATGTTTTTACCTTCTCAGGCCAGGCTGGAAATGAAAGTGTTAAAATGTTCTGTGAAAGCTTGTTTTTTCAGACTTACTGAACTGTAAAGACTTAGGAAATATTATTTGGCATAAACCCAGAAATCAAATCCTTAACCTGGGTACTTGGGCATATTTACTGCTACTGACAATATGACTGTAAATATGATGCTTAGAGAAACTCAGGATGAAACTGCAGTCACGAGTGTTTCTTCCATGCATGATGAAAGTGAGGGACCTGTGAAGTTCTCTAGCTCCTTTGGTGTTCCAGGGTTTATGTAAGTCATGTATATATCCAAAATAATTTATTAAGTTACTAGAGTTCATTTGGACCTTCAGCACCATAATCATAGCAGAAAGAAAGCAGTGGAGCCTCTTGAGAGCACTTTGGTTCATCTCTAATGATCTGTAGTCTTTACTGAAAAGCCTTGATGAATACCTGAGCGTGTGATTTAATACATGTAAAATCCTAACACAAAGTGAATTGCTGGTTTTGTTTACGTAATTTGAATGTATGGTAAACTAAAATGCCCATTTACCTACTGGTGTTCCTATACGCTTAGTGTTATTTTAAAGTCTAGACATAAAAATGAGAAAAAACTGCACTTTATACATGGGGGGAAATTCTCTTGCATTTACCTGCCAAGGCATGAGTTCAGCCCTCAGGGTTCTCCATTTACCTTGCTGTGGCTGATGATATCATTAAAAACTGAAGTTATGCAAGGAATGCAGCCTATTCCTCCATCCCTTAGTCTTAATCGTGACACAAACTGTTTTAAGAGAAACTGAAGGTTGAAGTTAAGTCTTGAGAGGTAGCAGGACTTATGTCATCTTTTTAAAAAAGTTAGGGATACATCTGGGATAATGTCTACAGAGCTTTTATTACTTGATGATCATCCTTAAAGCATATGGTAACATATCTTTTCTATTTTCTGATGGAAAATTCAAAGCTCTTGTGCACTCCCAGCATGTCAATAGGTACTCCAACATTTCAGCTGCAATTATCAGCACGTCCTTACTTTCCTATTTTCATTTTGTCTGGGTGTTTTGGTGCATGTAAGATTAAGTAACAGGAGTCTCTCACTAACTGGGCGTGTGACCTGCTGATGGCACTTACATAATAAAAATGTGTCCATGAAGAAATTTGTAAGTCTTCATGAAGAAGTTCATAAGACATCAATGAAGAGTGTCCCTTTCTTTCAATATTTTACTTGAATCCTTATTTAAAGGGATTAATTTGAAAACAGCCTGAAATAGTTGTGGTTGTTTCGGAGGAAGCTCGGGAGTTATAAAGCACTGGATACATGTCTAAAGATCACAGGCAGGACACAGAAATGAGTTATTTAATGTGGCCTGTGGGAGCATAAACTAGGAGAAATAAGATTAAATGACTGAAACAGGTATTAAGATTGTTAAGAGAACTTTTAACACTGAGAGGTGTAAAAGCTTCTCAAGGGAACATACGGAAACAGCTGTACTTTGGGTTAATAAAACTCACTTGATTAAGGTATTGTAAACATTCTTGGAGGAATCATACTTCACTATTAGGCTGATGTGCTGCATGACAGAGTAGAGAGAACCTTCTTATTTTCTAGGAACTGTGATTTTCATCTAGTTTTTCTTTTTTCATCATTTTCCACCATTGGGTGGTGGAAATAGTCTGGCAATGCTATATTGTGCAGTGCAGCTCGGCGAGGAGGCATTGCGTATACAAGCAACATTAACTGTGGGTGAACAATTCTGTTATTAAAAGCAGCCTTTGGTGTATGCTAACCTTACAAAACAGTTGCAGCTGTTCTAACGTGAAAGGCAGAATTTTATATGAAAATAAATTTAATTTATTCCAGACCATAGTTAAGTTTTTGTGGGTTGGTTTGTTTGTTTGTTTGAATCTCAGATTCTACAAAGGATCTTTTCTACCTAATGGACAACAGCCGGATACGAAGTAACCAGAACTATTCTCTCCCCTACCAGCAGTATTGGGTCTTCAGGCAGAAGTACTCGACAGAGGAAGCTGTGCTTTGGTGTCTCACACGTAAGACATCTTGGAGACTGTTGTTCTGTAGGGAATAATAATTAATTAAAATCTTTTAATAGACATTATAATCATGATGAGTAGAAATTCTGGTCTTAGAGATTTTTTGGGGGAAAACCTACAAAATTTTCATGGAAGTTGCTAATGGGGCCACCTGTTTCTTCCTTATAATCTTTATCTACTGTGGCAGAAAGGATACCCAACTGTCGTGGTTCAACCCCATCCAGCAACTAAGCACCACGCAGCCACTCGCTCACTCCCCCACGGTGGGATGGGGAGAGAATCAGAAGAGTAAAAGTGAGAAAACTCATGGTTTGAGATAAAGACAGCTTAATAGGGAAAGCAAAAGTTGTGCGTGCAAGCAAAGCAAAACAAGGAATTCATTCACCACTTCCCATGGGCAGGCAGGGGTTCAGCCATCTCCAGGGAAGCAGGGCTCCACCACGTGTAACGGTTTCTTGGGAAGACAGATGCCATCACTCTGAATGTCCCTCCACCCCTTCCTTCTTCTTCGTCCCAATTTTGTATACCAAACATGACGTCATATGGTCCGGAGTATCCCTTTGGCCAGTTGGAGTCAGCTGTCCCGGCTGTGTCCCCTCCCAGCTTCCTGTGCTAGCAGGCCAGCAGGAGACGCTGGACTGTCCTTGACTGCTTAGCAACAACTCAAAATATCAGCACGTTTTCATCATTTTCTCATCCCAAATCCAAAACACAGCCTCACACTACCTTTTGTGAAGAAAATTAACTCTATCCCAGCTGAAACCAGGACACCATCATTCATCATCAGAATATCCCTTTTATGGGCAAGAGAAGTAGAAGATACAGCTTAGGCAATACTCTGTTGATCTTGAAATGCACCCCTCCAAATAGATAGATGACATAGTGGTAAAAGAAGAAGGTAAAATGCAGGTATTCAGGGTTAATGGTAAAGTATATTTTGATGCGATAAATGGAGAAGAGTTTCTAGCTCTGACTACCAGGAAGGCAGAAACAAGAGTACTAAACAGTGAACGAACATCACTGTAAGAGGTTGGTTGAGATATGCTTGTTTAAAGTTAAGCATTGACATATATTATTTACAGAAGCCATTGCCAGAGTAATTCAGAAACAGGTTTGACAGCTTTGTTTTTTTTCTGAAGGTGCATTATTACACTGGGGCAAATTTCAGTGCAAATTTTTACAAACAAATGACTTGATTTCTAGAAAAGTTATTTATATTTTTCTGTGATGTATGAACACTTCAGAAATATTTTTTTGTAAAAAGAAGACATTATAGATTTTATTGTCCTTTTTATTCATTAAAGTACGAGAACCATGACTGATGCAGAGTTCTTTTATGATTATACAATTTGTAGGTAAAATTTACTAAAAAGTAAGAGAGATATCTTTATAATAATGACCAATACACTAGGCTAATGCTTGTCACAGCTGGAGAATGTATCTTTCCAATTAGCTGTGTAGCTTCTTTTCTGTGCTCTCCAGGTAAACCTGCTCTTCAGTGTCACTAGAAACAGAATCTATCCCTATTTCTCTTGCACTGTAATCGAATAATATTGAAATTCTCACTTTTAGTTGTTTGCTGATGTGTAGCTTTAAGTATGCTGAAGACATGAAGAGGAATAGAGAGCGGAAAAAGTCCTCCTGTTTATGTTTAACTCTTAGTGACTCTGTTTCCCAGGTTGTGCAGAAGAAGATGAATTTTGTCGAATGGCAGATCTTCAAAATGCTGCAGGCATATATTTTGTGTGTACCCTCTATCCAGAGGCACAGATTTGTGATAGTAGCGTCGATCAAATACCAGAAAACTGTCGAACCATACTACCCTGGCAACCACAGACATTGTATCATAAAATAGGCAAGTTTTAACATTTAGATGTATAACATGTGCTCTAACCCTGGTAATGCAGGCTAGTGTTTTGGCTCTCGATTCTGACATAAAAAGTCTGAATGTATGAATGAGTCCTGGGACACGATGGTGCAAGGGAAAGTCAGGCTGTTCTGGGTATGGTTTTTCATCTTCAGTTCAGAATGGAAAGATAATAACCACGAGTTCCCCTCTCCACCTCAGTTATTCCCAATTCAGAGAGGCCAAGGGTAGCTCAGATGATTTGTATACCAGGTCTTAGACCTTTTTATAATGTGGGTGAAGTGGGAATGTCATTGGGATGTCACAAATTCCATTTTCTACCATTAAAATTTCCATGGTAGTTAAGCAATGCAAAAATTGAAAGTTATTGAGAGTAATATTTGGTGTTTTTTAGCAAATCCAGAGTTATAGACATGTGGATTTTTATCTCTGCTCTTTGAATGCTTGGGAAGTCCATTGATTTTCTCATAGGGCTCATGTGAGTAAGCTGGATAAACAAACATGTTATCACTGTACAGGAACCTATACTTTTGCTGTGAAAAATGTAGAGGTCCACTGAACTAAACTATTAAATTGTGTCTTTTGGGGGAGCTCAAAGTGCAGCACAAGTTGACTAATGCATAAATACACAGGAGTCTTCCAATCTGGAGTTGTCCCCCAATTTTTGGACCTTGAGGAAGGAGTAATGTCAATACAGGTCTCAGAAACAGAAGTCCTAGGCTGGAAGTCTTGGTGATGTACTTTGCTCAGTTTGTAGAGCTTGTTGGATTTTTGTTCATCTTCATGCTTAACCATCAAAAGTTTACTGTGATAAGGTAAAAATTATGTTTTGATGGATCAAGACCGTTGTAGCACAGAAACATAAACTTTACCCTTACCATGTGATAACTTGACCTCTATATGTAAATTACAAGGAAAACCTTATTTTTCCAATTTTGTTTTTCTGTTTCCATCCAGTCACTCTGAAAAATTCTGTGAAGAGCTTCTACATACATGTACCATTCCAGAAATTAATGGGGATCTCAGTGAGGAATAAGACTGACATGAGCAGAAAAGCTGTTTCAGATGGGTAGGACATGTCTGTTCCTTTGTTTGTACTGGAAGTTTAATCATGCTTAGAATACCAAGGCCCTGTTATGTAGGTGAAAGGGATCAGATGTATTAATCCAAGAACAACATTATTTCAGAATGTTTAACAAAGAAAAAAACCCCATATGATTTAAAGGAAATTTATAATTGAGTTATAAATAATAATGTATATAATTAGCAATTATATGTATGTGGATTATTACTTATGCTGCTATTAAATTGTTGGTTGGCCAGTTAAATCTCTTGGCAATAAGACCAAATTAATTTAGTCTGATATTTTTAGGGCAGATATAAAAATAATCATCTAAATTATTAGATTTAGTTTGATAGATATATGCTGATCAAACATAATTTCATCTACAAATGGAAAATATATAGAAGTGCCTATGCAGTGTGAAGAACAATGAGGTGGTCTTGTCATGAAAGATATCTCTAGAGGTTCTCAGTGTCTCTCTCCTACACAATGTCCTTGCTTCCCTTCTCCATGGCAGAGACAGATTACTACTGATAATAAAAGTAATGACGTTTATCTTTTCCCAGCTTTTTTGAGTGTGAGCGTTGGTGTGATGCTGACCCCTGTTGCGTGGGATTTGGCTTTTTTAATGAGTCCCAGCTATCAGGTATTTTTTCACTATTTTTTTTTAAATAATTTCAATCTTCCTTCATTATTACAAATTTTACCTTTCTTTTGCCATGAAGGGCACTTTAAAAGCTCTTGCAGATCTTATGATGCTCTCTTTAGCACCTTTTTGAGTAATCATAACCATTTCTAGGAGTTAGCCCAATGACACGTTCCACACCTCAGAAATTATTAAGAAAACTTTATGAGAATGAGTCCTTAAGAGGCTGCAATTCCAACAGCATGAAATTCAAACTAGTAAAACTCCAGGGAACTGTTACTTCTCATTTATCAACCTCTCTTCCAAAATGTTACTTGACTTCTTTTTGTGATTGTTTTTGTGGTTTGTTTGTTTGTTTGTTTCTTTTTTTTAAAGCCTAAGGACTTAGAATCCTAAATAATACTGAAATTAAATGCATGTTGAGAACATAATGTCTGTGGATAATTTGGGGCAGCTTAGCCTTTTGACTTTATTGGATGTCTGAACTTCTCTGCTCCCAAATTTTAGTCTTTCACTTGAGGAAGATTGGTTGGAGACAGAGGTTGCCTATTTTCTTCTCCTGAGTACTTTAGATACTTAAGACATCTCAAGTAGCATTTCTTTTAGTCTGAGGAAATCAGATCTTTAAAAGTATGCATGACTTGAAAGCCATTAGAAAGTCAAACATATTTCATTCACCTGAGATGGCTAAGTTAAGGGGTGTTGTCACCCTATGCTCCCTCTATATTCAGCAGAGAGATGTATAGACACAGCTATAGGGTCATTAAGAGCTTTAGTTGCGGAATCCTGTTCTGGAGGTACTTCTCTTTCTCTCCACTTGTTGTAAAGGATGTACTCTGTTTAAAAGAAAGTATTTAGCAGGTTTTTAAAATTGGATGCCATCTAGGTCAAAGTCAATGAAATAGTTTTTAATATTTTATTTCAAATTCAGATTTAGGCCACTAAAATGGCTAACCATGTTTTCAGAAATGTCATATGCTAATCAACTCTCTCTGAGGTCATTAGGACGTGCTGGTTTTACAGTTCATTTGTATGTAGAAATACATACTTTTAATTCCCTTTTTTGTTGAGGAGACAAAATTTTCACTCAATCAAAAATAAGTAGTTTGGAAAATTAATCCAATGTAGTTTAGATTGGAATTAATGCGCAAATCAAAAATAGCTGACGGTTTTCATACCTCCATATGACCACGTGAGATTTGAAGTATTAAAGAAACTTAGTCATGTTCAGTTAAGTAGTTCTAAAATAAATTAAGGATTTTAAATCCAGTCCTGGCATTCATATAGTCAAGAAGCACTTTCAGTAGTGATTTTAACATGAGCCAGGATAAGTCTTCAATGAAACTACTAGCTGTGTTTTAAACCCTCCATTCTTTCAGGTACAGAAATATTTACACTAGGTCTTTGAAAGTCAGAATTTTTATCTTGGTGTAAGTAGGGGCCACGTTTCAACATACATGCAGATTTTTAATTTCCAGGATTGTATTAACCAGAAAGGGCTGGTTGCTCAAAGAAGAGGTCCCAATCTTTGCTCAGTTGAAATACTCCTAGTGACCTTAATGGGTTATAATGTTGGTACCCACCTTCCCCCACACTGAATTAATTGTGATTTTCCAGCACTATTTTCAACAACAGTAAAACCTGGCCCATTTTAGGTATTTCCTTCCTTTGATTTCTAAGTCAGTGGAGTTCCTTTTAACACTCAGTGGAACCACGCTGTATTCACTTCCCTCGGAATACTATATAGAAGAGGAAAATTTTCCTCATAATTTCTATAACCTTATATTTCCCTGGCAGGTGGAAAGATTGTGTGCCTGACTCTGAATAGCCTGGGAATCCAGACGTGTGCTGAGGAAACAAGAAGTGCTTGGCACGTTTCAAATTGTAGTTCAGCACATGCTGAGGTCAGAATACACCCGTTTGGCTGGTATCAAAAGCCTGGTAAGTGGTGCAGCACACATGGCGTTTTTGACTGGTTTCTGCACAATGAAGCTTATTGATTAGCTTCAATGTATAGAAGCTTCAGCTATCAGATGGAGGACCTATTTGCAAGGATCTCAAATAGCCAAGGCAGCCAAGTATGTGCAAGGGAAATAAAGGTGCAATTAAATCTCCATTTTAATAGAAAAGGAATAGAAATACCTCAAGGAGGTATAATTTAATTTCTTAGATTGTATGGGAGACTTCAGGCCAATGTTGGAATCCAAATATATTTTGTCCCACTGCACAGTCCTGATCAGGACATCATTCATTATTTCTCACTGCTTGGCTTATGATTTAACAGTGTGTGTGGATGCATAACTTCAAAAACTTTGATTTTGTTAAGGAACTTAAAATTCACTTTTGGCTGTTTTGATAAAGCAAGGGCCAAGACCAAATTTCAAGGTAGCACTGTATTCTTCAAGAAGCCATCATGTGTTTAAGCACGTGACAGAAGAGAAGTTATGAGAGATTAGGTTATTTACTCAAGAGGAATCAAAACCAGATCTTGTCAAAGTGAATTTTCTTTTCCATGACAAAACTAAAGACTCCATTACTTCGTTGCAAAATTTCAATGAGTTTGCCATTTGTCACATTCCTCATGAGTGGCTCTAGTTCTACTTTGTGAAGCTTTGATTCAACATAACTGAAATAATGAGGACAATGAACACTTGTCTGACTGTATCCCCCCTTATGGGAGGATAGCCTGTTATCGAATCTAAATGGGCAAGACCTTGTTGAACTCCACTGAAGGCAGCGAGGCCTCACTGGGACAAGTCTGGCAATGTTGACAGAATCAGGGAAAAAAAAAAAGGAATGAGGAGTACTTTTTCCTGCTTTTAAACTCCCTTAATTCTCACAGAGAGGACTGATACCTGAGTGGAGAGGGGAGACATGAAGTGTAGATATGTACCGTCCAGTGCATGTGATATAAAGATAATCCAGTTAAAACTGTGTAGAGATATCTTATATCTTGGCAATACACTGCATTTTATAGTGTTGGTAAACTGAAAGAAAACCCTCATTCACACTGGGAATGTCTGAAAGATGAACTTGATCCTGAGCTTTTCCAAGTTGGCACTCTGCCCTCTAGACCATCCATTTCCTCCTGCAGTGGAGCAACCCTTGTTAAAGAGGAGACACAGCATGGAGTTGAGGGGGCACCATGGAAGCTTATAGGGTTTCTGAGATCCTGGGTGTGGGCTTAGGGAGCGTGGGCTGTCAGTCTAGCACTGAGAGGAGGAGAACAACAGGCCTGGTAAAGTAAGCAACGGCAGGAGCCTGCGGGCTGGCGGAACTGAGATGCAACCAGGCATAAGAATGAAGAATGCTAGAAAGGCAAAGTGAAGAAGAGATGGTGGAGGTGTAGACACACTTCCACTTCGTGGAATTGTTTTTTCTCTTGTTGACAAAAACAAACTAAAAATAAAGGATGTTGCTCACTTCACAGACAGAGGGATGATGAAGAGGAGCCTGGGGTGTATGCAGAGGGGAGAGTGTTCGGAGAGATGGTGGCATTTTCTTATGTAGTGAGGAAGCTTCAGATGCGTTTCCACCATAACACACAGCAAGGCACAGATGTTTATGCAAATGGAGATATTTGCAGACAAAAATTTGTATCAGTTGTGCTGGTGTGTTGGGGGTCTGGGAACCAGGAAGAAGAACAAGAAAGCTCTGAGGCTAAAAGGGAAAATGAGTGAAATCTGAAGGAGGAATTTACTGGAGGCAGTGGGACATTAGCATGAAGCAGGCTCTTTGGTTTTGGCCTACAGCCTGCTGTTGTAGGAAGGTACTTGTGTCTCTGTATTTCATAGAATATTAAGTTAATGTGTGAACTGTTTGACCGCACACCTCTGCTCTTTAGCAATTTGACTTCATACGTATAGTCATGGCTGTAGCTCAGTCAATGAGGAACATATAGTAGCATTTTAAAGAAAGTTCTGGACAGCCCCAGTTCTTCAATCCTGTCAATGTGAATGGTAAAACTACTGAGTTTTTAGAAATAACTATTGGTTACATGCATGGACAGTACAAAGTGGAAGAAGCAAACAGAAAATCTGGTCTGTCTTCAGCTTCTGTAGGGATGGCAATTTATTTTGTCTTAGTAGAGAATTTATAATTGATTTGATTAGTCGAAGTGTTTCGCAATATATGAATGCACAGGGGAAACTTCTGTTTGTTACTTAAAATTACAAAATGCGTAAGGGAAATATTAGAAAATGAGAAGTTTCATCTGTGGAAAATATGAATGCTTATTTGAATTTGAATTTAGAAAGTTTCCTCCTGGAAACTGACTCGTTCCTAATTCTTGTTTTGAGAAATTCCAGTTTGCTAATCAGGAAGCAGAGAAAATCTCATATCTTTTGTGACGCAGAAAACCAAATCTAGACAGGGGCATGGAAAAACCCACAGAACTAATGAAATGAGTCGTTCATAAATAATTGTGCTTTGAAAATTGTTTGTAGGAATGTTTATTAATACAGAAATTTAGGGGACTCTGGTTTCATGTACGAGCTCAAAAGGGTTTGATAGCAAAGCAGCCTCACATACTTACTCTTGGTGTTTGTGGTGAGAAGATTCAACATTCAGAACCCAGAAGTAATGCTGGAAATATTGAGGTGTTTACATTTTAAACCTTCAAGTGTAATTGTTTTCAAATGTTTTCATTTTTCTGCTTTTAGCTGACTTGAAGAACACCATGCCTAACCTGTGTCCACCTGTTAGTTTACCTCTCAGGCCAGAAAGTGGTAAGTGTATTCATGTATTAAGCCAAAAAAAAGGAGACATCCTGTATTTCATATGTATTGCTAAAAGACCACACTATAATGAAATGGTTGTGTTCCCCATGAGTTTACTCAGTCAGGTGTA
The DNA here is from genome assembly GCF_964289735.1 of Phaethon aethereus. NCBI lineage: Eukaryota > Metazoa > Chordata > Aves > Phaethontiformes > Phaethontidae > Phaethon > Phaethon aethereus. The sequence goes on along the minus strand of NC_138582.1, from coordinate 9,341,995 downwards.
TACTCATTCAGGTGTTTACTCATTTTTATTGTGTATCATTTGAACGGAAGAGTTGTTGTCATCCAGAATGCTGACCTACTATCTCTCAAACTCTGCCACAAGAGGTCACGGAGGCAAAATATTTGGCAGGATTCATGAAGCAATTTATCACTTCTAAGTGTGGATGCCACATCATTTTCAATGGATATAACTTCACGTTTTAGTGCAGTGGCCAATGAAGAAAAACACTGGTAACAGTAGCCCCCCAAAAAGCTGTTTATTGCATTATTGTCCTGTTGGGTTTTTAGCCCCTTTCTTATAGCATCTGGTGCTTGCCAGGGTGGCAAGGGATATCAGATTGGACAAATCACCAGCAGTTTCTGTCAGTAATGCTCAATAGAAGGAGTGACGATAAGTTTTCGAGTAGATACAATTTCAATAGAGATGCAAAGTCAAATTTAGCAAAACTACTTTTCCCCAAAAACCAAGATGATGAAAGGGGCTATTTCTCCAGGAATTAATGCGGGTTTATACTGCTTTATAATTGGTGGTACAGAAGAATGATAAACTGTACGGCCTTTAGTCCTGGTTTGTGGTTTCTTGCAAGGATGGGAATATTATTTCAAAGATTATTCGGAACTGGATCACAAGAAATGTCATTTTTGAGGTGTGTGTTGGGTCCCACTTTTGACGAGGTGCTGTAACATGCTATGAACCATCTTTTTTGTATCGGGAAGAAAACTTATTTCAGTCTTACAACAAATTAATCTTACAGTACTCACATGCCTTATTTTAAAAGTGGGTGGATCCTCTTAATAAAGGAAACTTAACTGCTGTCTTTCAGGGCTTTGTTTCTATTGCCCCCTAAAAATATATGCAAATTGTCAACAGCTACAGGCTTCCCTGATGTGCCCTTTCCAGAAATATGCAGCATATCTGCTAAATGCTGTGTGTAACAGAAATGAAGCAGGTTGACTAGTCATTAGATAACTCAATTTAACCCTCAGACTAGACTGAAATTTAGAAGTCTTATCTATCTCTGACCTTGATTTTCTGTTTGATCTGAACAAATTTTTTAATCTGTTTGTCTGTCTTTCCTTAACCCATATGCAACTGTACTTGCAGGAGGTGGTTAATATTTGCAAAGTACCTTAAATATTGAGTTCAGAATTTATTACTAACTGTTTTATCATCATATCTATGACCACCAGTCATGATCTTATTCAGACTATTTGTATTTATTAGTAGCATTTGTGTTTTTTAATGATCATTTTAATATAACAGAAGGAAAATTCTTACCTTTATAGGTATGCAGAAACAATTTTTGTATGAAATGCTTTGTGGAGTTAGTAGGGTAATGTGTAGGTTCAGCAATTCAACTCCTTTTCAAACTGTTTTTCCCATGAGATGCAGAAAACTGCTTTACTAATCTTTCTTCCTCCCAGTATGAAGCTTAGTAGTAATTTTGTCATTTTCTTTTTATATTTTTCTTGCTTTCTTCAATCTAGGAAAATAGTGACCTAAGCAGCACTTAAGGAAATTAGGCATTTCTATCTGTAATTTGCTTTTTTATTCTAAAGACTGCCTAGGACTTAGCCACAGCAAATAGGGTTCTCATCTTACCCTTAGTAACAATCTTGATCTATCACACCCATTTCCAGGTCATCTTTCCAAATGCAGGGCAACTAGGGATGTCTCTGGTTTGCAAAGGTCTGGTTAACCACCCAAGCAAGCAGAGCCTCCCACAAAGAGGCAGGATTCTGGATTAGAGTGGATGTCCTGTGAACAGCAGTCAGGAGAAGTCGCTGAATTACAAAGAGCACAACTAGCCTGGCAGTCAAATTAGCACTAGTACCCTGTACTCCTTGGGTCTCTGACACCAGTGTGTGCAGTAATGCGTTCAAAATGCAACTGGGCACCAACTGTCCTTCTTATGTTCTGCCTCATTTTGATGGTAAAACTACCAGCCTGCTTATTTAGGTCAGATTGCTCTCTCTGTTGCATTGTCAGAGGTTTTGGAAAATTTTCAAAAACATTTTTTCCAAACTCTTTATGATTATATATGTTATATTAATATATGCTATAGAAGATTGATGATTTTAGAGTTGGGCATAACAGAAAAACTAGCAGTGACTGAATTTGCTATATTGTGGTATTGCTTGTACATGGGGGAAAAAAAATTCGTTGTGAAGCCTGTGTGGTAACCAGATGGTGAGGGTGAGGAAATGTCACTGTTTAAAGGGCACTGTTGTGTGTATATATATGTGTGTGTGTGAGCATACAAGCACATATATATATTAAAAACATATATATATAACTTTCCATCGAAAGGTGCTTAAGTTTGAATACTTTGCCAGAAGGCTCTGATTAAGTTCATGAGTTAAGTTATGTCCAGTCTAGAGTTTGAGTTTACTGAAGCACAATTAAGGCTTATATTTCAATAGATAGTTAATGCACTTGGCTGCCTCATTTTCTAGTTAGCCAATTTGCAATGCTGGACAAACTGGACAGGGTGCCCAGCACTTCGCTTCCTCCCATTTGCAGTCGGGGCGCTGACTCCATTCCAAGTGGGTGGTGTTTCCAGTCCTGACACATTGTGAAGAAACACAGATTAGCAGACTTATTTTCAGTCTTGTGGGAAGTGGATGCTTTGCCTCTTTTTCTCGTTGTTGTTCTTGATAGAGAGAGTAGAGGCATGTAGGATCATAGAACAATAGAAAAAGCCTCAGTAAGAAGGGTTTCTACAAGTACATGGGCAGCAAAAGGAAGGGTAGGGAAAATGTGGATCTGCTGCTGAATGGGGAAGGAGACCCGATGGCAAAGGATATCAAAAGGGCTGAGGTGCCTTCTTCACCTCAGTCTTTACTGGCAAGTCCAGCCTTCAGGCCCCTGAGACTGGAGGGAAGACTGCAGCAAGGAAGACTTACCCTTAGTGGAGGAGGATCAGGTTAGGGAACAAGCTGGACATACAAACCCATGGGGCCTGACAGGATGCACCCATGAGTGCAGAGGGAGCCGGTTGATGTCATTCTAAGGCCACTTTCAATTACCTTTGAAAGGGCCTGGTGATGGGGGAGGTTCCTGAGGCTGGGAGGGAGGCAAATGTCACCCCTGTCATCAAGAAGGGCAATAAGGAGGATCCAGGGAACTGTAGGCTGGTCAGCCTCGCCTTGATCCCTGGGAAAGTAATAGAGCAACTGATCCTGCAAACCATTTCCTGACATATGAAGAACAAGAAGGTGATTTGGAGTAGTCAGCATGGATTTATGAAGGGAAAAAACATGCCTGACCAACCAGATAGTCTTCTACAATCAGGTGACTGTCTAAGTGGATGACGGGAGAGCAGTGGTATGCTGTTTATCTTCACTTCAGAGTTGACACTTGGGGCTAATAGTGTTTAACATCTTGAATAATGACCAGGACGGTGAGACACAGTGCACTTGCAATGAGTTTGCAGACAATAAAAGCTTGGGAGGACTGGTTGACAGAACAGATGGGTGTGCTGCCATTCAGAATGACCTCAACAGGCTGGAAAAATGGGCAGACTTCCATCTTGGACCAAGCTGTCTTCCATCAAGTTGTTTTCCATCTCTGTCTGAAAACTGGCTGGGACCTTCATCTAGCAATTGTACAGAGAAGCTGTTTTACCATTCAGCCTTCTGAGAAAATCGGTGTTCTCTCTCATGTTCACACATGCTTCATCTTTTCTAGCTGAAATTAATAGGACTATTGGCTCCTTTTCTGTCTTTCCTTAGGTTGTCAGGAGAGCAAGATTTGCAAGCTGAGGTAACATCTTACATTAGCTGACTTATGTAGTTATAAGAAGCTGCATTTTGAGGAATCCTTGATATCCTGCAGGAGGCCAGATTGTTGAATACCAAATTCTCCATCTCTACCCTTATGGAAGGATATCACTTCAGATTTGAGCATCTCTGAACAGCCAGTAGAATCCTTCTGCGCTGGAGATGTCAAAGTGCCATTCTTTAAAAAAAAAAACAAAACAACACAAATCAACCTATCAAGATTCTCCATTTTCTCCCCGAGTAAGATGGAGAACACTTTTTAAAAGAAAATTTTAAGGCCCTCAAACCATTTTGTTTGTCTGTTTGTTCTACAATCAAGCCAGCTCTCCCAGAGCTAGATTGTCTGTCTCTGGACTGTCACAAGATCTTAATTTGTCTCACTTTCTGTGTTATTTAAACTCAGAATCTCACTGTTTTTATATTTTGTTTTGTTTTTTTTTTAAAGCTTCCATATACAGTCTTTAACTGCCCAAAGACAGCAAGGGACAGCTAGAATAATTTTATTTACCCTAGTGTCTGCCTGAAGGCAGAAAACCTTGAGCCAAGGAGCTCTAAGGCACTGTCCAGCCCTGTTAGTTCCACTGTACACAAAGGGGAGTCCTGTTGCAGTCACAACAGGCTTAAAAGATGAAAAGTTGAGACCGAATTCTTTTATCTCACAAATAATTTACTGGAGTTTCCTTTACTGAAACTCTGCATAAATAAATTAAGAAAAACATGTATTTGTTTTCCTTCTGTTCCCCAGTCTGGGCTTTTGAAGATGTTCATAAGCAGTTATCTTCATAAATCCTCTAGACCTTTGAATCTGCAATGGCAAAAATAATTTTCAATAGAGGCTTCTTTTCATGCCCTGTCATAGAGCAGCCTGCAGCCACCAGGGAGATGCAAAAAAAATCCCTTCCCCAGGTGAGGCTACCCTCAGGAGAAACACAGCAAGAAGGAAGGCTTGAGGTTTTTCCAGTTCTTTGCCTTGTACCAGATTGTTCTTCCAGCAGCCCATTGTAGCCCTGGGATTCCTCTCGACAGCTTGAGGCTCCTGTTGGCTTTCCCCAGCTTGCTCCCCCCTAGAAGCAGCGCTGCTTGGCATTTCTAACACTCATTACACACCTCATTAGCTTGCAAAAAAGGGGAATTGAGTGTTCTGTAATGCCTTCAGGTCACTGCTGTCTGGCACACTGTCTTTTACCTGAATTCTTGTTGCTTTGTTGATACTTCAGTGTGTTTTGCTATTTTTATTCTTGCAATACCCTTTCTGATACAAAGTTAAACTCTCCAAGTCTTCATCACTAATTTTTAAATGAATTACTGAATATGTGGTTTTCACCTTGACTTAAATGAATACTTTTATTTGTCTTCTGTACATGTATCACATGGAGCAGAGCATGCTCCTGCTGGTCTGTTGTGATTTCCACATAGTTTCTGTTATCTGAGAAATAACGCTTGAAAAATAGATAGCCTGAACAGACTGGGAAAGTCCGACTTCTTACATTTGGAGCATTTTTTTCCCCTGAAGAAGTTAATGTGCTATGATGACACTGAGTATGGAACCATCTGTGGCGAGTTTCAGGTATGATCTGTGACCTTTAACGATGGGAGAACAGCTGTTCTTTTAAGACTGCCTGTGCTAAAAATGCTAATACGTCACGCCACAGTCTTGGTTTACTTACACTGTTATTTAAATAACAACTCGGCTGAGTTGTGTGAATATGGAGGAATGTTATGTAAAAGAGAAAACAGTCAGGTCTCATAATTAGGTTTGAGATGAAACTTTCTGCAGCCAGTTTTAAAATAGGGGGAGATAAGAAAAGTTTTTTCAGAGAAATTATGTATTGTTATGTTACGGTTGTATAATGCTGTTATTCAAACAGTTTATGCACAGGTCTTTGAGCTATGGAAGTTTTTATGTCTTTACAATTAAGACTGAAAGAAGCAATACAATCTACGAAACATGTTACCTGACTTTTTAGAAAGAATATTTGTGCTTAAAGCAAACTGGAGAGCCTGAAAATATTCCTGTGCACGTGGAGAGTAGGAGTGACACTGATGTATAACTTGTTTTTGTACTTTGTTATGACATGTATGAATTGTCTACAGTAATTATCCAAACTTTAATGAGCATTCGTGTCTTCACGGTTCTCAGTTTCAAATAGGATACCGCTATCTATCTTAGATTTGGCAACTGCTGGAAGACAATGGCCCTTAAATGATGATCTCTGCATGGGACAGCAGGTTGTATACAGATCATATGGGCTCCATTCTCACTCCATTCAAATCGAGCAATTCATTGAGAAACCACGGAGGCATATGGATGTAATGATCTGTCAGGCCCTTCCTGTTTCTGCCTCCTGTGATCCCCTAATGATTTATAGTTGTCCTCTCGATGCAGGACTGAGCAGTGGCTGTGGGATTTTCCGATGTGGGAATAAATTTCCCATTGGGCTATCTCAGCACGTGGGGTATTTCCATTCTCAACAGAGATGCTGACGGTAGTACAGGTGCTGATATAGCTGACTTTGGTGATTAATAGTATCATTTGTCTTCCTGTTTTCCCACAATGCTGAGGATATGTCAGAGAGATCTTTCATGTGAAACAGAGACAACCTTTATTTATCCATCCTTGGGAACTGATCTTTAATGCCCCCATACAACATATTGGACCCCTGGTATAGAACTACTCTACCTTTGGTCTTAAGTTCAACTTTTATTCTGTTTATAAACATGAAAATTTTAGACTTTTGAAAACAGCTTATTTTAAACGTGGAGAAATAGCAGGTACATTTTTAGTATCCTATTACTATACCATTTACTATAAGTGGCACTACTGAAGGAGGCAGAAAGCTTGCATTTAACATGAGCATAGCAAGATCGCTCACTGCTAAAGGCCATAAATAACTCATTTGTTAGTTTGGGACATGTTTGTCTGAGGTGTGATTATAGTTATTATGCAGTAATTTTAAGAAAACAACTCGTTTTGAATTATTCAAGTCTCTGTGTATAGTCAAAAGTGAGAAGCAACTATATTTTACAATGAGTATATTTTCTGCAGGTCCACTCTGAGTTGCTGATTTGCTCATTTTGGAGATTGTTGGTATACAGACAGGTTAGCAGTCTTCATTGGAAAAAAACTCTGAATGCTAGGAATATAAAGCACTGAGTTCAGTCTGTAAGCATGTTTTTGGCTTGAGTCAGGGCTATTAAATATGGCTCACAAATTTCAGAATTAAGATCAGAATTTGTCTTTCAAACATAAATTAGGCATACTGAACCCAGAGCTCTGATTTGTGTACCTCCTTAACCTCATGTTAACTTCATCTGATTTATGTACCTTCTCAACTTCGCTAGTTTTCCTCTAAATTTAACTTGTTATTTTATTGCACTTCTGTATCTCTGTTTCCTTATATCAAATGTCAAATTCTCCAGCAAATTCAGAGCTGGCCTCTCTTTACTTCCACTGAAGTCAGTGATGAAACTTTTGTTGACTTTATGAGAAGGATTTTATAATGTCATTGCCTGTGAAAGTGGGAGGCTGACCTCCGTGCCCCCAGGAAATCTATTCCAGTCTTGTGATCCTATGACTTGAATGGGAACAGACTAAAGCCAGTGTGAGTCCTTTTGCAAATCCAGTCTTAAGCCTTGCCTAGCCAAACAAGAACATCTGGAAGAGAGAGGGCCTCTGTATGGGACATCTATAATTTTGCAATAAAAGTTACAGGGCTGGCTAGATTCAGAGTGCTGTAATTATCCAATCAAACCATTTGCCAAAATGTGGTTTGGAAGGTCAGAGCTTAACCTATATATAAACCAGAAATGTCTTCCTGCCCATCAGGTGCACTATGCATTTTCAGTAAAGCAGTGCCAGTTTGCAGCTGTGTGCCTTATGAGAGTAGTTTCTAGGCAAGGCAAGTTTAGATCGGCCATGGAAAGTTCTTTTTTTCCCAGTAATGAAGTGGGTGTGCATGGCTGCGGGCATTGCTGAATCCGCTGCCTGGAGAAGGGAAGAAGGAAACGACTAACAGCCAAAATCTCTTTTGCGGCTAACTGCTGGCTGGCAATGTCCGTGGTGGTGCCATGGACAGCTCTGGGTTAAAGTGCTTTGCTCTGTCATTAAAATAAGCATTAGTGTGCTTATTTAAATAAATATTAAATATTTATTTACTATCTATAAAATTATATTATAAAAATGTTATTATAAAAAATAACATTTCTGCATTTATCTGCATCTGAGGTCAGCTGGGCGGAAGATCGGAAAGGGAAAACACTGGAAGTCTCAGTATATAAATCTGATCTGAGATAATGAATGCTTCTTCCAGGACTAAGAATGGAAGACAAAACCCCACAAACCCCAAGCCAACCCCCAAAACAACCCCGTGTAGGTGGTGGGAGGTTGCAAGGGTCACTTCTGTGAGATTCAGGGCAAACAACAAGCAAAATAACATCTGTTTTAGGTATAAATGTACAATCTATGGATGTTTGCATCATGAGTGGTCACTCTTCTGTGCCTTGCATGGGCTGCAAAGTGCCCATGTGTCTTATATGTATTTAAAATTAATATTATTATTGACTCTATCCCAAAAGGGATAAAATAAAAATATTTTCATATAGAAGTAGGAAACTTAGCTTGTGATCAAATGTGGAACACATTACATGTACCTAATAATTGCAGTGTGCACTCACAAGCTTAATTTTAGCACCTTCAAAAGATTTTAGTAATGGTAAGCTAGTAAACCTCAGAGAAATAGACACAGGAGGCCAAATTCAAGTGTCAGAGGTGTAAATCCAAGGAATTTGTTTTGCTTTTGTGGAATTGTTTTGGACTTCTTTCCTGAGAGAGTAGAATTTAGCTTAGCAAGAACACTTCTGAATGTTTGACCTGTGGGCAGAGGCACATGAGGATTATGAGACTTGCCCGAGGTCACTCAGTGAGTCAGGGAAGCTATGGGAAGAGACTCAGCCTGGTGAAATATCTTCCAAAACCACTGATGCACCCAGACTTGTTCACTTACAATGGAATCTAGACAAGGCTCTTTTTTGAAAGAACCACAGCTAGTAATTTGAAGCTTTGCGTCTGAACCTAGAGAGATTACTTGTTCCAGTAGCAGGACCTCAGTTAGTAGTACTGTACACAGTGCAAGATGGCAATGTTGCTCTTATGTAAAAAAAAAAATTTTAAGTCATATTGATTAAAAAAATAATCTTTTATTGTTCATGTTTTTAGAAAAAGAAACTAAGAAATAATTGAAAACTTAAACTGACAAGATATAATCTGGAAAAGTAAGGTCTGGGGGATCTAGTACTGCAGGCATATAATCTCTGGAGAGGATGTAATGGTTAATTCTCCATCACTTACAGAGCTGATTTCTATTTTTAAGTATCTTTCTCAATAAATGCCACAAACCGTCACCCTAGGTTTAGAGGCTGAAATTTTCTATCACGGATCATGCAACAGGTCATAGTAGATGGTTTTAAAATAGAGAAACCATTGACAATATGAAATGTAGTAATTTCCACATGACTAAATTCACTGTGTTCCTCTAAAATAATTGAATAGTCAGTGCTTAAGGGGAAGAAAAAGATTAAGTGCAGTGGGTCTGTTGCACAAGTCAAGCTGTGATTGCAGGGTCATTGCTCCCATACTAGTTCAGACTCCCTCTGAATATAGTGCTGATGATGACTTTGCTACTCTGTAATATCAAGTAAGCTTGTGGTCTTTAACATATAACAGTGCAATACCAAATTAATCTTCATTTCTACTTAGCTGGAGACTTTCAGCCTCTCTTTCTTAGAAGAGTTGCTCCCAAATATAACACGAATGGAATGATTTTGAAGTGACTGAAAAGGACCTATGGGACCCAGTGCTGCTTTCTTGCCTCTAGTTCACGGGTGTGAACTAGGGCTCAGCTTTTTGGGAAGTTATATGGGGTACAGTAGCTCGATTCATCACTCCATCAGATATTTTCTTCTGATGAGAGCAAAAGGAGCTAGCACAAAGGTAACAGCCTTGGGAATCATGGTAACACATCAGGTTTTTTCAGCTTGTACTCTGGGAGATAACCCATGCTTGAGGTTTACACTTCCTTGGGAAGGATTTACCTTGTGAAAACAAAAACTTTTAGTATCAACATAGAGCTCTGAGTTGTGGCAGTTACTCTGTGTTGCCATGAATTATTTGGAATAAAAGAATAAAAGGATCTAATTTAGTCATTGCTATTCCCTGCCTATTTGCTCAAGGAATGATGCAACCAGGCTAGACTGTAGTCTGTCTTGCATCTTGGGTTCTCATCAACTCGACAAGTATGTCAACACCAGGATTTCCAAGTTGCAGGGAGGGCATGACACAGCCCCGATTGTATGAACCCCAGCCCTCAGCCTCAGATTTGATGTTGAGTGATATGGTCACAGCTGCCTGTGAGGAGGGGAAGGAAGGAAACTTTAGCCATCTTTGCAAGTCACCCATTTCTCAGAAGACTAAAAGAAATCTTTAGTGGAATGAACGCTCACAGCTTTTGCATCTGTGTGGTAAATGAACTCAAGCAACAGGACAAGATCTGCTCACCAGGAATAGCAAGACAACAGCTGACTCAGCTCTGTCCTCATCCTACAATTACACGCAGAGGGTAACGCCAACCTCCTGTTGAGGATTCGGTGGCCACAGCAGGGCCCTTTTGCTTTTAAAATATATTGAACTGTTGAAAGAAACGAAAGTAATTAAAGGCCCATTCTTCCCAAGCCTTCTTTTTAGACTTCTGTGTGCAAAACTAAGAGTCTGCAGATATTTTTATCTGTTTGTGTATGAGAAAAGAATGTTTGTGGCATTTTTTTAATCCACTGTGAGACAGAAGAATAATTCTTGATGAATACTAGAGTCAGTGTGTATGTGTACATATATGCTTACAGAGGTACATGCATGTGTACATGTATATATGTGAATATATGTGTTTATATATATGTAATACACATGTGTATATATGTGTACATATTTGTGTATATGTGTATATATACATATGAAATAGAATTAAATCTTAATTATGTAGCAGTTAGATGATATTAGAACAGTTAATAGAATTTCATGTAATTCTGTCTATGAAATCAAATTAAAATGATCAATATAATCCTCGTGACCTTTAAAAAATAAACTCTGTAAATCTGTGCTAATTGCATGTGCTTCTGTGGGAGTTTGGTTGATTGTTTGTAAGGGAAGTGAAGACAAAATACAACATTTGTGAAAACTGTTGTCTCATTTTCACTTAGTCTGTAAGGTCAGGATGTGCTCTCTGTATGTAGATGTATGCAGGCAACACAGAGATCTCTGTTTCAGCTACTTACATGAGGTTCCCTGTACAGACAACATGGACATCTGGCTCCTGTAATCAGTGGATTCCTGGGGGTGATTCCTCTCATCCTAAAGCTGACTTCTAAACCGGGATGGAGATACTGTATAATAAAACTGACCCTCCTGATAGTACAAGGAGTCTAGTGTGATAACTCAGATGTAGACATCTACCTTGCAGGTTACTGAGGTGAAGCCTACCTTAGTAAGCCAGCTGCTGTTTTAGATATAGATGTGGATGTCTGCTGAAGGTTCTAGGGGATCCCCACTTGCCTTCCAAGGAGCTTGTGTGCAAGCACTATGACCTATGTCCTTTAATGTAATTAGGCCTGTTCAGAAACCTTTTATTGAAATCCAAACCTGGATGGAGCTGCTCCAGATTTACCTCTATTAACTGAATACACGTGTGAACCTAGTTGTACATGACCTCTGAAAATGGGACTGGAGCCTCTAGTCAACCAGTGGCCTCTGAATATTCTATTTCACTTAATCCCATTTGATGCAAAGGAAGGTGAAAACCTTTCACTGGGGAACTCCGCAATGCTTTACTTCTATATTATTTTCCTCTGAAGTTTTTACTGATTCCTCTAGTTATATTATTTTTTTATGGTTCATTTTACAGATTATTCAGATATATGGCAACCCTTAAATGTGTCTTCTGTTCTTATGGATTCATCCATCTCAAACTTTGAAGTTGTGCACGTTAGTAGAGATATATCCAATGACTTCTCCACTGCCAGAGACTTTTGTCTATCCGGTAAGAAATGGTTATTCATAGCTATACAGAAAATACTGCCTTGTGAGCCTGAAAAACCACGAACAGCCCTCCTCCTACCTTCTGACATAGATACACTGATTTTACTTATTTTTAAAGATTACCCCACTGTTTCTGAATTTGAGAGAAAGCACCTGAAGTCATTTATCTAATGAAAGATACAATAGACATAAAATACCATACAGTGATTGCATAATTTTCACACCTCTTGGACACAGAGATCTCTTACTTCTCCAGGCATTGTACAATTTGGAGAATACTGTAGTGAATAATGAAAGGATGATGTAATTATTTTCTAAAGAACAGTTAAGGGAAGCTCATCAATAAGGGAACTGCTTTACTCAATAGCCTGAATAGAAAGCAGAGGGTCCTTTAACTTCACATGACTGGCAAATCCTCAGTGCTGAAGAGTGGTAGAAATAAGGAGAAGTTCCCACCTGCTGCAGAAGATGGTCCTTGGAATGGTTCCACTTTTTGCAGTAGATGGCCCTCATGAAGGTGAACAGTGTAACTTACTGTTTTTTACCTTTTCCTGTAAATGTTTGAAGGAGTCTTTCTAAAGGAAAAGTGTGGATATCCACCTCTGAGTACAAACTGGGATGAGTGAGAGGATCACTTTTCTTATTCTGAAACCGTTCCCTGGGGCTCCCTGGGGACTGTTTGAATTCAGCTGAGGTCCTCAGTACTTTATTAGAAGATGCTTTTCTCCTCCTAAAACCTACCGGTTCTCTTGCTGTATTGCTCCATTTTAAAGCCAATATAACCTTTTGTCCTTTGGCTATTTTGGAGAATGTTCTGGGAATCTGGGGACATTTATGTCCCATTATTCTGCTTTAGAGCTACTTCATATCTTTGTTGCTTGACCTGTTGTAAAACCTTTCTTTCAAGCATCTTGTAACAATGTCATACAAAATACTCTGCTCTTTTTCTTTGTTTCACCTCACAGTTTGTTCAAAGAACCAGTCATGTACAGTGGTTACACTGGAAATCCAGCCTTCAGCAATAAGATGCCTTTTCTACCCTGATACACAGATGTGCATACATGGCCTGCAAGGGCACAGCTGCTGGGTTTTACTGAAAGAGCCAGCTACATATATCTATAGGAGACAAGGTAAGAACACGCTATGGCTGTGGAGGAAGGAACTCAACTGTGGTACTCTGTACACAATTCCTGTGAATGGAAGAGTGAGGAAATCCTCACTAGACATAAAGAAATATGGATGTCTCCTAGACAATTGTCCGTTGTGGTTTCAGTGGAGTTACAACCAAGTGGGATGGGACAATATCCCCAAATACTTTTTATTAAAATGCATGAAGTCACACTGTTACTGTCTAGTGTTGAAGCAGATGTAATAAAGAACATCTAGTCTATGAAGGATATTTTGGAAAGTACAGAATCATAAAACCAAACAAAAAAACATTAGGAAAGTCCAGCTCCTTCCTTTTCATCTGGAGAAGATATTTCTATATGTTCTTCCTTTTAAACTCTGAGAATAAGACAAGGAGTGTTGAAAACCCACTGTCAATTGAAAGTCTTAATGACCACCTCTGGAGAAAACAAACAAACAAAAGCAAATAAACAGAAAACACTAAACCAAGATGGACTACTATTTTAAAGAAGTGAAAATGATTTAAGAAAGAAATACAAGTTGTATAGACAGGTAAAAATTATATTGTTTGGTTATGTACTTATTTGTTAACTCTAAGTTTTGTTGTTTTTTCCCCTTGATTTTAAAAGATACTTACTTTTCATGTAATACTCATTATTTCTTTTATTAGAAGTAATTCAAAACCAGGTAACAATAAAGGGGAAGGGAAGAAATATTTCCTTTTCTCTTCACTGAAATTTCTGTGAAGAATTGACAAATCAATGAGAACCTTCTAGATTCAAACTCAGTGATGGAAATAGGAGTTTTGTCATGGTCAAGTGAAGCAAAATCACAGACTGATAAAAGCTAGACTTATGTGTTTGTATATTTATGTACAGTTTCAGTTTTAGTCACATGACTTAGAATTTGGTTCCTGCCTATCACATACATTGTTTTAGGAGAGAAATAGTATGAGGTATCATTTAGCTCTGTTTTAAGGTAAGGCATTATTGAAAAACCTCTTCTTTGGATAGATAGCCAAGGATTCAGATAATCCTCATATAAAAAGGAAAGAAATTCGGATCAGACTATAACCCCCCAATCTTTCAGAATTTTCTGCAGAACAAAAAATAAATTCAGATAGCAATTATGTTTGATCTAAAATGTAGATACTGGCATAAGTTCTGTGGAAGAAAACAGCCGTATTCACAATAGAGTGTAATGCAAGATATGGTGATGACCCTCTGGTACCCTACCCGCTTGCATTCCCCTCTCTGGCATGTAGAAAAGCACACATGTGCCTGACTTAAAGTGAGCACTTGCACTGATGATTCCCACTTCAAGAATAGCAGTCCCTACACAGGACTGTATGGAATTTGGACATGGGTTGTGCTTATTACCTTCCGTTGAAGTTCTTCTGTCTTGCATGATGAAGCGGCTACTGGAAAGGTGACAAGTGCAACTCTTCCCTGGTGAGAGCTCAAACCAATGAGCCGTGTGGTTATCTTTCCTCTCTTTGACTTGCTAAAAATGTTTAAAGGTTTAACGTTGTGCTTTTTAGAGCTGGCAGGGTGGGGAAGTCTGAAAATCTCTCTCCCTTTTTGTAGAGATGCTCAGATTTATATTCTAATGTGATGTCTGATCTGGAAGAAATGTTTGAGTAAGGGTTTGGGAAGTTAAATGTTTGTAGCAGCTAACATCTAGGATAGCATGAAGTATTTTATAGGGAGAGAATAACACAAATGTATCTATCTTTCATTTAAAGAAGTGAATTAAACACCAGTTTAAAATTAAGGGAAATGGGATTAATTTTCATTTCTGAAATGATACTAACTTGAAAAAGCAAATTATTTTTCCTCTGTTTCCTCCCCCTCAACCGCCCCAATAGATTTATTCCTGCCCATTTCTGAATCTGATTTAACCCCATCTGTGTACATCCCATCCCATGGAGATCTGATGGGCAAATCCCAGGTGATCCACGTTGGCTCGGAGTGGAGAAATATCAACCAGTTCCTAGGGATCCCATATGCTGCACCTCCCCTTGCAGAGAAGCGCTTCAGTCCTCCAGAACCGTTTGCTTGGGTGGAAATCTGGAATGCTACTGTGGCTCGGTAAGAAACCCCTTTGATCATCTGCAGAAGTGCTTATCCATCCAGGTCTGTGAAATCAGCTAGAGTGATGACCACGATATTCATGTCCTTTCTTGCAAAAGAACCTATAGGGTATGGATTAATACAAGTTTGGGACTTTGTTTAGCAAAAAGAATATTTTCTCCATGTATATGTTAATGCACACAAGCATGTCAAGAAAAAAGGCAGATTCCAGTCCATTGCCTTGAAGCAACACATAACTCCCCATCGACTGACATCTGTCAATCCATTTTCATTTTGAGTATTTATACAGGTATTTATAGTGTTTATACAAATACCTTTTGCTCTAGCTGAGCCATAAATTTGTATTTAATCAAACAGGGGCTATTTGATGCTGATGTGACCAGAAGCTGTGGGCATAATGTAGAAATTCTCTGCCTAGTAGTGTCTAGGAGATCAGGCTAAAGGACCCAGGTAGTCTTTTCTGTCCAAAAGGTATTGAAAGGCAAATACTTAGACAGAAGTACAGAAGTTATAAACATTTTAGGTAACGCTTTAAGAGGAAACAAGGACTAGGAACTGTATTAGCAGATGAGCTAAATTTCTCCTAAGTGTCTAATATTTTCTGTTGGCTGGCCCTGGCTCTCCAGGGCTGTACAGACATCACTGTTCAGTGAGTTTGGGTTGGAGGCACTCTATGGACATACCCTTTGTGTGCATGTTTGTTTTTCATTTAGTCTTGATATGAGTCTTAATTTTGTTGCATTGGGGATCCAAAATGACAAATTGTGAATGTGTATTTCTTAATTAAAGAAAAGAGGGTTTGGGTCACACTACTTCGTGTATCTGTGCTGTGGAACATGTCAGGACAGTGGATTTCTCTTTAACCCCCCCCTTCCCAGCAAATGGAAATGAAACAAGATATGAGAGTGTTTTTAAAGGGTCTTTCTCACAGTGCATCCCAGCTCCACATAATAGAAAGCAAAATACAGAGCAGACAAAACCCGTTTGAGCAAGCCATGCTGCATACGTACAGAGGAAGTTGATACACACGAGCAGGTACCCAATGCATTCCTATCTGTCATGGTTTAGCCCCAGCCGGCAACTAAGCCCCACGCAGCCGCTCGCTCACTCCCCCCTCCCCCAGCGGGACAGGGGAGAGAATTGGGGAAAAAAAAACTTGTGGGTTGAGATAAAAACAGTTTAATAGGACAGAAAGAGAGAAAGAAACAACAGTGATAACAATAATAATACCAACAAAGGAATGTACAAGAACAAGTGATGCCCAATACAGCAATTGCTCACCACCCGGTGATCGACAGCCCGTCCCCGAGCAGCGATTTCCGCCCCCCCGGCCAACTCCAGTTTATGTACTGGGCATGACATCATATGGTAGGGAATATCTCTTTGGCCAGCCTGGGTCAGCTGTCCTGGCTGTGTCCCCTCCCAGCTCCCCGTGCACCCCCAGCCTCCTTGCTGGCAGGGCAGCATGAGAAGCTGGACTGTCCTTGACTGCTCAGCAACAACCCAAAACATTAGCACATCAACAGTTTCTCATCCAAAATCCAAACATAGACTCACGCTAGCTTCTGTGAAGAAAACCAGCTCTATCCCGGCTGAAACCAGGACACTATCAATAAAAAGCAAGGGGAAAAAAATGATAGAAACAAAAAGAGGAGATTGAAGGTGCAAGACAGTCAAAAGGTGACAGTCTGGTGGAAGGACTGAGTGAATTTTCTGTAGAGGGAGTTGCAGAAATCAGAGCTGATAGCTGAGCTTTAGTGACCTGAGTTTCCAAGGTGGCTAATATAGACCTGAGGTCTACTGAGATTCTCTTATTCTTCCAGCCACAGCTGGCCATGCAGTCCTGTTCAGTCCTGGCACTGGGAGTGGTTGTCATGTGGTTGTTGATGAACTACATGAGTTAGCTGATCTGGCCAAGAGCTTACATGGTTAAGCAAATGACAGATTTTGCAAGGGAGCTGGGAGGATGGCACCCTGCAGCTGGACATGAATCACCACCTGCCTTGGTGGAAACACACCCTGAGGCTGCAGATTTAGATACCTATCACTGTGTGGAAGCTGTTTGGTCCTTCCACTACTCAGGATTTGTCTCTAGAAGTGTCTAGCAAAGCCTGTGACACACCGAGTGAAAAGAGATGCAGCATTTTCTTAAGGAGTTGAAAGAGCATCTAGCCTTTGGTGGGCTCATCCTTCAGGTTGTCCCTGAGTTGTGGAGGTGTTAACAGCACCACAGTAGCCATGCAGCCTTATGTACACTGGAGGGATCTGGCGAGATGTGGCTTTTTGTTTCCTCATGCAAAGTGATGTTGGGTTAAGACGCACACCATCAGCTCTTTGTGTCTGCAGCCACTGCGTGGTGTCTGCTAGGACTTTGGTAAGAGCCATCTGCCTCTGTGGACTTTCTTTGAAGACCTGGTGTTGCAATGAGCAGCCTGGCTGAGATTTTCAAAGCAATTTAGGGACCTTAGTTAATCTGCTCCTTTCTCTTGAATTCTCAGTGCTTCCTTAGGCCAAGGAAGGACTTGGCCATTATCTTCTATTATGCATTTAAGGTTAAAAAAGATAATTCCTTGAGCTTAATGCCATGGAGATGCACTTGGAGAATCAGAGGGACCTCACTCTCTCTGTATAGAAAGTGTTGACATATGTATTTTTTAGGATATATATTGGTCTTGCGTAATATTTGTAGACAAGAAATTCACATTAGCATAGTGACATTACTGATAGAAGGGAAATGTTTATTTATCAGCCTGGACCTGATAAAAGACTTAGAAGAAAAAGAAACCAAACAAAACCAACCAAAAAGCCTATCCAGCTGTTGGAGGAGCTGTGGACTTGCCTCAGCAGGTGGCAGCCTTTCCCTGGAGTTGGTCCCAGCATGAGGAGAAAAAAAAAAAAAAAGAAAAAAAATTGCCATGAGCATGGGTAATGATTCCTGCTGCCCTGTGGAAAGCTGTATGATTAATAGTGTTAGACCTGTTGTCCTGGCCGGGTTCCTACCTGGGCATTAGTATTTTGTCTGCCAAAAATTGCTTGAGCAGTTTTGGTTGGCGATGATGTGCTTCTCTATGTCAGTGTAAAAACTACTGAGTGATATCACCATCCTGGGAACCTCCCTTATGGAAAGATTTTGTAGAATTGCATTAAAGCTGGTCCTTTTTGTTGCAGTTTTCTACTAAATTCTGCACACCGTCGGTGTAAAATTTTACACCGACGGTATTAAAAATGATAATTTAGAAATAATTCTTTGAGATATTACTGTCTTTTCAATAGCCTCTTTTGGCTTCTTCCTTAATAAATTGTGATGCTTTTCTATAACTCATTATGTGATATAAATATGGCTGTGAAGTAGAAGGAACTGGCTTCAAAATAGCTTATGTCTGAACTGCAAAAGTCATCCACTTGATTCTTGGAGAGCTCAACCATATGAATCTCATACAGACGATGGCCAGAAAATTATTTTCTGTACGTGGCTGGCTGGCTGAATTCCTATTGAAAAGTTACTTTTAACATTTCTGAGCACTGTTAATGGTCTGCTACGATGCTTAGAGCAAACAGACTTAAAAATGCGTTAACATTTTAAACTTACCATATTTTCCACAGACCGTTAGAAATTAAAGTCAATATAAATAAATGTAGCCCACAGACTATTAGAAATTAAAATAAATAGTTGACATTTCAGCAAAAGAGTGGATTACATAGGTGTGCAGGCAATAGCAGGGGTCTGTGCCTGAGACCCCCCGTCCTGCTCCTCTTATATCTGGTGCTAATTTTGTGCAGTTTATGTAAAGTGTGAGTTTTCTGAAGGCTTATTTTCAAGTTCTAATCTTTTTTAAATGGTGCTGGTTTTCTGAGGGAAGAATTACAGACCTGAAAATACAATGTGTTTTTTGCATTTTTATATGTGTATACAAACCCACGTATTTGTTACTGAGGTATAAGTGGGCATAGTTTTAAATGTGATTCAGATCTATAGATTTAAAGACTGTATAAACTTAATGCATCAAAATGTAAGAAAATAGCAGCAGTGGAAAGAGTACAAGCCTTTTGATTGTAATTTTCTCAATCCGTGTCTCTAGGGCAACTTGTTGGCAGCCAGGAGATGGAGAGGCCCCATCACACTCTGTCAGTGAAGACTGCCTATATCTGAATGTCTTTGTTCCTGCCACCACTGTAAGTAGGAGATGAGTTGAATTATTTTGTAGCTGAGCACTGTGTCTTTTCAAAGCACTTTTAATTGGCATGAATGATTGTTTTTCATGTGGTCTTCACAAAGCCCTGCAAAGTTAAATTAAGCACTCTGTTGTTTGTACTGGTGCAAGAGTATTCCCTGTAGGCTTCCAGGGAGCCGTGTTTGGGTAAGTAGGAGGGTAGAAAATTAAAAAGCTAGAAATAAAAGAGGGACAAAGAGGGAAACAAAACACAAGAACAAAGTGACAGCAAAGGAGGAGAAATTAAAGACTGCGACAGCAATGTCCCTGAAATGAGACTGTTTGTCCAGGAGACGATAACGCAATACAACGTCAACACTACCAGTCAAGCAGCAGCAGATGGGATTATTCACCCTCATCTTTACTGTTCCCCTGTTGACATCTGTGGGAGCTGTTGAAGAATGAGGGTAGCAAGCAATGCTAGATTTGTGCCCAGCCCACAGAGCATACAGATAGATATTTTAAAGATGATGGGGCCAGTGGTACAATCTGAGAAATTGTCATTTGAAAGCTCTTGAATTTCTCATTCTAAACAGATATAAAATAAAGCTTCAAGTTAGAGCCAAGTTTAGATGATTGGCCAAACCCCTGGCAGCTGGGGATAAAGGTGCTGAATAACATGTGACTCCCATCAAAGAGTGGGCCCAGAGCACAGGAACAGAGTTTTTCTTTCCACAGTACTGGTAATTTTCAGAAGGTGACAGTAGGTATAATAGAAATTTATGAGTCTGTCATACTGCAAAGAGCTGGTCTAGCTATGTGACAGCAGCACACAGAGTCCCTTGAAGGTTCTTTTAATCATCAGAAAGACCAGCAATTTTCTCCCTGCAGCACCAGACCGTCATCTTGCCTTGAGTGCAGTCATCGCTTATTGAAAACATCAGGTCACTGTCCCAGGCAGTTTGCCAGATCTGCTTAAGTGCTGCTTTCAAGCAACCTACTTGAAAGCACTGTATTTTCTACTGTCTGATAGACTAAATGGGCTTGTCTTTTCTCCTTAGTGGTACTGAGAACTGGATCCCTCTTGTCTTGTGTAGAGGTGTAAGGTAGAAGTAGGTCCAGTCAAGTCAATCAGTTTCACATGCGCAAGTCTAGCCCAAGAGAGAACCAAAACTTCTGTTTTTGCAGAAGTAGATGGGAGCAGAAGGCATGGCATTTTCCTGTTGCTTTTTGTGGTGAGCTCTATTTTTTACTCACACAGAAAGCCATAGTTATATGTTTTCAGCCCATGGAAAGTTAAATTAACTAGTAAATACTGAATACAAAACCTCCTGGAGAGCAGCGACTGCAGAGGTCGTTCAGCAGCATTTTGAGCCTGAACAAGAGCATGGTGCGGGGACTGCTGCCTGCCACCAAAGGACTCCTTAACTGTCAAGCAGTGAAGAAGGTGAATGACATCACCTCATTTTGCTTCCAAAGCTACGTGTACCGCATAACCCTCCAAATAAAACTGGCACTTCTGAGAGACTTTTTTCCGCCTATAACCATCGCTACCTGTCACACTAGCAAAGTAAAGCTGTGCTTCAGCTTGATTTGCAAAGGGCTCAAATGTAAGATCAAGAGTTGAAATTCTCCACTAAATAAAAATAGAAAGTGCACCTTCTCTCCTCTTGTCCCATCCCCTGCATGTGTTATTCTCATCCTCATTGCATCATCCCTGTTGCACTCAATTCTTTACAGAGCAATATTGTACAGTAGTAAAAGCACTTGATGTTGCCTGGCTCGGTAGAGTTTAAATCTATCCCTGCCAAGTAGCTCATTAAATGTTTTACAGGAGGACAGAGAAGATGATTCTGAATATTATAAAGACTTTCAGACTTCCAGCTGACTTGCAGGTTCCTGCAAGGAACTCCTTGAGGGTTTGCACATGGGACCTAAGCCCCTACAGGTGTGAGACCTGGGGAGCCCAGTGGCTCCATTGTAGAAGACACCCCTGTGCTAGCGAAGCCAGCAGGAGCCATCTGACCATGCCCCAGCTGGAAGTCTTTGCACAGATTTTACACCTCAAAGTGCAACTGTCTGTGTTTTGTTGCTAAGTATGGAGCAAAATGCTGCAATGGGCAGTAGCTATGTGGCAGACATGGCCTGTCTATGAGGAATGTGCTGGCCCCACTCTGCCCAGCATTGGTCCACGTGTGCCCCACTGCAGCTTGGCACTGATGCTGGCGGTGCTGCATCTAAGCCTGGTACCAAGCGGTGGGGGGTGAAGAGACTGACTCCAGCAGGCTTTAGTTAAGGTCCTGTGTTTCTTCTGCCTTGACAGCTCTTTTGCCTCACAGATTTAATTGCAGTGTTTCATTGAATTTGATTGAGAACAAGGCTTAGGGGAAATTCACTTATATTCAAAATAAATTATCCAGCAGCTAATGTATAGTAAAAATACATATATATATAGTAAAAAAATATATATATATATTTGGCGACCAAATATATATATATATAGATAGGTGATATTAAACATCTCATATTGTGAGGCACAGTTCAATTATAGCATGAAAATAATTGTGCGAGGCTGTTAAAACAGCTAATAAGAAATGGGAAGGCAATTATGTTAAATAGCCTTCATCTCCAATGCCCAAATCCATGAGCTCTGAGATTGAAATGCCTTGGGATTAAAACCCTAATTATTTTTCATGATAGTTTACCTTTACATAGGAGAGAGATCTGTATTTGCTTGATGCAGATTAGAAATGGGAAGGCTACATCCAGACACTTGGCATTAGGCGCAGCCCCAGTGCTAAATCTTCCCCCAAATTGCTCCGTATCTGTTGCAGCAGGCTTTGTTTTGCTGTTTTAAACTTTTATTTCCCATCTTTTCCTTTCTTAAGCATTTCATCACTTAGACCATTGCGTACAGTCGCTCCACATAATGTAATATACAACTTACAGGGCAGATGGAGGTCTTGCTGGATAGGTAGGAGATGCCTAGTTAGAAACTCAGGCTTAACCATGCTGAGCTGACAGGATGACGCAGGCTCAGCATCATGTTTAACATCATTTTAGCTGACATGGGCTTGATGTGGTTGTATTTTAGAATGAATTTCCATGTCAACACAGATTCATTCTTTGTTCCATCCCCCCATGTCTCTCTCTGCTGCATGCAGTGCAGAAATGGGAACCGGGGACAAGACACTGTGAATTGGGCAATTTCTATTCAGGAGCAGAAGTTCCTGAGAGTGAGCAGCATGTTTCAGTGCTTGTAATTTCTGGGGTTTTCTTGGTAACATTGTGTTCACGAGAAGCCTCTGAAGTGATTCTCAGATAGATAAGTGAGGAGCACACACAGTTAAGGGCAACTGAGGGGACTTCGCCTCCTATCCTGTCATTTTGCAGGAGGCTGCAACCATCACTTCCCTGCCGCTTCTCCTGTAGAGACAGTTTCTGCTGGAGACATCCTGTGCCAGAGCAGATGGGACTGTTGTGTTTAGCTAAGCTCCATCCAGAAAATAACAGCAACAGAGCCCAATACCCTCTAGCTGCAGGGAAAAACAAACCTCAGACGTACTGTGATGCTGCTGCAGGGGACACCAGCCCTTCTTTGAAAAACACCACCATCTACCAAAGCAGAAAGAGGGATGAATTGGTGTGTGTGACCTGCTGATCAGCAGAGGAGAGAGGAGCCTCCTTCAGGAGGGTCCCGAAGTGGGCAATAGGACATGAAAGTGCTGAACGGAAAATCGAGATTACACTCTGAAAAAACCTTTCTAGTATTTGGAGCAGGTTATTCTGCTTTTTGCAGCGGGAAAGGAGAAAAAAAAAAAAAGGGAAAAAGCCAAAAGAAAACCCCTTCATATGTTTCACTGGTATTTCTTCTAAGTGTCATCTTGACAGAGCTGTAATCTGCTGGTAAATGCTGAGGTATCCTGGGTAGTTCTGCTTTTGTGCTGGTCACGCAGCGGCAGCTCTGCTGTTTGTGCAGAGAGAGTCCACCCAGATGTGGTGCTCCTTTGAGAAAAAGCCTCCATTTCTGCACAAAATTGGGTAGCTCTGCAAGGAGTGGTAATATGGGCACCAGCTTCTTCCCATCCTGGGAGTCCTGCTGTATTCTCTGGGGCAGACCCCCTCTGTGCTTCATGGGAGGTGAGTCTCTCCCATGCTGAGATACAGTCCTCTCTGCAGGACTCCTCTATATAACTAGTAGAGGAAAACCTCCATGTGGGGTGAACAGGCAAGGAGGAGCTCTTGTCAAATGAGATTTTTTAGGCTAGCCAGTATTTAAACACTGAAGACTGGAGAGTAGGAAGTAGCTCTGCACAGCTATTGAGTTAGTCCCGCTGAAGATGAAACAACCCAAGAGGCCTTTTTCTTCTCCTGTTTCCCACTTGTTTCAGCTTTTCCCACTTGTTTCAGCTTTTCCCACGGGTTTGTGCAAAGTGGACATGTTACACCAAAAGCAAGCCCACCACATGCTCAATGGCCAAGTCAGTAGGAGGGTTCTGCCTTGAGCTAACCTGGTAGAGTTGTTGGCTGGTGGAACACAGTGGTGCCATTAAATCTTATTTATGCTGGACATAGTGTCCTCTTTAATGGTATATAGGTCATTGTGGATAATTCAGCCCTAGAATTCTAGACAGATGGCCAGATAGCCACTCATTATGGCCACTGTTAAAGAGCTATGAATGGCTTAGATGATGTTAGTGGGTAAGATGCTTGTGTTCTCATCAGTGACCTGCAAAAGCAGTTGGCTACAGAAATATTAACCTGGTTGTCACAACAGGTCAAAAATATGTCAGCGCTGCTGTTCTTCCACAATGGAGGGAGTTACAACGCTGGGGCGGAAAAGACAGCCATAGATGGATCATACCTAGCTGCCGTCAGTAACGTCATTGTTGTGACAGCGAACTACCGGGTCGGTGTTTTTGGCTTCCTTAGTACTGGTAAGTCATGGATTTCTAGAACAAACACAACTATAGACAAAATTGCATTCTGTAACACCTGTGTTTCTGATTTTTTTTTTTTTAAAAGGTAAGTTATTTTTTAAAGTTGAGGAACCTGTATCTTTCACTGTTTTTGGGGGAGAAATGGCCAAGAAGTGATGGGCACTTGATCTGAAGAGAAAGGAGAGAGACTGGAGGCAAAGGGACAAGAACAAACAGGGATAAGATCAAACAAAACCCAAGCATCTATATCAAAGCACTGGCTGGACTTCTGTTTGCAGATGAAACTGTGGATATTGGGTTTTGCAGACGCACATGAAAATAGGTTAGGCATTAAAATTCCTGCTAATGTCAGTGGCCTGTCATTGTGGATATGGTTTGCAATGTCTCCAACTTCCAGCTGTTCCATCTGTGGAATTTTGTTAATGCTTGATTGTGCCCATGTCAGCATGCCGAAGAGGCAGAGAGGGATGACTGCAGGTTAATGGTAAGAAGGACATGAGTGTATGGAAAGTACAGCACAAAGACAGTTGGTTGGTCCCTCAGTAATTCAACCTGATGTCTCCTCTGAAGGACTTGGCATGTTTAATTTGAATTCTCTTAGCCCCTTTTACTGTCCTGGATGTGACTGCACGTTCGCGTGTTCTGTGCTTGCATCCTTTCCCCCTATGCTAGTGTAAAGAATGCTTTTGCTCTCCTATTGCCTCCTAATACCAATTGCGATTAAAAATTATATAAATTCCTGTTACATACAGGATTTTATCTTGTGCAAAGAGGCATGTACACATGAAAAAGCACATTCACATCTCCCTAAACCTTTGGTTTTGGGATTGTTTTTTTTTCATGTTGTCATTTATTAGATTTGCCTGTTTAAGCAACTAGGGAACACTTTTCTTTCTACCATCTTTCAATTCTGTCTGTGGTTGGGGAATTTAAGGTAGAGAGCCATGGAGAGAAAATGCAACAATCACAAGTGGAGCTCTGGCTCCATCGGTCTTGTGGCAATCCTTGGTCTCTCTAGTGGGTATTTTAGTACCTTTATAACCTTTAGGAGGTTATATTTGCCATGTTTGCAAATACAGGACCTACATACTTTGCCTCATGATTCTTTTGAGTATTTACTGCTAGTGATGCTGGGTGGATTTTGCCTAGTCTGGGGCTATAGCTGCAACTATGGGTTATTGTTTCCTTCCTCTGTTGTGCAATTTTGTTCAAAGCTCACTCCCAGCAAAGACTGTTTTTCATTCAGTAACTAGAGACCTGGCACTACAAACTCCTTACTCATTTAGATATGAGGTTGGTAACAGGTGTATCTGGGGAAAGAATCATTGTTTTCACCAGTGCAAACCCGATGCTTATGAAAGTGATACCGTGGCTTCATTTTATCTAGAGCCTAATGCAGCGTGGATACTTGCTGTGCAAGTTCCATTATGCAGCCCTGCCCACGCGTTACCCATTAACCTCCTTCAGCCCTGTGAATCTCACCCAGCCTTCTTCCTAAGTGGAAACTGGTAGCTGGGCTGAATATTGTATAGCAGTATTTATATGATGGCCCATAATTTAGGGATCAGAAAAATTCTCCAGGCTCTTTTTCATAGGCATCTGCACACATGTCCCAAAAAGTCAGGTCATGAGCTGAATGTACCTGAATTTGCATTGGTACAAACCTTCAAATAGAGGTGATTTATTACCAGTAGGGAGTATTCGGAGGCCCTCTCCTTCTCTGTGCTGCAGCCAGGGACAAGTGCAGTCTTTCCTGGCCTCTTCCCCTGGGGGAAACCCTTGGTGTGCATTTGGGAAAATCCTGTTGCTCCAGAGGTAACTGGAGCAAGTAGGAAAAGTTCTTTGCAAGAGTCACTGGAGCAGACTAAATACCACATTCATAGGAATCCCTTAAAATTCCTTCGGTGCCACACTCCTGTCTCCCTTATATCCCCTTTAGTCCATGTGGTGATGAGCTGTCTGTATATCTGCACCGGGCTCCCTGTCAGCATGGGTTTTCAGTCATACCCATTCTGGTGAGCAATGCTCCCACTGCAAGATCTATTCTTTGCTCCACCACAGGTTGGTAGAGTACCTCTGGCTCCTTCTGTACATGACCAGTAGCCACTGGGGATTTTCAGTGAAGGTTATCAAGCCGGGTCAAACACTATAAAGTTTTTTCTCAAGACTCAAATGATATTCCAGTGATGTTTCCGTTCTTACTGAAAGACTTGGAGAAATCCCGGTCCTTTGGAAGTTTTGCCATCAGTTTCAAAGGGGGCAGGATCTCACCCTTAGGACTGTGAGGACATTAGCAGCAGGACTGTTAGAAGGCCCTGAAGTTACAAACAAAAGTGAGCAACACCAGTTTCGTTGTCCAACTAAATGCTCAACCCTCTCATGTTGACTTGTTATAAATTGCAAAACTAGAAATGAAGATGTTAAATGGAGATTTTGGGGGAGGAACAGTAGTGAAAACAACAGAGTTTCTTTTTTTTGTGGGGTTTTTTTTTTTGTTAGTTGTTTTGCTGTTGTTTTGGTCTTTCATTGTCAGGACTTTTGCAAGCAGTGAAAGAGCTCTTATTCTTCTAAGTATATAGGATGTTTAATTTAATTTGCTATTACCCATTAATGTTGCAAAAAGTGATGCACATTCTTACTAGTGCTTTTACCTCTCACTTTGCACCCAGAAAAGTTAAGGTGAATTGCTAGTGATACAGATGGCAAGAGTATGGAGAAGACAGTCATGTCTTTAGGCCTGATTCTTTTAAGAGTCCATGAAGTCATATAAAACAGGATGACTTTATTCTTAAATTTAACACTATTGTTGTTCTCCGGTTTGGTAATAATAGAAATGCATATGTTTGTCATTGTTTGCTTCCTTCTGGTCACCATTTTGTTTTCATTCTCCTGTGGTCCCCAGGAATGTGATCTTTTCCCGCAAAAAAAACACTTATGAGATTTTTATCCAGTCCTATCACTCAAGCAGTGGAAAAGATTCCTGGCAGACGTTTCGTTTGGTCTAACTACTGTGAATGTCTGTGCATGCATCTGTTCGCCAGTGTGGTGCATTTCACAGCCTGACTGAGGTTTTTGCCAGGGCAGAAGGAACTGGTTATATTTCCTTCCTCGGTCTTGTTGTTTAGTATACCGGTAATGAGGCACGTTGTGTGGCTAAAACATTTACATGGATTTCACTTTCTCTGGGGAGGTCTCATGAGGCATGCAGCAAGCCCTTGAAATGAGATTTCCTTTTTAACAGTGTAGAGTGGGTTTACTGCTGGACTGAGAACCCTGGGAACTGGTCATGGTGTGCAGAAAAAAACTAAAAATCCCCTAAAAACTAAAACAGGGAAAGTTTTTTCCTCCATTACTTCACTGGCTTGGCCTGATCATCTGAAACTATGGGTGTAGATGGAAGGTTGTAGTTTCTGGAGCCATTTTGTTCTTGGCTGTCCCACTCAAAGGGCACTCATGGTGATGGCTATTATGATGTGTGTATCTGTAACATCTGCAAGGCTATCAATAGTCTGGTCTCCTCTATATTCTATTCTGCTGCTTAAATAGGTCTCTATGATACCTCAGTAATTCATCATCAAGTCCAACCGTCAACCCGACACCACCATGCCCACTAAATCATGTCCTGAAGTGCCACATCTACACATTTTTTGAACACCTCCAGTGATGATGACTCCATCAGTAGATGGAGTAGACAGTAGAATAGAAGTAGACAGTGAATAATCATTTTCTATTCCTTTCTTAGGGACTGTGTAGGAATTACTTATTTCTGCTTTTGTTGATATAAAATTAAGCTTGCCTAAGGGTTTGCATAATTAGATGCTTTCAGCATTAGTTTCCTATTAATCAAAGTATCAGGTTACCACTGATTAGCATTGAAAAGAAAGCAGTCTTTTCAGTGGTGATAGCTACGCATGGAGAGTACATGATTAATTATTTTTCTCTTGTTTTCATGGGAACAAATATTTGAATACATGTAATTCAGATCTCTATCAGTTAGGCACAGCTCAATCTCAAAGGATGTATATTGAGATATTATAGATTATAAAATAGTATTTGTATGTGTGTAAAGAAATGAAAGATGATGTGACTTATAAATGATTGGTTAGGCAGGTAAGTGTAGAAGGGATCTAGGAAGCAGAAAGATGCAATTAGGTATACTCCAGGGAAACAGTCGATTGCATTTGGCAAACACACTGATTTTTTTGTTTGCTTTTAATTAATTTTAAGATCAAGCTATTTATTTAGAAAAAGAATCTCATGGCCTCAATTTATGGGTACTTGAGCCTCGATTTATGTCTCCTGCCATGAGATGTCCAAATTAAGACTAGAATTCGAATTGTTATTTTCCTATAATCGGGACAGTCAATTAGGCACCTCCAAGGCTGCATTTGGAAGAACCACTAATTATATTAGCTTTCTATGTATTTCTTGTATTTTTATTAGCTTGCTCTGGTCTTGTAATGAAATACACTAATGCTATGTTATGGGGCTTGTATAAAAAACTCCTGCAGAATGGTATCTGGAGAAAGAGTTGATCAGATGTTTTTGAAAGTACTGAAAATTAATCAGAGTAATATTTAGTTACTCTTAGTTGCATCCTAGCCTAAGTATTGGTGCAGACCGCAGAGCCCTCTACTCTGGCTTTGCATCATGCTTATGATATGAAACTTTTGGTTATTTGGGTAGGGAAGTCTTCAAAGTATCTGATTATTTCAAGGGATTAATGAATTAATGATGGTAATAATGAATTAATACATGGTAACTATAGCACTGAATTCTAGCTCTTTTAAATTCTTGGAGTGGTCAAAGCTGAAATGGAGTCTATTAATATAGTCATGACTTTATAAAAGACTTCAGGCTTTTAAGCTCCGGTGTCAGTTTTGTCAAGGTTCAGCTGCAGGAGCTGCTAAAAATGTAACATTAATAAAAACTTAAAATGTTTAATTTTAGTTCTTTTCAGACTTACTTATTTTCCACAATAGGTTCTCCTGAGGCGAGAGGAAATGCTGGCCTTTTGGATCAATTGGCAGCTTTGAAGTGGGTGCAGCAGAACATCGCTAGCTTTGGAGGAGATCCAAGCCAGGTTTCTTTAGGAGCCGACCGTGGCGGGGCAGACGTTACCAGCATTCACCTGCTCACAGAGGCAGCAGATATGGACCTCTTCAGGAGGGTGTTGTTGATGGTAAGTCCCATTCCTGCCACTTCAACTTCATTGTGAAAGTTTGTTGTTACAGATGTGAGGATGTTGCAGGGTGTGGGTGCCGTTTTTATTTCATCCATACCTTGGCAGCACTAATAGGGCTGTTATTTCTATGGTTATTTTTCATCTCACCTGTGACTGCCGTCTCCAGGAGCTGGGTGCTTCACAAGGATGTTCGAGAAACGCACTTTGGTGTTTGATTTAGTCATAGTAAGAATCTGGTTTTTGTCACTGTGGTTTTTTGTGTGTTATATAAATAGTCATGTTTCATAACTGGCAGGTACAACAGGTTCGTTTCCATTCCATAAATACGGTTGTTGATCAGCAGTTTTTAAACTCTAAAACCGATGAGCCAAACATCCGCATGTTTGAAGTATCCAATTTTTTTATCTGATCTCATGACGGATTTCATTAAAAAGCAAAAATAAGTTTCAGAGAGTGAGTAAAAATCCCGTTACCCACGGGCTTGTTTGCTGTCAGCCGGGACCATTTTCACAGTCACCCCAAATGATCTGTATTTTTACATCCCTTCCCATGTCAAATCTCAGGACTTTGAGGTCAAGCTTTGTCAGCTTCGATAATACCATTGATCTTTACAGGCTCAGATGAGAGTAGCATGCTCTGAAATGAGGCTTAATCTTCAGTGGAGGTTTATAAATCCAGCAGAAATGGTATTTGGACAAAATGCTTTCTCTGCTAGCAGTGTTCACTTGGAAACATGAGCAGAGGAACAGAATTTTTGGTCCAGGAAACATAGGACCCAATTAAATAAAATCTTGCCCTGAAATAATTTACTCTATTATTTGATTTTTTTTTCCCAGTGTCTCCTTGCTCCAGTAAACATACTTTGCCTTTTGCATCCCCATGTCTCAATAAGACTAAGATTATTTTAATTGTATCACTCTCGTGGAGAAGGCAAAGGAAACTGTTGAAAATTGCTGTTCAGTATTGCGTCATTCTCAGATAATTCCTCACACAGTTCCTAGATTTTACCTCAGCTCTTGGCATAGCAGTTAATTTTCTAAAAGGCACGGAGTCCTTTGCTGTCAGAGTACAGTTTCTTCTTACTCTTTCACTGAATTTCCAAACCCTTTACTGCCATGGCTCAGGATGGGGTGAAAGATGGAACAGGGTACAGTGCAATTTACCAGTTGAGCAGCTGATGAAAGGGAAATGCAGGGACCTCTTTGCTTATCATTATTGCTGGAATGTAGTTCCATATTACATCTTTTCTTTTATAAAATGAGGTTTGGATTCCTTCTTTCTCCTGCAGCAGGACATCGAATACTGAAAAACAGTGGCAAGTGCAATGAGCAGTCAGGTGCATCAGTGCTTCCCACTATTCTAGTGTTTGTTACAATTTTCTTCCTGGGGACTGTGCAGACCACTGACTTGTCAAAAGCAGGATCTCCACGTATTTCAAAGTAACGTTAAGTATGTATCCTCACAGTTTCATGGTGGATTTAATTTTCTTGTGAAATACGCTGATAAAATAAAAAGTAAGCAGGAATGGCAGTGGCTTAAGAATATACTATATCTTTTATTGTGTGCAGTATAGTGATGGAGAATGCAACTGTTGGCTTACTCAGATTTCTCAGCTAGATCTGTAAAGGGATGTATCTTGTTTTTGTTCCAAGACACCAAAATCATTGCGTACTTTTAATTTTACTGTAAGAAAAGGAGGTGCACACAGACTAAGAATCATGAAACTGAGAATATATACCAGGTATAGCTTTCCTGAGGGAAAATCCCATGAAGCAAAACAGCTTTTCTGCAAAAGTTAGTTTTGCTTTCCTTGTTTGGATCTTTGTCACACAACAAAAAAAATACTGTTTCTTAGCATGCAGAGAGGTGTGATGTATGAAGCCTTCTCTACAAGAAGGCGTGTACCTGAAATAGAAAAATGCTTTTGAGTTTCCTATGTCAGCTCTATAATAGATTTTGTTTGGAACACATCTGAAAAGAGATTGTACAAAATCAATGTAAAGCTGACATGAGGACTTTTTATCACATTTCATCCTTCAGTAGTATGATCAGAAAAAAGTAGTCTCAGTAATTATGGTCTTGTTTTAAATTATTTAAGAGCATTAATATGGTGTTTGACTTCATCTTTTGTTTAACTGATTTATCTACCAGTGTAATTTTGATGTAGAAGAGTGGATCAATGGTATGGATTGCCTCCGTCTCTTGCAGGAGGCTGTGGAGGTCAGATATTAGTTGTCCCATCCCAGCATTCCCTGGTGGGTGTCAGGAAGAAAGCTCCCAGGCTTCCTCCACCCAACACAAGGGAAGACACAAGGTCCCTCCTGGCCATGAGAGCAAGTCAACTGATGGTGGAAAGAATAGATTCATTTCGCTACTGAAACCTACTGCAATTGGGTACAGGGATGTCTGACATGGACCATAAATATCCTTGATCTTAGGATCAGCTACCCTTTAGATCCCCTTCCTTCCCCCTTTTCACAGAATCACAGAATCTTTGGGTTGGAAGGGACCTTTAAAGGTCATATAGTCCAACACCCCTGCAATGAGCAGGGACATCTTCAACTCGATCAGGTTGCTCACAGCCTCATCCAACCTGAGTTGGAATGCTGCCAGGGATGGGGCATCTACCACCTCTCTGGGAAACCTGTTCCACTGTTTTACCACCTTCATTGTCAAAAATTTCTTCCTTAGATCTAGTCTAAATTTGCCCTCTTTTAGTTTAAAACCATTATCCCTTGTCCTATTGCAACAGGACCTACTATAAAAGTCTGTCCCCATCTTTCTTCTAAGCTCCCTTTAGCTACTGGAAGGCTGCAAGAAGGTCTCCCCAGAGCCTTCTCTTCTCCAGGCTGAACAACCCCAACTGTCTCAGCCTGTCCTCACAGCAGAGGTGTTCCATCCCTCTGATAATTTTTGTGGCCTCCTCTGGATCTGCTCCAACAGGTCCGTGTCTTTCCTGTGCTGAGGGCTCCAGAGCTGGAGGCAGGACTCCAGGTGGGGTCTCACCAGAGTGGAGTCAAGGGGCAGAATCACCTCCCTCGCCCTGCTGGCCACAATTGTTTGGATGGAGACCAGGAGATGGTTGGCCCTCTGGGCTGCGAGCACCCATTGCCAGATCGTGTCCAATTTTTCATCCACCAGTACCCACAAGTCCTTCTCAGTGGGACTGCTCTCAATACCTTCATCCTCCAGCCTGATACTGGGGCTTACCCCATCCCAGGTGCAGGACCCTGCACTTGGCCTTGTTGAACCTCACAAGGTTCACACAGGCCCATTACTCCAGCTTGTCCAGGTTCCTCTAGATGGCATCCCGTTCCTCAGGTGCGTCAACCGCACCGCTCAGCTTGGTGTTGTCTGCAAACTTGCTGAGGGTGCACTTGATCCCACTGTCTATGTCATTGATGAAGATATTAAAGAGTACTGGTCCCAGTATGGACCCCTGAGGGACACCACGCATCACTGATCTCTATCTGAACATTGAGCCATTGACCACGACCCTCTGGGTGCGACCATCCAACCAATTCTTCCTCCACCCAACAGTCCACCCATCAAATCCATCTCTCTCCAATTGAGAGAGAAAGATGTTCTAAGGGACCCTGTCAAAGGCCTTACAGAACTCCAGAGAGATGACATCCATAGCGCTTCCCTTGTCCACTGATGTGGTCACTCCATCATAGGAGGCCATTAGGCTGGTTAGGAAGGACTTGCCCTTGGTAAAGCCCTGCTGGCTGTCTTGCATCACCTCCCTGTTTTCCATGTGCCTTAGCATAGCTTCCAGGAGGAACTGTTTCATGATCTTCCCAGGTACAGAGGTGAGGCTGACAGGTCCTCAGGGAACTTTTCCCATCTCCCTTTTTTTCCCCTTTACCCCATTCCCTCTCAAGCAAACCAACCACCTCTGATTACTACTTCTCCATTGGTCCCAGTTTTGCTACATCTTTACCCAAATTTGGTATTTTTGATATTGTTTCTTAGGTAATCTCAGATTTGTATAGAACCACATAGGTGCTGTTGGCCCTTGAAAGACCGTGCTTCCCAAAAGGTCCCTCATAGAGTCTTTTAGTTATCTGTGAGAAATGGCCAGCCCTCGCAGAATTTTCCCATAACCATCTGTGAAATCCAGCCATCCCTTATGGCACAATTCATAAGTTTTTGTCACTTTCTCATGTTGTTACTGTGAGGGTGATCGAGCGCTGCCACAGGTTGTCCAGGGAAATTGTGTAGTATCAATCCTTGGAGATATTCAAAAGCCATCTGGAAACAGTCCTGGGCAACCAGCTCTAGGTGGCCCTACTTGAGCAGGGGGGTTGCACCAGGTGATCTCCAGAGGTCCCTTCCAACCTGAACTGGTCTGTGATTGTGTGAACCTGTCGTTATCAGAACATGTCTTATCCCCTTCCCACAGAGCATATTCCAAGTGCTGCCCAGTTAAAGGGAGTGTTGGATTCTTTTGTTGCATTCCATCAAAGATACCTTCTGGCAGCATCATTGCAAGACTGGGTGTTTGTACTAGTTGCACACTAAGTTTTCCATTTTCTAAAAGCAAGGAAAAGTAACTACTGGATATTATTTTAATTAATAAATACATCATGACTTAGAAATCTATCATGCTCCTCATACACTGGTTAAAATGCAGTCATCGTAACACATTAATGATCAGTAACAATAATGAGATTATACAAACATAGAGTTCCTGAGTTCATTTTCCTTTGTGGTGTTCAGTGTTTATCAGCCAAATTACATTCCCCCTTTAAGTTCTGAAATATGTTTAATTAGGCTGGGAACTATTTTGATCTCTGAATCTCTCCTGCTAGTGCAAATCATCTCTTACAAGATCTAAAGACCACAACTATTTTTGCTACGAGGTATTTACGGAGGAAAAGAAAAAATATAAACCAAATTTTCTATCTCGCCATACCTTCATTACTCAAATTTGTGCAAAAAAGTATGACAGAATATCAGATTCAAAAGATCTCAAATTGAGAACATAGATTGCAGCATTTTACACACCTAGATGTGACTATTTGATTTAGAAAGCAATCACAAATCAGGTTCAAAGGACCATGCTCCTTTATAACTTAGCAAAGAATACATGTATACAAAAGAATTCTCTAATCTGTGAAATTTCAGATGACCCAGTTAGAAATCTTTAAGCAATTTAATGAAATGTGTCATTGCTATTTGACATAAGTCTCTTCAGACAAGAAATTCAGAAATCTCTTTAGCATCCACTGTTACTGATTTGCTCTCTTAGTTTAATTATATTTAAAAAGCTGCTATTAATATAAATATTATACATAAATATGGGGGTGCCTTCAGGAGATAAGGTTAAAATCTGGTTGTCTACACATAACAGGTCACACATTTGCAAGCCTACCTTTGCAGTTAGGCAAGTTATTACCACATTTTACTTTTCACTTAAAAAGCCCACTTTATTCTCTGATGCATGTCTGCTAGACTATGAGCAGCTGAGCTATGCTTTCGTATATACCTGTACTCCCATCCCAGGGCTAAGCAGGAACCTCTCAGTCAGTTAAGCCTACTCTTAGTTTTGTGACCTTTTTGTGACACTGAAGGCCATTACCAGCAGTTGAATTAAATGCCACTTGGGAAGTCAATGATTTTAATTTTTTTCCCCTAAAAAGTAAGAATGACAGAAATATGGAGTCAATATAATCTGGTGGCTCTTGCATTCCAGATGTTGAATACTCTTTCAGGGTTATTGATGGCTTTCTGACCCACTGTCAATGACAGTGAATGATTCTATATGGAGAAGAAAAAGGCTCCTTTTCTCAGCATAAGTAGGTTCTGTAAAGATGGTTTTCAGCCTTGTGGAGAAGACTAGAGTAAGACTTAAATTAAGTTCTTCAGCTGTAGTTAGTCCTTCCCTATGCAATCACCTTTGTGCAGTGGTGGGCATCACCCTCACTGAAGGGTCATCTGCCTCGCTTGGCTCTTGACTTAGAGTCTATCAGTTTATCCTGCTTGTGAGCAGGTTCTAATTTCAGGTGTACTGGGGATGTTCCCAGCATATGCCATGGCTGAGAGACCACCCTTAATAAGGTCTCTGGTTAACATTCAGAAGAAGAAATGCAGAAGCATTGCCAGCATTTGATCATCAGTTGGTGTGCTTGTATCCCTCAGCTGTCGAAGGACTGCATGACCATAGGATGCTCTGGGTTTCTCTTCTAACCTGGGTTTTCCAACCCCTAGTTTTTCCTTGGTTGTCTTACGTTTAGTCTTCATAGTATGTAGGTGGCAAGTGAAGGGTACTCTTACGTTTGCTCCCTGTGTATATAAGAGATTGGGCTTTCTTCTTTCTGGCACTTGCAAAAGAAGCGTCGTCACCCTGTGTTAAGGAGAGGTAGGAAGTAATACTTTCCCTCAGGCCATAGCTGAGACAAGAATCATCTATTGCTGCCAGGGTGCTTTCAGTATCTTCAGTCACCTCCAGCCTTTAAAAAACAAAATTTTGTTACTATTTCAGCTACTTGAACTGAGCCTATTAGTATAATATTAACAGTTGTTAAACCAAATTATGTTAATATCATTGTATAAAAAATTTCCTGGCTCATAAATCACCAAACATTTCTGTCACTTAGTGATTTGCTGAAACAATCACTACAATAGTAGTATGTAAATATTTTTTGGCATCTGTAAAGGAAGTAACGTCGATACACTTTCTCTCTTTCTTGATCTGTAGGAAAAATAGCCTCGCTACTGCACAAAATTTTCTTGCATTTGCAAGCAAATGTATGCTTTGTGAAGGAAGAGTAGTGGAGGGAAATTTACACTTCAAAAATAAGAGGTGTTTTTGTTTCTGAAGGTGGTTGCTTCACCAGCTTCTGAAACTTGACCTACTTTCTCTAGTTGCAGTCATGATATTAGAAATCTCATGAACCTTGAGTTGGACTCTGTATTGAGAGACACAGCAGGAAAGATTTACACTGGGATAATGTGTTCATTGCACTTGTGGTGCTCCGTGGATGGCCACCATGTGAACAAGGGGGAACCATTTTTTACTATCAGGGCTCATCTGTAAGCCATTGCACATTAGTGTGCCATTGGTGGTGGTTCTGACTAGAATTTATGTCGTGGCTCTTACTCCTGCCCCCTTGGAGGAGAGGACTCATGAGTCTCAGTGGGACTGTATGCGGCCACACTCTTAGCTGCATAGGAGAAATGATTTAATGTTAACTATACTTTCTTCCAAAGTTAGACCAAGACTATCAGTTAGAAAGCTGGACATCCAGTTTTCATGGGTTAACCTGCTGTCAGTAGCTTTTTGTCTGCTTTTTAAAACTGGTCTCAGGAGAAGGAAATGGCTGCTTCTTCTGTGCTGTAAGTGCAAGTATATACAAGGCTGGAAAAACCCCTTGTTGTTTCTGGCAGCCTGTGTCGCCTGTGGTACCTGTGCATGTTTCTCCAGTTGAAGTTTTTATTCCGCATCACCACAGGAGGAACTTGATTCGTTATGCTGTTGTTGTTAGTGCACTGGGTAAGACAAGGTGTTGTAAGGACACAGCAGAGACCATCAGCAACTTCTGAACAGGGAAATGAATACACAGAAAGTTAATCTTTGCTCACTGTTCTCTTCACTGTTTTCCTACCCTGGTGCATGCTCATGTAAACACTTTTGGACACAGTAGTAGTAGTCAATAAGTTGTGATGTTCTCAGCAAGGACACTGTAACACAGACTTAACATTTTCCTTTCTTCATACCTTTGCCTTTTAATTTATCATGGCGTATATTTCCCACAGTAAAAGTGAGGAACTGAGACACAAAAATATAAAGTCTAGACTTGCCCAAAGTCTAGAAGGAAGTTTGGGACAGAGCAAGGACTTAAAGCCAGGTTTCTTGAGTCCTCAGTGAGTTCTGCTCTGTTCAGCTGTGCAAATAGAGTGCAAAACAGATGCAGCTGAGGGAACTGGGGTTGTTCAGTCTGGAGAACAGGTGGTTGAGGGGAGACATTACCGTTTTCTACAATTACCTGAAAGGTGGTTGTAGTGAGGCAGGTGTTTGTCTCTTCTCTCAAGTAACTGGTGAGAGGATGAGAGGAAATGGCCTCAAGTTGCACCAGGGGAGATTTAGATTGGATATTAGGAAAAAATTCTTTACTGAAAGAGTGGTCAGGCATTGGAACAGGATGCCTGGGATGATGGTGGAGTCACCATCACTGGACGTGTTGAAAAAACGTGTAGATGTGGCACTTCAGGACATGGTTTAGTGGGCATGGTGGTGTTGAGTTGGCAGTTGGACTTGATCTTAAAGGTCTTTTCCAACCTTAATGATTTTATGATTCTATGATTCTATGAGCCTCTTCTCCTTGCTCTGTTAGGAATGTTGCTTATGTTCTGC
The DNA here is from genome assembly GCF_964289735.1 of Phaethon aethereus. Classification (NCBI taxonomy): domain Eukaryota; kingdom Metazoa; phylum Chordata; class Aves; order Phaethontiformes; family Phaethontidae; genus Phaethon; species Phaethon aethereus. Next base: position 9,304,274 of record NC_138582.1, on the reverse strand, counting down.
TGACCAAGCACAGAATATTGTGGCTGAATACTAGTGTTTTACACCTCTGAGCCTTATTTCAGGGTGAGATTCTGTAGCATGTCACGGTGAAGGAAGGAGAAGAGCTAAATCTCACTGTCTGCTCTTACATCTATAACTCCAGTAAAAATATCAATTGTTGTAAGTTTTGGTGTGTCCATCCCCCATACCCCCTCACAAATTTTAGGCTTTGATTGTTTGCTTCTTTCTAAATGGAGAAAGGTTTCAACTAACTAAAATGTAAAAAAAAAAAGTCCCGTTCAAATTCTCACTCTTCTGTTTATATTGTTGGACTTGAGAATTTCATTTGCATGGTGTGAATGTAAATATGGCTTTTCTCCCCAGTTTATCAGAGTACTCTTCTTTGGCCAGCACACTTTTTCATTTATCTATGACATACGCAGATATGGTGGCTTTACACTTTTAGTATTACAGAATACCCATGACTAATTAAAGCACAGAACCTATTGTTCTCTTGTAACTTTTATGCAATTAACTTATTGCAATCTTCCTTCCTCATTTTTAAATGTTCTCTTTTTAATATGTAGTAACTGCAACCTCTTAATTGTGGTGTTTTTCAAGTTATCTCTTTGACACAGGTTAGATTGCCATAAATCTCAAAAACTATCATTAAAACAGGTGTCATCCACTGGACTGATATTATTAAAAATGCCATGCATCTAGATTTGAGCTAACAGCTTGAGCCCCTTGAGATAAATTCTGCTGAGAAAATCCAGCCATACACTTCTAAAAGGGAAGGGAAGAAACTAACAACACTTTTGAGAATTTTCTGCTGCAGATAAATCTGTGTGATGCAGTAGTTTCTAAGAGAAACGTGATTGCAGAACCTGGTCTGGTGTGTCCTGGATGCTCTCTGTCTGTCTATATGGTAAATAAATAATAGTCAGACATGTCTGTGTTGGTAAACAGTGTAAGCCAGGAGTTGAACTCTGGCCCTGGGACCCAGAAACATGACTTGCATCCATACAACTTAACATTTCTGTACACCTAGATTTTGATGTTAACTGTGCTCTGAGAGGGGCAGGGCATCCCTGGCCTATGCTAACTTCCAAACACCATTGGAATCACTGGAAGTGTTCAAAAAACATGTGGACCTGGCACTTCAGGATATGGTTTAGTGGGCATGGTGTCGTTGGGTTGGTTGGACTTGATGATCTTAAAGGTCTTTTCCAACCTTAATGATTCTGTAATTCTGTGATTCTGAATGTTGTCTAAGGGAGTGCCAGACACTAGTGGTTGGACCAAAATAGTGTTATTGACAGCTCTAATGACATGGCCATACAGTATCATATGCCAATTTGGGCAGAGCCTATTTGTCGTTATTTAGTGGAGTTCTTGGGTTGATTTTAGTTGTACTGTTAGGGGTAACATATTTTTATTTAGGATAAAAAATAAAGTAAAAGATATAAACCAAAGGTTTTTCCATTCCTTGTTCTGTGACAGTAGTTGCAAGTCTTGGACATAGGAAAAACTTTTTGTTCTGGACCTTTGATATATAGTTTTACAGTTGCCCGTGGAAAATATGTTTATTCTGCAGTTCTTTTTACCTGAGTAGTGATTCACAAGGTCTTCAAGGCACTGAAAGGTTTGCCGTGGAGAGATGTAATACCAGTTATTTGGAAGGCGGAAGATCCTGTAATGTTTCACTTGCCTGTGCCGCACCGACAAGGAATATAACCCTGGAGAAAGAGGAGAACTAATTACACCAAAGTAAGGCCCTAATTCTGGATGGATAACAGTGGCCATGGTGCCATGATCCAGAAAAAGGTCACAGAAAAACCTAAGTGGCCATCCTAATTTCTACTTATATAGTATACTTTATATATATACTTAAGTATAACAAAGGGAATAAAGGGCTCAGCGTCAGGACCTGAGGTTTTGATTGAATTTAAATTTCTGGTGTGTTTTCCCTTTACTTTTGCTGGTGTGGGATTTTTTGAAATGGTGTAAATGAAATAGGCTTTCACAGAAGTTGTTTGCCTTCCTCTGAAGATGGGGACCATACTCATCTGCTGGTACGCTGATTTAATCAGCTCCTACTAGTGCAGCAGCTGACACCTAATAGTGCAGTCCTGGCAGGAGATGACAACTTGGATTTTCCTGTTGCTTTGTTTAAAAATATCGTGCAGCGTTTAGTTGGTAAGGACTGAATGTTGATGCTAACTTTCTTTGAATTTACTATGGGTATTGGCCTATGGTATGCAAGAGGTCAGAGCAGATGATTTAGTATTCCTTTCTTACTGTAGTATCATGAAATTAGGATGTGCTCTGATGCTTCAGAAAAAGGGGAGATACCACATTGCACAATGGGAAATGTATTCCCATTGAAGAGAATAAAAGTATAAAGTGTGTACAGCACAACTCCCATGTAGTGACACAATTGCTACAAAAGACAATAAAATTGAAGACATGTAATTTTTAAAAAGCAAATAAAAGAACCACCTGTTTATATAGGAAATGCAATTATCAGCCCTCCCTGCACTGTTTGGTGTGTATTTTATAGCTTCTTCAAGCAATCTTTTGTGGACCAAGGCAGAGCCGTGACTTTTCCTCCATTTGAGAAGTCCCACTGCCTTATAAGCTTTGCATGCAATCAAAGTAAATAATAGTGTTTAAACAACTGTGTCTTGTTTGTGCTGATGCCTGTGGAACTTTCCACGGCCATCACTAACCCTGCTTCCAGCACCGCTCGTAACGTAGGTGACTGGTGAAGACCGGCAGGCTGCACAGGGTGCCTTTGCCTCCCCATTACATGCATTTTCTGGTTTTGGACTGATCCATATGAAGCAGGACAGGGAATGAATTAAAGAGCTGTAAAACTGTTAATGCCTGAGATCAAGGTGGGAAAAAAAAATCATATTTTCTCACCTTTCCTAGTTTCACTCTCTCTGATCATGAAGGAGCCGACCTTGGTGTTGGGTAGCTGTAGAAGTTCCTCTGCTTTTTCTCTTCCCAGTCCTTCAAATAACCAGCTGTGAAGCAGGAAAAAACAAATTCTGAAATTTGGACACCAGTGAAACGGAGAGCAGCATGTGGCCATGAAAGTGCAGCATTAGCCAGGAAAAGTGACTGCAAAAATAACACTGTGGCTTTCTGTAGTTATTCTCTCAACTATGTCCAGGCATATTTCCCCAGTTTATGGAGAATATCTTGCTCTCCTTTTTCATGTATTGAGTTCCATTTACTTTTGTGAGACTAAGAGAAGAATGAATAAGGTTTGGACTTACTAGGGAAAACAAAACTTTTCAAGCTGCCTTGATCTGAATAGTTTGGGACGTGTCATAGAATCATAGAATGGTTTGGGTTGGAAAGGACCTTTAAAGACCATCTAGTCCAACGCCCCTGCAGTGAGCAGGGACATCTTCCACTCGATCAGGTTGCTCAGAGCCCCGTCTAACCTGACCTTGAATGTTTCCAAGGAGTGGTAGATTGATGGCGTATCTGTGGCATTAGTTAACTCCCTCTTTTTCATTTAAACCACTTTTGTTAGCCCCAAATTTTATTGTATTGTAAACATACACAAAATGAGATACAATTTTTCTGCCTGTGCTGGGGCACAGTCCAGTCGTTTAAGTCAATTGGGTTTGTGGATAAGGGAAAGTGGAATTAGTCTTACTGATTGTCTTCATCAGTAAGATTCAATCTAGTCTGCTTTCAGCAAAATGGTCTTGGGGGAACTGCAGACAGTAGCTTTCTGTTACCCATATGTGCCCTGTCTTTGGAAAAGCACTTCTACTTCAGGAGGATATAAAAGCATATTAAAATTTAAGCACTTGCATAAATCACAATGAAGTCCGCATTTCATATGCTTAAAATTAAACAGGTATTAAAACCTTTGCCAGAAAAGTTATAAGTGTGTGTTTTAATGTTTTTTTCCTGACTGGTGTCTAGGGCAACAGGAAACCTCTGAACCTTCCTTAGTTCTTCCAGTGTGAGGGTTTACATCCTTGAATGACTTATTAGTCTTTCTATTTGTTCTTTTTGGTCTGTTTTTCATGAGCAACTCTAGCTTAAATTTTACTCTTTGTAAATATTAATAATTTTTCTAAATAAGTTGTCTTTATACATGTCTTAAAATTAGAGATCAGTCCATGCAACAGAAATATTTTAAATATCTTCTATGATGTTTGAGGGCTTTTTGACCCTTCCCAGCATTTAAAACTAGGATTTTCCTTTTCATATATTGTGAACTTAGATGTGGATTTGATGTACTCAGATTTCAAAGGAACTATTTTAGACTATCAATAAATAAAATTTCTGTCTGTCTAGTCACTATTGGCATTGTTTTAATTATGACATTGAATAACTCTAATCAGGGTAGTATGTGTACAAATGTAGTGTTGAAAGGCTATAGGAAATGCATTTACTTACCCGTGGTAAACCTTTGCTACATATTTTCCTGGAATATAGTTTTCTCGACCTGTTGTAAGGGAATGGACTCTCCACCAGCCTCCTTCACTATGTGAAAACAAGAGAAGAGATATTTTCAGATGTACTTTCAGAGCTTGTCCTAATTTTAGAAATGAGTTAAGATATACAGATTAACCTGTAACCTTCTGTCTGTGTTCCTGAATCTACATATTCAGAAAGGGACCCAAGTCTGTTTCATGTAGCGTAGTTCCATTTCTAAACCTACATTAGGATTAAATTTGGACACAGAAATAAGCTACATTTGTTCCATTTAAATTACGTAAGTAATAAAATATTTTTCTGTAGTTAAAAGGAGAAGGGTAAATACTCAGTGGTTAAACCATGCTGTGCTCTGCCTTCCCACAGCTAGACTTGTACTGGTATCCAAGATATTCGGTTTACGGCTGAGTATGTTGTGTCTGGACGGCCCTGTAGTTACTCCTGTAACGTCAGGGTAGAGATACTCAGCAAACGGACTCTTTCTGCCTGGGAACAGGTTTTCAGTCTAACAGAACCTGGTTCATGGTTTACTCTTTTCTTCAATGAGATGGTGACCAGGCTCCAATAAAAAATACCTCATAGCTGCAACTAGGAGACTAGGCACATTTTTTTTTGCACTGACACATTTTAGGTTCTTGCTGTGATATTGAGTGCTGGCTTTAGCTTTTGAATCCTTTAGGAAGGGCAGAGTAACAAGAATTTTCACAGGGATGCTGTGGAGCTTTAGTGCTTAACAAAAGGGGTTGTGGCCGTGCTGTGTTACGATGATTGATGAATTCTCTCCACCTTTTCTTTTAAGACTTTGAATTTAAATAATAGTGTGTCCTGTAAGGCTCTTTTTGTGGGTGTTCATATAAATGCTCCTAAATAATGCCCAGACTGTAGACCAGATTCTCAATGAATGTCAAAACAGCTGAGTTGAAAACAAGTTAAACCTCCTGAGTTGTAGCTGCTGGGACCATGGCCCAGACTGTATATGCTGAGGGAAAAGGAGAAGTGTCTGCTCCTCAGAGCTGGAAATTTCACAGCCCCACAAGTTTTGTTTCTGGGTTTCCAGCTGACATGAAGTAATCTATAAGAACTTCAGGTTATTTGGGTTTTGTTTCCCTGTGACTCTCCCAGACAGAACCAAGAACTGCAAGAACAAAAAACCCGAGAGACTCAGCATCTCCCTCCCCCTGCACTATAATATTACTAACCCTGAAAAATCCTGGTGATGATTAAAAGTCCCAAAGCATCACATGTCTCCTGGGGCAGAAGCCCCAGAGATTATGTAGATTCGGGGGATCATTGGAGGACGTCTGATTTGACTACTGCCAGCTACTGAAAGGTGTCTGACAAGCGTCAGAGAAACTGGGCCAGTCCTGCCAACGCAGAGCAGTCACAGATATCTGTGAGGAGTTGTATTTTCTGTGGGGGTTCCATACATCGTGTTCCTGGCAGGGTTGGCGGGTCCAGTTGCCGCTACACGTAATTGGTTTGGTAGAAGGCTGAAAAGCTGCCATTATCAAAGCAGGACGTGCTGCCTGCTCATGCTGGCTTCTCCGTGGTGACTCCTTGTCAGTCATGTTCCGATCGTGCCTGCCATGCTGCTGCTCTCTTCCACTGCATTTTGGTTCTTTGGATGACTTGAGAAAAAGATTATACCTTCAGATTATGTGCAGCAAGGGTCTGTATGCAAACAGTTCCTATTAATATCAGCACATACCCCAGCAGGGAAGAACAGGCCCTTCATTAGGACACTATGCTTTGCATAGAGCATTGGAGTGTCTTGTCTTCTGTGAGCAAGCTGATTCAAAACAGGAAGAGGAAAGTTCCCATCAAGGCTTGCTTTGGCTCTTATTTGCTATTAGGAGAAGCTCTTGATTGCAGCACAACAGACAAACATGACAAAAACTGCTGCCACAGAAGCCTAGTTCTTTTAGAAGTTGTTCGTCCAGTAGATCATGCTATGCAGCACATGTATGCCTGTGATATGACACGCATATAATTCCCATTCATGTAAGCATATGTAGTTTATGTGGTGTTATGGGGGCCCGTAGCTGATGAAAATTAGGAGCAAGGCTTTAAGCTGGAATTTCCAAGCGAAAGCAATTGTTGTACCATGTCGTATATATTACACAAACTATGGCAAGGTTTAACTAGCTAGAAGTTACCAGAGAAGAATTCCCCTGCTCTAGGGAAGCTCTCCATCAGCAGAAACTTGATCTAGTGGTATTGTCTGAGCCTTGTGACCTAGGTTCAGGGAGGCAGGGAAAGCACTTCATCAGCAGAACATAAATGCAGCCTTTTTGGGTCAGACCAAAGGTCCACATAGCCCCATATCTTGTTGCTGACAAAGGCCATTGTGGGTCACCATGGCCTGGAGAAGAGTCTGATAATTCATCAAGCATCTGTAATACTTCTCTTGAGTACTTCTGTCCTCCAACCATTTGACGCTCTGACTTTTCCACATAGAGATTTCTTTTTATGAATTTAGAAATCCTCAGAAGATTTCTCTGCTATGAATGTATCTGGTCTCCCCTCGAATCCATCTGCTCCACCAGCTGCAAAAATGAAATTTCTCATTTCTGTTTAAGCAGTGCAAACAGTGGCTGTGGGGCTGAGTAACTCCGAGGAGGTCACTGTGTGCCGATACAAGGCGTGCATAAATGAACGTCAGGGTTTGCTGGCTTCCATTTTTCAAGAAGTGTATTCACTCTTGTGTTGTGGCAATATTTGCACTATGCTTAAGGTCAGTCTGAACTAGTTCTCTTAAACCTAATTCCTTCTGGGGCTCATAAAATTTTTGAGTGGAAGTTGCTGGGAAATCTTTGACCTTCCACTACCCCCACCAAGAAAATGCATAATCAATCAAAACATTAAGATGGCATCCCCCTCCCTTTTTTTTTTTTTTTTACTTTTGTTAGAGTTGCCTTAAATCTAGGGTGAAATTATAAGACCTAATCATAAAGAGGTTGTTAGATAAAAAGGGTGAAAGAGAAAATGAGACACACACTTGACATACAGAGAAATTCATAATAATTTTTGTTTTCTATGTGACTCCAACTATTTTTGCTCTTTGTTTTCCACTAATGTGAGGGGGATACTTTCTCAAAATCATTTTTCAAAGCAGAATTCTGAGTCCTACTTTAGAATAGAGTCTGAATCCAGCTTCAGAAACCATGTCAGAGGAATCCAAGGATCAAAAAACAATTTGAAATCCCAAATCCTTAAACTGTAGGGTAATTTACACCACGGCTAAGCATCCTTCCTTGCAAATTCTACTCAGTTTATTTTGCTGAACTGCATCCAGTTTGGGCCAGGTGCATAAAACAGAGCTTTGCATCAATTGTTAACAGAACCTTTTTTTTTTTTTTTTAAAAGATCAACTTACTCTGATAGCACACGTAGTTTTTCCCCTACGTGAAATATAGGTTGGCTTATATCTGCTGAGGGATAGTCATAGAGGACAGCAAGGAAATCACTCTCCTGACCTGTTAAAGAAGAAAGAAAATTTAACTTAAAAACAAGGTAGGGTTCTGAAGCAGAAATGGATTTTTCATTATGTATGTTACATTTTACATAATAGGTCAAACATGAAAAAAATCTCACTCTGAAATGTCACTTGGTAAACATAAAGAGATAAAGATGAGCCTGTGAATTTATAAGAAGAATGTGAAGATATTAGAAATGAAAAAAGTAATTTGGTTAATTGTAAATAACTAATTTTAGACCACTTTTTCTAGTAATTACCATATTTAAAGGACGTATTCAGTCTGAAACTACCAAAATTAGTAAGTATTTACAGTATTAGGAAGTAACCCAGTTTGATTAATGCCACTGTCTCTAAATGCCTCCAGCTACAATTCTGAGCCAAGCTGATGCATTGCGTTTAAGGAAAGGAAGATGCATGTTGAATTGTTCCATCTTTTAACATCACGGATGCTTTTCAAAGGTATGGAATTAGTTTAGAGCAAAGACAATGAGAGCATGGCCATTATTGCCCAATTCCCATCAGTTTTGTAAATTAGCTTGATGAACAGTCAGAGAGCTTTATTCTCCGTGCTTTGCATGGAAACTCTTCTAGGGGTAGCACGATGCCCTTATCTTTAATTAAAGAAGAGAGGCAACGTGGGTGTTTATAATTAAATCATTGTACAACTACAATCTGCAGAACTGAGGTCAGTAGAGATAAGAAGGCCTTTTAGATCAGTTGAGATGACTCTGGGCCTTGCAGCACTGCACAGCACGTGCTGATTCTCCTGGGTTCCTGAGGGATGGAGGAAGCACTTTTCATGCAATTGGGACTATCAAACATTCAAGAGCTCTTCATCCAGTGGGAATCTGCGGTGCCCAGCACATGCTGACAGGTGGAAGGTTCAGAAATGTGTCATGCTGGGTGTTTTCAGCTCTTTGGCAGAAGTCCTGGCAAGGGCGATCGTGCAAGGCCTTTCTCCTGGAGGTGTGTCCCTTCCCTCTGCACATTGCAGGACCCTCCACTCGCACACGGGGAGACAAAGCTTCCCCTCTGCCTCCGGCAGGATCAGTGTCCTGTTCCGTAGTAAAACCATCTAGCAGTACATCTGCAGAGGCGGTTTGATCTCCGTGCTTGCCCGCTCTGTGCAGCTCAACATGTGCAAAAATGGGAATGAATTCAGGGGAGGAGAGAAAGAAATTACCCAGAGGGACAGGCGCGCTCCCAGATCTTGTTAGATTTTCCTGTTTAATACAGGTTCCTCGTCAACTTGTCTTTTAGGGAAAAGTTTGTCAACAGTTTTTGAGGGAAACCTAGAAACAGCAACCAGAATGAATGCTGAGACTGGTCTGTGTTTTCAGCCCCTGTGTCCCAGGACCTTACAAATAACTCATAATGACAATGATGAAAGGCTGAAGGAAACATGCAAGTCTGTGGAAAAGAAACATTTTCAAGAGGAGAGATTTTACATTTGTTACCCTTACAGCAGTGATAATGAGAACGCCTGAAGGAAAATGTTCCACATCTGTGGTTTAAAGGACATAAAACCCAGTGTTTTCTCAGCTGATTTTGAGTAGCTGTTTGTTGTTATGATATGGAGGCCAGAGTCATGCAAAGTAGTGGGTCATTTTACCTTAATATTCAAACTGAATGTAAGCGTTTTCAGTCTTGCTAGCCTTTGCCCATTGAAGTAGCCCCACGATACAGTTAGTAAGCCTCCTTATGGATGCATATTTTTGTAGAGTCTGGAATAGACATTGATTAGTTTGAGAGTGTGTTTAGTATTAGCATTGCCATCATTTTCTTAGTTGATTAGAGTCTCTGAATTAAACAGAACTACTCCAACATTTGTATTTGTATATTCAACTGCCCTGATTAGTCTACTGCAACTTATACAATTTGTTCAACTATGCTGAAGAAATTCTCTGCTAAGTGTGCCTTTGATTTCTTCCCTGTTCTGCACTAAAAATTGAGATACTCTGTGTCTATGAAACAGAGGCTAATGAGACCTAAGTATTGGTGCTGAGTCTTTTTCGACAAAACAAAATCTTTACCCAGGACTACATGAAATTAATGCCAGAAGGTACATTGCAAGACCTACAGAGTGAGGATAAAGTGCTGTTGCCTCATTTCTCGTTGCAGATTGTTAGAGAGCAGTTCAACATGGAATGTATTTTTTTTTTTTAGCTTAATGAAAATGCCTTTAGCAGTACCTTTTTTAAACTTATGCTGTTTGTTTATAAATGTTTTATTTCCGTACTGAAAGGGTGGAAAAAAGTGCTTTTCTGCTCTCCTTCCTTGCGTACCCAGTGGTTTGCATTTTTTTATGCACTGCAGGGTACATGACTTTTTCTCTACTCTCGCAAGATCTGCATTACTTTGCTTACACTTTCATCTTTATATTCGTTTTTGTTTCAATTTTGCACATGAATTTGTAGTTCTGAAAAGGAGGGAATTAATCACAGTGTTAACTGCTACATCCATGCAAACATTACCTCTTAAACTACCTTTCACTTAGAGTGAAAGTAAAGGAGTTTTGTACTACCCAAAACCTTTCAACCATCCTACTCCACAAACAAGACCTTATTTTAATTGGTATTTAAATCAAACCTCACTGGGTTTTTTGGTCATGTAGAGTGTGGTGGGGTCCTTTACAACATTTCACAGAACCCATACTAGCTCCTTTCAAACACAAAAGCCTCGAAACTGGAACTAAACAAATTACACTGTTTCTCCACACCTAAATTTCACAGTGATCTAATAGATTTGATCTGATGAGCTCCCCACACTTTTAAGTCATAGAAGAAAAAAGGTTTGCCTGAGTTTTTCTAACACAACCTCTCCTCCGCAGTGCAAGCATAGGTTACATCTGAAATGGAACAACTCAGAAGTTAAGAGTGGGAAGATCGGAGCAGAGTCATTTCCACTGAATCAGGTGTTAATTCTGGTGGGGCTTTTTTTAGGAGTAGGAAATGAATATTAAATACATGCTAGTTTTAGATGCCTGCATCCCTGGATGTCTTGCAAACTATGAGACTGAATGTTGCATGCTTCAAATTATTCATTGTGAATGGACCACGAAACACTATTAGAGAGAAGGGAGAGCCTAGGCAGAGCGTCCAGATCCAGCTCATCACCCTCAAGAAACACTGTGCTCTGTAGCAGTGTGGTCCCTGTCTGGAGTGGAAGTGAGCTGCTCAGAGCTCAGCACCCTGCATCATCCCAGCTTTACTGTCCAGCAGAAATACTATGATTTGTGGCATGGCGTGTACCCGAGAGGGTAAAGGAGGGCACTTGTGTGTGTGTAGGAGGCTGGCCGTGCAGCAGCCGTAAGGTGTGGCTGCAGAGTCGCACTGGCGTACCCAAATTAGATCTAAACCAGCCAGCTTGGGAACTGAGAATTATGCAGGTGCAGCTCAGTAAGGATTAACCCTTGATTCAGGGTCCTGGGGGATGAAAAAGAAGGGGGTGGGCTCACAACCCCTGATGACCCCTTGCTCCTGTAGCTACTCTGTTATCAGCACCTAGGATGTGTCAGGGATGCCCATACAAATGGAGTGCAGTCATATTTGGAGTCAAAATGCTTCCTTGGGAAATGCAGTTTATGCAGTGTTCCCTTTCTCAGGACCAAGACTGATGCACTGGAGGTGAGGAAAGCATAAGGTTTTGCTTTCAGTGCAGGTCTTGGGCACCACGAGGGGCTTATGGCGGTCTGATGAACACATTCACGCTGCAGTATCAAGTCTGGAGACTCCAATTATCTGTTTTCTTCTCCCTTCTTGTTGGATGTTCTTTCCTTCCGTTCTTTCCCTTCTGTTTCAGGCCTTCATTTTATTCAGTCTCACTGAAATGAACCAGTGTAAAACCTGCTTTTTCTAATAACTATTTGGACTGTTGTAAGTTTGTGGATTGGATCCTTCACCTCACTTTAAGGTGGCTATTCCTGGCCTGGGGGAAATGTTCTGTGTTTGGTGATGTGATTTGGAGTTTGATCTGCTCAGGAAAACAGACATACACAAACTCACCAGACTAATCCCAATATATGCTTTTAGTACCAAGTTCCTTTTCAAAAGTCTGTTTGCATTGGATTTGGATGACAGTACTGATGCTTGTATTCCCAACTTTAATTAGCAACATCTAAGCCGTTATGAAAGATGTTGGTCTGATCTAGACTAAGAGTTAGATCCAAAGAGCTATGCAGGCTGTTAGATCACAGAATCATAGAATAGTTTGTGTTGGAAGACACCTTTAAAGGTCATCTAATCCAACTCGCCTGGAATGAGCAGGAACGTCTTCAATTAGATCGGGTTACTCAGAGCCCCGTCCAACCTGACCTGGAATGTTTCCAGGGATGGGGCATCTACCATCTCTCTGGGCAACCTGTGCTGGTGTTTCACCATCCTTACTGTGAAAAATTCACTGCAGCTATGGGAGACTTGACCCCCCCGCCAGGTGACAGCAGAAGGTCAGACAGGGTCTGAGAGAGCACCTTTCTAGATGTGCTAGACGTGTAGGAGAGTGCAAGTAGATCAAGCCTGGAATTCCTAAGTGGGTAATTTCTCCTGCACTCGCTGTGCTCTCTAAGTTTGCTGAGTTATCTTTTAGGGCTATGTTCTATTTATGTCACTGGGAGGGATGTGGTTGGCTTTAGCCCTGCTGAATCCTGACTTTTAGCATGTGCAGGAACAATACAAACTTGGCCACAGCCATGGCAGCAACCCCTCGCTCCCCTGCTCATCAACGAGGTCTTGCTCTGGGTGTGAGCATGTCTCTGTTTTGATGGTTATGGTATTCATAACAGCGGTTGCTGGGAATTATCAACAAAAGGCACAACCCCCCCCCCAAATTGTCAGTTAATGTTATGGGCCTCTGAGTAGCCTTAGCGGTATGCAGTATCTGCTTTATCAGGACCTAGGACTATGAGGGCTGCCCCTATCAGCTAGTTCTTGGCCATGCTAAAAGCAGGGCTGGGTTTCCTTCCAGCACAAATGAAACCAGGCTGATTCCCTGTCCTTATAGTACTGAGCAGCACACATTGGACCATCTTTCATGGAAAATCCAAAAATTTTGATTAATGCCTTCCCCCAACAACAAAAAAAGAAGTTTAAAACAAAAGTGTTTTCTCTTCCGCACCTTTGGGGACCTCTTGCACCAGCTGTCTGTCATGTTGTGGCATGAGAGCTGAGGCTGTGCTGACTCTCCACCTACTCACTTGCAGTTTGGGAGTAGCAGGTCACTGAATCCCTCCTTTCCCCCCGCAGATGCATGACCTCTACCAGCCTACGTGGGGGCTTGGCAACCTGATTTTTTCACGCGCAGATGCATAGGGCAGATGTGTGAGATGTCCCTTTGGCAGCTTGGCCTGTGAAATGTGTATTTCTGTATAACCTTTATTGATAAACCTGGTGACGTGGAAAGTTTGCCGCGTGCTACATTTAATGCAACTAAGTAAGTGGACTTCAGGTTCAGTGCAAGCCTAACATCATCAAGGTTTTTAACCTTAAATGAAGCAAAACCAAATTTGTATAAAACATCACATGCAAGTATGTCAAAATACAGTATTTCTCATATCTGAAGTAGTGCTTCGGTGCTTTCTGAATTGGAAGGAACTTCTTTCAAGGAGCACCAGCAAATAATAGCTTTAACTTTTGGGTTTTTTAATTGAAGTACTTATTGGAAAATGAGCTAGAATGTCCCTAAAAATAAGCACTGTCTACAGGATGCCCTCCTTCTCCCACAGCAGTCACACACTTGCCTGCTTTTACTGCATCAGGAGGATGAAGGAAGACACATGGATGAATGTACCATATAGTTTGAACATCTTTTTTTCTCTTGAAAGAAATTAAATGAGTGCTTACCCGTTTGGCTCGGCACATTTGTTTCTTCAGAGGCTCTTGGCGTTTTCACAGTATTTCCCATTGCACTTTCTAATTCTGTCAAAGCTCTTCAGAACTAAATCAAAGGAGACATTGAAATTAAACATCAGAATAACACCTGCTGTGCCAACAGATGAGAAATGACCTAGTTTGGGTGTCTCCAATCTTATAGCGTTTTGCTTTTGAGAAGTCTTGTGTTAAATTCATGTGAGAGTTTTACATACTTGCTAAACTCTCACCACTTTGGTGCTTTTATCAGGGGAATAGCAGAAAACCACAGCTAGGGAAGTTGCTCAGAAGAACGCAATGTAGTAAAAGTTTCCATTACCAGTACCTCAGCACAATAGGAAGTCACAGCAAAGCCATGCCCGTACAGTCATTTCATATACAAAACGTTCTTTTCAGCATGCGGAGTTCTGAAGCTACAAAGAAATTAATTAGATTGTCGTATCGGGTTTTCAGCGCTGTGTGTATATTATGTCGCTTTATTGCCAAACACTAAGAATGTTACTCAGTGGTTTTTGTCTGATGCAGTTGTGCCCTCAGCGAATGTGGGCAATGTTGTTTTCCCTCTTTTTTCCTTTCTTTCTTTTTTTTTTTTTTTAAGTAACACCTTGCCTCAAAATGTTTGTGATGTCAAAACACTCTTGCATAAAGCCAGTGGTGCAAATTCTTCAGACACTTGTCTTAAAAGTCTTGGTAGATGTACAAGAAACAGTATCAGGCAATCATGGAACTAAATATTGTGAGAGGGAGAGTTCCTTCTTGTGGCTTTACTGCACCCATCCTAATTCTCCCTGACAGAGAACAGAGAGAAAAACCTTTTGGATGTGGAAGGTGTCTCATGCTATGGTATATTTTCAGAGGCAGAGGAGAATAAGCTGTATCTGTTTGAAATTGTACATTAAAGCAAAATAACTCAACACCGTGAGCTGATTGCCAATTATTTTTTAAAAATATATACCTGTCAGTTGCCCAGTAAAAATGATAACACAACTTCTAGCAGCGTCGTGTAGGTATTTGCTAAACTCAGGTGCAATCTGCATCTTTCAGTCTTTTCTAGCTTAAATATTTCAAAGATGACAGCTGCCTTTGGTATGCTGCTCTTGACTGACTTACAACAGGCTAGAACCTGACGGTGTTAGCTGGAGAGGTGTCAACCTGAGCAGCAGTACTGCTGAAATCAGTGAGACTTCCTTACTAATTGTCTTTTGGAATAAGATTGCCAGAATTGAATATAGTGCTTAATACCATAAATTTTTGATATGTTACAGCGAGTTTATGGAGACACTCTCCAGAATAAAATGCAGTTCAGAAGAAAAAGAATTTGTCTCTTATCAAATGCAAGTAGACTTAGTGCTAAAACAGACGGTAATGCAGTTTGACTCCACCTCATCTCGTTTTCAAGCTTCTCAGTGCTTGTTCCCAAAAGCTCTTTGCTAGAAGTCTCTATATTTCAGCAGCCAAATGACACATTACCCTTTCACTGCCTGCACTCAGGAACCAGCTTGTGGCACATCTGTAGGATGCAGCTGTGCCAGTCTCTTTCTGCCAAGTGCCTGAAATCTGCTTTCACAAGAACAAAAAACTGTTTCATTGCCTGATATAAGAAGTCTAGAAGCTGAATAAAAAAGTAGCCTTAAATTTAAATAAACTATTTGGTTATCCATATTTGAATAAATATCCATATTTGCTAGCAAATTTGAATTGATAGCAAACACAAAATTATTCTCCATTTAAACACACCTAAGTTTCTAAAACTAAAATCAGAATTCATTTTGGCAGGCACTGTCTACTTGCAAGGTTTTAATTTCCTGAACTAACTATGAAGGTTTTTTTTGAAAGACACAATTTTAATTTTTTCAATATTTTTCTCAGTTGTATCCCATCACAAATAAGAGGAAGAGGGTGAGGAATAGTGCGAGGAATAGTGCAGCCTGTACTTTGGCTGTATACGTGTTCCTGCTCATCTTCAAATTAGCCAGCAAAATTTCCTGGGCATGGCAACAGAGACCTCAACAGGACTGAAAAACTCAGCCAAGGAAGTGAGGTGAATACCTGGACAGATAACCTCTGCTGTGCTCTGTGCTGTAGCAGCCGCATTTTTGCAGTACTTGAAAAGGGCAGTTCGTATCTGTCGAAGTGTATAGTAAGTAAGCTGAAATTACCAAAAATTTGTGCAATTCCAGATAGGTGCCAAGCATGGTAGCATAAGTATCTTATGCCCATCTATAATTTTAACACACGTGACTGTTATTTAGATGACGATAGTACTTGAATTTTGTGTCACAAAAACATGCAAAAATAAAAATAATGGAGTCCTACCTCTATGTACCCCTTTATTCTGGGTCTTGGTATTTGAGGGCCAGGAGAGCAAGTCACCCTGCTAGCAATCAGTCTTGTGACAGAGTGCTTTCAAGGGCTTTTTTCCTACTCATAAGATATAGTGGGTACAATTTTCAGGTGTGCCTGAGTCACTTTGGAAAGTGATACGTAGCATTTCTACGTGATGGAAAGACTTCTGAAAATTTTACCTCACACTTACAAACTTTCTAAAAGCATGGCACATTTGAGCAAGGCACCTTCATTTTCCTAGATGGTATTTAGGGGTCTGAACTCTAAATGTTGCTTTAAGAATACTGGAAGTGTTTTTGAAGGCTTGCCTATATGCAGTTTGTAATTAAACCACTTGCTGTCTAGTCCAGATGGGTTAAATACCAGACAACAGGCATGTGCCTACTTCGTATTTTTGCAGAGCGCATCTAAAACTGGCCTGGCTCAATTCTGCCATACAAATCATCATTCTTCTCAAAGGACCTCTGAAGTCAACAGGACAAAGCGTGCAGCTCAGTGCTGCTACTTTAGAGGTGGAAGAATATGACTTACGGAAAATACAAATGTTATAAAGTACTTACGGTAACAGTGAAGAGCAATGTCATTTTGGACTTTGATGTCACTAGCGTGATGGTTTACTGTGTCTCATTACATTTTCCATGCTAAGTTTTACCATCACTAATTACCATTGGTGGCAGCATAAAGTCTTAAAGGAACAGAGAGTTCAAGATGTTCTCTAGACTCATGGCAGAAGTCTAGAGATGAGAGGACGAGAGGAAATGGTGTCAAGTTGCACCAGGGGATGTTCAGATTGGATATTAGGAAAAATTTCGTTACTGAAAAAGTGATCACAACATTGGAACAGGCTGCCCAGTAAAGTGGTGGAGTCACCATCACTGGAGGTGTTCAAAAAACATGTAGATGTGGCTTCAGGACATGGCTTAGTGGGCATGGTGGTGTTGGGTTGACAGTTGGACTTGATGATCTTAGAGGTCCTTTCCAACCTTAATGATTCTATGATTCTAAGTGTTCAATAAAAATAAGCAAATGGAAAGCTGTGGCCATTGCTGCTGATTCCCTTATCCAAAGTGATTAAAAGGAAAATGGCAGCTATCACACTAGGTTTTACCACTAAGGCCACTTGTCATTATGCGTTTGGTCAGAGTAAAGGTGCCTATAGTCCTGTCAAAGTTGATGGAGTGAATGCTCTCAGATATGG
Organism: Phaethon aethereus; assembly: GCF_964289735.1. Classification (NCBI taxonomy): domain Eukaryota; kingdom Metazoa; phylum Chordata; class Aves; order Phaethontiformes; family Phaethontidae; genus Phaethon; species Phaethon aethereus. The sequence goes on along the minus strand of NC_138582.1, from coordinate 9,286,939 downwards.
CTCAACTCTCAGACATTTGAAAATGGGATGGAAATGGAATAAATTGGAATTTTTGTTTGAATTAGGATGGGGAGGGACAGAAGTTTATTTCTATTTGCTTGCTGGCAATGGTGTATCACTGTATCCTAAGTATTTCTAAAACAACAGTGCACGTGAATCTCAAGTCCGCGATAGAACTTAATAGCTTAAGTAGCTTGTGCTTGCATCAAGTATTGGCAGTCAACACAAATCCATTGTATTGTTGTACGATAAACTGTACGGTGGCTTTCTGAAATTTTGAGATGCTCTGCAAATATAGACTTAAAGGAAACTGTAGAGTACCTTGTGGCTGAGCCAATTTTTTTATCGTTTAAGTCAATAGCGGAACAATAACGGTTTTATAGATCATATTCTTTTGAAATGGCCAATCTGCTCCAGGCACGGCATCTCACGTACACTTTGTGACAGAGTTTGGGATACAAGCAGAGGCGGCATCTCTCTGTCACAGAAGCAGATAATTATGCCAGATCCAAAGAAAAACATTCACTGAGGGTGATTTGGGAAGGATTAAGGAGAGATGATAGACTCTAAGCTCAGCTCTTGCCAACTCAAAGCCCTGCATGGAGGAGCGCGGCTGCCGCTCAGCTCAGAGGAGCCACTGTGCTGCTGGGCTGCAAACCAAACGATCCGCAGGTGTAAGGGTGGCTTCCCTCTCACAAGCCACCTCCTCAGGCTTGTGTGGAAACCTGATTTTAAGCATTCAGATCACATTTGCAGGCTTCCAAGCTTTGGTCCTTCCTCCCCTTTCCACCTGCACATACGGTGTTTAACAAAAGCCGGTCGCTGCAGCCATAGCTGTTTGCAAACATGTAGCTAGTGGGCTTTAGTGATCTTTACTGCTTTATTTTTGCTGCCAAAAGGAAGGTGAGGAAACATCTACAGCCCCAGTCCTCCTTTGTGTCCTGCTTATCAATGGCAGAGCTCTCGGCAGATACGAACTCTTCACCTGTCAATATTGGAATCTCACTGACCCAAAAACCTGTGGTACAATTTACACCTTCCGCTCCTGTGTGCAGCACGTGTAGCAATAATTTCCCCTCGCAGAGTCTGTTCTCTGAGAAAACGTGCTTCTGGAGCAGCGAAATAGCACGGTGCATAGGAAAGTCCGTTGCTTTGTAAGAACTTTTTCAAAGTTATATTTTAAATGATTGAGAACTAGTAAATGTAAAGAAATTAAAATGAGAAGAGAAATAAAAAAGCAAGGTAAGCACCTAAGTAAAGCCTCTCTGCAAGGGATACTGCAGGCTGGGAAAATTAGGACATTCATCATTCCAGAGATGCTATACCCTATTTTATTTTTGTTGCCGGATATTCACATCTATACCACCAAGGCCTTAGAATTTAATTCTCAGCAAGATTCACAGGTAATGTCTGAAACCCATTTGGCTTGAAAATGAAAGCACCAGCAGCCTGTTATTTTTCATGTGGAAAAAAACCCCAGCTTAGATTTCAGAAGCTGTATATTTTTGGGTGAATTTCCCTTAATTTGTCGTTAATCTGAGCATCCTTTCAGCTTTTAGGCACTTGTACCTTTGTGCTTAAGAAGAACAAGGTAATGTTGTAATCAAGGTCATTCACAGAAACATGCAACTATGAAACGACATAGAAACACCACATTATGCAAACTTCTAACGCTTTGAATAAAAAGCCCACTAATCTGTCTGTGACATTTCTCATATTTTGGGTTATAATGAACTGTAGTTTGCTTCAGCATAAGGTCCTGTGCATCTATCTTACTGTGAGCTTTCAGCAGAAATGCTCCCCGTCCCTACTATCTTTAGTACCACTCATTATGAAAAGGATCAAGGCAGGCTTTTCTATTTCTACCTTTGGTGGTACTTGAAATCCATGGTCTGAATACTGTCATTGTTAATGAAATAGAACTCCCTTTTATATAAAAAAAAATTGCAACATTTGGTCCCGTATACAGATAATCTAAAACGTATCAGAGCAATGATTACCTTTAAATGCTAGGCATGATATTCCAGGTCGCAGTATTTCTGAAAAAAGCCGTAGTCATAATACTGCTCTCGTGCTGCCAGCAAGGTTTAGCTGATCAAGTCGAGGAGCAGCCGGTCGAATGAGTGTGTTGTGAAGTTCACGCTGTCATGTAGAGCAGTATTTGCCAAACAGGCCACATACTTCCTCTCTGAGAAATAAGGAAGGCTCAAAGTGTTTGCAACAGATGAGGTTCCTGTTGCAAGTCACTACTCAACACACTTTTTATCTATGGGCTGAGGAAAACAGGGAGGTTTTCAACACACTGCATCAGGGCTGGTTTGAGCAGATAGATATAAAAAATGAGCAAAATAGCCTGTTTTACACTACTTAGAAAGGGTTTATCGTTCTCCTTTTTTTTTTTTTTCTTCTTCCAAATTCATTTATCCAGTAATGTTCGGTCCCCAACTGTTTTGTTTTATGTAGTTTTGCTAGTTTTTTCAGACAGACAGGAAGAGGCACAAAACTTTGTTTTCCATTCTTACTGAGCCTGAATGGGAATGTAAGGTTTGCTTTATTCTTTACTCTGCATTCCAAAACATATCTCTCTGCAAATAATTGAAGCTCAATATCAGCAATGAAGGAATATGGAGTGAAAGCCTGTCCATAAAGCATGTTTTCACATCATTTGTACAAAGTGCAGAAGCAGGAGCCCCAGGACCTCTCATCTCAATGTCTGAGATGGGGAAAACTAGATACTAACCTGTTAAATAACCTGACTGAAGTCGCTCAAGAATATACTACTGCAGATATGAGTAAGAGGTCAAAGGGTTTTATGAAGGTTTACCCTTTGCTTTTATGATCAAGATGTGATCTGAAAAGGTCATATACCTAATTTTGTATAGTAAAATTAAAAAAACCCAACCAACCAAACAAAAAAAATCCAACAAACAAACAAAAAATCCACCAGGAAACCCAGCAAACCAAAGTAAAGTTCCTACTTCACACCAGAGTAGATCCGAGTAGATGCTCATTTTAATGCCAATCTGTTTGATGATGAAAACTAAAAGTTGACACGTGTGGGAGCTGTTGTGTAAGCATTATTAGAACCAGGAGGCAGTGATCAAATTCCCACAGCTGTGCCAAAATTTGGAGATATGGTAATTACAGGACAATATCATTTCTTTTTGATGGACTGTGCTAGCAATCCTCACCTTGAAGGGACTGGAAAGCTTTAGGGAGCAAATCAGTCTGCAACACAGAGCCATGACAGTGTCATATCCAGTGCTCTGGGGAGTTGGTTTTACCATAATGCCCCGTGATTATCCCCACCAGTTATATTTTGATTGTTTAGGACCTTACTGTTTTTTTCAAAGCATAGGGATGTGGCATGTGTGTTCCTTAATGACATTCACCAAAATGGATGTACAATGTTTCTGGAATTACTAGAAGTTCACAGGTTGGGGGATGTGTGCGCCACATGTGGGAACAGGCAGGGACAGAGCTCTGCCTTTTCCTGACCCTTCTCACCAATATCTGCCTTAGGCTGGCTCTGATTGTCTTTGTGCCTTTGCAAAAAGTCATGTTACGTCCCAAGATGCACTCACGAATGGGGCATGTCTCAGTCACACTAAAGAAGAGGTTGGACCTGCTTTATAGAACATGCTCCATTGGAAACAAAATATATCTCAGCCATGGTTTGTACCATGCTTGTAGAGGAACAGATGAGTTCGCAGTGGAGGGAGGTAAATCAAATTCTCCATTTCCATGTCATTTCTGCCTGTGTCTGCTGGCTATTTACCCTCATGCAATGATGAGAGCCAGTTTACCCTTTCAGTATATTCAGATAATAACTTGTTCTAATGATAAGGTGATTGATAAGGTAATGTTTACCTCTAAATGGAGGAAAGGTTTTATATGAATTAAGTAGGGCTTTATATATCATCTTAAAAGTATTCATATCCTGTTATTCAAGTCACTAACCTGACACAGGCACTCAGTGAGTCGCTTGAGCGAGGAACGTTGCACTTGCAGGACTGCCTCTGCTTACAGCAAAGAGGGATTTGTGAAGAGTCATGTATAAAAAAGGAATCTTCCTTCGTCAAAACCTTATTTGACAGAAGAGAGAGGATCCTCCCCTTTCCCCCATTGTTATCTGGAAATCACAGTTCTAGTAGATGGTTATGGAGGGAAAAAATGTTTCTATCTCAGTCTGCCTTTCCATTGCATGACTGACCTGCCGATTCCCTGTTACACTTTGTGTGCTAGTGTCTGCCACATAGTTCCTTAGCTGTGATACAGACTCCCTGAGTTGTCCCAAAGATTTCTATTCCTCCAGGTTCTTGAAGATAGACTTTGTCTGAAAGTCTGGAAAAATGACATCTTCACATAGAGCCCTACAACCTTGGTGTGTTGTAAGCCCTTGCCACTATGCAGAACTAGATTTCTAAGGACAAGAAACACAGGGCACTGAAATACAACCCTGCAAGAAAGAAACAAAAGGCCCCAAATTGAGAACAACTGAAAACACTTTAAATCCAGTCTTTTAGAGAACAATCTGTTAAGATAAGTGGAAAGAAGAGTTAGTGGTCACTTAGTTGCAGTTTGCTTATTTTTGCAGGGAGAAAAAACAGGATATAAACAGTGTCTTTAATCTGGCATTAACTGAAACTGAAGACATCCTCAAACAGAAATAAGGTGCGGTTTTCTGTCAGTGGAGTGAGTATCTTCAGGCATGAACTGCAAAGGAGAAGATTTCAGTGTCCATTTCTCAGTGTCTCTGAGCCCAGCTTAGGTGCCTTATGCAAGATCAGTCTTTAGTCAAACACAAGCCATGTTTTAAGTCATAGGAAGCTCTTGAGCTCAGCAGGCAAGACATGGAAGAGCCTTGGCTATCCCGGAGGTCAAACCAGATGGTCTGACAGATACTTCTAACTGTGAACTGTACGCATCTGTGCCTATCTTTAACAAAATATTGCTGTATTGCTGCCTCTTTTGGGAAAGTAGAATGATCAGGACATTTCATTGATTTGACTGTTTTCATTACATATTTTTTGATCTTGCTTTTTGGGTGGTGTTACTGTTATTGCTGTTTGCATTTTCTATAGCATGCTCCTGGGCAGACAGAAAGCTTCCTTCCTAAGGAGTCTGCAGCCTTGGAGCCATCAGAGAAACCGCATTAATTTGGAGGGAGTGCATATGTTGAAGAGACGAGCGTGGCTCAAGCGGGGTTTTCAGTTTCAAGTCAGGTTGGAAAAAGAAGAGGTCATAATATGAGGAGAGGAAGAAGGTTTTGAGTTTACAGAGCTTGGGTGATAAAAAATATTTGCAGCGATGTTTCTAATTGTTAGTTCTATTGTGAATCAGTTTTGAAAAACTTTGCAGAAGTGAGTTTCCAGAGTAAATGAGGAATTAAAAGACATTCAGCACTGCAGCTTATTCAGCAATTGCCTTTTCCAGCTATGTTTGGAGACAGAGGTATGGCTTTCAATAATAGTCCATATATTCTTTTTTATTATCTCATCAGAATAGCAGCAAGGGGTGCTATTTAACTAAAGGCTCCTGAACTGTGAGACATCTGAAGCAGAAAGCTAGCATTTGGCTAGACGAGAATAGTTATATGTGCCCAACAAGTGGAGGGAGAATTGGGGTGGACTAGTGCAAATCTGTGAACTATGATGTTCCAAGGAAGAAGTTTGCAAGAGGTACCAGCCTCAACTCCACTGATCACAGCCTGACATCAAAGCAAGAATTCCTCTTCACGTAATACGGGTTTGCATTCATCAGCTTCTCACCATTGTGAGCTGCAACATTTCCGAGTATCTGAATTTGTACTGTCTAGCTTAACCTCTAATTTTGAAAAGAGAAATAAAGAAATGCTTGCAAAGTTGCTGGTCCCTGAACTAAATAGGATTGAAATCTTTGCTTTCCATTTTTATAGCCATCACTTGTCACAGTAAGTGCTGTTGGCCAACATTGTAATTTTCTCACTCTTCCTATGAATTTAGGAGGTCAGTGCTGTTGTGGATTGTGCAACACAGCTGCAACCACTTCTTCTCAGCAATTCAGTACTGAATGCTTTCCTCTGGGTCGTTGTCAAAAATGTCATCAGAACTTCCTCAGATGATGGCGGATCAATGCGTAACGACATCTGTAACAAGAACTACGTGTGGCTTCAGTTCCCTGTCAAGCCCATCTAAATGACGCTGAGATAGGAAATACCCTGTGATGGCAAGATGGCTAACATCCACAATTTTATGGGGTATCTCATATTTTTTAGAGGTTTGATTTCAAAAAACTACTCTGCAGGATTATCTGAAGATCTCAATTGTTAGTTTTAGAAGTGAATATTTTAGCTCTTATGGTTATAGGTACAGGAGAATTCCTGGAGAATTAAAAAACAGAAGACTAACAAAAAGAACAGGGTGTTTGTTATTTTTGAGCTGATCTCATGATTTCTGGTTTCCTGATTCATGATTCTGTCATGTTGATGGTAATATGGGTGTCATGTAATGGAAATGAACAGTCCCTCCACTATTTCTGCTTCTGCCTAAATAGTCCTATTTTTTAAAGTACACAACTCCATTACTGGTTGCTGGGACTAATCACACAAATAAATTATATTTTTATAGGGAAAGAGGGAAATACTGAGTGGTGCTATGTTATCCCCTGTGTCCTGAGCCTGCCTCTAATGTGGCTACAGTGTTTAGGGATGATTTCTTTTTAATGTGAAAACTGCAGGCTCAAAAAGGAAGAAATTTAATTCTGGGCAGTCTCCAGCTTCTGCTCTCACTTACTTGTTCCTGAGTTTTTTTGGTGAGGATGAGGAAACAATGAGCCTCAGTTGTGATGTGAATTTGAAAAACAGAGAACTGGTACAGTTTTGCTTGCCTAACTGCTGCGGTAAGAGAAGCTTTGTTTCCAGAGCCTGGAATGTATTTCAGATGTGCCAGGGGAGGGAACATAACGATATTGCTTCCAACTACTGCTTAAATGATGTCCCAAGTTCCTCTATCACCCGCTTCCAGTCCCAATAAAAATTGAACATGAATAACAGTAGTGGATACCACATCATTTCAAACCCCAAGTGCAAGACATGCTTCCTGAATGCGGATGTTATAAAAAAAAACAAAATGAGGAAGAGTGCATTACCATGGAAAATAGAACTAAAAAACAGCATAAAGGAGAGCATATAAACCCGTTCTAACCACTCACGCAAAGAGAAAATATTCACAGCTAGAGCAAGGCTCCAGATAAGAACTCTCCTCACCTTGCAAAGGTATTCGCAGAAGTTTTGGGGTTTTCTTTTACTCATTGAGCTTGGACCATACGTAACGCTAGCCCATACACATCCAGTGCTTTGACATGAAAATTTGCCTGTCCAGGCTTTTAGCTCTCCCTCTGCAGAGAGGACTTGTGGGACACTTCTATCCAGAACCTTTAGCTATTGTTGTTTGACTTAGTACTTGACCCAAGGACAGTCTTTCAGTTTGTAAAGGTCTCAGACACAGGGGAACATTGCTTTTAAAATCACTGGGAGGAGATGTGTTCAAAATCAAGCCCATACTAGGTTGTTTTGGTTGGTCCTAGAGAATTTTTCTGTATGTCATCTGATCTCAGTACTCTCTTTCCATACCAAACTTAGCCTTTTAATAAGCCAACTTTAGAATTTCCATAGAAACTGCCACTTTCAAAATTTGTGAATCTTTCAGAATTTGGGAAACTGAAGCCCTTTAACTTCTTATGGTTTTCTTTTTTTTTGTTTTAAATGAAAGCCATTTAGAGGTACTGGATACTTGATAAAACATGCTGAGCACATTCAGATCTGATGTTGAAGAACATATTTGCCAGATTAGTGGATAAATATTGTGCAATCCTAGATCTACGTTCTCTGCTATACCAAGGTCGCACATAATTCCTTGCTCCAAATGAAAAGCAGGGAAGCAGCTCTTCTGAGGGAAGCGTGCGTGCCATGTTATCACTTTTCCAGTCTCACTCATCCTAATTCTGGTGAACATGCTCTTCCACAGGCCAGGCAAAAAAGCAACGTTCTCATTCTGTGTCTGGGAGACACACCCACACACAGAGATACTGTCATCAAGGATATTTTTCTTTCTCTCTCATGACCAGCTGAGTCAGTGCACCTAATCAGCAGCTGGCAAATGTCGTGCCTTACAAACACAAAATAGGCCACCACAAATCCCACTTGAGGAGAAAGCCCATTGCCCACTCAAGTTCTCATCTAAATTGAGGGCGGAAGTGAGGAATAAGACCAAGCAGTGTTTATTTCTTCTTCTTTAGTTCTTCTGCCCTCTTAAAACCAGAGATGGCTCTTCTAGTGCCCCAGGATTGACAGTCTTAGCTTTTTCCTTTGCTTATCTGCAAGCATCGGCATCTGAGTCATTAAGCTAATAACCATGCTTCTTTTCCAGATCCCTTAAAAAGGAAGAGAAACCTCTCTCGAAGGTAGTAGCACTGGAAATTCTACATACAGTAAACTAAAAAGACTGTCCCTACATCCAAACAATAACCTCTTTCTAATTATTTTTGGAAACCAATTTCTCCAGTTGGGAGCAATGGTATCCTATTAGTATCAATGGGTCTGCTTGTTTGAAATATAAAAAAGGTCCTGGGTGCTGGCCAGGGCTGCACAGAGGTTTTCAGGCTCTTCTTCAGTTTGAGACAATTTCAAATTAAGGATTTGCTGTTTGTTTTCTGTTTCTTTTTAACTTGCTCCTGGGTTTATGCTTTTTCAGACTTGTAGTTATGCTTTGAGCAAACTCAGTAAGAAGTAAGTTAATCAGGTGAATAGATCGAAGTCTTTCATATCATGCATCTAAGCTTTGGGTGTTTTTAGAAGATGTAAGCTAATCTTAGTAGTTATTTATAGTAAACTGATGTAAAAGTTTGGAAATTAGTCATTTGAACCATGTCAGAGCTATTCCAGCCTTTCTGTTCTAGGTCAGATCTTATCAGGTTTATTCTAATTTATCTGCATTTTCAATAAGTAGTTTTCATGGTTACTCAACAGTGTTGTACCATCTTTTCTTGGTGATGACCTTTTCCATGCTGACACAGCTGTGGGAAAGAAACAAAGAGTCTGGGATTGAGATTGGGCTGTAGCCTGTGCTCTGATTTTGATATGCTCTGTTTCTGGTTGATCTTCTGCAGCTTGGTTTTAGCCTTTTGTTCCTACTACCTCTGCTCATAGCTCTTCTAAACTCTCACTACTCCTTGGGTTAGCTATCTTAGCATTTTTAGCCTAAATTTATTTACACTCAATATGAATAGTTGATGCCCATTTGGCCCTGTACCAGCATTGTCCTAGGGTATAAATAGCTCTTCTTCATGGATTCATTTATAAAAATCATGCCTGCTCTCAGTCCTTGTTTATTACAGCTCAGGAAGTAAAACTCTATTTAGTCTAATCTTCTAAGATGGGCTTTCCATTCCCTGATGTGCCTCACAGCACCTTCTTTGTATCTGCTCCTGTCTGAACGTTTCTCCTTCCAGCAAAGTTTTCAGAAAGATTTGTGTCTTGGTTATAGACAAAACATAGACACTTTTCAGAGGTCTTCCAAAAGAACCATTGCAGAGCTGAAAACAGCCAAACCTATCCTTGTCTCCTTTGTTTTGTTCGTTTGGACTTACTTCTTATGATTTAAATGCTAGTGTTCTACATTCTGCAACTGGACAGACTTTGCTTCTCACCTTTTTTACCTGCACCAGGGGACCAGGTGTTTTGACAGCATGTATTAACTGATGTTGTCTTTCTTTTCCAGGGAGGTTCAGCTTTTTCTCCAGCATCCATTATTACTAAGAAGAGAGCACAGACCCAAGCAGCAGTCCTGGCTGAAGATGTGGGATGTCCTTCATCTACCAGTGAGGAAATTGTAGCCTGCCTCCGGCAGTTGCCTGCTCATGTCCTCAATGATGCACAGACTAAGGTACACCATAGCAAAATATATGCCACTGGCAAGGAATCAAAAAGTTGCCATTGACACGAAGCTGTGAGGAAGCTTAAAAAATAAATTGGACTGAATCCTTGTGAAAGAGGAACTGGACTAGCTTTGGTAGAGTGATGCTGATGTCCATGACATCCAGATCTGACTATGAATACTCACAGCTTGGTTCTCCTTTAGATTAACTTCCTTTTATACTACTTTGACCATGTCTTCCACAATTAATCTATATATAGTTTTTGCCTTTTTTCAGTCCCCTTTCATCTGCCCCTAGGTGTTACTCTAGAGAAGGAACAAGTGTCTGTAGCTTTACTAACTGAATTTTTGCAGAAAAGGAGGTGGGGAGAGATATTAGTGCTCTGTCTCGTAAGTGGGAGACTTGTGAAAGCTGCAGTATAAATGATTCTAGAGATGGATCCTTTACCCACAGATTAAAACACCCACTGCCAATACATTTTCCAATCAGGACCAGCATAGAGCCAATCCCTAATTTAAAACAATATTTTTATGACTGTAAGACCATCAATTCTGTTGGCCTGTTGAACTCATTTCACCTACTGAGACTGTCAGCAAAAGCATTGCTTCCTGCCAATGGTGAGTTTGCACTTCCATTAAGTGATCACTTGTTCACTTGAAGGTTATCAGCTCAGTTTTCTGAAACATAAGTAAAATGGAAATGACATGGGTAAGCTAGTTTAATTGCACTATTATTGCTTTTTTTCTAACCTAGCTCCTAGCTATAAGTGGCCCATTCCAGTACTGGGGTCCAGTGATGGATGGAATTTACCTTCGGGAACCTTTAGCTAAAGCCCTGCAGCGCCCTCAACTTCGGAAAGTAGATCTGCTCATTGGAAGTGCTCAGCAAGATGGGTTGATCAGCAGAGCTAAAGCAATTAAGGTAGGAATCATAGAATCATAGAATCTTTGGGTTGGAAGGGACCTTCAAAGGTCATCTAGTCCATCCCCCCTGCAATGAGCAGGGACATCTTCAACTCGAGCAGGTTGCTCAGAGCCCCGTCCAACCTGACCTGGAATGTTTCCAGGGATGGGGCACCTACCACCTCTCTGGGCAACCTGGGCAACCCAGGAGGTTTCACCAACCTCATTGTGAAAAATTTCTTCCTTCTCTCTTGTCTAAATCTACCCTTTTTTAGTTTAGAACCATTATATGTTCATCTCTGCTCAGACACTGTAGAGGCTTGGGTAACAGCTTGACCTGTCCTTTTTTATTTGTTAATTTATAACATCTCAGTTCCCAACACAAGCCAAGGCAGGCCTGGACACTTCTTTGTTCTGCCTTGTTCTTTCTTTTTTTTTCCCCTTTCTTTACACTGTTGTGCTCACAACGCCAACAATGGAGTTGTAGATTGACCCTCTTTCTCCTCTTGCCCTGATGTGTCTTCAAATGCTTCCTTTGATGCATTTAGACTGAAAATGCCAAATCTCTGTTTCCCAGCAAGGACTCTCCATTTTTTCAGTGTTGCTCTGCTAGTAGGTTAAGAGGAACATTAGTAGTTCCTTTGCAACAGTTTAAAACATATTAGGCTAATGATTATTTGGAAACAAATATATTTCATTGTATTGAGAAAAGAGGACTTCCACAAGAATGGAAGAGACTCACTGTTAAGGAACTGATGGTATAATTATCACTAGAGTGATGATAGTAATCATACACAGCCAGGACAGATCCTTTTTGATTTCTACAATGTGCGAACTATACTCCATGCAAATATGCAAAGGCATTGTCCATCTCCAGTCCTGTTTAGGCTGATTAGTGGCAGTATTATATTTGTTGATCAACATGGGGGGGCGGGGGTGGAGATATGAAAAGGTAAAAGATCAGCAGTGGTTTAGCATGTATTAATATACAACAGTATGTTTTACTGTCTCTGAAATCCTATTTATATGGCAATCATCTCAGTTGTGTATCACAAAGAAGAAAGCAAGCTCATAACTTGGTTATGAGGTTCTTCACTGTGCAGCAGAGCTAAGTCAGTCTTTTCCATGACAACTTTTTTTTTTGCAATCTTTTTTTCTCTGTTACCTTTAGTAAGTGCATTTTCTTGTAAAGATGATTCTGAATATGGACAAACTATGACTAAGAATAGCACTGGCCTGATCTGTGGGCTGGGGTTTCAGGGCATAAACTGGTAAAATGAAAAAGAATTGCCTTCAGAATCTTCTTCTGAACCTTCTGGCATTGTTGGTTCTTGAGACACAATATCAACCTCATCTAGTTCATTTGTCCTTCTCTACGATGGGAACAATAACACTTCCCTGTTTAATACTGCCAAATTAAATTAAATGCTCCAACACACTCACACATATACTAAGAAATCAACAGGAGAAAGTAACACGCAAGGGATTATTTTCAGGGTTATTCACGTGAACTGTGGGTCTGCTGCTATATTTTTGTAACTGTGTGGATTTCATCTCTTAGGGGCAGTGAGAAGTTAATCCCAGCTTGTATTTGCCGGTAGCCAGTAACAACACATAGACCAATTTACTTCAGAATTAATGACAAAATTATCCCTTTGAAAGAAGGCTTTTTGACCCACCTGAACAAAGTTCATAATGCTTGTTTAGTCTCCATCAGAAGTTTCCTGCTCTTATTTCATGTATCTTTCTCTTCTGTTAAGAATTAAAGGAGGAAGTCAGACATAGGAAATGGACTGTGGTGCTGGAGGCCTGCAGATAATGATCCGGACCCAGTGAAAGGGGAATAAACCTCAGTAACCTCATTACAAGTCGTGTGATGAAGACTAGGAAGTGAAGTTCTTTCCTTTACCGCTATTTCCACATGTGACAGTTGTCTGCAAAATCAAAATGGAATTCCATGATGTATCAGAAATTATGCAACAAATTGTGGTGTTAATGAAAGCCACAAGTGCTAAAAGCCAGCACTGTCAGGTGGAAATGAAAAGGAAAAATACTTGTAACTGAGAGAACAGCAGTAAAATGTTGCCTTTCCAAAAAGAAAATCTGGAATATCTTCTTTATTTAAAAGCGTCCAGAAAATAAGATTGGAAGGGAGCTCAGAAAGTTGGTGCAACTTGATCCTAAGAAATGGTCACATCTACCCCAACCTGAGAGACCTGTTTTAAAATCTCATAGTGTTGGAGATCTTCTGATCTCCTTTGTCAAGGGTTTGACTATCCTTACTTAGAAGGATAGTTAACTTCTTTACTAGCTATTGTAATAGTAGCTACCTTAGTGCTACTGCTGTAAGTCAGACTCCATCTCTGTTCCAGAAAATTCATATTGTTCATGGTAGGTGCTTATATTTGGTTTTCTCCCTTTTGACTTAAGCTGTTTTCATGTTCTGAGTAAGAACTGATGATTTTTTAATGCACATTTTCCTCTATTTCTATTTTTCTGTGTCTTCAGGTTTATAGGGCTTGAGGGAATATGACTGCTTTGACCAGCCTGTATTCCTGTCTTCAGATTGTTTTCTTAAAGACTTACTGCAAGGTTAAAGTTTCCTGATTTCTTCCTTGTCCACGCAGTTAGTGTATTAATTTCTGGGAAACTGTAATGCTTCCTCCATCATTGAACTATTTAAAAACATGCATTTCGCAGGTCCTCAAAAGCATTTCTACATCATAGCCACGACCATGCATGGTTGCAGTCAAAGTCAGATGACAAAGTCCTGAGTAGACCACAGATGTATTTAGCTACAGTGGCAGAAACTGGTGCGGGTCGTGGTTCTTACCAAAACGTCTGGGCACCCTTTCCTATGTCATAATGTCATAAGAGGTCTTTGATCTGTGTTAACTGTCCTCTCTCCATAATAGGCCTAGAAGAAGGATTTGAGACAACCCATGCTGTATCCCACTCTTCTACTTTATTCATTTTAAGGGTTCCCTTGAGGTAGATCTGAGTTGCATCTTTCTGGGAAAACCCAAAGCTGGTTTTACTGAAATACTAGGGAAGGTGGGAGGGCTTAGCTGGCAGGCAGAGCACTGAACTAAACTTGGGGAACCAAGGCATAGTCCCTAGTTTGCCTCTGACTACAACCAAGTTATTTAATCTGTTCTACAAAGAAGGGACCAAACCTCCCTGGGGTGAAAATCCATCTGTACATGTACTCCAACTCTGTAGAGAGAAGAACTATGCATGTATTTGGGTAGATAAATAGCACTAAAGTGCTGTGGCAAGTGTATGGAATTTGCAAAGTCCTTCATTTCCATCTCCTTTAGGATGACTGATTTCAGCGTAGTCAGATACAAAGAGTGGGGGATAGAAAAATTTAACCTCTCCTGATCTGTTCCACTTGTTCCTGGGAACAGCTGTACTGGCAAATTAAGCCAAGGGCTTGCTCTATTAATCCTGGTCTTGCTCTATTAATACTGATCCTGTAAATGGTGAGGAGACACTTCTAACCGTTTGGATGCAGGCAAGCTTGAGACAATCTTATCACCTTAGACTGCCGTTGCATGCAAGTTTTATAAACTCTTAGCCGAGTCTTAGGAGTGAACGTAAAACCTCTAGACTGCAACCAGACCTGAAGGTGATGGGCACCATGCTGTTCTGTGGGGGCTTACTGGAATTTGGTTGTGTTGGATGTCTCCGTACTCCCACTGCAACACTGTGCTTATACCTGTTAAGACCTTTACTATTAAAAATTAAATAGTAAGACAAAAGGCACCACTTACATGCTAGAAAAACATTTATGTTTGATTTGTTGACAATTAAAGGCCGAGGTCTTTCAGCAGCAGAGAGTATGCTGAATATTCATGCTCAGTGTCTTGCCCATGGAAACGACCGTTTTACGGCATTCACTTGAATGCTTATTCATGTGAACTGAGACAGATTTACCACTTCCTGGAGCACTTCGTACTCATCCGCAGAGCAGCCATCAGATGGTTGAACCTAAGTGAGAAACAAAGCAGAGTTTGTTAAGGGAATGGCAAGTGGTGCCATAATGCACTATTATGTGCCATATGGAGCGGTTAAGCCTGAACCTGTTAACTGCAATTCCCATGGCAGACCTTCAGGGATATTAACTTTGAGCAGTCATAGATTAGGGCAGCTGAGCAGAAACACCTAAAAATGTTGATTTCAATTCCCAACTGGGCAAAATTTTATCCCTGTGCTATATGTGATGCTCAGGTGGAAGGATCTAATGGTTCCAACTGGCATTAAATATACTGAGTCACTCATGCTGTGTTTGGCTGTATATGCATGTAAGTCAGTATGGCACTGTTTATCTCCTCGATACTTCTGTGCCTACTATATAATCTCCACTCGGCAAGGAATGTTAACTCTCTTTTTAGTTGGAAGCCTGTGCACTTTGTGTGTTTTCTTTCTTTATCTTTCCCTCCTTAGTGCAAATCTAGTTGGCTGCAGAACCCAGAACCAGGACATAGGGGAGTGGATAGATAGAAATATAGCTTATTTACCTGATGTAAGCAACTGGATCTATGCAGACCAGATCTTCCATCCTGCACTGTACTAGTATTTAATTTCTTTATTGATAAAGATATTCAGCAACATGCAACAGATGGCAGATATGTGTATAATAATTGTAATGACCAGGGGAGCAGTGTCCTGATAAATGTCATCAGTGAGGAGAATGGGCTGATATCAGCTCTGGTATTTGCTTCACCTTGTAACTAGCTGGAATCCTTGAAACACTCTGCTGAATATCTGGCCAGTCTTTCACCATCTTTTGTGACAACGTTTAACAAAAGCCATTTAAGACCTAAGATCTGTACATACTTTGTTAGTGTTACCACTATTCCAGTTTGTCAGAAAAGTACATCTTGCCCCTTGGGAGATGTAAATGTTTGGTCTACTAACTGCTACAATTTCATTTTAAATAAAACACTGGACCAGATTCATTCATATGCTCCAGAAGCTATGCTGCAGGAACAAGAACAGTAAGCATTATACAACTCATTATTTAAACAATTTTTATGACCACTTTGCATCACCAGAACAGTAGAAAGCGGTGCACCTGCTATTTTTAATTATTTTCTTACTTACTTTCTAAAAATAGTTGAAAACCCCACTATAACTCTGAGGTCAGTTGCTAATACCTCTTTAAAGGTTAGCAGAATATAAATTATTTTACATAATGTGCAGCTGTTTCTATTATTCTGATAGCAGCTGTTGTATCTACTGCTATTTGAAAATTGTTCTTTGGTCTTATATTTTCTAATGGGAAACATTTGTTGGATGTGCAAAACTGGTCAAATTGAATTTCAAAAAGTTAAAATGCTTTGTCTTTTTAACGTTTCATGGGTTTTACGTTGAATGTATTGCTTTGTTTTGTGCTATCATGTTGAAGTCAGATGTTTAAATTATATTATGTTTTAGCCAAAGAGACACTTGAGACATCATGTTTCAGATTGTGCTATTTTAGTGCTGTTTGGGATGAAAAAAATCTCAAAATGTCTTACAAATGCCAGTTCTGTTTCTCATCCATCTCTGCCTGTTTAGTCCTCTTTTACCTGACTCAACACATCTCAATGACCCCACTCTGTCACCAATGATTGCTGAGAAAGGTCACCAAAATTTTGGGGGCATTCTGAAGATCACAGAAACTAGTCCATAGGTGCAGTTAAAACCTAAGACTGACCGCACTGAGTCAGGTCAAAGGCCCATTTAACACAGAATGCTGTTTTCAGCTGTGGCTAAGAGTGTATGTTTGTAAGAATAGGGTAAGCAAATCTCATACTTCTACTAAATGCTCTCCAAACCTCTAGCACTTTGCAGCTCAGAGACTTCCTAGCCTGAACTGATCTTTCTGTAATTAATAACCATCAACCGATTTATTCTTTTTTTTTAATTCAAAAACTTGTTCATGAAACTTCATCTTCACCAATTTTGGCATCTGCAAAACCATGTGGCAAGGAGCTCCTCAGCTTTACCATGTGTTGTATGATGATCCATCTCCTCCTTTGTGGTTTTCAACTATAATGTTTATTTGATGCTTGGTAGTTGATAGGACAGCGAAGGATCAGTTTCTAGGGTACATAATCAATACTCTAAAGTTTTTTTCACTTTCTTTTTCTCTGTTTTAAGTTATCCATGACAAGTGTAGAATAAGGTAACAAATCCATTTAAAAAAAACCGACAAAGTGAAAGCATTGCATGAAGGTTGCTTTACACATAAGAGCCTGGACTCCGCACTGACACAGAAAAGCATCTGTTCTTATCCATATCTGCTAGCCAAAGCCACCAGCTCCAGTCACCAAATGAGAGATTCCTAATAAGACAGCAGCAATGCTTCTGCTGGCTGGTAGGGAGCTGAACGGATCTGTGCCAAAGCCGATGGGAAGATTGCTTTTGAATTCAGTGAATCTGCAGTCAGGTCTTCAGTGATAATTTCTGTTTCTTGCAGAAAAATATATATGTCCTTGCTGTATTTGAACAGAATGATTTTGCAGGTGAATGTGCTATGCAGTGTCATGTGTGGCATTTGTGCACATGAAGTGACGTGTCGTGTCTGAGGTGCAGATCTTTTTCAAAGTACAGCTCCATTACTAAAACTGG
Source organism: Phaethon aethereus (assembly GCF_964289735.1). Classification (NCBI taxonomy): domain Eukaryota; kingdom Metazoa; phylum Chordata; class Aves; order Phaethontiformes; family Phaethontidae; genus Phaethon; species Phaethon aethereus. Next base: position 9,269,501 of record NC_138582.1, on the reverse strand, counting down.
CACCACATGACTCTCTTAACATTGCGTGGGCCAAAATCTAGCAAAAGAGGAATTTCTTACAAATAAAGGAAAATTGCCAAGTTCTTTTTAGACCTTAGGATATTTGGTAGTGTTTTGAAATCCCTTGAAAAGTCACTTAATCAAAATGCACAAGGCTCTAGAGTATGTCAGTAAGGACAGACCTCGGCCTCAGCAGACAGGGACTTATTTTCATCTTTCATTTCTGTGAATCTGTTGAAAAGTAATTATTCCCTCTGTACTTTCTGTATAGGGTTGTGGAAAGACCTAGCTGCGTGATGAAAACCAGCTGCAGGCCATCAAAATAATATATTCAGTAAAGCATTTATGGTAACTGGACTGGGCAGACACCAGCCTATTTTGCATCAGACTGACTGCCCAAAATAATATGGGTGGTTTATTAGATCTTTCTCTCTGGAGTTCTTATACCAAGTTTCAGCCAACATGCACCTGCAAATTGCCCTCTTTGGAAGGATTTGATCCACAATAAGGTTCAGCTCTGTTCTGAACTTGAAATAAATTATTAAAAAAAAAAAAAAAAAGAAAAGTCTGAATTGATAAAATAAAGAACTTCGTCAAAGAAAGATGTGGTGAAAACTTCCAGCAGTCTTTAGCATGGGTAAAAATAGGATCAGGTAAGCAATTTGGCATTGAAGATGGTCCCCCTGCTATTAGTAATTCTGCAGTGACATGGGCACTCTGCTCGGTGAAGATGCCTTTATGTCAGGAAAGGTTTCAGACCACATATCTCAGGAAAAGGGCATTTCAAGGTAGATCTCACTGAAAGGCCCTAGGGGTTATGAAGTTTGAAAATCATGGCAGCTACTTTCATTGGGATTTGGAGGAGGGGGATTTCTCCAGGGCTAAGGCAGATATTAGTCCAGAAGGGACCTTCTTTGCAGATATTTCCAGAAGAGGCAGAGTGATAAAGCCATGAAATGGCTCTATGGTGTGTTCACTTTCTGGAGTTTCCAAAGGAAAGGAGCAATATCTCCCTCTCTCCCTGTTAGTTTTCCTGCAGGGAGCTCATCAGAAAGACAGCATTTGGCACACTCACACTGGAGAACTATCCATGTGGACTACTTCTGTGGGAGCCAGATGGGCTTCTGTAGTATTAGAGCTACATCTGCACAGCATTTTACCTATGATTTGGACTTACCAGCTTAGGAATTAAGTCCTACCGTATGTTATGAGGAAACAAATACAGCTGGCTGGTGTCACCAGTGTTGGGAAAGCAAAAGTAGGACTGTCCCCTACTTCTTCCCCTAGGAATCAGAGATCACAGCAGAGCGGACTTGTTCCAGTAGAGGGAGATCTGAGGCTGTATTGTTCCATTAAACACTTATCTTTTGTTTGTAAATTCCATGTATGCATTTCGTTCTCAGAAATTTGAAGAAAGTCAAGGAAGAGCCAACAGCAAAACAGCCTTTTATCAGGCTCTGCAAAATTCTCTAGGAGGAGAAGACTCCAACTCCTTCATTGAAGATGCAGCTACGTGGTATTACTCCCTCGAACATTCAACTGATGATTATTCATCCTTTTCCAGGGCTTTGGAAAATGCCACCCGGTAAGAAACTCATCCTATTACAACTGTGTAATTGGGGTTAAGCAAGGTTTGTTTTGCTTATCTCAAGTGTGCATTTATATTCTGAAAAACTTGAGAAATTCTTACACGAATGAACAGAAAATGGGGAAAATTATTTCATTTTCCATGAGGTTTCCAATGTTATTGGTAAACAGAAATTGAACCAACTTTTGTCAGTTTGAATTGTCTTTCTTGAACTGTATATTGGATTCAGACTACTAATGCTTCTTCGTGTATGCTTTCATGACAAAGATGTCTTGCTCGTTTAACACACTCTGCATCAACTATTTCTTGAGTCTTCTCATCCCTGTGACAGTAGAAGAACTAATAGGCTGGCTTTTATGCACAGTCACCTGATTATACAGTTAGATACTTCCTCTAGTTTTTGCAGGTTTGGAGAGTGGTCAAGTTTGAAAACTTTGATTTCAGCAATTACATTATTTTTTATATTATGAAACCTGCAAAATATATTTCTTCACAATGTCAGGCTTTCTACAGTTGAGTATCCTTGTATAAAACAGTGAAGCATTTGTGAATGTTCAGAAAAGTGGCTCCCCAACCCCATTCTGTGCATTGCTAATCTCCATTTTACCTATGGCAGAAGAATCCACTTAAGCTTATTCATGTACTTCCCTGACCCGTGTGTAATCATTTATGCCAGTGTACAGTGATTGTATAATGTCACCCAATCCGCATTTTGCTCCCTTTGTGTATGGTTTCCCATGGTAAAAGAAAGCAGAATCAGGCATTAAGATGCTTCTGCATGAAGTCTTCTTGCGGAGGTGAAAGGAGAACACATGATACCTGACTCTTGCCTTGTTTGATCCATCAGGACACGTGGTAGACTCACAGTGCCTCCCAGCCTCTTCAGGAAATAGTGATGAAATGTTAGCAGATGTATGAGCAACTTAACTTACCTCCAGCATATATGCTTCCGTACTTTGCATTGAAACATCGCAGGCAGGGACCATTGGGAAGAGGATGATGGGCAGTGGGCCATGTTCACACCACCTAGTACCTGTGCGTAGCTTCAACCCTTAATGGATATAGCATCAGGGTCCAGCAGTTCTGGATAACAGTTTGAAGAGTTCATTGCTTTGTTGAACTAGGTCTCCACAGCAGTCATGACACCTATGGTAAGCCATAGAGACTGGTGGCTACCTTTAGCTTGGGTCATGTGGTGGTTTTGTCTGCAAAGAAAACTGTAAATTTTGCTCTCTCCCTCATGGGCAGCCAATTTGCTTTAGCCAATTACAGATCTTGAGCTGTGGCGGGGTGTCCTGTTTTTCTGAAAGGAGGCAAAGTGAGGGGGAATCTCTTTACCTCCCTTTTCTGCCTCTGTGAATACTCGGGGGCTGAACGTTTAAGTGGAACAGTTTTTCAAAAAACAAATCACAAAACTCTTTCCCTATTCCTGTCTCTGCTTCACGAGCAGATTTGTTATGAAAACTCTTTACATTTCTAAGGTGATGTGTTTTATAAGTTGGTGGTTTGAGTGCTAGTGTCCCCATCCAAGCTGTTTCACCTCTGTTCTGAACCAAGACATCATAACTGCAAGCTCCTGGTATCTGCACTCTCAGTGTTATAGCTTTCTGTCACACTCATACTGTGTATGAGCCTCTCCATGAAACCTCAGAGACAAGATTTTCCTTTCAGATGGTCTTCATCCTCCATCAGAATTGCAGGTCATTGCTCCAGAGTGGCCTCAGGGAGCGGGAGAAGAATAGGAGCCAAGATTCACTTGGAAACATCTGATCTAAGACAGCAGTGACCAAATCTGTTTGGGGAAGATCTCTGGGTGGTCCAGGTGTGTTGATGCATTGAGGTCACGGAGTAAACAAGCCAGAAGGCTGTGGGTTGAGCTTTGTGCCATTTATCGAGTCTCACACCATGCCGCATTTGTCCTGCCTCATAGCTTGTCCCAGGGACAGGCCACCCATCACTCTGGCAGCTGGGGCCGCTGCATGCAGCGCATGTGGAAGTGCTGTGGTTTGTGGGCCTTAAACCCAGAACTTGTCTTCAATCTCTTTCCATCACCACCGTTACCCATGGGGCTATAACTCTTTAGTCAGATCAGTAAGGTTTTAAGCCATAACAAAACACTGAAGGACTTAAATTTTAACCCTTCTTCCCATCCATAGCTCCATAAAGAGCTGGTATAACACAGGGCTGTCGCATTCGGACATGCAGGCTCAGCCCCGGGCTCAGCACGGACTCCTGCACAGCTATGACGGCTGGCGCACGGCGGGCTGCAGCAGGGGTGCGCTACGCAAGCCGCGGCCTCCGGGCGTAGGGATTACCTGCCTGTTTGTGGTACGAGGCAAGTGGCTTGGCTAGGGAAAGAAGTGAATGGCTTAGAGTCACCACGAGCAAGCAGAAGGATGAGTGGTGAAACCAGGCCATCTGATGATAATCCTTTGCTTTAAACACTTTGGAAATTACTCCAGCTACAGCAGAAAGGGAGGGGAGACAGCAGTTGCACAATGACAGGCATCTACATCAGTATCACATATGTGGTGGAGAAAAGAGGGGTTTGGTTTTTGGTATTTGGTTGGTTGGGTGGGTTTTTTGGTTTTTTGGTTGCGTTTTTTTTTAACCAAAAACTTACTACCAGCATAGATGTGTAACCCAAGAAAAGTTCTATGTCAGGAAGTTATAATTAATTGCTAAAGTTTTAACAGGATTATAAAGTGTGAGAAAGCAGCATAAGCAGTTGTTATAAACTACATACATTGCACATATTTTGTGGATTTAAAATATTTCCATTTTAAAAATTGTTTTAGCTGCAGTTCTCTGATATATTTCCCAGGTATAAAATGAGTTTCATTTTCTTTTTCTTCCTTTTTTTTTTTTTAACTCTAGTATTCCACACCTGTAAGAAACCCCCATTTCATTTTTGTGGTTAACTATTTTTTTTTTGTAACTTCCCCAGAATAGCTGACTTCCCCCCGCCTCCATAGCACCAACTGAGAATCAGTTTTAAGTGGTGAAATGTATCTCAAAGCATCTCTCGAGAGCTAATGCTCTCCACAGACTCCCTAGTTTTTAAATTCCATCTGCTCCTCTAAAACCTCATGCTGGTAGGCATGTGAAGAACAGTAATTTTTGTTTCATATGGGTGTTGTCAACCATAACTGTCACAGAATATTGTGGTCAGTCAGCCCATAGCTTGTGGTCTCACAGATGGGCTTAAAATAAACTCTGCTGAACCAAGATAGCTACCCAAACAGTGTCTTTCATAATCATACCAGTTAAATATAGCAAGATGTTTTTATGCTGCTCTGATGCTCTGACACTGTTCTTTCTTGCCTGCATTCTTTTTTTACCTACCAAGTCTGAAGGAGTAGCTACTGTTTCAGATTCATTAGACTGAGAATTGAAACCTCCCACTTCCGCAGCGGATACGTTTGCGTGTGCTCATGTAGTTATGGATGTATAAACACCCAAAGAGTGTGCTGAGTCTTCAGGCATACGTAGAATGAGAAGTGGTGGTATGTGTACATATAATGTTGCCTTGAGGATTCATAATGAGATATTTGCAGTAAGGTGTCCTGTTTTCTGCCTGCCTCTCTTGAACTGCTTGTGCTCCGTCCAGCTACTGCTCACCCCATCTTCCAGCCCCACGTCTTGGGTCAATGGAAGCTAGGAAGGTTTGGATACATTTGCTTCACTCATACCTTTGCGTTGCAATACCTGGTGATAAACTGATATTTAACTATTTCATTGCACTCTTCTTGTTTAACCTTTCTCTCCTCAACATACTGCACCAGATACTCCACACTGATGATCCCTACCAGAGGCCCTCCAAAAGTGGTCGCCTACTCCTTCCAGCTCTGGAAACTCTACCTAAAAAAATCACACTGATCCAAATGCAGAAACGATATTATTGATCCTTAACCCAGGAAATATCTAAGTCCTTTTACTAGATGCCATCACAACCTAGTGGTGCCAGAAGAAGGAGCTTTATACTATTACAAGCATGACCTTCCATAAACTAGACTAAAATGGGATTATTTTTTTGGCCAGGATACTCCTTATCTGTCAGATCTGGTATATTTGGTATCTTTACCGTTGTTCAACACTCCATAAAACAGCAATTTTAGTGAATTCTAAGCTGTACTGGGCTCACAGAGGGTGAAGATGGTTTCCCTCAGTGGACTTGAAGGCAGAGATACGAGCTGTTTTGGAAGACTTAAAGAAGGCTATCGATACCTCGGGGTTTTCTTCTTTCCTTTTTCCTGTTATGTGACTGTGTCTGTTTCCTGCTTCCTTTTTATCAGTGACCAGTTTATCACGTGTCCCATCATAAACATGGCCAGTCACTGGGCTGCTGCCTCCAGAGGAAATGTCTTCATGTACCACGTACCTGAGAGCTCCTCACAGAGCAGGTAAGGAGATGTATTTTATGATGTTTCTTGAATTTAGAGCTTGCAAAAACAGGGCTGTCTGTTTGGGCACCCTGTCGAGTAAATGGACAGATGCAGGTACCTCAAATAAACAGTTTGAATTAGCAAAGGAGGAACTGGGCTCTAATAGATTATTTCTCTCTGTTGACTATATAGGAATGCTGTTTCTCAACTGAGGCACTTCAAGTTAGATGTCTAAATTGAGTTTCCCTTTTCCAACTTACCTACCTTTGCCAGTTCCAGATAACCTTTTAGATTTCTACTCCGTATCTGATAAATCTCCCACAAAGAACCAGAAAGTGGTCTAAGTCTTCGGGAGCCCACAGCTCTCAAGATAAATGGGGTAACTTTTTCTAAGGACGCAGTGCTAATTTCACACTGCCTCCTTTTGAAGTCAATGCAGTTGTACCACAGTTACCCTGACTGGCCTTCAGTGTGGACGGGATCTGGGATTTATTCCTTCCTGCTCCAGCACTGTGACTTGTGATCAGCCAACAGACTGTCTCATGGGAGTATTTTGAACACAAGCATTTGCAGACTCAGGCTCTATGTCATCCTTCATGTTAGAAGCTTACTTGAAAAATTTTCAGCAGGAGAAGCTGTATCATATTTTAGACAGAAAAGTCTAAACGCCTGTGGGAGACGCAAATGCCTTGTTCCCTTGGGCATAGAATAAGCTGGTAGTCAGAGACTATTAAGGTGACCTTCCCTGCTTTTATTTTAGACGCAGGAGTCAGGATGAGACACTGAGGTTTGCAGGCAGTGGTCAGCACTTTAGGCTGTTGTGATGCACCACGGTAGCGCCTGGTCCCTTGCTCTCAAAGGCTGAGCGATCAGAAACTGCAGCGACAGTAGCCCCTCCTGTCCCTTAGATCCACACTTTAGGGCAGCAAAGCACACAGGGATGCTTGTCTTCTAGCTGTCTCCTTACGAGGGAGCAGTGCTTGTCCCCTGCCCCCTGTACTTCCCCACACCTCTCTCCAAGAGAGATTTTTGAGACCCTTGCCTTTTTCTCAGGCTTTGTCCGAAAGGGCTCAGGGGAGAGACAGCAGGTTCCTACTGGCACCATTTGATATGGTGAAGCTCCCTGCAAACTACGTGGGGTTTTTTCCTCTCCTGGTAGCATAGTGAAAAAGCATTTGAAAGAAACCAGCCACGATCTAGGTTACAGATGAAGGCCATTATGCTGCAGTAAAACAGGCTCGCTTTCTTTTGAGCTGAGAAGTTAATCCTCGGGGAGCCGTTATTTTGCTGGCAGCTCCAGCGGGAATGTTCACAGTGCTCTGTTTGGCTACCGATAGTCTCAGATAAGTGACTTTTACAAGGCTCCAAACAGGGCTGAGCTGTTGTATGCCAAAAATCCAGCCGCACAAAGAGAAAAGATGTGCTCTCAAATTAGCTAGCAAGTTTTCTCTTGCTTTGGAGAATGATAGTGACCCAGTCATCTACGATAAGATCTTATTTGAAAGTAGTTGAAAAGGTACTTATACAACTTAGAGTCACTGGTTTTGAGGCAGTGATTGTGAATTGATGAGAATTTCCTCTTCTATCTAGCCCTATTTAAGATTTCTCTTGTGCTCGTGTTATTTAGCATTTCTCACGCTCTCTAGTTTAGTAGTAGTTTACGTAGCACTTAGCTACAGAATTTAATATTTATGTTGTCAGTGGTCTTCTAAGCTAATTACTTTAAATTTTAGTGCAGAAGTTATTACTTCACTTTTTCATAACCCTCTTTAAAAGAACAAACAAAGCCAGTATGCTGTCTGAAATTTGTGGGAATGGTGAGGCACAGGGTCAAATGCCTTAGGCTAATGCACGTGCAAGGAGAAATGGACCCAAATTGGTATGCTGCATCTACATTCTTACTCCTTTTGTCTTTGTTTATGCTTAAGTACCATTAAAATAAATGTTGTTTAGTTGCAAAGGCAAGCAATTAAACAGAAATTGCAGAATTCAGCTTGTCCATGTACCAAAGGATCTCATTTAACACTGCGATGTGACTATTATGAAGTGATACCCTCACTTTCCCAAGGGACGCCGCACTAGGTCCTTTGCTGAATATACAGCGAATTTTTTCTGTCATTCACTCCTAAATGAATCCTTCCTTATTCTTTATCCCAGTTTTGCCATGTGACCTCTCTCCCTCACCCTTCGTACAGTATTTCCCCCCTACATCTAGTATACGTGCATTGCAGGCTGTCCAGCAGTCTCACCGCATGCCAATGAAGTGATGCTGTTGAGCGTAGGAGCTTTGCATGGGAGAGTGGCCTTAACTGCTAAAAACTGTGAGACACTCTCAGTAATCTGAAACCAGCAAAACCCAGTGTTTGGGAATATTACTGGTGATTTGCCTTGCTGGATTAAAACCAATGATGTACATGAAACAGCCTTCAAGTAGAATATATAAACTAATCTTGAGGAACGATCTGGCATCCATTTCACCAAGTCCCAAGGGACTTTCCTAACCAATGGATGAATAAGTCCTGCCATTTCTCAAGTTCTTCTTTGAAAATTGTGACTTTTCTTACGGGGAGGAGCAGAGGCAGATACACTACTGAGTAACCTACAACTTAGGCTGGAAGGTAGTATATGTGGGGTTTGAACTTGCTCAGCAGAAATGAGAATTGAATCTGGGATCCTGCAAACATTCTAGCTATTAAATTCCTGAATAGAAGAACCCTGTTACAGCCATTTCTTTGTGTTAATGAATGCAATAACCAACAGTATGTTTTGCACATAGTAGGCACGTACAGGATATTCTGTGAGTACACAAACTGGATCAGATCCGCCTTGGTGCATTGTAGCTGGAGGAACACCTCATTAGATATTCCTGATCACTCATAGGCATTTTTGACAGAAAAACGATTTCTCAGCCCGTTCTATATTGAATCACATCTGTGTTTGCTGAGATACAAACCTTTGCTTGTAAAAATGGAAACTTCTATAGTATTATGTCCATAGGTTAACATAAGAGATAAAATAAGGATTTTTTTGGTCTTTGGTGTCTAAATCCTCCCTAAGACCTCAGTTTACACAGGATATGGACCTTTCCCTCTTTGAGTCTGTTATCTATATCATAAAGATGATGATGATAATATAATTACATATTATCTATAATAACTACAAATAGCTACCTCACAGGGATATTGGAAAAAGTACATTAAAATAATATTGTGTTCAGATAATTACAATATTGAAAGACTATTTACTCTTAGATAAATATTCTGGCTGGGGAAATGGCCATGCACTAACTAGGATAAGGCACAGTATAGTAACACATTCTTCATTTTCTACTCTGTCACCTCTCTTCTACTTTATGCGTGTCTCCCAAAATGTGTAACAGAACAGTGAGTTAAAATGGAGAGATGAAAAAGTACTGGTATTTCCTCTTGTTTCACATGGAGCAGTCCCTTAATAACTCACAGCAAGATAAACAAGAGGGAGGGGGAAGTCAGCCAGTAAAGACAGACCCAACTGCAGTGATGCAAAGTAGTCAAAAGGTTATTAAACAGGGAGGAATTTTTACCAGTACAAGTCAATTAGCAGAAGTTTGTCTCACGACTAGGTGTTTCTAAAATGTAAACATATACACACATGCAAGCATGCATAGATACAGGGGTAGGATTAAAAAGGCCACGCTAAACTCTGTGACACGTGGTAAATCACATAAACCCATGAACTGACAGTTTTCATATAGACGAATGGATCTTGCAGAGAGCAAACTAATATCTCCTTCCACGTGGTAGCATTCTCCCCAGCTTGGCATAACACCGTGTCTGCTTTAGTCTTCAGTTCCTATTTGAATAAGGAGGGGGATGCATAGCCGACTCCCACATTAATGATCTGTGGTAAAAATATATACGTGACCCAGATGCCATTTTCTCACTCTGTTTTTGAGAACACTTAGGCCTTGGAGTAAACATTTATTCTAAACAATGCAGGAGGAATGTGACTGCTCAGCATTGCCTAGGATTAGCGGGGAGGGCTGGAGTATAGCTTTATTCACAGTAAAGAAATATGTGATAGAGAAGTATGCTTTGACAAGGCTAATATTATTATTAACTGTACAAAGATTTGCCTTGTTAACCCTTCAAGGGGATTCTGGGTGATTTTTGCATATTTTATAAAGTAGCACTGCTTGCCACACCAGCATAACTTCCAAGTCACTGCGCTGCGGTGCCAAATGTGCTGTCTTAAAAATGGTGGATAAAAATCAGTGCTCTGCTCACTGAGGAGGCCGGATCGTCAGCTGCAGCAGGATGGCAAAGCATCATTGTTGTCATTGAAGTGGTCTAAACTGAGACTTAATGAGGCTCCATCTTATAGTCATTAACATTACCATAATAATTGTCACAAAAGCTTTTGTTAACTGTTGTGCATTGGACAGATTAATCCAAGATTAATGAGCTGCTGTCTGTTTTGAGTCATTTTAGTTGGGGCTGTCTTTACCTCCTGACTATGCACTCTTGTGTATATTGATGTGAGTTGTTAAAAGACTGCTCCGTGCCAATGCTCACATAGTCGGCTGGATTTCGGTGACACCTTTTATGATTTCTGTAACTGAACGCGAGAACTCCTGACTGATAAAAAAAAAATAAACGTCTGTGTATAAAGCCATTCAACTATGTGAAATATTTTAATTTTCTATTTATTATATATGCTGTGCTAATTTTGTCTGTTCTTAATATCCCTTTAATTAAAGGAGATTTTTCTACTCTTTTGATTTTGTAATAATCATATCCCTGTCCTTTAATCTAGCCACCACTTGTTGTCTACCTGAGTCTCTCCTCCTGACTGTAGCTGTTAGTCCATGAGTACAAACACCCCAGAGGTTGGGGGGCCACAGTGTGAACTGGGTGCTGTGGAGGCAGACAGAAAGTTATGTCTCTGGGCTTCAGAGAAACTCAGCTAAACACAGAGGGCAGGTAAGGCCATGGAGAGGTGGTAACAAGAACGAAAAGATGCACGTTGCCTCAGTAGCTGGGCAGGCACCACAGTCACCTTAGGTAGCTACAGACACTTCCTGCGACAACAGCTTGTAATTTTTCTCTGTAAAGCTCCACTCCCTCTGATCTCCTAAAAGTTGTTTTGCTCTTCTTGTTGGAATTGCCTCTCATCCCTCCGGCCTTATCTATTACATTATGCCAGCTGCAAGCTATGAAAACACTCTCCCACTGATTCAACCACATCATGCCATTCTCAAGTCTTTAGATGGTTTCTGTATTGCTAAAGGCTTGAGATTTAGACAGTTTATTTTTTCTTCCCACAGAGTGGTTTAGGGATCTTTATCATTCGGTAGATATTTCAGATCTTGAAAATTAGCCATAACCATGCAAATGTAAAGCACAAAGTTCAGAAAAAGCAGAAATCAACTTTAAGTTAACCAAAACTCTTCTGAAAGACTCAGAAAAGTACAAAACAATTTTTGGAACTGCATGTGCTGCACTGGGACAGGCTGTTCCAATGAAATGTAACCTAGAAGATAGTAGAAATCAATACAGGCTGGAGGATGAAGGGATTGGGAGCAGCCCTGCCAAGAAGGATTTGGGGATACTGATGGATGAAAAGCTGGACATGAGCCGGCAATGTGCGCTTGTAGCCCAGAAGGCCAGCCACATCCTAGGCTGCATCCAAAGCAGCGTGGCCAGCAGGTCGAGGGAGGTGATTCTGCCCCTCTACTCCACTCCGGTGAGACCCCACCTGGAGTCCTGCCTCCAGCTCTGGACCCCTCAGCGCAGGAAAGACATGGACCTGTTGGAGCGGGTCCAGAGGAGGCCACCAAAATGATCAGAGGGATGGAACAGCTCTGCTGTGAGGACAGGCTGAGAGAGTTGGGATTGCTCAGCCTGGAGAAGAGAAGGCTCTGGGTAGAGCAGCCTTTGCTGCTAAAGGGGCGTTTTAGCAGACGTTTTAGCAGGGCCTGTTGCAACAGGACAAGGGGTAATGGTTTTAAACTAAAAGAGGGTAGGTTTAGACTAGATATAAGGAAGAAATTTTTCACAATGAGGGTGTTGAAACCCTGGCACAGGTTGCCCAGAGAGGTGGTAGGTGCCCCATCTCTGTACACATTCAAGGTCAGGTTGGACGGGGCTCTGAGCAACCTGGTCGAGTTGAAGATGTCCCTGCTTACTGCAGGGGGCTGGACTAAATGACCTTTGAAGGTCCCTTCCAACCCAAACTATTCTATGATTCTATGATAAGCAAAAAGTCCATATACCCAGAGAGACCTTTCTTGGTGCTCTGAGGTCTTTGGATGGACTCATCACCTTTCTAAGGAAATTCATCCATTCATTCAGCTCAGGAGTAGGTGTACTGAATAAATGCATGAATTTCTGTCCCCCAAAGATGCACTCAAGTGTCAATATGCCTATTACTAGGTTTTTAATATGGTAATTCCCTGAAAAAATTCTGTAATCTGTCGAGATGATAAAAGTGCTTTGTACCTGCACTAATATCTATAATTTTTTTTCAGTGAATGTGATCTTTCAGGTTCTTGAATTTATTATCTGCTACTTCAGTTTTATTTTCTTCAATTGGCACAGCTATAATGCAAAGTAGAACATTGCGTGTATTAGGAGTAATCCAAGTGGAAAAGACACAGGATACTTTTGGAAGTCACATGTATCTATAGGGCTTTTTTGGTGCAAAGGTGAATAAACTTGGCAGTTTAATCCTGTTAGGAGTTAAGCTTTTTCCATATGTCCTGATTTTCCTGAAAAGAAGAAAGAAAGAAAAACGTTCATCTGTTTTTCACATGCTTTCCCCCATTTGTTTGGCAGGACTTTGTAATGTGAGACACAATGAGCCAAATGCATCCCTAGAACTGCAAACGTCACACCTTGGCTCATTACATTTCTATAAATATCCAACTATCCTCTGATTATTTTTTTTTCTTCCTGTAATCACATACCATTTCTTTTTCTAAGATGTGCTGTTATGTATATACATATATATATATTTATTATTATTTTTGCTTATTATCAAAATGAACATTTCAGTCCAGGCAAAGTGCAGGGTTTGTAGGCTGTTCCTTTACCATGACATTGACGAGATGGTGCCTGTTAGGAGCTTAGGGTACTTGATCCCACTCTGCAGATCTGCTGATATTAATATGAAGAGAACGTAGATGTGTGCTAACAACCACAATTAGTATTTTCAATACTTCTTGCAAAAATTAATTTTAAATTCATTTATTGAAAATAAACATAGAAGAGGGCCACAAGATCATGCAGGCAGTGGCATTTTATATATAAATCATATCTTCTTCTGCAGGGATATGGTGGTTAGGAAATCCTATCTCGACTCAAATCAGCAGATTTATCATCAGCTCTATGAGCCTGGGTTTCACCTATGCTGTTCAGTCCAGTCAGCATGTAAATGACCTATTCTCACCAAAGCCAAATGACAGTGGGTAGGATTTTTGTTTTCTTTTCCAAGTGACAGGCCTATCCTTGCCAATGGGATACTGAACAGGGTCTTGAATATGAAGCTAGGAACTCAAAACCATGATCCCATCTCTAACATGGATCCTTTCACAAAGCTGTTGGAATAAGCAGTTATGCTCATAAAAGTTTACATGTAAAGGATTCATTTGTCGCAGATCGCAAATATCTGCTAAGTTTAGTGACTAACATGAGTTTGGGTACACTATTTCTTCTAAATTTCTCAGACAACCATTGTAGCTGAAATAAAATGAACAGATCTCTCTATTTTACCTTCTGAAGAGGCTGGTTTGCAATGCTCTAGCTGAACTGAAAGGTTTGTGCAGGCATTGAAGAAGGAAGGAGTTGCCCAGTAGACCATTTATGACTAATGATGTTACTGTCCCCAGCGTGATGGGGCTGGGGACTTAAGAATCTAACGTTATCTGCTTTGGTTTTTGCTGGGCCTAGCTTACCGGGCTGTGTAGCCTGGCCTCATATCACATAGGGTAATAGAAATTTTGGCCAACATCTCTAGACAAAGCTGGGGAAGACTGAAGATCACCTGAGGGTCAGGGTTTTTCAGGCTGAGGCTTGAGAAATATGTCTGCTAGATTGTATTTGTTGCAAACTTATAATTCAGTAAAAAAAACCCAACCAAACAACAAACCAAACAAAAACCCAGAATGCTAAAACAGTGTCTCTTGTGAAAAAGGGGGTGCTTGTGTCATAAAATGGACAGTAGGTTGAGTATATAAAAATGTATAAAAAGGAATATGAAGAAAATTGGCTAAAACTGTTTGTATGAATGGAGATAGAATGAATTTTGGAGTGAAAATATCAGTTAAATTACTCCCATAGAGTATTTAAGATGTGGTGTCAGGTTCTTCAGTAGGTTTAAATTTCCATTTGCGTGGTTCTCTTGTCTAGGTATCAGTAAAAAATTTTAATGCACAAAAATAAAAGCAAACTCATGGCCACACGTTAGTTTCTTGTTCTAGACCATATATATTAGACAACTATTCTGTTAATAGTTATCTGTGCTTCATGTGGACTAAAATATCTGTATTTACTAGGCAATGCAGCTAAAAATATTGGTAAATAAATATCTCTTTGGTATGTTCACTAATGATGAATGTATTCTTCTTCAACTTGCGTTCTCATCCTGAGTAATTTGCTGGTAACTTTGGCTGAACTCTAGCTAGAGTTATGTTTATCTTGTTATTTTAAAATTTAAATGATTGGATAGCAGTGGGAAGTTTGGTATTTTGGTATTGTATAGGCTGTCATTTGAATTTTGACTTAATTTACATTGGCTTCTATCTGTGTGTGGAATTTTAAAAAAGAACCAAAAATTGCATTAAGCCAACTAAGAATAGAAGCTGTGACTCAAAAGGCTTCAAGATTAATTGAAATTGTTACATTTTTTAAATGAAAGAAAAAAAAGAGAGAAGTGTTAGGCTACAGTCAGTCATTAATCATAAAAATAGTTTCCAGTATAAAACAATTAGCCAGATCTAGAACAAGGACAAAGTTCAAAATGAGATGTGTGTCCTAACTGACGATGGATCACCGTGTGATGAGGTCTCTGCAGCCCCAGCTCTAAGTTGTGCATTCAGCCCTGATGTAGAATAGCACGGTGGTCTGCCAATTCATCTTCTTCTGTCCTGACTGCCATGATTATGGATAGCCATTAATGACATCCCATTTTGCAAAGAAAATTTTTGAGGATTTCTGCATTGGGGTTTTTTTTTGTTGTTGTTCTTTGGGGTTTGTTTTTTTTTACTGTTCCAAAAGCTTGTGGTTAAGATATTCACTTCAGCTGTTGGAAATCTGGATTTATATCTATGCTCTGTTTGATCTGGAACAAGAATTTGATCCAAAACAACCGTAGCCTGAGTACTTTTGTTTTAAATTCTGACATTCTCATCTTTTACTCTTCCCTGTTGAAGCTGTTCTTTTGTATGTGAAAGTAGCCACAGTTCTATAGAAAAAGCAGTGGAGTATCTGATGGCTAAGAAACCCCTTTCTCTCTTACTTGGAAATATTTAAATGGAAACTCCATCTCAGGCTTAAGGAAAATTTTTCTCAGAACCAATACCTTCCCAATTAAATGGGTTGGCACTGTATAATGAAAATTCCCAGCAAGTGATATTTCAGGGTCTGCTGTTAAATTGCTGGCTATGATTGTCACAAAGTTTCTGATTTTACTACCTGTTTTTCTGTAAACTGGATAACTGACCTAAAGCAGTGCCTCCTTCTGAAGCAAAGTAATAATTCTCCAAGGGGAGCTTACTTTAGTGTGAATGAAGTGGTAGGGTCTGGCTCCTAGCTTCCCCATGGCTCAATTTACCAGTCTGTCATACTGTCACATAAGAAGAACTGTGGATCTGTTTCTAAAAATGTTGACATCTTAAAAAGAAAAGGTATACATACAAGATCTGAAGTGATACCATTGCATGTAGTACTAGTCCCATGAAGTCACTAAAGCCAAGATTTCATCCTTACATATAACTACATTCACCACCGTTATTAAAATAACAGATCTGTTCCTTGAAAAGAGACTTCTGTCGGGGAAGTTTGCTGCTATTAGTTTGCGTTCCTTGAAAACACTTTAAAAATCCCTCTTGCCATTGTCTCTGCAGTCTTCCCTTTTATCACACTGTCCTCTGAAGTCCACCAGTTGGTGGGCACTGCACTTCCCCATTTAGAGCTGATGCTGTTGAGTCACCTATGTGGCACCTATATGGGTTTCAGGAGTGCAGTTTGGAGCAGCTCAGCAAACAAAAACCTCTGGACAGAGCTAGCAGGGTACAACAGCAAAGCTATACATGCTTATCTGTCACTCCGCTCGCTCGCTCGCTCCGCTTTTCCTCCAGTGAAAACAGTATCACTACCTGATGATACCAGGTAGTGTTTGTGTTAGTGATGTTAGTGGTACCAGGTACCTGCCATACCTTGAGTATGCTCAGAGCTCCTATGAGACTCCAAAATCCTTGTTTGGGTGTTTCTGTCCATTTTGCACTCCCTTCTGGCAGTAAAGGATTATTATCAGAGTTCGAGGGAGGAGGCAGAATTGTTCCCCTGATATTTTCCATCTAGCTGCCATCTAGATGTTTCACAGTTGTCTTTACTGCTGTTCTGTGCACAGATATATAGGTGCCTCTTTTCCCTCTTAGCCTTATGTTTTCTTTCTCATCCTCTTACTACTGATACTCGCTGGCAGGGGTGTGGTAGCATCAACCAGAAATATTGAAAACAGTCCATAAAAGTGTAGAGTTTTCTACCATTTTATGTCTCTGTATCAAACCCATTACAGTTGTACAAACAATTTCAATCCTAATAATTTGGAGGTTTAATAATTATTCCAAATTATAATTTGGGAGGTTTAGATTGAATATTAGGAAAAATTTCTTCACTGAGAGAGTGGTCAAGCATTGGAACAGGCTGCCCAGGGAGGTGGTGGAGTCACCATCTCTGGAAGTGTTCAAAAAACGTGTGGATGTGGCGCTTCAGGACATGGTTTAGCGGGCATGATGGCATTGGGTTAATGGTTGGACTTGATGATCTTGAAGGTCCTTTCCAACCTTAGTGATTCTGTGATTCTGTAATTTCTCTGTTTAGGAGTTTGCTGAATTTTAGCTTGGGCTGTGACCTTAACAGGTTTTACCTCTAGAAACATGAAGGCTGAGAACACAGTCTCATTTGAGGGGAAACCCTCAGTCCTAGCTCACTTGTTTTAGATTTAGACCAAAGTTCACCTTTACTATGCCTTCCCTACATGGGTACATTTGTCCCTTCATTACATCTTAACTAATTTCATGTCCTCTATTCTGTTCAAAAGTGACTCTCTATTGGAAAGAAAATAGCTCCTTTAAGTATATAGTATCTTTGCTGCAATACTGACACTAAACATTGCTGTAATACATTGGGCCAAGCAAATTATTTTTAAAGCAAAATTATTAAACTACGATCTTGCTTAATCCTTCTATAAATATTTGGGGAAGAAAAATATGCTTTAATCTTGTTTCAGTTCTACATTTTTTTGGTGAATAATCTGTGAATAATTCACTTTCCAGATGCAAAGTATTACTGAGGTATTATGATAAGACTAAGGAAAATACAACCAAAGATGTATTTCATTTAGAGGGCTGTGTGTTTGTTTTTCAAAACAGAGGCTTTGGTGCCACCACTCATAAAATCTAAAGGAGTCATCTTGCTTTCAGTCCACCTGCCCATAATGGTTTGAACTACAAGCCTTATTCTATTAGAGGCAGTATCAGAGTCATATCAATGCTGCTGCATTTCATGTCCAAAGATAAAATAGTTTCAGTTGTGCCACCTTTCAATAACAACCTCTGCAGCTACTGCAGATGGAATCTTGCTGAGTGGATCTGGGATTTGTTTGTCCTAGTCTCACATACATCTGTTCCTTCTCCCAGGTCCCCTGATGCTGTCTGCCTTCGTGCAGCATTTAACCAAGTCAATAAGATCTTTGTCTAAATGTGGGATACAGAAAACGCAACTGGACTCCATACCAGAAATGTCTCCTTCTGAGCTGTGGTTCAAAGCTGGGTGTTGAGCATAGCTTAGTTATAATTTTTATTAGTAGAAGTTGGCCACTGTTTTTCTGCAGGACTTGAGGATGTTACGTTGCGTAACCTTTGCTGCTAGGTCCTACAAGTGTTGTCTTGCCTGGCCAGTCTTGTCTCTGAGTGTTGAAATATTCCTTACTATATGTGTTAATTATTACATGAAAGTAAACAATTCTTAAATCTGATCTAGGTGATTATCTCAAGCTGTTTTGACTTGACTGCCATATAAAACTTGAGCAGAACAGACTGTATGAACCAAAACCACACAGCCAGCAGAGAAATTACATTAAAACTATGTCTAAGAAAAATCTTCATAAACATCTCCTGTTACGTCTTTCCTTATCCAAAGATTTGGGGCAGAATGCTGGCCCCAATGAAGTAAATGGAAAAAACTCCAATTGCTGTTAAGAAGGGCCAGGATTTTATTCCAAATCTGTGAAATAAACCATAATTAACCTTCCATCATGGCTGCCAGATTCCATGTCCCCACTTGCTTGCACTTTCTGAATTTAATTTTAGTGAAAATCTGTACAAAATTTAAGATGCATTTAAGGAGTAGCCTTAAGGAGTAGCCAAGCGACTTTCTCCCTCTATCACTTTCTCTTATATGCCCGGTTAATGTAGAAAATATGCCCTTCTGTCTTCCACAGTTTTTCTTGTAACAGATGTTAAAGACTCTACATTAACTTAATGGCAAATTCTCCTTGTTATTGCTTGCTCTTTTATATTCCGATCTGAAGAAGCCCCAGAGCTCACCACAGTCTACTTAATGGTCATTAATTATTTAAAACTTTGCATTATCACCTGAATTAAATTAGCTCCCTTTTTCCCCCAAATAAATACATGATTTTAATTATCTTTATATAAATATTTTTTTAGTTCAGGTCAGGAGCTCTTACTGGATGTTCAGTATGCATTTGGACTGCCATTCTACCCAAAGTATGAAGAACAATTTACTCTGGAAGAAAAGAGCCTTTCCTTGAAAATTATGCAGTATATCTCCAATTTTATAAACTCCGGGTAAGTATGTAACATTTAAGAATTGCAATGACTGGGAAGGGGGCAAGGAGTAGAGGGAATGTAGTCCAGATCCTGCCCTCACTCAAGTGGCCTCCATTTCCTCTAGCAATTTGTAATCCTACAGAGGGAACTTTGGTCAACGCTGTTGGAAAGTCATGGCCAAGTTGTCAAGCAGATACCAAAGATTTGTACTGTGACACTTAGCTAGAAGTAATAGGAATTTTATCTCCATGCAGCAGCTGCAAATTCTACTTAGATATATTTGGGGCTACAAATGTCTCGGTATTGTTTCCAGAGTTTAGTTCTAGGACCCCAATTCTGAAATGTTTTGGCTAAGAATTCCATTATTCCCAGAAGAAAGGGGAAAGCACATGAAGACACAGTGCATCCTTTCCCAACTACCTTGCGAATAACCCTCAGCTTTACTGTGCTGTGGTCATGCTTGAGAATGAGGAGTATCTCTGGAAAGCTTGTGTGGGAACTGTGACTTTACGTGGTTTTGAGAGTCCCTTGGGTTTGAGAACAAGGTTTGTTGAGGGTGTTCACGAGCCTGTGTCTATACAGGTTCTGTGTACCTGTTCCCTAGGAAAGTGAACTGGACTAAGAAGTTACTGCTGGGTGAGACACCGTGAATGATTCACCAGTGTGGACTGAATTTGAACCCTACTGGCCAGAGGAACTGGTTATACATTTCCTTGACCCAGCTGATCTCCTTCTGCATTTTACTGTTCATGTCTTTGTATTCTAATGATCATTTCTCCTGTTCCCTTAGAAATCCAAACTACCCTCACAGTTTCTCAAGAAGGATGTCAGGGGTGATGCCCCCCTGGCCTATGTATCTGCCAAATGATGATGGTGATAACTACAAGGAGTTCACTGTTTCCTTGCCAACTCTTAAAGGATTGAAAAAAGCAGACTGTTCCTTTTGGTCTGATTATATGAGAAGACTGAAAGCATCCACAGGTGAGCAGAATGTTTTCTCTCGTTAAATAAGACCTAAATTCGCTGCTTAATGTTTCCCTCTGTCTGTAGTCCTGTTAATATAGTTATGTCAGTGTAGAAAAATACTTTTCATAGATGAAATATCTTGCACTGTCCAGGGTCTAAGGTTGAGACTGTCCTGATGCAACACTAAAGAAATTTATTTCAGAGCAGACAGTTTGTAATAAAGTTTTATTGTCTTGGAGTTAGAGCTAGAGAATTATACAGTGATTATAAAAGATATAATGAAGCTATATCTCCTAACAGTTTGCTCTCTGTTTGCAGTTGTAGACTCTGACTAAACTGGAAGTGTCCTCTTTTGTCTACCAGAAGCACCTAACATGAGAATGTCGAGATTCATGTGGTTTAGGAGGAGCACAATAACTTCTATCCACTGTAAAGCAACTGAGGCTTTAGATATATATCAGTATGGATCCTGCATATTTTAACTTCACATTGGATAGTTTCTTTGGTTTTTTTTATAGCTGTGCTGGTTATGCCCCTTGTATTTCTCCTTTCTCTCCATAAATTTCCATGCATCTGTGAGATTCCATCATTTTTTTTTTATTGCTTAGAACAGTAAGATCAACTCTGCTGAGATTTCAATCTGCTGCTCTGCCCTGAACACTCAATTTATTCTAGTAAAATTGTAGGAAAACTCCCCTTCATAGAATCAATCATAGAATCATAGAATGGTTTGGGTTGGAAGGGACCTTGAAAGGTCATCTAGTCCAATCCCCTACCATGAGCAGGGACATCTTCAACTCGATCAGGTTGCTCAGAGCCCCATCCAAGCTGACCTGGAATGTTTCCAGGGATGGGGCATCTACCACCTCTCCGGGCAACCTGTGCCAGTGTTTCACCACCTCATTGTGAAAAATTTCTTCATTATACCTAGTCTAAATCTACCCTATGGTAGAGATTGTCTATGTTGTAAATAAATGTGGATAGACTCAAGAAAAGCAAACAAAACCGTCCCTTTTTGGCAGGCTGAGATGTTTTGAATTATTCTTGGAGGCTTGCAAACTTACAAGTGTTTTTTATGTCCTAAGGACTTATCTTCTGTGAACACAGTTCAGGCCCTTTCTGCTTTGGAGGGCAGTTGCATTTCTGGGAAAAAAATGTACTCTCCAGGACACCGAGCTACCTAAGCTACCTGTGCCTGACAGTCCACCTCAAATGGACCGAGGATGATCTTTGAGTCATACAAAACTAGTGTCTCAGAACCATCAAGTTCGTGGTTCTGATACAAACACAAAGCATCAATATTTTTGTTCAAGAGATAGCCTGAATCATTGCTGGGACTCAGGGAAAAGAGGAGAGTTTATCACCTCTGGAAGAAGGGGCAGGCAACTCACGAAGAGTACAAGGATCTCGTTAGGTCAAACAGAGTCAAACAGGGTCAAACAAATCTTTCAAATTAGAAAGGCAAAAGCCCAGCTAGAGCTCAGTCTGGCCACAGTCGTAAAGGATAATAAAAAATGCTTCTACAAATATATTAACAACAAAAAGAGAGGCAAGGAGAATCTCCATCCCTTACTGGATATGGTGGGGAACATTGTCTCCAAGGACGAGGACAAGGTTGAGGTAATTAATGCCTTCTTTGCCTCAGTCTTTAATAGCCAGCCCAGGTATCTGCAGGGTATTCAGACCCTTGAGCTGGAAGATGGGGATGGAGAGCACAATAACCTGCCCATAATCCAGGAGGAAGCAGTTAAGGACTTGCTATGCCACCTGGACACCCACAAGTCTATGGGGCCTAATGGGATCCACCCGAGAGTACTGAGAGAGCTGGCGGAGGAGCTTGCCAAGCCACTCTCCATCATTTATCAGCAGCCCTGGTTAACAGGGGAGGTCCCAGAAGACTGGAGGCTTGCCAATGTGACATCCATCTACAAGAAAGGCCGGAAAGGAGGATCCTGGGAACTACAGGCCTGTCAGCCTGACATCCGTACCAGGGAAGATCATGCAGCAGTTCGTCTTGAGAGTGCTCACAGGGCACCTGCAGGACAACCAAGGGATCAGGCCCAGCCAGCATGGGTTCGTGAAAGGCAGCTCCTGCTTGACCAACCTGATCTCCTTCTATGAGCAGGTGACCCGCCTAGTGGATGAGGGAAAGGCTGTGGATGTTGTCTACCTGGAGTTTAGTAAAGCCTTTGACTGCGTCTCCCACAGCATTCTCCTGGAGAAACTGGCGGCTCGTGGCTTAGACAGGTTTAGTCTTCACTGGGTGAGGAACTGGCTGGATGGCCGAGCTCAGAGAGTTGTGGTGAATGGCATTAAATCTGGCTGGTGACCGGTCACAAGCGGTGTTCCCCAGGGCTCGGTTCTGGGGCCGGTCTTGTTCAATATCTTTATAGATGATCTGGATGAGGGGGTCGAGTGCTCCCTCAGTGAGTTTGCAGATGACACCAAGCTGGGTGGGAGTGTTGATCTGCTGGAGGGTAGGAGGGCTCTGCAGAGGGATCTGGACAGGCTGGATCAATGAGCAGAGGTCAACTGTATGAGGTTTAATAAGGCCAAGTGCAGGGTCCTGCACTTCGGCCACAACAACCTCATGCAACGCTACAGGCTCGGGGAGGAGCGGCTGGAGAGCTGCCCAGCAGAAAGGGACCTGGGGGTGCTGGTTGACAGCCGGCTGAACATGAGCCGGCAGTGTGTCCAGGTGGCCAAGAAGGCCAAGAGCATCCTGGCCTGTATCAGAAATCGTTTGGCCAGCAGGAGTAGGGAAGTGATTGTGCCCCTGTAGTTGGCACTGGTGAGGCTGCACCTCGAATCCTGTGTTCAGTTTTGGGCCCCTTGCTACAAGAAGGACGTTGAGGTGCTGGAGTGTGTCCAAAGAAGGGCAATGAAGCTGGTGAGGGGTCTGGAGCACAAGTCTTATGAGGAGCGGCTGAGGGAACTGGGGTTGTTTAGTCTGGAGAAGAGGAGGCTGAGGGGAGACCTTATCGCTCTCTACAACTACCTGAAAGGGGGTTGTGGCGACGAGGTTGTTGGTCTCTTCTCCCAAATAACTAGTGATAGGACAAGAGGAAATGGCCTCAAGTTGCACCAGGGGAGGTTTAGATTGGATATTAGGAAAAATCTCTTCACTGAGAGGGTGGTCAAGCATTGGAACAGGCTGCCCAGGGAGGTGGTGGAGTCGCCATCTCTGGAAGTGTTCAAAAAACGTGTGGATGTGGCGCTTCAGGACATGGTTTAGGGGACATGGTGGCACTGGATTAATGGTTGGACTTGATGATCTTGAAGGTCCTTTCCAATCTTAGTGATTCTGTGATTCTGTGATTACTTATGGTCTTTCTTCAAAAGTGGACTCAAGATTTTGCTATAGGCCTTTTCATCAGTTTCTAGGTATCCCTCAGTGTCTTTCAAGTTCCAAGGGGATATTTTGATCTCTCTGATCGCTTTCTGCTGGTTGAGATACTCATAATTTGCAAAGCTTTATTATGATGTTTAAACAGTCCTGGGTATAGCTTCTAGTTCTTTTGGGACTTCATCTTGCAGCATTATGGCTACGTAACGCCAGACTGTTTTGAAGTCACAGCTCTGGCAGGATGAGTGTTGAGTTGATGGAGCACCAAGGACAGAGGCTACTCCCAGCATTTACAGAAAATCCAAAAAAAGGTGGGAAAGTATCTACAAGGACAGGTTGTTTTTGAGATGGAGAAGGTTTAAAACCATGAAAACTGGCATAAGAACACAATAACATTCATGTATGGATCAGTCCATGGCCTGCCTAGCTCAATATCCTACCCTTGTCAGTGGCCAAAACCAAATACTTGAATGTTAAACATAAAAATTAAGAGAGAGAGAGAAAAACACACTGAATAAGTTCACAAAGATGAGTCAAATTTTTGAAAACAAGACACACAGTGTGAGATTTATGGAGTAGGGATTGTCAAGGAGAAGGTTTAAAAAGTACATGTCAACATATTTTTCTGCAAGCAGGAGTACACCCTGCCTGCTCTTCAAGCCAGTATTTGCTTGGCCTCAGCTCCATGGTAATGCAGCTACACAGTTCACTTCTACTAAATTCCATCTCATAGCAATGTTGACTTGTCACTTTGCTTTGATAGTCATCTTTAATCTTATCTCACCCCAGAATACTGAAACTTCTCATATGACTTCTATTTAAACAAGCATCACTTCAAACCCGTTTCTGCTCCAGACCTCGGTATGGGATGGTACCTTACAAAGATTCCTGCTGTGGGTGTCTTGATAGCAAGAAGTTGATGACTTGATAACAAGTCTTGGGAAAAAAGATTCATAATGTTCATCAGTTCAGCTAGAAGGACTAAACACCCTC
Source organism: Phaethon aethereus (assembly GCF_964289735.1). Classification (NCBI taxonomy): domain Eukaryota; kingdom Metazoa; phylum Chordata; class Aves; order Phaethontiformes; family Phaethontidae; genus Phaethon; species Phaethon aethereus. The sequence goes on along the minus strand of NC_138582.1, from coordinate 9,245,169 downwards.
AATTTCTTTTTGAGAGGAGGTTGTGCCAAAATTCATGCCAAAGCAGTGTCAGTCCATCGGTATAAATTCATCACTTGCACTGCTCCCAAACATCACATTCTGGAGGAGTGGACAAGTGACACTGTAGAATGTGTTCAGTCACGAGAACAGAAATCTCCTTTCTTTTGTTTTAAGTCTTTAAGCACCATTTTGGTGCTTGGTTGGTGTGCCTCCCCGCACCAGAGGTAGCTTGCTGTACCTCCCTTTGGAGCTGAAGAACTGCACCTCTGTTGTTACCTGACTGCTCCAGACTGTGTTCCTGGAGTGCTGCCAGGCTGTTGTATGGGATCCTGGCATGATGTTGGATGCTAGATTTGAGAAAGCAATGCTGCAAGCCATTTTTGGATGGTGTACCTTGCACTCCATCCTGAGGGAGAACTATTTGTCAGTCAGCTAAACCCAATCAAACACATAGTGGAAAAAAGAGCAATTTCCTGCCTTTCGATAATTATAAATCTTCATTTATCAGAAATGATACACTGTTCATTCTGACTGCTGAGTCTCAGTTGTTGTGGGTTGCAGTTTGTGGCCTTATGCCAAGTAGATGGAGCTTACAAGTGTGGCGGCAAGAGGCATTGCTAATGAAACAAATCCAGTTTTCACATCCAAGTGCAAAGCTGCAGAAGGTCTACTCTGATGCAATCTCAACCAACTGTGATGAATCCCGTTTTATCCATCTCACCACTTCCTTCAAATCAATATCTTTCCAGCTTCATATATCATCTGTGATCTATAAGCAAAAAAAACCCCAATATATTTCAGTAATATGGAGAAGAACTGGACAAACCAGTGATCCTAAAATCTAACTGCAACTTCTTTTCAAAAATTTTTCTTGATCCTTTGTTTACTGTCAGGTGAAATATCTTGAGTTAGAAATGTCAAATTAGGGATAACTGAAGGCTCAGTATCTTAGACCCTAGGTCTCAGTCCAACGAAAAACTGAATTACTCATAAACTCATAAATTGCAGTTTCTGGAATAATGCCTCTCACATTTAGAATCTCTTGTACAGCTGAAGTTACATGTCTTTTAGGTTAGTCACTGCTGGATCTAGAAGCTGTTGTTTATATATCCAGCTTAACTGTTACCTGTAATTTTCATTGCATTTAGTAAAAATATTGTCCAAGTTGAAATAGGTGTTTAATTTTGTGGTCAGACTGCAACATTTAATGATGAGACCATTTGTTCCTGGCATATAACTGAAATGTATGTTGTCATAATTGAAGATATTTTAACAAAAGTAATTTCATAGATGCAATGATTCTTCATGGTATTTACTGGCAGTGCCTTTACAAATTACGGAGGAAAGTTTGAATCTCTTTCATTGCAGATGCTCTATAAATCTGTTGAAGTTTTGTTTGAAGCCAGTTTGTAATGTTGGCATTTTGGGGGGCAGTTTACCTGGGGAATTATGAAAGCGATGGTGCTTGAAAAGGTTTGAATTTAGTAAACGGAGTTCCCATGGTTGCATTTCAAAGACATGCTTCATATTCTGAATCATGATGGTTTCCATGGGAAACATCAAAACGAGAAACAAGAAGGGTGGCCATTGTGGAAAAAAGCTGTGGATGGCTTTTTCCAGGGAATGTGTTAACAACTTGAAATTCAGTTAAAAACAGGAGCTCCAGAATGTTTATACATATTCAGACATATGTCTGAAGGCTAAAATTCCCCTTGCCTATGCAAGGACTGTGCTGCATATCAGTGAGTCCCCTTATAAGGGGCCTCTCACTCCACCCTGAACAGGTAATCTTGCATCCAGTCTACATCTCTTACTCATCTAACTGGTGTCTAAACTCCTAAAATAAGTGCCTCTGTAAGCAGTGTTGCAACTGGCGAGAAGGAGATGCCTTCAGTGTCTCCAAAGTAAAATCTTGCCTACCTAACTCTTGCGCTTAAATTTAGACATTTAGGCATACTTTATATGTGCAAGTTAGCCAGACTGGACCCCACCTGTAGAAAATTCAACGGCTAGCAAAGCTGAAGTCTTCTCCATTGGCTCTGAAACACCATCTGTAGCCACACAAGAGTCCAAAGAAAGCAACAGTGCTCATAGTTCAGACTTGAATCAAGACCAAATCAGGAATGTTGTGGTTAGCATTCATCTTTTACCCATTCTGTTCACAACTTCTTTCTGGAAATCTCCACTAGAAAACATATTCCTTTAGTATGAAGCACATCTGTGCAGCAACGAGAGCACTCTGGGTAGGATATATTAAATAAACACCATCAGTACACTTTATGGCACAGTTTGGTCTTGTTGAGGCAACTGCACTTCTGAAACAGGATGGAAGACTAAAAATCACGGAAGGTAGATTAAGGAAGAAGAGATTTATTAGAGTTGGGTGCTTGGGGCTTTATGTATCCCAGACAGAAAAAAAAAATCATGTTCCCCACATTTCCTGACTGGTAGGTAAGTGTCAGGAGATAATACAAAAAAGAGCACAAGTCCTGCACAGATGGAGTGCAAACTATTATGCATTCCAGTGGCAGTTATTTAAAGCATGCTGGAAGCATGTTAATTAATTACCGTTAGGTGATGTGTCATTATCCTAAAGCAAATGGACTACAAACTGAGAAAAATAGCTTCCTGAACATTTACAGCTGCATAAAAAGGCTTTTCAGTGTCATTGACAAAGTGTAAATCTTCTAACTTGCAGCATCAAAGATATGACATTTATTTTAATCTTAGTTATATTGTCTTTTCAGGAAGTGCAAGTAACGGAGAGCCGTCTGCAGAAAACAGCCCTAGGGAAGCTCCCAGAGAAGGACTTGCCTCCCGGGAGAGCCAGCCTCTGGGAGACAAGGTGGCTTACAGCAGATAGAAAGTCACAGTGCTATTGGATGGGTTTGTCACACAGTTGTACATCCATACAACTGTGTCACACCAGATGAACAAGTTGCTTCCTTTAGTTAACTTTCTGAACAAGTAAAGTAAACCTCTCAAGAAAGTAGTTTTTCAAGAAAATCGTTTAATATGGCACAAAATAAGCCCTACAGCTATTATTATAGGTCAAATGAATCTGTAATTTGAAAAATGAATAAAAACTGTGAAAACCAAACAAAAGTACTTGGACTTTATTTCTTGCAAGCGCCCAAATACCTACACGTTGTAGTACCAGCAGCCAGAAAATGATGTACATTGAAACTCTGAGAAGTCCCTCAGCCAATGAGGCTTAAATTTGCTGCATGTCATATCTGACTTGTTCTTTTTTGTTACTCATTCTATCACAAGCTGCCGATAGGAGTGAGAGACTGGTTTGGCATTCTGGAGAAAATTAAAAAGCTTCAAGATGGGGAAGCGTTGGATCCAGGAAGAACGATGTAAGCAGGGAATCCAGAGTGTGCACTGAGTGTGCTCACATGAAGTCAGGCACATGCACATGCTATATTCAGCTCGTGATCACCTGTGAAAATATGTATAAGACTATTTGGGTAAAGCACAACACACAGCAGAGAAAATACAAAACATATGTTAATTAAAGCTTAGAATATGCTGTCCTTGGAACATTTATCTTTTGTAAGGGGAATGTGAGATACAGAATAGTTTTGGAAGCATAAGGAAAAGTGCATCGTAGGGTATCTCTAATAGCTCTGGAGGTAGTTTGGGTTAGGTTGTTAATTTATTGCTGTAATTATTTGGCAACAGATAATACTCAGTTGACAGTGTATCACACTTATGTTCATGATACTTGAGAACAAAAAGTAAAGTCAAGGTTGCCCTGAAACTAATAGCAAAATTTCCATTGATTTCAGTAGGACCCAAATTTCTTGTGCAGTGTTGAGATGATTTAATAAAACAACTCATAAGGTGTTGTTTGCTGATTGGGACCTTTGCCACTGCATGAGCAGTTACTGCTGTCCGCCATGTATCCAAGTTTCCAAAGATTTTACCTAGCTAAAATAAAAACTGTGTAGCACTCATAGTTCTAATACTTACATCCTGTTCAATAAACAATAAAAAGAACAGGAGAATCAAGAAGCTTGTTAACTGATTAAATATAAAAAAGTAAAGATGGAGAAATCAAAGTGTGTTTTCCATCATTATCTTTACCTGTGCTATCTAACTGGAAATGAAAAAAATAAAAGATTTTAGAACTTTTTCAAAAGCCCAGATCTTAATCGTATAGCTCAACAGAGGATAATTTCTTTGCAGCAGTTGTGATTCCTTGGCCAAAACTGGGTTTACTTCTTGCTCTTTTGAGGCTGTTCCTGGAAATCGATGTCTAATAGATTCTATTTAAAACTTAATGTACCCTGCAAAAACCTCTCAATTTCACAACAGATACGATTTTACATGTGTCCACATATGAAGACAGTCATGTGCATATCTCCAGTCCTGGGAAGACCCAAAGCTGAGCTACAGTATTTCATATTCATATAACAGTGAGTTGGGTTAAAGAAATGTGGGATTCTCTAGCTCTGTCACCTAATTTCCGCAATGGCAGCATCCAGGTCCTCCTTAGCTTGACCTTAATAGTGCTGTGAATCTTTATTATTATATATATGTGTGTGTGTGTATATATAAAAATTTTCAGCAAATGTGAAGAGTTCTTCTTCATCCATTCTACAAATGCATTATAACTCATCTAAAAGTATTTTAGGTCCCTTTGCTCTCCCTAACTGGTCCTTCTATCTTTCATTCCTGACACTGAAGCATCTTCTCTTACCTAATGTTCTTTGGTTTCTTCACTGTTCCAAAGAAATCAAATTCTCCAGAACACCAGGCAAATCCCCATGAAATACTGAGGTTAACTGGGCTATTGTTTGCGGAGAATGGCCTTGATATAGCCATATGCCAGGCTGTATTGTTACCTGAGTCAATACTCACTTTGGGGAAAGATGCGCCATGAGACTAACAGTTTTGATGAATCAACACAATATCCCATAGCTCCTGTTAAAGAGATGTTAAAAGGCTATTGTATGAACACTGGAATGCTAAATATAATACCTAGATCATTTATATCCTAGTAAACTATAAACTTATGTTTTAAATTATTATTTTATATAGATGAATATTTACAAAGAGAAATGCAAATGAAGAATTTTTTCCCCTGTTGTTTATATCAAGTTTGGTAGTGTCATTCCAAACAGGGCAGCTTCCCAAAAAGTAGATAATCTCAATTGGCTTCTGAAGAATCAAAATGTAAGACAAAACAAATACCTCCAATAAATTCAATAACTCCAACAGGAAATGCTCAGCTCATCACGGTTCCTTTTGTAATACTGTGAACATGCTGTCTTCTGCATCACAATATCATAAAGTATAAAATATAACATACAAAATTAAATATCTTTGAGAACTAATTTTTGTACACAGTATTAATCTGCTGCCCGTGGAGCTGGTAAAGGGAGGACAGATTTAAAAGGCTTCAGTATTGACTTATGTTAGTGAAAGCCAAATATGTAATCTATTCCCACTCACTATTCAACTCCAGCCTGAGCCCAGATATGCCTCTGGAATTTGAGAAAAGGTTTTAATTTTGAACTAGGAACACAGCAGCTTAGCCTTGTAGCCTCCTAATTATGTCCTTGGCCATCTGGTAGGCTTGGTAGGTAGGTAGGTATGACTGGGCTTTTAGGTCACCCCTCCTGAGGTATTCAGCTCGACTTAGTTTGGTAAAAGAGCCTTTTTAAGCATGGAATTTTTGTAAAACATCTTTATTTCATTAGTGGCTGACTGCCCCAAACCCACCCTGTTGCAGCTCTTCAAATGATTCTGTCTCTCTCTAGGTTTCCTAGAAGCCCTCATCCTCTTTTCTATAGCCCACGAGTTGTTTTCTCCTTTAAAATAACAATACTCTGCACCTTCTTCTTCCCTTGTGCTAGTCCTGTTCATTCTCCATACCTCTTTTACCTCGCTTCTAGCAAGGTGCATTTTGATGCAGACAAATGCAGTCTCATGATCCCCTGCATTCATCTAATCCCATATTTCACCCACCTTCCATCCTGAGTTCTTAAGCTCAAACATCTTTGAAAGCTGAAGTGACTTTTGCAGCAGTACAAGAGATACAGTCTTTGGCTGTAAATCTGGTCACCTTCCTAATTTTACTACTCTTCCTCATGGGGAACCACATGGATAGAAACAGCCCAGTCAAATTCAAATAGGCAGAATTAATTAGAAAAGCCTACGTGTGGGCTGACCAACAGGGAGGTCAAGAGACTTTAGCCTTAGTGATACTGAGAGGCCAAGTCTGCTCCCACATACAATTCTTAGTAACAAAGATACATTCTCAGACTATTTAGGTCATTGCGCTTTAAGCTGAAATACCAAAGACTTCAGTGATCTGGTAGTGAAACAATGCACAGAAGCATGCTGAGTAGAGCCATGCTTTCCTCCCTCCTGCTGGAAAGAGCTATAAGTTATTAAAAGTGAAGCATCCTTTGAAACTTCCTTATGAACACGCACACAGACGCACCATGTTAATGACAACTAAGTCATTTAATCTGAACATTTTGAAAGACAAGCCGTCAGAATCTTTCTGTATATGGAGCTGAGGCTTGAATATCTAACCTACAGCATTTTGTGTTGATTCTTTTGCACAGGAGATATTAGAAAAAAAAAAAAGTAGAGTGTTAGAAAGGTTTTACCACGCAGAGTTGGAAAGAAAACAACTGACTAAATGGCAATGCTGGAACATTAATTGTTTTCATAAGTACTTGACACATACAGCTGGAATATCACGGTTGCTTTCCTGCTATTTCAGGGACCCACATCATATAATTCCTTGGCTAAATTTAATGACTCAGTCTTCCACCATAGCAGCAACACAGTCAGTGCTCTGGATTATATGAAAAGCTCATATTCTCTCTAACTTGCTCCAGCTACAATATATAGCAGTGGCTTATATAGTAGTAATTATAGATTTACGGACCATTGCTCCTCCCTATATGAAGCTAGAAAAATAAACATGATCACAAAGCCAAAGATCCTCCGCATGGTTCTCATTTGGTCTTTGAAACGTAGACACCAGCCTAGCAGGGATTTTATATAAGTTTCAGCTGGTGAGAGAATTTGGTTAATAGGAAGTGTGATAGTCAGTGCTTTCAACTTTTTCTGTTTCCATGACGTTGATCTGGCCCAAAGCTGAGAGGTCACTAGTTCCTGCTCCTGCAGATGTGGATCCTCTAGCATGGCCTTTGGTCACGGTGATGTGAGCTCCCTCTCCTAGTTTTCCATCCGCCCAAGAAAGACCCTCTGATTCCAGCAGTGACTAAAACTCAGTGGACTTCAGCTGAGAGCTGATGTGCTGTCAAGGAGAATTAAGACAGTTTTGCATTAGGATTCCTGCCAAATTTACTCACTCTTTAGGAGGCTGGCTGTATGATTGGGTGTGGAAAATGCCACATTCCACAGCACAGAATGAGTCATTACAAAAGCTGTTATTCTGTTGTTTTAAGGAAACCTCCTTTTCCTTACTATTGTTATTCCTCACATATTCTGCTGTCATGGTGTGAGAGGCAATGTCTCAGTAGTTTATCTTATCTTGGCTGCTTCTACGAAATCACTCTATAGAGAGGCTAGTAAGCAAAAGTCAACAAAACTGATAGTATCTTGTATGCTACTGCATCAAAAAGTCAGACAGGACTGCATATTTTTAACCATTACAGCTGTTTTTTCAAAGCTGACTAAGGAATTCTGTAAGTCAGATTCCACTGACCTGTAGGGAATTCGGATGCCCGGTTCCCATTATGGCTTTGGAAGCCCCACCCGACATCTGTGCAATGGTCAGTGCTCATTTAGGAGTCTTAGCCCTTTCATAACGAGTGGATGTCCACATGTTGAAAAGCACCATTGCGACTGGCAGCAGTTCATTGGCTTGTGAAAGGAGAATTTAGCTGTTTGCTTAGCTTCCCTGGTGAAGATTGAGAATTTTAGCAAGACAAACCAAAAAAAGTTCACGTATTATTTTTGTTTCATGTTAATAGCTGGCTGGTTTTCAGGGGCAGCTAGCACCTTTCACGACCATTTTTCATTATTAATATATATGTACTCTCTCACGCCACATACCCCTGTTTTGCAACCATATAAAAGAAGTCAATGGAGTCAGAACCAGATTACAGCAGCATTTTATATATGCCGCTAAAGGTAGTGATCTGGCCTGCATGTGTCAGGCAGTTTAAGTGAAATGAGGGCCCAAGCTGAAGAACAAAGAGGCTTCCTTTTTCTTCTCAGTTCAGCTCCCGCAGATTGACACATCATGTGCGGAGAGTGCGTAAAGTAGAATTGCCTTTCCACAGCAAAGCAAATGGAGGCCCCTTGGGCTGAAAGGCTAAAAATCAAATCAGATCAAAATTTTAGACCAAAAATTAAAAAAAAAAGAAGGAAAAAAAAAGGTTTTGTAAAGAACTCTAAGATTGTTGTCACCCTGCAGGAGTCAGATGAACTGATGGTGTTTGCTTTTTGGAGGGATGGGAAGAGAAGAAAAATGAAACCAATAAAACACCAGTATCAGGAAGGCTATGGTTTTGATTTTAAGCTTCTCATAAAAAGAATTACATTATGCAATCATACTTGCTGAAACACATCAATCTTAAATAATGGAAGGATGAATTTTCAGTGACAAGTCTTTTGTTTAAAATATTTTGTCTAGGTACCTCAAGAACAGGATATCTAGGTAGGGCAGGGATTTATTGTGGCTTTGAAGAGCTTACTCGGTACTTGTATCATAAGACACAGGGAATACAAGTTTGAATTAACGGCTGATCTTTGGAGTGACAAGTCAAATGTGTATGGCTGGATGCTGACTACCTTACTCTGTAACTACCAAAACTGGCACAGCACAAGCATGAAAGACTGATAGGCCGTTCCTCAAGCAGGCTTTTAGCTTGCATCTAGCACTGCCCTTTATTATCATGACTATGATGACTATTTTTCCCATGGGCAAACACTGAGCTTAAGAAACCTAACATGAAGCAGAAAGAATGGATTTTTCTATAAGAGTGTTTCAGTGATGTAGTAGACCAAGACACAATTCTGCAGCATCATGATGTAATGAAACCTGCATGTAGGTATTACTGCATCTGGCAGCGCAGAGCAGAGGTGCAGAGGACCACAAGCAGCCGGGTGGAGATAACAGATACTATTAGAGTAGGAAGGCTGGCAACTCACTGGGATGTGACCTCCGATCTGCAGTTTGCGATGGTCATTAGAGGTAACTAGGATTTGATTAGATCATGAGGGAGGGATACTATCGGCTGGGAGATTTAACTCGGAAGTAAAGCCCATGTTCAGGTGAAAGAACAAATAACTAACGAACAGAATGATTGGTTTATCAAAGGAATAGACCAAAGCAGCATCATTAGGTCCAGCATCTCAGCCCAGCCTAAAGTGCAGAAGAACTCCAACTGGGTGGTTTTGATTCAAAATCCTAACTTGTGGCAGGGGTAAGATGTATGGCAGTTACACAAGGCAGATCTTATCACGTGGGGTGTAGTATAGCTCAGCATCGGTGACCAACAGCACTTTCTTCAGAAGTCATAGAGGTGTTTCTACCAATGCTTACAGCAGGGAAAGTACGGACCTCACCCTGTCTCTCCCTTGCCAGGGTAGGACTCTGTGGGGGATGAAGCATCCAGAAAGGAGGCAGTCACTTTCCAAAATGTGCTGAAGACAGACTTATGCCATCTCCCCATTTGGCCCAAATTCAAAGTTATTTAGGCACCTAACTTAGCACCTTAGGAGCTACGCATATTACTACACCTGCTGTCCTTAATCCTTGTAGTAAATACTCTATAGAAAAATAATTTGTTAAGCACCCACATAAGATGTGGGCATGAAATAAGACTTTCAAGGCTAGCCAGAGCTGTGGCAGACAGCCCAGTTTCTCTGACTCTAATCTTCTTTTTTCGCAGTTTTTGTTATAGCCTCCTGGGCTGTCAGGACTTGTGCTCTGAGACAAAGGTTGAACCCCTTGGACATCACAACTCAAGGGGTGCATGCCTCCCTGTGGGAATCCTTAGGGACGCACACTCTCACGAGACAGGCTCCCATTGAAACGAGTTAAAGGATCAGCCTGAAAAATTGTTTCCGACCCATCTGACACGGTCAAACACACAGGCACGAGCCTGACCGCTTCCAAAGGCAGCAGAGGGCTGACAGGCAGAGAGAGGTCAAACTCTGACAGAGGTGTTTGCTTCAGGTCGCTTGCATGGCAGTTTGCACTCCTTTCATGTGGGGTAGTAAATGCCTGAATGAGGGCTGAAACTCTTAAATTTGGCAGTGCTATTTCTATCAAAAGCCGTGGGCCTGCCCTTCAGGTGAAATCAGAAATCCCAGCAGAGCCAGAGGCCACAGGCTGCCCTGATTTACACCAGTTGCACCCAGAGTGGTGGCTGTGTTTAGGAGGGGATGAATTATTCCTTTGCCAAGATGCCACAAGTCTTCCAAAATGAGCACTTTCTCTGAGAAGCCATTTTTCACAAAAAAAAAAGTTTCCTCCCTGGAATCCAGATCCAGATTTACACCCTTTTTTCACTTTTTTTTTTTTTAAATAGTTTAGCATGCTTAAAATAGACCCCTTGGCCTACGTTTAGCTATCAGTAAGGCTGTTGTGTCACAGGCTGGAGCTCAGTGAAGCCTCATGAAGACTAGGAAGCTGAACTTTGGGGGTGATTCCCAGGGATCAGGTGCTTGGGATCTGCCCAGACAAACTTAACCTGCGATTTCAATCCACAACCTTTTCTTTTGTGTGAAATTTTTCTTCCCTATTACTATTCACACTGCTCCCCTGTGCATGCAGTTCCCCATAGCTGAGCAGGCTGGATCTGGTGGAGGATCCCATGTTCCCCTTTACAAAAGCCTGTCGGTGACCCAAGTCTGGTGTCAGTGGTCACTTCCTTTGGTTATTCCTCTTCTCCTGTCACCCTCACTACTTGCTAGGTTTCATGATCCTCCTTGTCTGATGGTCATCACTTCAAATTCAGTTAACATGGTGGTTACAAAACATGACATCATGTGTAAGCATGACATACATGGTGTGTCCCACCAGAGGTTGTGCAGCATGATGCTCAAGAGCAGCTACTACTTTTAATGACCAACAGCAGACCTTGAGGGAAGGTGAGTGTTCTGTATCTCCAAAACTTAAGTCCCTACAGGATGTCTCTCTACTTTTCACAAACAAAAAATATCAGTCATGTTTTTAATGATAGCTTAAAATATGAGACATTTACTTCTTTTTCCTGCCTGCAAGGAGGGGATTTTTTATTATTTCTATTTTACAGCCAGACAAGTACAATACAGACCTGGTATAACTAACCCAAGTCACAGATATAAGAAGTTCTTCCAGCTTTTCAGTAGGCTGCAGTAGGAGTTTCATCTTGCCAGCAGCGTCATGCTTACAACTCTGCAGTGTACCAGTTCAAATGTAAGCCTGGCTGGGAGAGCTGGAGGCCCTCAAACGTGTCTACCTGGGCTTCTTTCATCATTTGCTTGACTCCTCTTTTTCTGTCATCTCAGGAGGGCCACAGGAGGGGGATAGAGTGGAAAGCCAGGTAGGTTTTAAGGTATAGCAATGCAAAGAGTTACTCTCAGGAAAAAGATAAATTAGAGGAAACCACATTCCCACCCTGCTCTTGTTGCTGCCACAGGTCAGGTCTGTGCTAAAAAAGGTTTGTGAGGATACTTGAACTGGGGTAGCTGGTCCAGCCAGACCTTTCTACACAAATCATCTTATACTAGTGAAGAAGCACTTCTAGTTCTCATGAGACTCAAAAAAAAAAAAAAAAAGAAAGAAAAAAAAGGCCCTTTTTATCTATAATAGTGGTGCTTTTACCAGTACAGAAATGTTTCAAGAAATCCACATTCCCCAACAGATATTGGTTTTGTCACAGCCCCTGAGTCAACAGGAAATGCTGTCCTGGAGAGTCCTGCTCTATATCCTCAGCCCCTCCTTGGCCTGCTGCGGCTCAGCTTTCCAGGACACAGCCTCTGTCTTGCTCCCACTTCCTCCTCCCTTCTGCAGCTGCTTTTTCTGTTCTCTTTAACCCCTAATTATTTATCTCCACTTTATCGTGTTTCTTCACGCTGTCCGTATTCATTTCACGCAACTCTTCTTCCCCCTCTTCAAGCTGAGCTTCTGACGCAAAGCCAACAGCTGGGGTGCATTGCAAAGTCCCAGCAAGGCACCCCTCTTCTCTGTTCTCTCCAGGTGATTGCTACTTAGCAAGGAATCCAGTCCCTGCTCATTTTGGCTTCTGTGATGTGATGCTGGCCTTAGCGGCAGCAAAGCCTAACAGAAATGTTCTACCCGCTGTGCTTTGTCATTGCTCTGTTGTGTGTCATTGTGCTGGCGCTGTGGGGAACGTGGATATCCTCCATTTTCATTTTTCATGAAATTTGCTTCACAGTTAATCTAGACTTGGAATAGAAAAATAAAACAAAGAGAGAAAAAACACTCAAAATTAATATAGTGTTTATATTGTTAAAAGATGCTTGGGGTAGTCAGTTTAGCGTTAATTAAAAGATTAGAGCTCTGCAGAAAGGGGCTGATTTGTAGCCCCAGAGAACAACATTTAAGGGTAGTAGAAAAAATCTAATGGTAATAGTATAGTGGGAAAAATAAGCAAATTGACACTGCACTGCATCAGTGCCTGAGACACAACATGGTTAATTCCCACTCAGAATTTTCACTCATCCACCACAGAAAATAGGTCTGTGGACAAAAGTGTGCTGAGATAAAAAAAAATGCATCACAGTTGACATAAAAAAAAAAAGCCCCTTTTTGCCTAATACATTGGAGACGTTGTTTGAGAACAGTCCATCCAACTGAAATTCTGACCGCTTGTACCACAGCCAGATCAGGAAGTCTTCTTGCAACTGGCCAAGGAAATGTCTGGCCCTGGAAGCAGCTGAAGTTCTGTTTTGAGTACTTTGAAAGAAAATAGAGGGTCAAACAGAGCTGAGGTCTCCTCCCACTGAAACCCACAGCAAAAGTCTCTCTGACTTCAAGTCAAAGTCTTACCTGCTGAGAGGAGTGGACAGAGAAAGGCAAAACAAACATGCTGGCACTGCAAGGCCACCGAGCGCCAGCCTTAAAAAGGGGAGATGATACAGTGCTGAACCTGGCCCATGGCTAGTTTAGAAATAAATGGGGCATAACTCCAAACCCCCATCACTCTGTGGGCTGCAGGGCAGACTGGGTGTTCGCTTCTTGCAACAGCAAGGACGAGAGATCAGCAGGGGCAATGAGAGGGGGATAGACGTCCTCGTGCAGGGAATGAGTTGGGGACTCCTTCAGAGCATCAGCCAGTGGCACCGGGGAGGAGGAGGAGCAGGACCAAGGTTAAGCAGGGTGCTCAGCTGAACACAGCCGCACCCATCAGGATGGAGGCTCCCTCTGTCAGTGCAAGTCTCCCTCCGAGGGTGTGAAACTCAGCCAAGTCAGAGAATCAATGCAGCTGAAATATTGCTAAGATTACACAGGGAGACACAAGGACTTGGGGTGCAGGGTCTGAAGTGGCAATGCTCACGCCATTGCAGCCAGCTGGGGAATAAGCCAGGCAAACCAGAGCAGTGACAAATGTTCCTTAGCTGTCTCCCAAGATGAGAATCAGAAGACCAACCACCTCAAGTGTAGGTATACCAATGGACACAGCCTGGGGAACAAACAGGAGGAACTGGAGCTCTACCCCAGTCAAAAAGTTATGGTATCATAGGAATAACTGAAACATGGTGGGACAACTCACATAACTGGAGGATCAGAGTGGATGGCTACAGGCTGTTTTGTAAAGACAGGCAGGGAAGAAGAGGAGGAGGAGTCACCCTCTATGTAAAGGAGAATGTTGAAAGTATAGAAGTCAACTACAGCGGTTGTGGAATGCCTCTGGGTCAAGATCAGAGAGGTCATCTCCAAGGGGGATCTTACAGTAGGCATCTGCTACCGACCTCCAATCCAAGGTGATAAGGCCAACAAAGCAATATTTGGGTCACTTAAGCAAGCTTCGGGTCAACAGAACCTGATTCTTATGGGTGACTTCAACTACCCAGACATTTGCTAGAAGAACAATAGAGCAGCTCACATGCCATCCATCAAGTTCCTGGAATGCAGAAGAGGACTGCTTCCTCATACAAATGTTAGATGTGCCAACCAGGAATGAGGCACTGCTGGACTTGCTACTCACAAACCAAGAAAACCTACTTTGTAATATCTCGGTTAGTGAAAGCCTTGGCTGCAGTGATCACAATATTGTGGAGTTTGAGATCCTGCTGAACATGCTGAAGGTTAGTACTAAGACAAAGGTTTTAGATTTTAGAAGAGCAAAATTTAGCTCACTCAGAGATCAGTTGGGAGGGATTCCATGGGAAGCTTCCATGGAGGATAAAAGAGCTAGCAAGTGTTGGGAGTTTTTCAAGAATGTTCTCTTGGAAGCACAAAAATAGTTCATCCCCTTTAAGAGTAAGGGCAGTAGGTGGAGCAAGAGATCCCCTTGGCTTAACTGTGAGCTTCTGAGTCTGCTCAAAACCAAAAGAGAAGGGTACCAGAGATGGAAAAGTGGACGAATACTCATTGAGAACTACAAGGGCATTGCCAGGGTGTACAGAGATGCAGTTAGAAAAGCAAAAACTCAGCTTGAATTGAAATTGGCCAGAGGTGCCAAAAACTACGAAAGGATGCTTCAGGTATGTAGGCAACAAGCAGAAACAGAAGGAAAATATTGGTCCACTGTTAAACAGGGAGGTGGATTAGTCACCAACAACACTGAAAAGGCAGAGGTTCTCAACACTTTCTTCAACTCTGTCTTTACCAGCACTGTTGGCCCCCAGGCCTTGGGAACAAAAATCCATGTTGACTCAGAGACCCACTGTCAGTGAAGGAAGAGTTGGTATGTGAACTATTACAGGAGCTTGACCCCTACAAATCAATGGCCCCTGACAATATCAACCCAAGGGTGTTAAGAGAGCTGGCTGATATCATTGCAAGGCAGCTCTCCATAATCTTTGAGAAGTCGTGGAGATTGGGAGGCATCCCAGAAGACTAGAAGAAGGCTAATGTCACCCTCATCTGCAAGAAGGGTTTAAAGAAGGAGCCAGGAAATTTTAGGCCCATCAGTCTTACTTCAGTCCCTGGGAAGGTTATGGAATGAATTCTCCTGGAGACGAGTCAGATGAAGCACGTGATTGGGAAAAACCAGCACAGATTCACCAAGGGTAAATTGTGCTTTACAAACCTGATCACCTTCTATGACAAAGTAACTTACTTGGTTAATGTGGGATGAGTAGTGGACATTGTCTACCTGGATTTCTGCAAGGCTTTCAATATGTCTTCCCACAGCCTCCTCCTAAAGAATCTGGTGCATTACAGTCTAGGGAAGTGGTCTTGTGGTGCGTGAGGAACTGGCTCACAGGCTGCACCTGGTGGACAGCAAGATCAATATGAGTGAACAGTGTGCTGCTGCAGCAAAGAAAGCAAACAGGATGCTGGGTTGCATCAACAAAGGCATCACCAGCAGAGATAAAGAAGTCATTAACCCACTCTACTCAGTGCTTGTCAGGCCATGCCTGGAATGCTGTGTTCAGTTTTGGTCCCTGCTATGCAAAAAAAGATGTGGACAGGCTGGAGAGGGTCCAGAGAAAGGCCACAAAGATGATCAAAGGACTGGGAAGCCTGCCATGTGAGGAAAGGCTGAGAGAACTGGGTTTGTTCAGCCTTGAGGAAAGAAGGCTTAGGGGAGACCTTATCACCATGTTCCGGTATTTAAGGGTGGCCACAAAGAAGATGGAGGCTACCTTTTTACAAGGAGTCACATGGAAAAGACAAGGAGTAATGGGCTCAAGGTACCCTTGGGGACATTCTGATTGGACACAAGAGGAAAATTTTTCACGATTAAAACCATCAGCCATTGGAATAATCTCCCAGAGAAGTGGTGGATTCCCCAACATTGGACACTTTTAAGATTCAGCTGGACAGGGTGCTGGGCCATCTTGTCTAGACCATGCTTTTGCCAAGAAAGGTTGGACCATATGATCCCTGAGGTCTCTTCCAACCTGGTATTCTACAATACTATGATTCTATGATTCCGTGATTCATAAATAATTAGCTATTTGCCAAGTCTCCCTTCAAGTGTGATGCATGACTGGAGTGCATATTTTTCTGCCACTTGCTAGTATCTTTTAAAAGATAAACAAAAGCCGAAAGTGTAGCATTTTTGGCAAATCCTGGGCAGGAAGACTGTGCTAGTCTCTGTTTGGGAATAGTACATTCTGTATATGCGCACATACACACAATACCTTCTCACCCTACTAAGACACAGAGTAAATTGGTCCCCATGACCGATGAAGTCTTTATGCGGCTTTTAGATGCACAGCTAACAGCTCACTAACACTCCGCAGGCTTCCTCTTGTGCATCATCATCTGTGCATCTTTCAGAACACAAGACCATCAAATTTACTCATATATTCTTTTTGCCCCGGTGGCTGCAGCCATGACTGGGCACTATTTCTTTAGCTGTAATCTGAACCTGCAGAGTTAGTGGCATGTGAGGGATGTTATTTTTTATTACAGCTCTGGGGCAATCCCTGCAGACAGACAGCAGTTATGATGAGTACAGAAATAACTTGCAGCTGCTGACAGCTACAAGAATGCCTCTTACCTTAAATTCCCAAAACACAGAGTACCATTAGTAGCTATTGGGAAACGTTAAAAACACTTATCAGTAGCAAGTTTCTTGGTCATTCCTCTAGGCAGCACCACTCTGCTTGTCTATGGCTACAGAAATTGCAGATGGCATAGACATCCATGGATCTGCAGCACAATCCCAGTGAAGGACCTGGGAGGCCCTGCATAAGTACTGGGATGAGCTGATCAGGGCTGTGGAGCCAGGCATCCCTCCACAGGCACCTGATGAGTTTTCCCTACCACTTTTCAGGGGTTTCTTGTGAACAACTTTATTAACTGAAATGTCCTCTGCAGAATCAGCATTAAGTGACATAAAAATAATCTACAGAGTCCTGACTAAAGCCTGTGACAGATGAGGTTGTTGGCAGTCTCAGAAAAGCATGTATCTTCTGTTATTAATGGCCAAAACTGTCAGGAGAGTTTAAAACTTTCCAGATTGTCGTCCAGTAGCTGGTGAGTCAGACACAGCCTTCAGATGAAGAGCTGAAGTTTTCTTTCATTTTTCTTCTCTGCTTAAGGAATCCAAGCATTCAAAGCTCTGAAAAGCGTCAGGCTACCATTCAGGGGTCCTTTGGGATTAAAGGTTGTTTCTCAGTGAAGAAAAATAAAGTGTTGATAGAACAAAATGATGCACAAAAGGCAGAAAAGAGAAAAAAGAGGAAGGATATGGCAGTGTATTCCTTTTACATAAAACCTTGGCTCTTTGAGGAGATGATGTTGTGGAGGTTCCAGTCATCCTTCTACAAGGAAGGCCGAGGCAGAAAACTTTGGTCTGCAGACCTTTAATTTGAAATAGAAGAATATTTTCTCTATTCATTTCCAAAGAGCAGAAAACACAATAGAAAATGCAAGTTTCATTTTTTTATCTTACGTGACTGAAAAAAAAAAAAGCCTGTGCAGCAAACAGGTGTCCCTGAATCATTTGGTTTGCAAGCTATGCAAGAGCCCTCAGTTTTCCTCGTCCTGCAAGAAATCACAGATGAGGTGGAGCCAGGTGTTTCATTACTATTCTAAATGTCTGGGTGACTTCAATCTTTTCTAATCTTCATCTGAATAGTGTTTTGAGATGTTTTATCCTCACAAAAATATTTCTGTTACCTCTTCCTTTGTTCGCTGATATTGATTGTCATCCTTCAAATCTAATTATCCTGAAAGGGAGGATGATGTGAAGTGACGGTGATAATCCAGGGACTGGAAACACAGGAGCAGTTGCCTGTGTTGCCACATGCTCCCCTCAAAACCGATCAGTGATGACTGATGCACAGCTGTGGTGTAGTGTCATGGATGTGCAATACATGAATGCGTACAATAATGAGTGTATAAATTTGCTAGACTGGTGTTGTAGGCATGGCCTGGTCCCCCTCCTCTGGGGTTATGGCAGCACAACTTAAGCAAACCTAATGCTGAGGCCAGGTCTCACAGTATGGCCCATGGCCCTACTTTTCAACTTGTTTACTTCCCACACAAGGGGGCTGCATGTAATAAACCTACTGGAAATGGTTCCTGGCCTGTGCTAACTGCTGGGAATGTTTCAGGAGAATTCTAGTCATCTTGGGACAGAAACATCCCCAAGACCTTATTAATGAGAGTCAAGATTAAATGTCCCAGGTTGTCCCCCACACTGTTAAGTTTACTGGTACAGCCGTAGCCTGTAAGCTGTAATTAGAGAAATGCATGTTGCAGAGAAGATGCATCAGGGTAGGAGGTCTCGTACTGCAATCAATAAGGTGGGACAAGGGGAGATCCAGCACCCTCGGTGCCCTTTGTACTATCACAGATGAAGGACCAACAGGATCGGGTCCCAAACACCCAGGAAACACCCAGGAGAGAAGGATATGTGGGAAGAGAGATCTCAAGTGAGATCCTTTCCTCCACTTGCAGATCCTAAAGTCTACAAAGTTTAAAAGTTGTGTGACATTTAGGAACCTGATACTTTTCTCTCTATCAATGGTGTGAAAACAAAAAAAAAAATCTGGCCAAATATTTTTTTTCTGAACTCAGATCTAGGAAAGACGTTACAGATGTTGCTGATCCCTGCTCCCGCGGGCTCTCTCCAGGGCTGCGGGGGATCCCTGCTCCGGGCCTGCAGCCCCTCCCGCCCTCCTCCTCCTCCGGCCTCGGGCTCCCTCTGCTGCTGCCGCCTCCTGGGCTCCCTCCTCCTCTGCCGGTGCCGCCTGGGGCCCTTTCCGAGTCCTGTTTTCCCCCCGGCGCCCCCGGCTTGGCTGCGGGGCTCAGCTGTGTCCTGCGCTGGGGCCCTTGGAGCCGGCTGGGACCGGCTGTGTCCGGCACCGGGCAGCCCCAGCCGCTCCTCCCAGCAGCTGCCCGGCAGCCCTTGCTGCCCGTGCCTGGGCAGGGACACTCTGTGTCCTCTGGGCCAGAGATTGGTCCCAGCTTTATTTAATTCACTAATTAATACAGGTGTAGCCACTGTAGGTAATGGAAAGAAGTGAGTAACTCCAGAAAATGGCTCCATTTTCTAAGATTTGGTAATAACATCTCTCTTTTTTCCCTGTAATGTACAAAACATTGGGAGTAGGTTTTCCTGGAGCCTTTCGAAGGGAAGCACCAGCTGCAGGTGTTGGCAGAGGATGTGCTGCCAGCGGGACATGTTCTTCTCCAGGCAAGGCAGAGCAGCCTAGGGCATGGCCTAAGGGCTTCTCCCAGGGCTGGTGCACCTTGTGGATCGGAATTTTCATGGCCTAAAAGTCTATTGACTGATGATCATCTATTAAGGGAAGCCTGTGAGACTGTCAATGTAGCCAGAGGAATCCTACACCGAGATCCTAAAAAGCCAGTGTGAGCAGAAGACCTCCCAATTCAGATTGGCTCTTTCCCGGGATGAACCATCAAAGTGAAATCCTAACAGTCCCATCTGCTCTAAGGACTGTCCACATGTCAGCCAACATGCAACCTATCTCCACTTCCCTCTTCCTTCACCTGTCCTGAAGACAGAGCTTTGAATACATTTTAAATAAAAATTTGAAATGACAGGTTTATTAGGGTTGGTTTTTTCCTCTTAGTTTTTTTTTTTTATATGAAGAGTTATTTTTACTTTGAGACATGTTCGCGACTGTCTAGGTGTCTGTGTCTGAGACAGAAAAGGAGCTAAGGAAGGCACAAGGGATTAAAGAAAACACAGATGGAAGATACAATTCTGACCCAGGATTTCTCTTGAAGTTCAGTATTCGTTTCACAACCATCTTTCAGTTTTGGGACCTTTTCTTCAGAATGCTCATTGTTGTGATTCCCAATTGCCTGACTACTCTAGAGCTAATCAACATCTGTCAGTTCTGAATGCATGAAATGTCAAGGAGGTCTTGTTTTGTTTAATGAAATGTTCGTTTCTATTTTTTGTTGTAGCCCCTTTGGTAGGAGACCAGGTTCCACATTGTTTCCACCATCACTGTAGCCTGTCCCGCTCTCTGAGCAGCCCCTCTGACCTCTCTGAGCCTGAAGACATTCCTTGCCACAAGCATCCCAAACACTCTATCCTCCTGTAATGTGCGCACACCAGGATTCCTGGCTTGAGGCATTTGGCTCAATCACAGCTGCTAAGCTTTCTTGGAAATTCAACCACAGTTTCATAATTCCAAGGCATGTGTTCATTTTTTCTTTCGTGTTGAGATGAGAAAACATGAGTTTCTGGTCTGCTGTGATGGAAATTCCACGGTGCCTATGGTCATATGATCCTTTTGTTCCCTAACCCAGAACATGCAGGTACTGTAGACTTTGTGGGCTTCTCATGTGATAAACACAGATTTATTCTCAATTATGTTTAGTGCCTGCATCAATGAAAAATCTATCATTTTTACCAAAGTTAAATTGGTACTTTTGCAAGAAGACTTTTTGTCTCTTAGTGTTATTAAGTCCAGTATGACTAACATAACCTGGAAACCTGGAAAATGAACGTTCCCTTTACTCCAATTCTTTACACAGCCAAGTTCAGAGAACCTTTTACTAAAACAGAGATCCACTTCTGGACATTTCCCCTTGTCATCACATCACTAGTGTTGATTACTGTACCCAGTTACCAGACACTGGTTATCCCACCCTGGCTGCAATAATTTTCAAAATCTTGTGCCACTGTCAGATATATTTAATACAGCACATTGACAAATAATGCTCAGACTTTGTTGGTGCTTAGAGTTTTGGAACTGAGTAACAATTACCCTTTTGAGGCTAAAGACAAAATGATCAGACTGCCCCTACGAAAGACTGAAGACTTTTAGGGCAGACTCTTATTTTCATCTCACACATTCCATTTGTTACTTCTGGATGGAATCAAATAATCAGTAATGTATGATCCTACACAAGTTGTAGGCATTTTAGATGTACCTAGGAGGCTCAAAAACATGTTTGAAATTGGATGCTTTTGAAAACACTCCTTAATGAAAAGCCTGCTGTCCTTAACACTCAATGTCTAATCATGCAACCTTGACTACAGTGCCTTCTGCCAGGCTTAGAAGGAAAACTAAACAGGAGTTGTGAGTGGCTGCAGTGGATGAATTGACTAGTTTTAAAATGCTCCTTTATAAAAGTCCTTCCATTCCCCAAGATCCCTGTGAACAATTCTCGTGATTATTTCCCTGCTGCACTGTTTTTTTTTTCTAGGGGAACTTACTGAGGATAGTTTTCATTATTTTCCTCATTTTCTTGGTTTAGATGTCTTACCACCTTACAGTGGTACCATTGATTTCTGAAAAGTTTGTGTTTCAGGCACAGTGAGAAATCAC
This sequence comes from Phaethon aethereus, assembly GCF_964289735.1. Lineage (NCBI taxonomy): Eukaryota > Metazoa > Chordata > Aves > Phaethontiformes > Phaethontidae > Phaethon > Phaethon aethereus. The sequence goes on along the minus strand of NC_138582.1, from coordinate 9,223,782 downwards.
TCTGAGAGACAATGCCAATGGAGGGATTTATCTTACTAAATTCAGACATCATGATCTGACATCTGGCATAGGTCAGCCTTAGTCCCTGGAATTTTAGGCAACAAAAAATTGAGATGTTTCACCTAAATGTCTTGAGTTTACCTCTTCTCCTAGCCTTGTCTTATCTCAGCCAAAGGTCCATGAAATTTAAATTACCTGGGATACCTTGAAAGCAGGGAGGGATGCAGAGCAGGTTAGATTGCCAGATTTTACAAGCAAAAGTATGGGAAAAAATCATCCTAGGACAGCACAAGACACATCTCCAAGGCCACAAGACACACCTTCTTTCAGTGAGGTGGGCCAACATTTCAGTACACCATAGTAATGTACTTCTGCTCAGCTGCATTTCACTTCAGTGTTTAGCTACGCCAAGGGGTACATAAGCAGACTAACTGCCTTTGCCACTATAGCAATACAGGGTTATCACCAATCACATCAAGACATTTCGTCTCAGAGCCAGGGCTGACATGACAGGAGGTGATGTAAACTATGAACACTTTAAAGGAAGGATCAGAAGATGAATTAATCTCTTAATGAATACTTCTCACTCAGTATTTTATACATTTATTAGCCTATCTGTCAGCTCAGTTATTGCATACTTCCAGTGAATTTACATGTCACTGCTGACCTAAATGACAGACACATTTCTTATGGATTGACTGCCACCAAATGTACACTTTTTTCATACATTCACACCCTCTAGGATATTATTTTTACGTTCAAAATTTTTAAACAAATTTACATAAATTCCCATTTATATTTCAAATACAGAATCTCAGTTATAAGATCTAAAACATCCACTAAACTACTGTTTCCGGATCCCTGATAATTACCAAGATTTAACTTTTGACACATTTAAATGACTTCTCTAAATTGTTATTCATATGTTTTCTTTCCTTCAGAGCCTAGAGTTTTACGGCAATCTCTATTTACAAGTTATGAATACAAAGTGTATAGCTATGTTTACATATTTTAACTATCCTTCATACGCTTACAAGACTGTTTGGGGAGGGGATCATGCAAAAAACAAGGTGTATAGAGAGGAATTAGAAGTTCTCCATCTTGCAGAGAGAAGGGGACCTGGGACCCAGGTCTTCAAAGGTCTTTATTAGCTCTGAAGGGTCGAATCAGTGTCTTGATGAAAAATATGAAACAAGTGTCTACAAGAGCCAGAGTTTGAACTTGGACTCCTTTCAATTTTGTGTCTTAATTATTAAACAATCTTTATGTTCCAAGGTGTGCTTAGACAAATATACTTTCACAAGGTCCTTCTGCCATCTTTATTCTTTGCGCATTCATTTTCACCAACCCTGTTTGCATTAGAGGTTTTGTTCAGAATCTGTTCAGTCAGCATTTTTTCACCTCTTTCAATGTACACATGGAGGACCTGCTTTTGCAGTGATTCATGAGTGCCGGGACCCACCCACCTGGAGGCTGTTAGTGGAGCCAGGCCAAGGACTGTCTTCAAGCCATGTCTGCAAACACGGGTCAAAGTTCATGTTCATTTTGCAGTACTATAATTAGCACAGCAGGTTTAGGCAGGAAACTGCTGCCTCTAGACCCAATTTCAAGGCAATTAGGGTTGCGCTCTTTCACCATGGTGCTTCTAGGCTAGACCCTGTCTGCCCCACAGAAATAATAACAACGGAAGTACCTATTACTGCGCATTGTTGCGGCTTGGCTTTGTATGACGAAAGAAAGCATATGTTCTAATTATACCTCAGCATCAGACCAAGGGGAGCTTGTGGTGAAGATGGAGCTGAAGATCCTCAGCAGATTTTCAGTGTTTCTATTTTCCAAATATATCAGTATGTACATGCACTGCAAGGAGGAATTACCTTGGACGGGTTAGAAAATCAATGTGCAATCTTAGAGATGTTTCGATCTTGGGTATACGGCCCTTCCAGAACTGCTCCATAGGATTTTGGCTTTTTTAAGATGACCATGTGTGTTATAAGTACATATTGGAGCCACCGAGGTGAAGGGCTCCGAAGCGAAGGATCGCGCCGGGGGACCCTTCCTGAAGCGACCAAACTGTGAAGGCGGCAGCACAGGGAGAGGGAGGGTGCCCCAGCCCCCCCCCAGGCTGGTGGAGCGGGGTCCTGACGAGCGGCAGCTCTGGCTCAACGCGGGCGGGGACGGGAGCGGCGGCGGCCAAAGCCCCTCGCCTACAAGAGCCGCCCCCGGGAGCGTGAGCGACCCGGAGCGCAGCGAACAGGGTGGGCAAATGGGACGTGGCATGTCAGAAGGGCGTAGTGCATCAGTTTGCGCGTCAGTTCGCGCGTCAGTTCGTGCGGGCAGGGCACAGTTCCCTCCCCCAGCACTGGAGGTTCTCTGACAAGTGGCCATCGTCCTCCCAGAGGAGGCTCAGCCATGGTCGCCATACGGCTGAAAACCGGGGCCAGAAAGACTGTGGCGATGCAGACAGAGCTCCCGCTCAGGCACGCGGCTGTCCAAGTATCCGGCTGCAGAGAGTGCCTGAGCCTGTCGGTTGTTCCAGAGACCAACAGGGACACCACCTGTATGCGGTGCGACCAGGTGAGCGACCTGCTCAGCCTGGGGCAGAGCTGACAGAGGCCATGGAGAGGCTGAGGAGCATTAGGGAGTGTGAGAGAGAGAGAGATTGGTGGAGCCACACCCGGCCATCCCTGAAGCAGGGGCAGCTGGTGGAGGCTCCACAAGCAGCAAGAGATCCCCTGTCCTCTTGCTGCCGGGCAGAAGAAGGGAACCAAAGAGATGAGGGGAAATGGAAGCAGGTCCCTGCTCGGAGAGGCCAGCAAATCCCCTCCTGGCCTCCCTCACTGTCCCAGCTGCCCTCACACAACAGGTATGGGGCTCTGGAACTTGAGGGCCAGGAACATGAGGACCCTGACAAAGGTCCGTCCAAGGGGGTGCCTAGGGTGAGTCAGCCAGCCCCACGCATCAAGACGTCCTCTGTTAAGAAAAAAAGGAGGGTGATTGTCGTAGGTGACTCCCTTCTGAGGGGTACAGAGGGCCCAATATGTCGACCAGACCCAACCCACAGGGAAGTCTGCTGCCTCCCTGGGGCCTGGGTGAGAGACGTCACCAGGAAACTCCCTGGTCTGGTTCAGCCCACTGATTACTACCCACTGTCGGTCATGCAGGTTGGCAATGATGAGGTTGCACTAAGAAGCCCAAAGGACTTGAGAGCACTGGGGCGACTGGTTGATGGAGCGGGAGCACAGGTAGTGTTTTCGTCAATCCCTTCAGTGACGGGGAAGAACGCTGAAAGGAACAGGAAAGCACACCTGATCAACACATGGCTCAGGGGCTGGTGCCGTCATCAGAATTTTGGGTTTTTTGACCACGGGGCGGTTTACACAGCACTGGGCCTCCTCGCAGCAGTGGAGTGCAACTGACTCCAAGGGGCAAAAAGATTCTTGCTCATGAGCTGGCAGGCCTCATCAAGAGGGCTTTAAACTAGATTTGGAGGGGGGAGGGGATAAAACCAGGCTCACTACAGTTGAGCCTAGGGGTGGTGTGCCAGAGTTGAAATTGATAGCCCAGCTCAAGTGCATCTACACCAATGCACGCAGCATGGGCACCAAACAGGAGGAGCTGGAATCCATTGTGCAGCGGGACAGCTATGATGTAGTTACCATCACAGAAACATGGTGGGATGCTTCTCATGACTGGAGTGCTGCAATGGATGGCTATAAGCTCTTCTGAAGGGATAGGCAAGGAAGGAGAGGTGGTGGGGTGGCTCTGTATGTTAGGGAGTGTTTTGATTGCATAGAAATCAATGATTGTGAAGACCAAGTCGAGTGCTTATGGGTAAGGATGAGGGGGAAGGCAGATATCCTGATGGGAGTCTGTTACAGACCACCCAACCAGGACGAAGAGACAGATGAGACATTCTATAAGCGACTGGCAGAAGTCTTGCACTTGCTGGCCCTTGTTCTTGTGGGGAACTTCAATCTACCGGACATCTGCTGGAAGTGTAACATGGCAGAGAGGAAACAATCTGGGAGGTTTCTGGAGTGTGTGGAGGATAACTTCCTGACACAGCTGGTGAGTGAGCCCACCAGGGGAGGTGCTTTGCTGGACCTGCTGTTTACAAACAGAGAAGTACCGGTGGGAGATGTGGTGGTCGGAGGCCATTCTTGGGCTTAGTGACCACAACATGATAGAATTCTCAGTTGTGAGCGAAGTAAGGAGAGGGGTCAGCAAAACTGCTACCATGGACTTTGGGAGGGCAGACTTTGGCCTGTTCAGGTCACTGATTGAGACAGTCCCTGGGGAGACAGTCCTGAAGGACAAAGGGGTCCAGGAAGGCTGGACAGTCTTCAAGAAGGAAATCTTAAAGGCACAGGAGCAAACAGTCCCCATGTGCCGTAAGAAGAGCTGGCGGGAAAGGCGACCGGCCTGGCTGAACAGGGAGATTTTGCTGGGACTCAGGGAAAAGAGGAGAGTTTATCACCTCTGGAAGAAAGGGAAGGCAACTCACGAAGAGTAGAAGGATCTCGTTAGGTCAAGCAGGGACAAAATTAGAAAGGCAAAAGCCCAGCTAGAGCTCAGTCTGGCTACAGTTGTAAAGGATAATAAAAAATGCTTCTACAAATATATTAACAACAAAAAGAGAGGCAAGGAGAATCTTCATCCCCTACTGGATATGGCAGGGAACATTGTCTCCAAGGACGAGGACAAGGTTGAGGTACTTAATGCCTTCTTTGCCTCGGTCTTTAATAGCCAGCCCAGGTATCCGCAGGGTATTCAGCCCCCTGAGCTGGAAGATGGGGATGGAGAGCACAATAACCCATAATCCAGGAGGAAGCAGTTAAGGACATGTTAAACCACCTGGACACCCAAAAGTCTATGGGACCTGATGAGATCCACCCGAGAGTACTGAGAGAGCTGGCGGAGGAGCTTGCCAAGCCACTCTCCATCATTTATCAGCAGCCCTGGTTAACAGGGGAGGTCCCAGAAGACTGGAGGCTTGCCACTGTGACATACATCTACAAAGGCCGGAAGGAGGATCCTGGGAACTACAAGGCCTGTCAGCCTGACCTCCGTACCGGGGAAGATCATGGAGCGGTTCGTCTTGAGAGTGCTCACAGGGACAACCAAGGGATCAGGCCCAGCCAGCATGGGTTCATGAAAGGCAGCTCCTGCTTGACCAATGTGATCTCCTTCTATGACCAGGTGACCCGCCTAGTGGATGAGGGAAAGGCTGTGGATGTTGTCTACCTGGACTTTAGTAAAGCCTTTGACAGCGTCTCCCACAGCATTCTCCTGGAGAAACTGGCGGCTCGTGGCTTAGGTTTACTCTTTGCTGGGCGAGGAACTGGCTGAATGGCTGAGCCCAGAGAGTTGTGGTGAATGGCGTTAAATCTGGCTGGCAGCCAGTCACAAGCGGTGTTCCCCAGAGCTCGGTTCTGGGGCCGGTCTTGTTCAATATCTTTATTGATGATCTGGATGAGGGGATCGAGTGCTCCCTCAGTAAGTTTGCAGATGACACCAAGTTGGGTGGGAGTGTTGATCTGCTGGAGGGTAGGAGGGCTCTGCAGAGGGATCTGGACAGGGTGCATCGATGGGCAGAGGTCAACTGTATGAGGTTTAATAATGCCAAGTGCAGGGTCCTGCACTTGGGTCACAACAACCCCATGCAATGCTACAGGCTTGGGGAAGAGTGGCTGGAGAGCTGCCCGGCAGAAAAGGATCTGGGGGTGCTGGTTGGCAGCCGGCTGAACATGAGCCGGCAGTGTGCCCAGGTGGCCAAGAAGGCCAAGAGCGTCCTGGCCTGTATCAGAAATCGTGTGGCCAGCAGGAGTAGGGAAGTGATTGTGCCCCTGTACTCAGCGCTGGTGAGGCCGCACCTCGAATCCTGTGTTCAGTTTTGGGCCCCTCACTACAAAAAGGACATTGAGGTGCTGGAGTGTGTCCAGAGAAGGGCAACAAAGCTGGTGAGGGGTCTGGAGCACAAGTCTTATGAGGAGCGGCTGAGGGAACTGGGGTTGTTTAGTCTGGAGAAGAGGAGGCTGAGGGGAGACCTTATCCCTCTCTCCAACTACCTGAAAGGGGGTTGTGGTGAGGTGGGTGTTGGTCTCTTCTCCCAAGTAACCAGTGATAGGACGAGAGGAAATGGCCTCAAGTTGCGCCAGGGGAGGTTTAGATTGGATATTAGGAAAAATTTCTTCACCGAGAGAGTGGTCAAGCATTGGAACAGGCTGCCCAGGGAGGTGGTGGAGTCGCCATCTCTGTAAGTGTTCAAAAAATGTGTGGATGTGGTGCTTCAGGACATGGTTTAGGGAACACAGTGGTGCTGGATTAATGGTTGGACTTGCTGATCTTGAAGGTCCTTTCCAACCTCAGTGATTCTGTGATTCTGTAATATTTCATATGTGAAATATTTTAGCCCCATCATCAGATCTCAGAGGGCTGCAACACCCAAAGATCAGGAGCAGGACATCAATGGGACAGCAGAATTCATCCTTGCACAGAGGACACGTTGTTTATGCCCCACTTCAATGCTATTTTGAAGCACTCTTTTATGTATGGTTTCTGCTTTGGCCTTTTGCAAAGGTTGGTATTTTCCCAGAAACCTTTTATACTGCAAGACATGCCATGACTTTCAGGGACTTTGTTGAAGGCATACAGGGTAGAATTAAGGTCATCTAAAATAATTAGGTTATGCATCTCTTACTCATGTATTCCAAATAGTGAACTAGACTCCCTCTTTGGTCAATCCCAGAGGGAAATTGTTCTCATACTAAGATAGGTGTTTAAAATAAATTGTCTCAATCCCCTATCCCTGTTTTCTTCCCTGACTCTGGAATGTGCCTATGATTAGTTTAGCTCAGACATCTTAACATTTTTGTGGTCAAACCGATGAACTCTGCTTCTCTTGCTCTCCATCCTATTTTTATTATTTAGCAAGAGATGTAGGAATAGACTAACTGGCAATTGATAAGAATAAAACTGGAAGGAGAATGGTATCATTAAAAGACCCATGATTTTTGTTTTCTTCAAAAGCTGTCTTTTGGGGTCATGTGATTTTGCAAGGATTTGTATGTTCTTTTTAAATAAAAGTACATTTCTAACCCTCATGTTTTGGTTGAAAAGGTGAACCTGTTTGTGTAAAAATGTGGAAGGCAAATGCAAACAGCCCCAGATTCTGAGTGCAAAGCAGTATTAATGCTGGCCTGGTCCAATGGTTTTTGAATCAGTGGTGGAACTGGGATTACTGGTGAAGAACTTTCAGAGAAAGAATCTGTTTACTGTAACATGCTCATCCTCCATGCTGTGCGTGAGATACTGTGTTATCAAAGAGCAGCACTTGGAGCATGGACAACAATGCAGATTGGACTCAAATCTTTTTTTTATTTTCTGGGTATATGTGATATTTAGTTGAGAGTAATTTTATTCCTGGTTCCTGAGAAAATTATTGTGATTAATAAATACTTAAAAAGAAGAGTCTTGAGATCCTAGCTAGGATTTTATAGGGGAAATTCACATTCAGCACACAGTAAAAAAGAAAAAAAACATGAAGAAAATCTCTTCAAGAACAACATGTCCATGGCATTATAACAGATGTAATTAGTCACAGATGAGTAACTTGCCCAAATAAATTCAAACTCAAGAACAACAGAATTATAGAACCATATATAAAACCTCTCCATCCTATTCCCTGTAAACAATGACACAGAACCAAAAATAAAAAGAGGACACTTAAGATTTGCCCTTAACACGTCCCATCATGAGAAAAACTGTTAAAATATAAGGCTGATTAGATTCTTTCACGGTTTCAGTATACGATGGACTTCTCATCCCATGACTGGGCTTGTACTTTTGCTATATTTCAGTGTCCTTTATTTTGGAAGACATTAGCTGCTTTAGTCCCAGTAAACCCCCATAGTTTTGTCTCAGAAATGCAAGCTGGCAACACAGATTCTCCTTCTGAACCTCGAGTCTGCATTTCATCTCAGGATGAAAGTACCTGTTAGCCTCCATGTAACAGGGCCTCAGTTGAGTACAAAAACACTGCCTGCCTTCCCACCCTCACTAAACACTTCCTAATGATCCATGGGTTAATTTTTTGTATTATATCCTGCCCTAAGAGAATAGACATTCTAAATCCCAGAACGCAAAATATTCAGCACCACAAGCTTTGTTGTGTGCTCACTCTGCAAAGAAAGAGGGTATCCTGTGTGAGGAGCAGCTGTTAGACATTTAAAGATGACAACTTACATAAAAGTTACACTCCACACATCAATGTTTAGCCAACACAGTCCCCTATTTGAGTGTAACAGACATTCCATCATCTCACCAAGCATCCCAACCAGTGCTTTTTTTTTTCTTTTGAAGGAGGAAAGAGAAGGAAATATTTTGTAATCGTGGAAGGACAGTTAGCTGTGGAAGGGGAACATAAATTATCTGCGCTCCTGCAGAACAGTCTTAGCTTTTTGTCTTGTGAGACATCTGTGATACATATATGGAGTGGTAATGAACACATCCATTCTTGGCAAACTGACTTCTTTTTGTCTTATGTCTTGTAAAAATGTGAGCCCCAACTACCATGAAATAACACTCCCTCATGAAATAACATGAGGTCTTAATAAAGTATGACCCTCTGGATTTTTTAGTGTCTGTGCTAACTTGCAGGCATTCATCAGGATTATGAACATCAAGCTAGATTCAGACTTGTTTGTATGGTTACAGCTGTAGCGTTAAAATAGGCGAATGGACTTAAACTGTGGTGTGGTCTTGCCGAAAGTTTAATTGCTAGCACAAAAGATGGTCCAGTTTTGGCCCATGCCAATCAGCACTGCCCTTTGGATGTTAGAAGAAGCCTGGCAATGGCCTAGGGGTGGGCTAGTTTATCTGCCTGAGAAAACAAATCCACATTAAAGCTCTGGGCTGTTGATACTTATCCTAGTCAGTTTAAATCATACCTGGCTATCTATATGCTATGTGGTTGTCATTTGCCATAGACATTGCTTAGAGATCCCTTCAAAATTGAAATTAATTTCTAGACTCAGTAGGACTGTGCTAGGCAAAGCCACTCAATGAGGAAGTTGCCAGAGCCAAGATATGACAAACTTGATTATAATAATAGTTTACTATGTTGTGTTCACAACTGTCTCCTAGCAAAATGTGTCCTCCATGTACAAAGATGTGCCTGGTTTTGGGAAGCTTCACAGGTTTAGTGGTTTTTCCCGGAGCAGAGTTTATGTATGGGTCTGCAGCTTGGCTGGATGTGCTTTGGGTTTTAACAATCTGGATGTAGAAGGGTTAATCTTCTGCCTCTGTCTTAATCATGTTGCAAGACATGGGAAAAGAAAAACACTACCCCTGTAAAAATAAATACAATTGTCAATAAAAGCATAGCACCGGAGGAGCTTTACAAAGCCAAACATTACTTACTTGACTAATCCTCCCCAAGCAGGAGAATAGCTGGCCAAGGTTCCCTCAGCTTTCAAAGAAGAAAGTTAGTCACCTAGGCAATCCCAATTAATGTGGGATGAATTTCTCTCTGAAAGTCTCTGCTCCCTCTTTTTTTCTTTCTCCGTCTTTCTCATACTTTGACAATATAGGAAGCCTAGAATCAAAGCTAGTTGGTTTAAATCTGGACCTAGGTGGTTGCCCAAAGTCACCTAGAAACCTTGTGAGAAAGCCCTGCTTCCTAAGACCTTTGTTTAGTGCTTTATCTTTGAATGTTACAGTGATAGAAGGAAAAAAAATAAAGCAGTAGTCTTCAAAAATGTTGCTAATAATGTTGCTGTAATTAGGCTGCCCTTGAATTATTTGAATGTTATTGTAAAAAACAGATTCTACTACCAAGATTGCAGTATTCAAATAACATTAAAGATCACTCAGAAACCCACAGAAATAATACGTTCAAGAGCTAAGATAAAATCCTTTCCAATTCACCCAGACTGCCTGGTTGTAGAGGGACTCTTCAGTCCCTGAGAGATCTCACTGTAAGTACAATGTGAGATATATGCTGTAATAGTTAAGCAATGTGGAGTGAATTAGGGGTAAACTGGAAACCTTAATTAAACATTTTCATTACTGTCATGGGTTGCAGCCAGACCTGTAATGTTATTCAAACATAAGGTTTGTGGGTTTGATTCCATGACCTTTTTCCAAGGGAAATGATGGGATTCGAGCACCAGAGGATGCTTCTTGCAGTGTATAAAAAGTATGATGTATCTCAAATAGCATTCCCATTACACATTGTGATAATAACAGTCATTTCTTTATTTTTGGAGGGTTGCTGGGGATTCCAGGGTTCTTTCACCATTTATGGATATTCGTATATTCTACAGTACTGGGGGGGGCTGCTTAGTGAAAAATCAAGTGGGTTATTTGTGTGTGTTAAACACGGATTGAGACATATTGTTTGGATATTTCAACTTTAAAAATGTTTACTCTGAATATTTTAGGAGGAACAGAAAGGTAAAATCTCTCTTAGGCCTAGAGTACTGGACACAGAGGAGTCAAGTGGGAAGACTTTATAAACTGCATAGCCAGGGCAAAGACGTTTCAGGCTGCATTTATGTTGTTAAATATATCTATTAGAGTCCTTCAGGGAGTGCATATGGGCCCACAGCCAAATGGTGCAGAAAGCTTGTATCCACATCATTCAGTGCTGGATCTTTCTAGTTGTCACACTACACAGCACTTGGCACTGGTGCCCTGTGCCTCTAAGATATCGTTACCCATACCCATATAATTATTCATTTCTGTGTGTTATTTTGTTTCAATTGTCCAAAAGAGTTGTCCAAATAAGAGTTGTCCAAAACTCTGTGGACGAGGGGTGTTTGATGGCATGGACCATCAATATATATGACATGCCTTGGAGGACTGTTTGTGTTGGAGGATGCAGTGTGAGGGCTGGAGACACATATACTGGAGTCTTACTCATCCTGTTTATTGGGAAGGGACCTTAAGCTGCAATATCCTCCGTGAGAGGTTTTATGTTGGATGAAAAGATAGTTCACTCCTAAAGAAAGCATAAAATACAATTAATAAATTTAGTCAAAGTGAATGATCAAGAGAGTAGACTTGAAAGTAAATTTTGGGTGATGTTATCTGACTGTGAATGTATCACCCAATATTTGCTAAGGAATCACAGAATCACAGAATCACAGAATCACTAAGGTTGGAAAGGACCTTCAAGATCATCAAGTCCAACCATTAACCCAGTGCCACCATGTCCCCTAAACCATGTCCTGAAGTGCCACATCCACACGTTTTTTGAACACTTCCAGAGATGGCAACTCCACCACCTCCCTGGGCAGCCTGTTCCAATGCTTGACCACTCTCTCAGTGAAGAGATTTTTCCTAATATCCAATCTAAACCTCCCCTGGTGCAACTTGAGGCCATTTCCTCTTGTCCTATCGCTAGTTAGTTGGGAGAAGAGACCAACACCCTCGTCGCCACCACCCCCTTTCAGGTAGTTGTAGAGAGCGATAAGGTCTCCTCTTAGCCTCCTCCTCTCCAGACTAAACAACCCCAGTTCCCTCAGCCGCTCCTCATAAGACTTGTGCTCCAGACCCCTCACCAGCTTTGTTGCCCTTCTCTGGACACGCTCCAGCACCTCAACATCCTTCTTGTAGTGAGGGGCCCAAAACTGAACACAGGATTCAAGGTGCGGCCTCACCAGTGCCGAGTACAGGGGCATGATCACTTCCCTACTCCTGCTGGCCAACGATTTCTGATACAGGCCAGGATGCTCTTGGCCTTCTTGGCCACCTGGGCACACTGCCGGCTCATGCTCAGCCGGTGGCCAACCAGCACCCCCAGATCCTTTTCTGCCGGGAAGCTCTCCAGCCACTCCTCCCCAAGCCTGTAGCATTGCATGGGGTTGTTGTGACCCAAGTGCAGGACCCTGCACTTGGCCTTATTAAACCTCATACAGTTGACCTCTGCCCATCGATGCACCCTGTCCAGATCCCTCTGCAGAGCCCTCCTACCCTCCAGCATATCAACTAGTTCCAACCACCCTGCCCTGGGCAGGGACACCTTCTGCTAGACAAGGTTGATCAAAGCCCCATCTAACCTGGCCTTGAACACTTCCAGGGATAGAACATCCACAACTTCTTTGGGCAATTTGTTTGACTGTCTCACCACCCTCATAATGAATAATTTCTTCCTTATATCTAATTTAAATCTACCATCTTTCTGTTTAAAGCCATTACCCCTTGTCATATCACTACATGTCCTTGTAAAAAGTCCCTCCCCAGCTTTCTTGCAGGTGCCCTTTAAGTACTGGAAGGTTGCAATAAGGTCTCCCCAGAGTCTTCTCTTCTCCAGGATAAACAACCCCAACTCTCTCAGCCTGTCCTCACAGCAGAGCTGTTCCATCCCTCAGATCACTTCTGTGGCCTCCTCTGGCCCCGCTCCAACAGGTCGATGACCTTCCTGTGCTGAGGGCTCCAGAGCTGGATGCTGCACTCCAGGTGGGGTCTCACCAGAGCAGAGTAGAGGGGCAGAATTCCCTCCCTCGACCTGCTGGCCACACTGCTTTTGTTACAGCCCAGGAAATGGATGGTTTTCTGGGCTGCAAGCGTACATTGCCGAGTCATGTTGAGCTTCTCATCAACCAACACCCGCAAGTCTTCTCTCAGTGCTTCTTTCAATCCATTCTCTGCCCAGCCTGTATTTGTGGTTGGGATTGCCCTGACCCATGTGGAGGACCTTCATGAGGTTTACACGGACCCACCTCTCAAGCCTGTCAAGATGCCTCTGGATGGCATCCCTTCCCTCAAGCATATTGACCACACCACACAGCTTGGTGTTGTCAGCAAACTTGCTGAGGGTGCACTCAATACCACCATCCATGTCGCCGATAAAGATGTTAAACACCACTGGTCCCAAAACCAACTCCTGAGGAATGCCACTTATCACTGGTCTCCACTTGGACATCGAGCCATTGACCGCAACTCTTTGTGCGCTACCATGCAACCAATTCCGTATCCACTGAGTGGTCCATCCATCAAGTCCATGTCTCTCCAACTTAGAGAAGGATGTTGTGCAGGACAGTGTCAAATGCTTTGCACAAGTCCAGGTAGATGATGTCGCTCATCCCTTATCCATCAACACTGTAACCCTGTTGTAGAAGGCCACCAAATTTGTCAGGCATGATTTGCCCTTAGTGAAGCCATGTTGGCCGTCACCAACAGCCTCTTTATTTTCCATGTGCCTTAGCATAGATTCCAGGAGGATCTGCTCCATGATCTTGCTGGGCACAGAGGTGAGACCTGTAGTTCCCTGGGTCTTCTTTTTTTCCCTTTTTAAAACTGAGTGTTATGTTTCCCCTTTTCCAGTCAGTGGGAACTTCACTGGACGGCCACAACTTCTCACATATGATGGATAGTGGCTTAGCAACTTCCTCCGCCAATGCAGCCATGAGTTTAAGTTTCCTATACAAATGTTCAATCTGTAATTAATTTGAATGACTACAAAAATGACATTTTCTAATCGTTTACTAAAGTGTTCCAGAGAAGAAGAGCACAGCTGGTGTCACTCAGCCCTCAAAAGATGAGCCAGTGATTGCTTTACAGAGGAGAACGTGCCCTGCCAGGAGTAATCCCATCATCTGTAAAGGAATCTTCCACATATTTCAGTAGCTTCCAGGGGGTAAATTATCTTTCCCTCCTCTGATCCCTGTGTCTCCTGCATTGCCTTCACAGCTGGTAGGTCACAATGTGCTCAGCAACAGCCATAATGGTGATGCAGCATAAGACATAATATTTACCTTGACCTTGTCATAACTCAGGGAGAGATACAGAGTCGTTTGTCAGACTTCCTGAATTATTCTAATCATTTTGAGAAATGCAAGAAGAGCCTTGCTATCTGCTGGCCTTTGAAATTTCACTGCAAGGAAGTCTAGAGTCTAGAGATTTGCCTTTTTCTTTCTTTGTGTGGAATTCCAGACATATTCATTTGAGCTGCATTTAGTCATAAAAATCAGCATTTTTCTGTCATGGGTGATTCTCAGGAAAACTCTGTGAGCCTGCTACGATACTGGAGCATGAATGTATGGCTACATATATGCATACTCTACACAGCAGGGCCCCCACCAGTAAAAACACACTGGCAGTAGTTCAGAGACATAAAAGCAGGAGGCAAAAAGATAAAGACAAGATCTCTCTGTAAACTCACCTGTGGCTACCACATCAGCCTCAGCAGCGCAGCGCTTCTCAACACCTGGCTGGCTGTGGCCGATAGATGCTTCCTGCGAGTGGTTAATATTAGCTCTATCTCTGCTCTCTGCTGCAGCGCTCAAGACGTGGTTCAAGCTGTGCTGCTGGTGCATAGAGCAGAGACTGATGCAATACATTGTGGGATTCTCCACTTACCACAAAAAAGGAGAAATCCATGGGAGCGGCATATTAAAAAAGCAAGCAAACAAACAGGAATGTATGAAAAGAAAGCTACTTTCTTCCCTCAGTAAAAAAAAACTAATCCATGGGAAACAGCATATTAAAAAAAAAGCAAACAGACAAGAGGAAATATGCTGAAGAAAACTGTTTCATTGCAAGTTAAGCTTGCAGACAGTCAGGAACACCAGATTTGTGACTGCATCTGCAAATTCCACTGAACTCTTCTTGGGCATAGATATTTACTATACAATTTATTTATTGTTGCATGTTCATATTCAAAGGACAAGTAAAGAGAAAAAGTTGACAGTGGTCACACAGCCAGGCAGTGGCAGAGGTCAGCCAATGCTTTAATTCTCCCGTTAATCAAAATGATGCCTTGTGTACTGCTCTGATGCCCTCAGATAGATGCTTTAAGAAAATCACCAATAAATTACTTGAACTGATTTTTTTTTTTAATTGTTATTTTTTTGATGCCCAGCGCTAAGATGTGTCTTTATGCTGGGACTCTCCTGCTGAAGTTTCAAATTCTATTTATCACTTGTTCAGCATTGCCCGTAGCAGAAATGGAAGCAGTGCGGTTTACCTATAAGCTTGTGTCTTGCAACCAAAAACGCAACTAAATGCACTAAAAGAAAGAAAAGTAAGAGTTATCAGGAATAACAATTGAACATCCAGAGGGGATGTGATACTGGACCTGCTGGTAACGAACAAAAGTGAGCTAATTGGTGATGGAGGCAGCCTGAGCTGCAGTGATCATGCACAGGTGGAGTTTACAGTCCTGAGGGATATGGGGCAGGCAAAGAGTAAAGTCAGGACCCTGAATTTTAGGAAAGCAAACTTCCAGATCTTCAGGGAGTTGGTCAACAGGACTCTCTGGGAAACTGCTCTCATGGACAAGGGAGCAGAACAGAGCTGGCAGATCTTTAAGGATGCTTTCCACAGGGTGCAAGAGCTCTCGATCCCCAGGTGTAAGAAATCAGGAAAGGAAGGCAAGAGGCCAGCATGGCTGAGTCAAGACCTGCTGGGCAAACTCAAGGGCAAGAAGGAAATGCACAGGCAGTGGAAGCAGGGACAGGTACCCTGGGATGAGTACAGGGACGCTGCCCGGTTGTGTAGGGATGGGGTCAGGAGGGCCAAGGCATAGCTGGAGCTGAACTTGGCAAGGGATGTAAGGAATAATAAGGGCCTCTACAGGTATGTCAGCCAGGAAAGAAAGGCCAAAGAAAGCGTACCCCCCTTGATGAGCAAGGCTGACAGACTGGTAACAACGAATGAGAAGGCGGCTGAGATATTGAATGACTTTGCCTGTCTCTTTGCAGTGTCTCTTCCCACACCCCTCCAGGGGATCGCCTGCAAGACAGGGACTGGAGGAGCAAAGTCCCTCCCACCGCAAGAGAAGATCAGGTTCGAGACCACCTGAGGAACCTGAACATACACAAATCTATGGGACCTGACGAGATGCATCCCAGAGTCCTGAGGGAATTGGCTGACGTAGTTGCCAAGCCTCTCTCCATGATATTGGAAAAGTCTGGCAGTCAGGTGAAGTCCGTGGAGACTGGAAAAAGGGAAACATCGTACCCATTTTTAAAGAGACTAGTAGCAAGGAGGACCCTGGGAACTACCGACTTGTCAGCCTCACCTCTGTGCCTGGGAAGATCATGGAACAGATCCTCCTAGAAGCTATGCTAAGGCACATGGAGGACAGAGAGGTGATTCGAGACAGGCAGCATGGCTTCACCAAGGGCAAGTCCTGCCTGACCAATGTAGTGGCCTTCTAGCATGGAGTGACCACATCAGTGGACAAGGGAAGAGCTACAGATGTTGTCTATCTGGACTTCTGTCAGGCCTTTGACATGGTCCCCCACAACATCTTTCTCTGTAAATTGGAGAGAGATGGATTTGATGGATGGATGGTTGGGTGGATGAGGAACTTGTTGAATGATCACATCCAGAGTGTGGTGGTCACTGGCTCAATGTCCAGATAGAGATTGGTGACGAGCGGTGTCCCTCAGGGGTCCATACAGGGACCAGTACTTTTTAATGTCTTCATCAATGACATAGTGGGATCGAGTGCACCCTCAGCAAGTTTGCAGATGACACCAAGCTGAGCGGTGTGGTTGACACGCTTGAGCCATGGGATGCCATCCAGAGGGACCTGGAAAAGCTTGAGGCATGGGCCCATGTGAACCTCATGAGGTTCAACAAGGCCAAGTGCAGGGTCCTGGGAGATGAAGGGATTGAGAGCAGCCCTTTGACCCTGCCGAGAAGGACTCGGGGGTACTGGTGGATGAAAAGCTGGACATGAGCCAGCAATGTGTGCTCGCAGCCCAGAAGGTCAACCATACCCTGGGCTGCATCCAAAGAAATGTGGCCAGCAGGTCAAGGGAGGGGATTCTGCCCCTCAACTCCACTCTGGTTAGACCCCACCTGGAGTCCTGCCTCCAGCTCTGGAGCCCTCAGCAAAGGAAAGTCATGGACCTGTTGGAGTGGGTCCAGAGGAGCCCACCAAAATTACCAGAGGGATAGAACACCTCTTGTCTGAGGACAGGCTGAGAGAGTTGGGGTTGTTCAGCCTGGAGAAGAGAATGCTCCAGGGAGACCTTATCACAGCCTTCCAGTACTTAAGGGGGGCTTATAAGAAAAATGAGGACAAACTTTTTAGCAAGGCCTGTTGTAGTGGGACAAGGGGTAATGGTTTTAAACTAAAAGAGAGTAGATTTTGACAGGATCTAAGGAAGAAATTTTTCTCAATGAGGGTGGTGAAACACTGGCACAGGTTGCCCAGAGAGGTGGTAGATGCCCCATCCCTGGCAACATTCCAGGTCAGGTTGGATGGGGCTCTGAGCAATGTGCTCGAGTTGAAGATGTCTCTGCTCATTGCAGGGGGGTTGGACTAGATGAACTCGGAAGGTCCCTTCCAACACAAACTATTATATGATTCTATGGCTTTAACTTATGAAGATTGTGTCAGATCATAAGAAAAGAAAAACACACTAGATTTAATTAAAAGTGCAGTTGGCAAGTAAAGGCAATGAATTGAAACAATGTAAAAATAAGAGAAGAAAACATTGTGATTTCTCTCTAATTAGGTAGTGATTAGCGAAGCAGAAGACATCACACACTATGCAGAGTTTGAAAGGCCAAAGACAGGAAGAAAGAGAGGCTTTTTAAGTGTATCAGGAACAAATTAAATGCTAGTAACAATAAAGGTAGCGTGCTTCTCGTCTGTATTTGGGAACAAGCAGGATGATACACTAAGATCACATGAGGATGATAAACTACTTTCTGAACCTTTAGTGGTTCAGAGAACATGAAACAACTCTTTTTGAAACCAGCAGGCCTGGATAACTTCGACTCAGGCATCTTAAAAAGAAGCTGATGCAGTCTCTGGTTCCCTGATGTTTCCTTTTAATCTCACAATACTGGGGAAATTACAAACGACTGGAAAAATGTTAATTCTCTGCCAATATTTGCTGAGGACAAACAAGACAATGCAAAGATAGGCTGAAAGCCAACCAGCCATTTGTATCAGGAAGGGGCATGTTCATAAATCAAGAATGAGGTTAAAGGCTAGGACTACAATTAATGACCATTAATGACATGTTAATATAAAAATAGCTCTTATCTAACAAAACTGATATTTTGCATATGGCAGTGAACTGACTGCATACGAGACTTTAAGGAGACTGCATAGCTTGAACATACTCTAGATATTTTAGACTTTTAGTACCACATAATATTCTAAATCAAATAAGATAAAGTATGCCCAAGATAAATGTATCGAAACACATTTTTAATGGATCAATGAGCCACTTAACTGACAACTATCCATGTATTTTTTAGTAACTAGATTTTATCAAGCAATAGATCTTCTACTGGATTTCACAGAGATTGGTCCAAAACCTTCCAAGTTTTTATCAGCAGCTTTGGGGTTGAATCTAGAGTTTCCCAATGACATAAAGATTGGCAAACTGGTAAATTATTCTGTGACTAGACAATAATAAAAAGATGATGAAACATTTTGTAAATTAGATGCACTCAAACTAAATGCAATTGAATAAAGGCGGCACCTGCACCCTAGAAGCACAGATCAAAGCAGACCTAAAGATGATACTGGATACATAGGTGAATTTTAACTTTAAGAATTATGCTGGGGGAAATCACATCACTGATGTGATCATCAGACATACACAGAGGAGGGCAGTGAGGAAGAGAAGGGATGTGATTTCTACCAGGGTTTGTAGCAGTGATGTGTACTGGAGTACTGCATCTTGGCCTGATAACCATGTTTTTAAAGGGGTCTAGTACAGGGAATTGTATAGGAAGCAGAAAAAAGCTGCATAAAAAAACTAAGAAAGATGCAAGAAAATATCTCACAACCATATAAGTAAATTATTAGAAAATTTGGCTTTTGTAAGTTACTAGGTAAGAAGAATGAAGTGCCTCTTGGAGGCATGGAGAAAATACAAAGTAAGAGAAGTTGCATAGGAAACAATAGCTAGCAGTTAAAATGAGACAACCTTAAGGCAGAGGCAAGGTCTGCCAGTCTCTCCAAAGGGAGACTGATTAGATCACTGGAACAAATCAGCAGGAGGAGTGGTGGCAGCTCAGTCTCCTGCTGTTTCCAGCCATGGCTGTATGCTTTTCGGGATAATCCTTTAGCATGAGCTGATTGCAGGCAACTGGGTGATAGTCTGTGACTTGCAATTCACAGGAAACAAGAAAGGTCATCTTAAATCCTCTAAAAATGGCCCTGCTTTGAGCCTCTGGTAACGTACAAGATATACCTATATGTTACTGTACAGAGATTTCAGAGCCCATTGCATTATTATGTGTAAGAACATCTCACTTTTTAATAAAGGATTATGAAGCAGGATATATGAGAGTTCCCCCACTTTGATCTTTTTGACCCATTTTTTTCTTTTAATGGTAGCAATTTAGCATGTCAAACATGACTGGTGCCTCAGACCCCATGTATGCATTTGGCATTGCATATCCATCAGTGATATGTTTCCACCATGTAGCAAATTTCCTACTGACAAAAACCCAAACAAACCCCAACCAAAAAACATCTAGTTCCATGGAAGAGTGAATCCTGCAGATTTCCACGGAAGTCAGTGAGTGGGTTTGACATCACATACTGCATATCTCTGTAAGCAGTCTATACGTGACCAAACAAACCCAGGCTCCCTTTATGGTCAATGGAGAGCCAATCAGTAGCGTTCCCTTTCTCCTCTCATCTGAACATGGAGTTAAGGAATAGCTCCCAGAATTCCTGCCAACAACACATGACAACGTGATGATGTAATATAATTTCCTCTCCGTGTTCCATATGTGCTAAGGCAGAGACTATGCAGATATACCATATTTATGGGATAATGACAATATTTCCTAAAACAGAGCAATTTTTTACTGCTTGTACTGGGCTCCAAGTCATTACCACATCTTTCAAGCAGCATTTCCCTAAACTCATGATTAGTAGGGTAAATGCAAGGAATTGCTGCAAGGAATTACTCACAACCAGTCATTTATACCAAAACTCCATCACATTTCATTCTGTTTATAAAGAGAGAATAGGCAGTCACATAATCTAGAGTTGATCTGAGATCAACACATACAGCATGCTGGGGATATTCAGCTCTGCTACATGTGCTCAAGCCCACTGGAGAGGCAGCTGTCAATGGGGCATTGTTCTCTTCCCAACAACACAGCTGGAGGAAGGCTTTGCCTGGTTCTGAAGTGTGGGGTTATAATCTTTCATATGGTGGCAAGCCCAAAAGTTTGTGAGTCCTGGTTCAAGTCCCAGGGGCTACTGGGAGAAAGGAGTTCTACTACTATCTCCAGTGCTGGTTCCTGTCAGCCAGTCTACAGTAGGTATGAAAATTGCACAGCAAACAGAAAGAATAGACTGAGGATTTGGTGCACAAATCTCTTCTGACACCCCAGCCATCCTGCGTGTGCAGGTACAAATCAGTCTCCAGAAATATACTGTGTAATCACCTTCAGTTTTAAAAAGGGAGTAAGCAAACATCATTGGTTGTAATCTGCCTCTTAACCTTGCACCCAGCTCGATGTGAAAAGTTGGACTATATGGTGCCCTAAATTCCCTTTGAGCATTATGTCTATGATTTTAAGGGTTATGCTTTTCATATAACAGAAACTACTCTGTAAATGCCAGATTCTCCAGGGTACTCCAGCTCCTTTATGTTGCCTTGGGGAAGCAGAGCAATTAACTGTTTTAGCTAGCTTTATAGCTGCTTTGTGTCTCTGGGGCAGTGCAAAGGGTTTTGATGCATTTTCTCTTGCAAAGCCTAGGGCATGCTAATGGTAGGTGTAAGAATAAACGTTCTCACCTGGGAGAAGGCAACAGAAACAATCATGCCCAGAAACCTTCCAGAGACCCTGAGCACACTGAGGGGCACTGGTCTTAGCATTAGCTGGGGAAACAGGAGTATATATTTTATGGAGTTTTCCAAATAATTTGCCAAAAGTCTCACTTCCAGCTAAGAATGGGTACAGAAATGCTGCTGGCTGTGCAAGGACTAGCACGTGTGTGGTTTAAAGGATAAACTGTGGAAAAAACTGCATCACCAGGAGCTAGATTTTGGACTTTTATGCTCACTACAGCTCCTTGTTTCATGCTGTAATAGGATTTCACATTATCTAGCCAGCCTGCAGCTCAAGATCATGAAAAGTTCATGCATATAAAGAATCTGTTTTATCATTCATGACAATAACTCAAACAACAGATAATTTACTCCAGCACTTTCTTTACCATGCTTCTCCACAGGAAAGTACAGTGGAAACAGCTATCCCTCAATAAGCACTTGTGGCTCCCAGGAATGCTTACAGGGGAGATGGGAAAAGAAATGCAGGCTTTGGGCTTGTTAGTGCAGATGTGCTGCCATTTTGACTTCTAGAGCAGAACTTTTAAGAAAAGCTGACAGAGGATTCATGCACATTACTGTATGTCTGAGACCATTTAATGCCCTATTCCTTTTCAGATTTCCCATGCCCCAATTTTCAAGGAGAGTGTGTAGTTAAGAAACATTGATAATTGAATACAGAGGGTTGATACCTTTTGTGACTGGATGGCACAACCCTTTCTTAGGCATCCGCTTCTCCAACCCAATGCAACACTGAGGTTACTCTGCGTTTCACTCACAGAAGCAATGACCCTACAGTATTTCTTGTTAGTAACCTCATCCTGGTGAAAATGAGTTGGTAGAGAATCCCAGTTCCCCCGAACTCCAGACTGGAGGTAAAATGTAGCCTGTACTGGTAACTGCTGGAAATCACATGCATCAGACAGATGGTCTATGAGGACATGCAAGAAGTGGAAACTAGGTCAGTTTGCTAAAGATGCATAAAAAGAATTGCTGGAGCATGTAGGAACAAAATCATAAAGGCAAAAGCACAGAATGAAATACAACTAGCAAGGGACATGAAAAGTAACAAAGAGCTGTCTATTAATATTTCAACAGAGAGGAAGATGAAGGAAGAAGCTGGTCCTCCACTTGTGCGAAAGGAAAGCTAATAGTGCCTGGAGGGCTGAAGTGGTTAATGCCTTTCACTAAAACTGCTATGAGCCAATGACTAACACGCTAACACCAATGAGTGGGAAGGCAGAATTCAATCTACAATAAACAAAAGACAGTCTAAAGGAGTTCTTTGAAAAGACACGGTTTTTTTCTGTTTAAATCAGAGAACTGGCTAGCCACTATCTTGAAGGATATGTGAGACCTGAGAGAGAGAGAAGAGGGCAGACATGGGTCTACTGATGTGGAGGAAAAGAAGAGCTAGTGAGTTATCAACCAATCAGCATACTTTCAACACGTAGAAAAATGTTGAAGCAAGTGGAACAGACCATTTTTTGAACACTTTGAAGATCAGAAGGAACTTAGCAACACCAAGCAGATGTTGGTTAAAAAAAATCATGATTAAAAGAACACTAGATTTCTAAGAGATCTTAAGGATATGGAGACAGAATATGTGCCGAGAAGATGATGAAGTTGCTGTGGTGTTATTTGATCTTGACTGTAGTAAGACTTTTGACACTATCTCACATGAAATTTGCTCAAGTGAGATGGGAATATAGCCCAGATTATATCCTGTGGTGTGGATGGCTATTTGGTAGGAATTATCCTCAGTGGGGGTTATCCGTGCTGCTCTCTTGCCCTAGAGAAATAGCTGGAGTCGGTTGAAGACTGGGGTCTTTCAAAGTCTTCCTGTCTTGGGCAGCAGCACATAGAAGCTACATCTGCTGATGCTACATGTCAAGGTTTGAAAAGAAAAAGTCCCACAGAGATCCCCTGAAATGCTTCATAAAGGAGTTCAGGATAACAGTAGGCATGGGGTTGGCTCAGGTTGCTCAGTTGTATCAACAACACTGATTTTTTTTTCCCCCCTAAGGATGAAGGAACAGGATTGACATGCATATGCCATAGGAAAACTAACACAGGGGAAATAACAGGGAGGAGAGAAGTAAAGCCCTGCAGGTTACTGGTTCTGCCAGGGCATATCTGAGAGTGGTTATTGCTGCTGCTGAGATTTTGTTGCTAGTATCAACCATTTTATCCCAGCAGATTTAACTGGTGTTGCAGACATCCTCTCTCTCCTGCTGCAGTGGCGACCAGACTTGCTTCCCCAGGTGCTAATAACAGGGTTGTGGCCATTCAGGTGACTGCCTGTTCTGGCTTGGCAGTCATTCATCTCAGCAGGAGCAACCAGTGTGGTGGGAATAGGTGGCTTCTTGCAGAAGTAATCTAGGGATTACAGGACTGGAAGAAGTAAGTGGGAAGTAAGTGAACTCTAGGACATATAAACAGGAGGTCTCTGTCTAGTCCCAGTGCTAGTCCTGGTTTTGAGCACCTCAACGATTACAGGGAGAGCAAGGAATTATGATGACTGAGCAAAGAGTGGGACAACTCGGGAAGGAGAGAAAGATGCAGTGGAGATATGTTTATTGTCCTGAAACTGGTTAATTGCTGCAGTGAAGAGGAAATAAATAATTACTCCAGTGAACCCAAAGAACAGTGGACTTACACTGCAGCAAGGAAGATTTAAGGGAGACATCAGGCTTAACTCCCTAACTCTGAGCACAGTGAAGGCCTGGAATAGGCTGCTGCAGGGTGGGTAGAGGGAAGCAGTCTTGCTCCCCGAAGACAATGTTAGACAAACATCTGTCAGGAAGAGTTTAGTTAATGCAGTTTGTGCCTTGGGGCAGGGGAGATATGAGAGGACTCTTTGAGTCTCTTCCAGCCCTCTGACTGTGCCTCGGACGTATACCTTGCCTCACTCCCTCTCCCATTTTCCTTCTTCAGCTCTGAGTCTGCTCACGAGGGGCTCAGTGCCTTGGCCTTGCTCTCAGCCCAGGCCCTTCCTTGCTCCAAAAAACAATAAGCCTGGGGTCCTGAGGCAGGAGAGAGGTTGTGATAGCTTCCACCCAAGGAGGCCCTTTGCCAGGAGCTGCACTCCATCACTGGTATCCTGAGGGATGCAGGCCCTCTCCATCACCTAGGCAGACACTTTCCCCAGGCACATTTCAAGGACCCTGACCCAACACATGGTGAATAAATAAAGCCAAGAGGCTTTTAACACGTGAACGTTCTCCTAAACTGGCCACCTTACTTGTAGTCTCAGCAGCCACCTTGAGGCCTCAAATGGGTCAGAGATTTTTATTCCTAAGGTGCCTCTGGGAGGTGACACAAAACGAAGATAAGAGTCCCCGCTGTGCAAAGAGAAGGGTGGCTTTCCTGGGAAACCCTTCGCCTTCATGGCCTGCAACAACCTGAAGTAACTGAAAACAAAGGAAACTATCTACCCCCAAAGGGCGTTGTGGTGTCTCAGTCATGGGAGCGAGCTCTGGGTTTTCCTGGCTCCATGATAAATCCTACTCTGTGAGGTGCTGGGGGTGCAGCCAGCCAGTCCCTCAAGGGCTGCCACCATGAACCAGGGCTGTCGTGCCAGAGAAATGCATTTGAGACTAAAAAAGCAAGCAGATAAGTCTGAAAAGGCAGCAGAAATTGCTTGCCAAATTAAGCTAGAACATAATGGTCAGAAGCAACCACTTTTGCTTGAAATTCCAGTTTCCTGCTTTAAAACTGAGCACTTGTTCCGAGAGGTGTTTCTGTGGGATGGCGCAAAGGACAATCTGAGATGTGTGGGTCACGTTGTGATGGACCAAATGGAGGTCAAGGAGTCAGAGTGAGTAGGAGTAATGGAAGCCAGCCTGTACGGAGCTGAAGGACCCTATGGGATCAGAGGCGTGGCTTCATTACAGCTGAAATAGTTCCCACTGTATTGCAGCTTGAATGCTCTATTCGGGAATTGAAACTGTGTTATGATAGGCCCTAAACAACAGTCCTTAGATCTGCAAATGTAAAGACTACACCTTGTGACCAGTGGAAAGGAACAACTAAATCAAAAAAGCTTCTGGAGCAGGAAGAGAGTAAGAAAGGCCCTTTGATCCATTGGAATCAGCCCCCAAAGTCCTTGACCTGTGACATCCAAAGTCAAGCTGGTCCCTTGTGGACTTTAAGTCAATAAACTTCTCTTTTGTCAAGTAAGGAGTGGCTATTATGACTGTGTGAGGACAGAAAATGACTTTGTGGAACATGGTGAAGAGTTTTAATTTTTGGCTTCTAACGGTGCTACTAATGTCAAATTGAGTTCCAACTTACACATAATAGGTGCAACCATCTCAGTGAAATTGGATATTTTTCAGGGCTGATGGATGTACAGGTTGCACTTTTAGCTTTTCTTTTTAAAAAAAAAAAAGATGCTGGCCAAAATTTTGGCTAATTGTGGGGGATGCAGGTCTTACCCTTTATGTATTTTTCCAATACTTAAAATCAGGAATAACTAGCGTGATGCTGTGGATCCCATGCTGGGATTTTCTTCTTTTCCTTCCCCACTCCTGTGCTGTGCCTCTCTCCCACAATGTCCCAAAACATGTCCTCCTTGTCCAGATTCCCTTTGGGAAGCCTGTCCTGGCTGAACACGTGCAGCCCAGCGGTTCCTCAGGGACTCAACAATTTTAGGCATGATTAAAGGGGGATGGACCAAAGCTATGTTAAAGGGAAAGAAGCACTGTCAGAACCTGTGAAACCATTTTATTACTTTATGAAGAAAGAAAGCATTTGCTGGATCAAGGTAGACATCAACTGTTGGGCCTCCACCAACTTTTGCCCTGAGTGTGTGGGCTCAGGCCCTTGTTCTTTTTTTCTCAGGTTGAATACAAGTCTATAGCATCCCATCTGCTCCGAAATGCTGACAAGAGGAAGAAGAAGGAAAAAGAAGCCCAGAAGGAAATAGTGATTATTCTTTGTGGTCCCTTCAATCCAGGAGAGGGTGGAAACTTTTATCTCACTAGGCATGGAGCAAGGTGGACATTGACCACAACAGCAGAGCTTGGAGCAGTGACTTGCTCTGGCAGCCCAGGTATGATACACCACCTCCCATGCCCCATTCTCTTTCTGTGCCTGGGGACTGTGTCTTTTGAGTTGGCAGCGGTGCTCCAAATGAAATCAGGAAACTACATCATAATGCTCCCAATTTTGTAAAACTGATAACAAACGCTAGCAGACATTGTGGTGAACACCCTCCAGGCCATGGAAAAGTACTTTGTTATCTTATAATCTTTTTTAGATGCTTCAGATGCAATTATCAGTGGTAATAACAACACACATATCCTGAATGCTCTCCATAGTTCCCTTCTGCTGAGGTCTCCTCTAATACAGCTCATATCAGACCCTCGCTTTTATTCACCTTCTTAAGGTGACTGTATCTTTGCTCTTTGAAAGAGTTCCGGGAAGAATTCATGGCAGACTTAATATTTTACTTCCTAAGGTGATAGTGTGAAAGTGGATACCTTTGTTTTCACCCTTTTTGCTTTTGTAACTGAGACTAAACTCAGGAAAAATACTGGCATGGGCTGGGAGGAGAGGAAGCTTAAAGTACTGCTTGCAAGAAAAAAATAATAAAAAGATGAGAACATGAGAGCATGTGGACTATGTGTGCCTAAAGTAGCGGTATTTTTGTGAGCACTACATCAATAAAGCCGCTTTCCCCACAGATTTGTGTCTGGTGGCTGCCTACAAACTCCAGCTGAAGATGTTTTCCTGCAGTCGGCCGTCTGAGAGGTCTCAGCTGTGTGGCTTCTCTGGAGTCTAATAGCGCCTGAGTAAACACTCCACTTTTCCCAAAGGTGTCATACTCCTATGGCCTCTCTCTTCTTCCTCGTTGCCTCCTTTCACAAAATGTGCAGGAATATGATTGTTGGTGAGATACATCTTTTTTGTCAAGTTTGGCTTGATTTCGGCCAAGAGGCTAAAAAATTACTGCAAAGGGACACAGACAGACAGACATGAACACTTACAAAGCGATTGCATAAGCTCTGTTTCCCCAGGAAACAGAGACTGAAAGTAGCTCTGTTGAAAGAGAAACGTTTACTAACCAAATACCAAAGGAAACTTTGAATAAAATGTTACCACAGTTAGAATGCAGAATTTGGATACTCGGGCCATAGAGGGAAAACTAGTGCTCGAATACATCATGTTTCAAACAGGTTTGATGTCTTGGGTATCTATTCAAAACTTTTCTAAACATCTCATAATGTTTCCTTCTTATTTTCTTTAATATGAAAAAAAAAATATTTGTCTGAGTTAATTAAAAAAATATTTTAAAAACAACACATGTGCTAGAAGGCTAGATCTACTTTCCAGCAGAAAAACAAGCCCATCTGAGATAGAAGATGGTTGTTTCATAGCCTTCATTCTTTTATACTTAATGCAATTTCATTGGTTTCGTTTTGGTTTTTTTTTTTTTTCTCCAACCAAAGATATGTATAATCTAACCCAACCTTGCAAATTCACTGACATATTTCCAGGGCTGGGAAGCCTCAGTGTGTGATTGAAAGGGTCAAATCTCATTCCAGTCTTACCTAGACCCAACTGGGAGCAATGACACTGGCCACAGTGAATTTCCAGCAGAAAGAGGTTTCCCTCCTTGTGTAGCCAATTCCATCACAGAGACTGGAGAATATCGCTGCACTAGCAGGAGGAAAAAAGGGTCCAGATGAATGAATAGTTGTGTAATTCCATGGTCACTGATCTAGAGAATAGAAATACCAGGGTGTGCACATTATCCACAGTGGGTGAAGTCATTTTTTGGGGTGTGCCATAAAATTACTTGTCAAGGAGACCATGATACAAAGCAGGCCAACCTACAAAGGGAGCAGACTGCTGCTTCAGGAATGTGTGTTTTTGTTGGGATTCTTCATCCTTTCATCCTTTCATAGTTTATTAGTCAATATATTTTCCTCTCTTTTCATGTGCATCAAGAAAAACATCTTCAGGAGGTAAACTCAAAGGTTAATTCCTCCCCTGCACATCCCACATTTGTTCAAACAGTTGAACTAATTTTTATGAATAATGCATTGCACCCGTGAATGCCACAAATCAATGCAACTCCAAGGACTTCATTTTTACACCAGCTGAGGCTCAGACTCAATATGTGTTATTAATCCAGCTTCCTTTATTGGTTAGCAAATGTTATGTAAATTTTTATTTGTAGAAGACTACTTTTCTACAGCAAGGTTTTATCAGAGTTTGTTCATATTTCTGGCAGGTTCCTGATTCTCTGTGGCTTGTTCATTTTGGTTACTAATTATTCTCAGAGCTTGGCATCTTACTTGTGTGGTGGATTGTTGTTTTTATTCTTGTTTTTTTCTAAGTTCTGTTTAAAAGCTTTAATTAAGAAACTGATGTTTTTTGAGCGCAGATAGTGAAACAGACAATTGCTCAGGAAAAACACTGGATACCCCAGAGTACTGTTGCTGCTGTCATGAATGCCTGGTATTGGTTCAAAACCATCAGAATATCTGTCTTTGCCCACATAATGGCCACATAAATGTCCAACAGGAAATTATGAGAATTTAAGGATAGATGAACAGAATAGTCAGGCCATGGCTTTTGAGGACAATGAAGAAAATACAGTATCTGAAGTTACCGGCATCAAGAATTGAAAATCTAATATAATACATGTTTGTAAATTAATAAAAAGTTCTACTTTTTTTTTTTTTTAATGGGAACTTACAGAAACTAGCATTTTAATGGCTTGTTTTTTTGCTACTGTCATTCAAGCCCTCATGTTTTCCACTCACATTGGAACAGCTCAGCCGCTGTCAGCCAGATTAATACTGTTGAAATCAACAGGGTCGCACAGATTGACACCAGCTGAAGACCTGTCCTAATAAATCTGAGTCTATTTATGTGGGATGAAACCACAGTCATGTCTCCCCAAAGGCAGTATTCTCACTCGACTATAAATGGTTTGGATGCATGAATGAATTAAATACGGAAGGTTCCATTTTTCAGACTTAGCTCAGGCTTCACCCGTAGCAGTGGATCTGATTTATACCAGCTCTTTGGAGAAATAATTGTTCAGTCCTGGAGTGCTGACAGTCAGGCTGGTTTACTTGAACTACCTGATTTTTTTTTAATCTTTTGGATGTATTATCAGCCTTACAAGTATGCTAGCACAGGGAGTGCAAGCCACAAGCACTGTGCATACTTCGTAAAGGAAACCTGGGCTGAGTACCATTTCAAGGTACCTCACTTCACCTGGCATTTTTTAAGGGACTGAGGGAATCCAGCGGTGGATTTAGCACATTATCTCATTGCTGGTACCTTCTGCATTATGGTACCAGGGATGCAAGACTGAACAGGAGCAAAGGAGCTTTTGTCTCTCTGTCCATATTGTGATTCCCATCCATCTTCTTTGGAAAGCCTGTTTAGACAGCAAAAGAGTGAGTCCTCCTGCTGTATTACAGCTTCTTGCACTCTGTGGTGTCAAGTCTCATCCGCGAAGGCCAATAACTGTGGAAATGAGATATTCACCTGTCTTGAAGTGGGGCTGGCTGAGTGCTCAGGTGTTTGATGTTATCAAGAGTTAGCTAAACCAGATGTTTTCATACTCTTGTTTCTAAAGCTTCTTTGATATTTCAGAGGACCCGGCTGATCTAACTCTCCTTCCCATCACCTAAGTAGTAATAGCAACAACAACAATAATAGATGGGGCAGTTTGACTCCCCCACCTCCCTTTCCGTTCCAGTGTGTGCCTCCTGAAGTGGGTGAGGTCCCCAGCCTTCCTGCTGATTGCAGCCCCAGTGGAGCCTCCACTATTCAGCAGGTAAATCTTGCATGGAAGGGGTGTCTCTTCCACCACCCTGGTGTGGAGAAAGGCAGAAACAAGGGCACCCTGGTAGAAAACTAACACAGCTACTTGTTTGGCTTGTTTAAAAGCCAGATTCATGACTCAGCCTTTACCTTTTATGAGTCAGGAAATTCCAAGGTGCTCTTTTTTCCCTTGGACTTGTAGGCAGACTCTGATCTCACTTATTACAGGGTAAATCCACTACAGGCAAGGAGCTATTCCTGCCACACATTTGCAAGCAAGGGCAGCATCCATCCTCCTTGAACCCTCTTTCTGTTCTTAGCAGTCTGTGTGTTCTTTGGCCAGCTACAGTCCTCAGTAAATGTGTCAGGTAAATCAAAGAGCATAAAATAAATCAATCCATTTCCCA
This sequence comes from Phaethon aethereus, assembly GCF_964289735.1. NCBI lineage: Eukaryota > Metazoa > Chordata > Aves > Phaethontiformes > Phaethontidae > Phaethon > Phaethon aethereus. Next base: position 9,193,805 of record NC_138582.1, on the reverse strand, counting down.
GTTTATTTAGTCTAAAAAGACTGTAAAATGGAGTCAAGTTGAGAAACCTGTTTATGTGGCCGAGAGGCCTAAGGGACATATTGAGGAAGGAGAGGTATTAAATTGTTAGGCTAACAGAATCAGAACTAGTTTGCACTGGGGCATGCTACCTGTTTCCAGTTCACTATGGATGACGTGACTGCAGTGATGGATAGTTGTATTCACAGACGTAATGTCCATGGAAGGTGAAAGGTAAAGTGAAAAAAGTCATTAAAACTATAAAATTGCTTCAAGGTCCGGAAAACCAATTGGACACTGAGACTTAAAAGCAACATGGCTTCCTTGTTTTATTGAAGAGTCGGTGGTGATTTATTCAACCCTTGTATATTTATATGTTGGAAGAAGGTGCTGAATTCTCATCAGCCAAGCAGACATTGGCAGAAAGATGAAACTAGCAAACTCAGACTTAAAATACGGCACAAACTTTTAATAGTGAATCTAACTGAGCTCACTAAAACATGAAGTGGATTTTTCCATCATTTGAAGACCTTAAATTGATTTTAAATCTTTGAACTAGACAGAGAAGTGTCTTTAGAGCCTCCATTTACTGGAGTCAGTACAAGACTCCCCAGAATTAGGCTAGGGTGAGACGGGATTGCAATGATCTCTTTTAGCACTGTCATCTTTAGGGAGAGCTGAGACCCCCAGAAGCAGAAGCCAAGGTGTGAGCTGCTGCCATCACTGAGTCAAACAAGAGCCTAAATGTCCCTGTCATTTGAGACTTAATGAAATAACCTTACACCCCATCACACCTGTAAGTGCACCGATGTGCTGTATCCACACAGGAATCGCTATCAGAAAAGCTGCTGAGGCAGATGGAAGTCTCAGCATCCCTGCCCTGAAGCTGCAGGCCCAATCCTCGATCCCTGTCTCATGCAAGCTAAGACAGAGTGTCTGGCTTATGGTCGCCACATGACAAACTTCCATGACCAACATGAGATGAGCTGTGGAGCTGTAAGCAGCCAGATGTCCACATCTCAAAGGCTCCAACCTCGCTGACACACTTGACCACAGCTTTAGCTAAGGAATTCACTGAGGGGAATGAAATATGCAGGGGAAATACTCAAAAGAGAATGAGATAACCAACTCTTTTGGGGAAAAAAACCAAAACCAACACATTGCCATTTCTGGTGTCATTTATGAAGTGTTCTTTCCCTTGGTTTTGGAGTCTGATAACCCAGGAGCTTTGAACGGTTGTTCCTATTCCATTTGCAAAGCTACTTTTGCTAGGCCTGCTAGCACGGTCCCTTCAGCTCCAAGCCAGCAAGTATGACTTGTGTGAGGTGTTAGACACTCACTTTACACCTGAGCCTATTACCCTAGGCTAATCCATCTAGTTTCACTTATTTTTAAGAGGCTCTCTCACTTAGGTCAGGGGAACTGCACTGTCAAAATGGTCCTTCCTTCACAAAATATTCAGGGATTTGGACCCTGAAGTCAGGCACTGAGTGGCAGCCACCTGCAGACAAACACCACCCAGGTGACATGAAGATAGCAGGCTTCTTTCTAGATTCCTCAGCACAGAAAGACAATCCCTGTGACTGAGTATTGCTGGTGTACGAGGAAGGATGTGTGCTGGTGACAGAGAGGGGTGAGAAAGAAATATTGAAATAGAGGTGGAATGATTGAGCAGAGGAGGAAGTGAAGAAAGAGAGGGAAGGACACAGAGGAAGGAGAACAGAAACAGTCCTGGAGGAACTTGACAGAAAATACAATCCCCAACCTGGTCTTAGAATTACAGAATCATAGAACCTTAGGGTTGGAAGGGACCTTGAAAGGTCATCTAGTCCAGCCCCCCCCTGCAATGAGCAGGGACATCTTCAACTTGATCAGGTTGCTCAGAGCCCCGTCCAACCTGACCCTGAATGTTCCCAGGGATGGGGCATCTACCACCTCTCTGGGCAACCTGTGCCAGTGTTTCACTGCTCTCATTATAAAAAATTTCTTCCTTATATCTAACCTAAATCTCCCCTCTTCTAGTTTAAAACCATTACCCCTTGTCCTATCGCTACAGGCCCTGCTAAAATGTCTGTCCCCATCTTTCTTAGAAGCTCCCTTTAGGTACTGGAAGGCTGCAAGAAGGTCTCCCCGGAGCCTTCTCCAGACTGAACAACCCCAACTCTCTCAGCCTGTCCTCACAGCAGAGCTGTTCCATCCCTCAGATCACTTTTGTGGCCTCCTCTGGACCCACTCCAACAGGTCCATGTCTTTCCTGTGCTGAGGTCTCCAGAGCTGGATGCAGGACTCCAGGTGGGGTCTCACCAGAGCAGAGCAGAGGGGCAGAATCCCCTCCCTCGCCCTGCTGGCCACGCTGCTTTGGATGCAGACTAAGATACGGTTGGCTTTCTGGGCTGTGAGCACCCATTGCTGGCTCATGTCCATCTTTTCATCCACCAGCACCCCCAAGTCCTTCTCATCAGGGCTGCTCTCCATCCCTCCATCTCCCAGCCTGTAATGTCTTCAGGGTGGTATATCCTGGGAAGGGGTTGCGGTAGCGGTGAGGATGCTGGAAGGGGAAGACAGAAGGTGGCACTTCCTCTGGTTTGCAGCAAGCTCTGGCTGAATCGTTTCCCAGGGCAGCCGGGTGTCCAGATTGTCACAAAAAAGTGTGGTCCTTTTAGAGCTCCCTCGTACAGCTGGTGAAAAACCATTAACCCTCCCATGTCACATCACACAGCATGAAGGGGTGAAAGTCACTGCGAGAACACGCATTACTGGGGCACAGCTTCCTCGCTCTCCCCTCCCGCCCGCCGTCAGACCCAGTCTTGAGCATCCAGCTGTGCCCGGGGAGCAAACCCACCACAGCGCCGGCTCCCTGGAGGGCTGGGGTGGCTGCTGGTGGGGCTGGCGGTGGCTGTCCCCAACCTGACCTGGCACACCTGAGTTACAGGAGGGAGGCGAGGCTGAGTAGAGGTTAAGGCACCATCTCAGTTCTAGTTTGGCCATCAGAGTGTTCACGCAACCACCACTGCCCACACTGCCACATCAAGCAGGAGGGTTTGCCTACTTTTAAATCTACCTTGAATATGTCTCAACTCTTTCTCGGGTTTAAGACCTGTAAAGCTGTTTAACAAGATTTTTCTTCCCTTTGCAAGCACTCATTTTCCTTATACTATTCTATTTCAGTTTAAGGATGAAAGAGACTAAATTCTTTCAAATTTGGATTTAGAAGGCTGAGGGAGAAAACTGTGCCTGTGCCTAGGTAAAAAGAGAAAAACACATCAGAGGTGTGTATACCCAGCTAAAATCAGGGTATGCATTAACAGGGATACAGGTGATCAGAGCTGAGCTCTGCTCAGGGTGGGGTTTGCACTCCCGTGTACCTGGGCAATATTTGTTATGCCCACTGCCAGCACAGGATAGAAGTGTAACTGGGCATTCTCTGATGCACTCCACCAAAATCATGGAAGGGATGTGTAGCATGGCAGGGGATAGCGTGCCCTACCTTTCCTTTCCCGTGTGGGTTGCTCTGTGAAGACGGGGGTCCCGAGGGAGCCGGCAGACTGCCTCCCATGGGGTGCGCTCACAGGACAAATGTCCTTCTGCACTTCAAATGAAGCCACCCTTTTTTAAAGCTTAAATAAATCAAACATCCGTGCATATTTGTATACATGTCAGCTCATTAATCACAATCGGTAAAGCCAGATCAAACGTTTCTCGCCATACTAGCTAAGTTGCAAGAGTCTGAATGCCAGGAGCAACATGAGGCATGAGCTCCAAGCACTTTGGTGCTGCGCTAAAATTGCGGTGTGATGGACCACGACGCTGCAGCTTTCCCTTTAAGAGCCCTTTGGCTAACGGCAATACACTGAAATGCAGGAGGTGGGACAACATCTCACAGAAAAATGAAGAAGTGAAGGCAGGAAAAGTTTCTCCAGAGGAAAAATGCAGGGCTTGTCCTTCACCCTGACGTCAGATCTGTCTTTAATAAAATCCCCAAAGAGCCAAGAGAAAAAGGCAGAGTGCCTAGGCTGGGTTGCTAGTTCAGGATTGCTCTGCATTCCCCAAAGTGGTGTTTTTGTTCAAAACGGCTCTAAATCTGGGTTCAATCAATGCATTTAATCCCGGCTTCCAGGGATGAGGTGGCTTTTGCCCTGGATTCTAGCAACAAGCAGCATTTTGCAGGTGAGTTTGGAAACCGCAGGAGAGACTCGTCTTCTGCTGACACACTTGGGTTTAGTGCACGGTGGGCTGGGAGAGGAGTGCGGTGAATGTGGGAAGGTGAGCAGCGGTGAGCTTTGGGGAAGTGGGAGAGCAAGGAGGGAAAGGTGAGCTGTGGGGAAAGGAAAGGAAAGGAAAGGAAAGGAAAGGAAAGGAAAGGAAAGGAAAGGAAAGGAAAGGAAAGGAAAGGAAAGGAAAGGAAAGGAAAGGAAAGGAAAGGAAAGGAAAGGAAAGGAAAGGAAAGGAAAGGAAAGGAAAGGAAAGGAAAGGAAAGGAAAGGAAAGGAAAGGAAAGGAAAGGAAAGGAAAGGAAAGGGGAAAGGAAAGGGGAAAGGAAAGGGGAAAGGAAAGGGGAAAGGAAAGGGGAAAGGAAAGGAGAAAGGAAAGGGGAAAGGAAAGGGGAAAGGAAAGGGGAAAGGAAAGGGGAAAGGAAAGGGGAAAGGAAAAAGGAAAGGAAAGGAAATATGCAGAAGTGTCTCTGAGTTGAGTCCACCTCTGCTCAGCATCCATGTGGATGTGCACAGAAAACTGTAGAGTGGAGTCTGGGTTTTTTTTGTTGTTGCTGTGGGTTTTTTCTCTCTTTCTCTCTTCCCTCCTCCCCCCCCCCCCCCTCCCCTTTTATTGCTGCTATTCGTATTGTGGAGCAAAAGAAGGAAGAACCGGTCACCCGTTCCTGCCCCAGGCAGCCCGGCCGAGGGCGCGGGGGGAAGGGGGCAGGTCCCCGTCGGCCGGCGGTGCCCACGGGCGGCGGGACCGGAGCCGGGCCCGGAGCAGGGACGGAGCCGGGCGGCCCCGCAGGTGTGCGGCTGCCGGCGCTGCCTCGGGGCCGGCACAGGAGGGGTTTTTTCTCCCCCTCCCCAGATCTCTCGTAGCTGCCCGGTCCGCGCAGGCAGCAGCTGCTTCCCTTCCCCTCCTCTTTGGGAAACCCTGTACGGGAAAGCCACTCACTCCAGGTGGGTGAGGGCGTTTTGCTTTGCCTTTCCAGCCCCCCGCGGGGAGAGCTGTCTGCCGCGAGCTGTGGTGTGGGCAAGGTGGCGGTCACGGCAGGGAGGCGGTGGGTGCGGGCAGCACCTGGCCCCAGCGGGAGAGGGGCTGAGATGGGACTCTGCCGTGTCCCTCATCCCCATCCCCGGAGGCAACGCTGGGCTCAGGGCTTGGGGAGCCCTGGGGACCCCGAAAGAGAAGTGGAACCTAGGGACTCAGTGGACATCATCTCTGTTTTGCCTTGACTGGGTTTTGCCAAAGACTGACTGACTAGTATTGAAGGGGTTTTTTGAGTCTCCTCACTGTCAGTCACCAAGTGCTACAGATGTGAGCTCACCTGTGCTCAGATATGCTCCCTTAGCTAATTTTCAACTCTCCTTTCTTCAGGAGGGGGACGTGAAGATCTGAATGCCTCCCTGTCTCACTGACTCAGGAGACAATTTCCCGCTCTTCACCCAGTAGCTAGCAATGGGGTGAGAAGTAAGAGATAGCACCAAGGTGGTGGTAGTTCCTTGTAGACCCTTGTTTGGGCTACCCGGCTTGAGGTTGGGGCATTCCCTCAGCCAGACACGATGTGTCTGAGCACCGCTTCTGCTCTGGGGGGGTAACATCAACTGCTCGGCACGGCGGGGGGATTTGGCTTTGCAGGGCTGCTGGCATCAGGGGTTGGCTTGTGTGTTGCGAGATAAAGCGAGGTCTTAAAGCATGAAAGTAGCACGCGTGGTGTGGCCCACCAAGAAGCACCTGTGTGAAGGCAGATGGCAAAGCGATAAGTCCTGCATGAGTGCAGAGATGGTCTGATAACGGTGCCTCTTCTAGAAAAAAAATACAACACAAAACACAAAACTAACACCACAGAAACAAAGTGCACCCCTTGGGGTCTCTGAGGTAAGAATTAATTTTTATTTTTGTTGAGCAAGTAACAAGTCACACAGAGGGAGGGGGGACTCCCCTCCCTGCCCCTCTCCCCGTGTTACTGGAGGAGATCTGTGTGAGCCTTGGGAATTTTACGGTGGTTGTCCTGGGTTCCCTTGCTGTCAAAGCTGTTTGTAAAAAAAAGCTGCTGTAGCATGAAAGTATGTGGGAGTGCATGCAGACAGATGTGCCTGCCGTGGGGCTGAGGAACTGAGTGCAATCCAAATATTGCTGGTAGCATGCTTGGTCTAAAGAGTAGCTAAAAAAGTTTGAAACACTATCAAAAATAGCCTAAAAAGAGTCCTGGGATTCAATTGTTTCAGTTCAAGCTCTTCATTGAATGGAGCAGGTGAAGCTGGAAACACTGGCACAGGTTGCCCTGTGTAGATGCCCCATCCCTGGAAACATTCAAGGTCAGGTTGGATGGGGCTCTGAGCCACCTGCTTGAGTTGAAGATGTCCCTGTTCATTGCGGGGACGTTGGACTAGATGACCGTTACAGGTCCCTTCCAACCCAAACTATTCTATGATTCTGTGATTGTAAGCTGTGTCTCTCTGGAGCATCCCAGGGGCACTGTCACCTTCCGAACACACCTGCGGAGATGGACCTTACAAGATTGTGCTTAGAAACCATTGAGTAGGGACAATATCTCCCCAGTAATGAACTGGTTTTCTGTGGGTCTTCTCCACACCTGAACGGGGATGTGATGGGGGGTTGGTAGGCTGATGAAGGGCAGATTTCTCTCTGGCATACAAAAAGGAGTGGGGAAACAGGGATGAAAAGAACATATAGCATGGAGCGATGAGAGGGGCTGGGGAGAGCAACAGGGAGGCAGTATTAGTCTATGTAATACTTAAAGGTCTTTTAGGAGAAGAGCTGGGTTAGTTTGGTCTGCTTAAGGGGAGGATGTATGAAGGAACAAGGGATATTGCAATTGGAGTGGCATATCATGAATACTTAGCTGGCATGGCCACTCTGCTCCTGAGACTTATCTCAACTATCTCACACAGGTGAGATACTTTACAGATGAGTGCTGTAAAGCTCTGACACCACCCCACCTCATTGTCTATTGTGTTGCATCTTTGGTGGCACCATCACAACAGTAACAAAGATCTTGACAACACTGCAGAGGCATCCATGGAGTGGTAGCATCAGGCAGGTCACTGTGCACAGCCAAAGCCCTGTGGTCTCCCTGACGACTTGTCACTCTTCACATATGTGGAAATATGGACAGAAGAAGGTGCTCCACTGAGAAAAAGGTTGACTATCTGGAAAATAACTGGAATATATATACCTGTTCCAGGGAGAAAGGCAGAGTTTTTGCCAAGAAAGTTTGGACCAGATGATCCCTGAAGTCACTTCCAACCTGGTATTCTATGATTCTATGAATATGGGAAGGTCAGGCAGGTCTCAAAGGGTGTTTCAGAAGGCAGCTATCAGGTTCTGCAGGAGTATCCCCCGTCCCCTAGTAGTGTATTAAGCTACAGGCAGTTACTGACTTCTTAAGCAGCTTTATCGACAAGGTTTTTTATTAGGGCATAACTGCACAGGCAGTTACGTGTGTGTAACAAAAAAAAAAAGAAAAAAGAAAAAGCTACAGATTGATTTATTAATTTATCTATCGCTTTGTTAGTAGGTCATATGTAGTCTAATGCTAACCTTTATTCTTGCCTGCAAAACTCCTGTGACTTGGGAGGAGAAAAATAGCTGGGCATAGCTGGAATTTCAGACATGAGTTTTCAAACATTTCTTAATTTTTTTTTCATAAATATAAGGACAGAGACCATGGGAGCCCAGGTCTAATCAACTAGGCTGAGATTCCTCAGTGCCAGAGTCATTTCTGCAGCAGGGACTTTAAGGCTGGGTGCGTTGGCCTTTTTCAGTGCTGCACAGTGAGGAATCAGAGCCAGGATCTTCAGTTCCTAGTCCTGATGACTCAGCAGATATGAGACCCCGTGTTCAAATGTGACAAAATATCCCAAACAGGGTGATGATTAGAAAAGCAATTCTGCACTTTGTAGAAAGTCAGTAAAGGTGATTATATAGGAAGAAGAACGGCATTGGAGGTTTCTAAAATATTTGAAGTGGAGGAATGGGTGGTGGGTGGATAAGAGGTGAATGCAAACCTGCAGACTTTTCCTTTGATGGTGCTGGTAAGCAATGGGTCAAAGAGCAAATAGCATCAACTAGTAGGCAGGTGTCAACACTTTTCTTTGATGTGATGGTGGTCACAGCACACAAGCACCAGCCTTTTGGCTTTAGTGTGCGGAAGAAAGCAGACAGAAGTTTGAAGACAATTTTATATAGGTACCATCTCCTTTGTGAGCATTGATTTCGCTAGATAGTCACTGATAATGACCCAAGTTCAGGGCTACCTCAGGCTGTGTGGAGAGTGGTTTGAGAACCATAATGTGCATTTTTTCCTTCTCCTTTTTATAAGATTTATTGACACAGCTGTGAGGCCAATAATTTAATTTGTAAAATGTTTGGATTTGGTGGCAGGAAAAAATGATTACGTTTCTTTGGGCTCTTCCAGGCAAAACCACATTCTGACCAAACATGAACTAAAAAAAAAAAAAAAAGAAAAGAAAAAAAAGGAAAAGCTATGGATTGATTTATTAATTTATCTATTTGCTTTGCTAGCAGCTCATATGTAGTCTAATGCTAATGGTTCCAGACACCTTTATTCTTGCTTGCAAAACTCCCGTGGCTCCGGAGGGAAGATGAGCTGAGGTTTATCTATTGAGTGCTTCTTAACGGAAGGCTACAGGCTTGCAACATGGATTAATGATGCACAGATAATCTTAGGCATTGTAGGTTCAAAGTTGGTGTATCTTGTCCCTCTAACCTTCCCATCATTCCTTATTGCTTGACAGCATCTGGTTACCAGAGACAGGCTTCATATACTTCCCTTTAGAAGGGCTCCTATCCTACACTTCCATAAATTGTAGATGTCATTTAAAATTACTCTGGTTATAGCAGCTGAAGATTCATCTATGTAAATGGGTATCTCGTGGCTCAAAGTTGGTAGACATAATCCCCAATGTCTATGTCATACATGGGGCTTTCCCAAAACTGGTCTTTTATTTGGCTGTCCCCCCTCACAAGTTCACCTGCAGAATGAAATTATTGCCAAGGCATCATCATGAAGGTAGCACCAAATGTGTTTCATATGGATCAGAGCTTCAGACCCAAGTCTGTTTCTGATGAAGTGAAGATGCCTCCTAAATACACAGAGAGTTTTGGCTGAGAGCAGCAGGCTTTTATGCATTTTCTTCATAACTTCTCTTATCAGTATCTGAATTGCTTTGATAGCCATCAGCTGTCAGCGTGGAACAGTCTCATTGCTGGCGTTAACCAAGACAGAGCCGGGGACAGGACTTGGCTTCCTCGCCCCCCTCACAGTTGTGCCACTGCCTGTTTGTGTCCCCTCGGGCAGGTCCTGTCCCCATTTCACGCTGCAGCAGTCCTGCCTGCAGTGTGAATACTTTGCTAGCAGGACTTCTCCAGGGAGGGCATTAGTTAAAAATGATAGCTGTGGATTTTAGCGAAAGTGTAAGATTTACATGATTATGCTGGGTGTCTGTCTGTTGAAAGAGTTCTGCATGTTTAGCTTCTCCTGCCTTCCCCCAGGTGATAGGAAAAGGCACTGGTAAAAAATTTCAGAAGTCCTCCATACCCACATGGGACATTTGACTTATTTCTTCAGAAGCTCTGGGCTCCCACGTTGGGATGTTAAGAGTTGCTTTAGCATCTTGCCAGTGCTCAGCTTACTGAGAACTGCTCTTTTTGGATGGCCTCAGTGTCCCAGTGGGGTCTTGAGCATTCCTGTCTGGACAGCCCTGGCTCTCATGCATGAATGGAAAAGAAGCTGTTTTAAACAAAAAGAAACACTGGCAGCTGTGGCCTAGCAAAAGCTGAACACCCACAGCTTCAGCTGAAGATACATTTGAGTATCAAGCCTGACAGTGTCTTGCGTTCTGGACCAGAAAGCAGGGTAAGGTTTCCTCACTCTTTCATATTTGTGACCAGGAGATGCAGGTGGGCACCCTGGATTAAGATGTTCATTGTTTTCTTATAATAGAGCTCAACCATCCTCATTCTTAGGGTGCTTATGTTAAAAGTAGAATTTTCTGTTTCTATTAAAGAGAAACTTTGACTGACAGCTGTCAGCTTGGCAGGGATGGGCCCAAACAAAGTCTACCCATTTGTTTTCTTTCTGTGTTCTGATGTCCACCAAGAATGCAGATCCAATTTCTCACCACTCCAAGTTTTGTCCCACCCAGGGTTTGCTGCATCCTGAGATGAGTTACCTTCAGCCTCCCATTGCTGGTCTCCCAGCTCTGGGAGGTACCTCCACTGGTGCCTCTGTTGTTTATTCCATCCATACTGAAACCATATGTATTTTCCTCTTGGCTGCTGCTTATTTTGGCATCCTGGGTGAAGCTTCTGGAGTCCTCTTAATCCCTTATGCCTTCTAATAGACTCATGATGGGCTTTGACTTGTAATTCTTGTGTCTGGGTTAGGTGTGGGAAAGTAGAAGGAAGAAAAAGCATTTTTATCCCTGTGGGTGCCAGCAGCTGGCTCTGCACTACAAGTAATTCTTCTTGTGGATGGGGAAGGAAAGGAGAGCCTTTAGGCTGAAACAGCTTTGGAAGAAGATAACACTTAGGCTAAGCTTTGCAGCACAACTTAAGTAATTAATTTCTAATACTTGGGTTGGTAATGCATTCCAGGACTGTGTGGTCATCTCTGTGTTTCTCTTCTCTTTCTCAATAGCTCCCACGTTGTTCTTCTGTTTTATTAGTCTGGGTCTGTCATTCCACTTAACCTATAAAGCAAATGAGAGATGAGCACGCTGGAAGGCCAATTTTCATGAACTCCAGGATGGCATGCGATGAGCCCAAAAGGAAACCTGAGAGGTATTTGCAGATGCATCATCCATGGAGGGTTGTGAGTCACCTGGGTCCTGATGTTGCTGGACACGTGCACAGTTAGGTCTTTGCTGTCATGGAGCAATTCCAGCCCTGCAAAAGGACCTTCTCCTAAGAGCTTGCCTTGCAGACTCGGAAGGAATTATAAGAAAAAATGTCTCATGTTTGGTGATGGGACAGCATAGCAAGCATAGCAAGGTCACTTGGCCCAACATTTCATTGACGCTCAGATGAACAGAACTCTCAATACCTGTAATGCTTTGGCTACTTTTACACCTTTTTCTTAGAGCTAAACCAAACTCCTTCTACTCATCTTAATGGGAACCTATCCTTTCCCTTCATAGCATACTGAAATAATCTCCAATGAAAGGCTTCCAGGTGGATATGAGGCACTAGTTTTATTATTACATCTCTAGCATGCAACTGTCTAGCTTGACTGAGTTAGTAGCTACATTAGATTTAGAAACATGGAACTAATATATATAGTATCTGTATGTAGTGGAAAGAACACAGGAAAGACACGGTAGTAGTAAGCAACTCTGTGCAATACCTGACACAAAACTTGCTGCGCGCCACCAGGAATAGTGCAACCCACATAGACTTAACAACTTTGACCAAAATTGCTCTGGATGACTCAGGGATTTAGTCTTTTTTTTTTTTTTTTTAGAAGGTAACAATTTTTTAGCTCCACGTGCACAGTAGCACTTTCCCCTTTCTAAAATTTACGAATGCAACTCAAACTTTAATTTCTGAGTGGTTTAAAAGTTTCAATTCCTTTCCATGCTCTACCAGCTTTTCAGATTACCATCTTGCTTTCCTTTTTGGTGAAGCATTTTGAGTAACAAGAGACAAGAAGATGAGTGGGGAATTGTTTCTTTCTCTTGCTGAAGTTTCCTCATCTCCATATACATATGCTTGGCCTCTGAAAGCAAGATTATAGAGAAAAGAAGGGACCATGGCTTTGCTGAAAGCCAGTTTGGTGCCTTTGGGGGACAACATTAACCACCTGAAGCAGTGACTCTGGTGAATTTGTTTTACTCCACGAAGGGGCCAGCCTTCTCACACTGGGCAGACAACTAATGTACCGGGGCTCTGCAGAGAGACCGGCAACTTCCCAAAGAAGTGCCATTACTACCTTAAAGCATCTCCTGACAGTGCTCTAAACACTTGTGTCATTGCCACTGCCATGCCTGACAAATGCTCTCCTTGGCATTCTCGTATTTGTGGTGCAAGAGGTCACTCTGCATCTGTGTTTTTTGGACAGGTGGATCCTCCTTTCTGGGTTTGAAGTCCACCAAAATATTCCTGGATGTGTGTGATGACCAAGCAGGCTATAGCTCACATTTATCATCACCAGCTTGTATCTGCTGTGACAAAGGGAACCTGCTGTATCTGGGTTGATAAGAAGGCAGAGACATCAAAATTCATATGGGGGAAATTAAGTGCTCCTCCGAATGGCTGGCGCATGTACTTGGCTGCCCGCAGGCTACTAATTCCCTGGTTTTATTTAGAGTAGCAGCTGGGTCATTTTAGCTGTTTAGCAAGGAAGAACCAAACCACAAAAACTGCAGCCAGTGCTGAGAACCTGCAAATGGATTACACTGTAAAACTCTTTGGTTACATTTTTATGAGGAAAAAAGGTGGAAAATTAATTAGGAAAATATCCAGGTTCCATTAACTAGCTTGGCCGTTCAGCAGGTGATTTATTTATAAGCACTGCCGGCAATATTTCCTGCTGGATCTTGGTCTTGGAGGACCAGGTCATACCCACAGCATCTGTGTGTGGGCTGATATACATTGATGTAAGCATATGAGGGCAAATTCAGTTGGCTTCTTTCTTTGAGTTTTTCTTCCGCATTTGACCTTAGGCATTGCAATTACTGTAGTTAAATATATAATGAGATCCCTGCTATTTAACACTGCAGTTCATTTACGGAGATCATTCGCTATTAATTGTCACTGTTTTATTAGAGTGACAAGTGTACATTGTTAAAATTACGTTTAAAAAATACATAAAGGTCAGAGAAGCTGCAAGCTGATGACTATGAGGTAGTGGATTTCTGGGGATCACTTGACCTAATTTTCCAGATTTTGCATCAAAACCTGTACTTAGCTTCCTCGGTGCCCTGGGGTTCCCCAAAGAGGTGGTGCGATTCTGCTCGTGCCGGCTGGTGAATTCCTCTCCCTCCAAAGCTGCTTGGGTGTGGGTGAGCTCCTGAGTTTGTGGTGAAACGATGCATTACGTGCCTGGTTTCAGGCTCATATAAGATGCTTCTGCTGTTTTTAGATGATATGCTTAATTCTGTGTGATTTACATATACATATATATAAAACATTTATGCATATACCCACATCCCACATTTTTATGTTTTGCGTCAATTATTCCGTGTGTATCATATAGGCAGTCTTTTTGCACTTAAGGAGGTGTTTGTGTAATATTTTTGACTGTTATTTTTTTTTCCCCCAGCTATATTAAAATACTTTCTGGAGTATCATCTGGGAGGCTGGAGTATTTGATTACAGGAATAAATGGATATGACGGCAGCACAGTTGAGAAGCCTTTAAAACCTCTGCATCCTAGATGGCTGTAGCAATTTATAGAGGAATAATTGAAGAATTGCATTTGTCCCATTCCCATATGACTATATGACCGTAAAGGTATTGATCCTGGTTCTACCATTCACTCTGTAACATATAGGGGAAGCTTTCTTAGAAAAACTACCTCTGAAGCGGGAGCTGTGGAGATATTGGCATTAACACCTTATTGGAAATTTTGGCTTAACACCTCCCTCCCCATATGCTTCCCAAATGTGTTTTTTCTGGCACAAATCGTGTCCGTGGAGCAGCCTTGGCCTGGGAGGATGCTCGGAAGCAGCAGGGTGCTGTGCAGGGCTGCTGGGCAGCACCACAGACCTCTCATTTGTGCACCAACACTGCCCTCGCGTGTCAGCGATTTCGGAGACCAAACCCGTGCCTGCGGGTGGGCTCTGCCCACAGCTCCCACGCCTGCGGGGCTTGCTGTGGGCTACCTGCAGCCAACACCAGTTATTCAGAGACAAGCAAAAATGTCAGTACCCGTATCATTAGAAATTAATCCTTTTCCTCCTGGAGACAAAGCACATAGCTGATGTCCTCCGCTATGTATGAACACAGCGTCGTTAACTGTTTAAGGGCCGAGATATTGCCACTTTCCCATTTGGGATTGTTTAGGGTGGGGACGTGGCAGAGTTTGCATGGTGTGGTTTTTGGGAGGCATGCGAGTGTTGATGGGCATGAAGTCTAAGATGCTTTCTCCTTGTGACCTGCCAAAGCGCTTCAGTGCCAGGGTGCAGGACTCCCGGTGTCAGTGGGCTGTGGCAGAGCTGCAGAAATACCCTGACCTGAGCAAGACTTTGTTGGTTTTTGGGGTTTTTTTTTGATGCCATGCATGGTGTCAGCAGGACTCTGGGTCAGAAACGGGAATTTTGTCACCTGCTTGGTTTAGACCTGGGCCCAAGCAGGTATCATAGCAGCACGCAAGCAAGAGTCATCATGTGTGAAGGACTCATTCATCACTTTGCACAGATGCATCATGTTATAAACCACTGATCACCGCTGATCTGTTGGATTTGAAGGTGTTGGAGAGTTGAAAGAGTCTTGCCCTCTTGGGGCATCCAGGTGCATGTGATGGTTGAAACAAAACTCTAAGAAACTGACTGCTGAATTGACAGCACCTGAGAGTCTGCTCAGTGGAACAATGTCTTTTTTGCATCCAGTAAGAACTAAACAACTTAGTTTATTAGCTGTGTGTAGGAGGAGGGATCATGGTATGGTTACAGTGTAGGAACAAGAAATCTAAGTGCTATTTTTGGCTCTGCCACAGACATCCTGTCTGCCTTTGGGACAGTCACTTTACCTCTTGGGCCCCAGATTAAAACAGGGTTATTCAATAATTTTCTCCTCATGAAAGGTGCTGCTTTCCACCACAAGAAATCCCTCCTAGAAGCAGAAGGTGACATGATCTGCTTGCTCTTGCAAGTGCCATGTGTGCCTTCCCATCCAGAGAGCTGATACCTCCGAGTTTATCAGCCTTCACATTTACTGCTTGCACCAGTTATTTTAGGTTCATTCTCGGGCATCTTTTCTACCAAGACCTGAATTTCAGTTCTGTTTCCACTGACTTCAGAGGCAGGAGGATTCATTCTTGTCCTTTTTAGCAGGGCCTGTAGCGATAGGACAAGGGGTAATGGTTTTAAACTAAGAGAGGGTAGATTTTAACTAGACTTAAGGAAGAAATGTTTCCCAGTGAGGGTGGTGAAACCCTGGCACAGGTTGCCCAGAGAGGTAGTAGATGCCCCATCCCTGGAAACATTCAGGGTCAGGTTGGACGGGGCTCTGAGCAACCTGCTTGAGTTGAAGATGTCCCTACTCACTGCAGGGGGGTCGGACTAGATAATCTTTAGAAGTCCCTTTCAACCCAAAGTATTCCATGATTCTATGATTCTCCAGGACAATACATAATTTTCCTATACTAATAACTTCACTCCTTTTCTTTTTTCTTCATGAATTTGTGCCAGGATGTGTTCTCATTTCCTTGCTTGTAGTTTCCACTGTATTTAATTTGAAAGCAATAGTTTTGTCCCAAAAGGCTTGTAAAAGCCAAGGGCCTCTCTCTTTTTTCGTCCTTTCTCATTTGCAATGCGTCAGCTTTCATTTTGGGTGGGAGGGAAGATACAGATTTTTTTGGGGGCTTTCTGTTGCGTATTAAAACAGGGCGTGAGCTTCAAGCATGTCTGGAATAATGTTTGTAGTGCAAAGCCCAGGCTGGCCTAGAGCTAGCTCCAACCTCTTCTGAGCTTCCTCCTTCCCATCGCCCGAGTTTGCTTTTTGCTGTTTCTGGGCCAGTTCTTCAGGAACAGCCTGTTCCCCCTGTTCAGAGGCTCATCACCATCCCCTCCTCCTTTTTCACACCACGTGGTGCAAGATGCTGTCTGTAGCCATCAGTCTGCCCTGTAGCAGTTCTAGCTAAAAAAGCAAATGTGCCTTAGAAAAGTTGTTTGCATCAGCCCATCTTTCAAGCCTCACATGGGGGACTTACATGGGTGGTCTTTTCTGCAAGCTCCCCTTGGCTGTCTCTCCCTGCGATCCTGCTGGCTCCTTATCCTTGATGCTCTGATCAACCACCGCTTATGGGCAGCTAAAACGTGAGTGAGAGAACCCATGTTGTTATCCTGTCAGCATCGAGGACAGACTGTTTCTCAGGGCTACAGTGTGGGGCTGGCCAAGGCAGTTAAACTAGGACCAGTGACCCAGTTGCCCATGCACCCACAGCCTCAGGTAGCCTCCTCTTGATATGAGGCTCCAGAGCAGCAGATGGGCAAATACCTGCTGTAAAACTGTGTTGCAATGCAATGGCCCTCAGCTTACATGAGGGCTTAACCAACTTTATCCAAATTTTGCAAGCCAAATATTCTGGGCCAAGCCCTGCCGATTTTCAGAAAAGGAAAGAATTATGTTCTTAGCCATGAGCTAGCAGCCAAAAGGACAATCCTTCTCATGCCAGGTCTCTAGCATTTTAAATGTGGTGCTCCACGGGAATCCAGACCAACACAGGCAAAATGTACAGAAATTGTCCGCAGTAAGGTAAGGAAACTTGAAGACTGTGAGAGAGCATCAAGGTGAATATTTTGAATCTGAATTTAAGGTTTTCTTTAAAGAATGCCATCAAGTAGCCAAAATATTAAAAAGAAACTTCTCTTAAATTCAGAGCTGCAGAGAAGATCTCAGGGCACCTGTGGATGGGAACCTCCACATGAACCCCGGTTTGGTGCTGAAGCAGCACTGCTTTAGAATAAACGTTCTTTTATTCCCTTCTCACCAATGTTTAATAAATCTATATGAGGTATTTGAATAGTCGTCATTCCAAATGATCTTAATGTTATGAATGTACCTGCTGCTTCCTAGGAGTTGCCCTGGCTTTTCAGTCTCTGCCTGTGGAAAGTCCCAATGCTTTTTTGTATCTTTTCACCTCATAATTTTTTGCTGTCATCTTATTTCTTTTTAATGCTATTAAAGCTTAAGTGATGTACACTCCCTATAGTTTTCATTCATTTTTTGCCAAACTGCTACCTATATGGAATATCTGATGCCATTAACATTACTGTATGAAATGATACAGTGACATTTACGCTGAGTCGGGTAATCACCTGAAAAAAAAAATGGGATATGGATCTAAATCACTCTTAAAGATGAAAAATAAGATGAAAACATAGAAGAGTGAATGTAAAACCAAGTCATCCTCTTCTGAAAAGCCACTAAAAAAGCAGGCAGTATCTGTTCCCTTCTGGTTTGGGAAGTTAATGGTTGTGGGCTCTCTGAATATGGGGTATGAGACCCTGATCCCCAAGGGTCAGCCCTAAACTCATCTCAACCACAGTGCAGTTTGTAGCAGGCTTGAAATTATTTGCTGTTGGCTTACAAAATGAGTGTATTTGGAAAAAAAATACTGTTCCTTCACATTTTGCATCAGTCTCTTTGTAAAAGGCTTGTTTGCTTGTGTGTTTGTGTTTTTCCCAATAAAAGAGCCCAAGTGGGAAGGATACCCCAAGTGCCATGTGGGTAGCAAAACTCACATTTTTTTTCTCACCTTCTGATAAAGCCAAATGCATTTCCTGCCTTTTTCCATTGTTCTGATGAGCCAGAGGGGTTTCAGACAATGAACATTGTCCCAGGCTTACACAGTACGTTAACAGATAGTTTCTGTAACAGAAACAGAGAGGGGGAAAAAAACAACCCTTATGTCTTACAAATAAAATGCTGAATTCAATGGTTTTCTTGGAAAGCTAATGGGACCTCTCTGTAGAGTCAGGAGCCTAAGATCACATCCATACATGTGTTCTACTTTCTCTTTATTTTTCTCTACTTTGTGTCTGAATCCAAATTGAAACCAATGAGACTCGGACACTCCTGAGGCTGTGAGCTTGGCTTTCTAAATGGAGAAATAGGAAATCAAAATTATAACTTCATAGGGTTAATCAGCCAAGGAGAGTGGGGGAGAGAGGAGAAAAGTGACCTGGAGACCAAGCAAAATGTGGGGGTGTTTGTTGAGAGATGGACAGTCATGGGAGGTCTGGTCCACAGTGTTTTGGCTGCTTGTGGCTCAGCTTGACCTTAGGGCCTGGCAGTCATCCTCAAGCCAGTAAATTCCCATCGTGTGAGACTTCCTTGAACCTTGAATGGGCTTTATTTCTTCCTGGTGGCCTGGAAAGTGGATGCTATTGCTGATAAGTGCCGTCTGGCTGCCAGCACACTGGAGCCTGCTCTCTCTCCTCTCTGTACTTGGTTGCTGCAGAACTTGGACAGTCAAGGTCTTTCTTTTTTGTATTAAATCTCAATTGTTAATCTCCTTGGTAGATTTGAGGAAGAAAAGGACAATTTAAAAAATGTGCTTCTGACTCCAGATTCCACTTTCCTGTTGATACAGCTGTGTGTTTCCTACTAGATGGCTCAGTAAACAGTTTAACCCTTCAAATCTTGCAGTTGGATTGCTTCAGCATCACCAGTTTCTCTATTTAAAGTAAATTTCCCGTCTGGTGCCTGTCCAGAACAGCCTTTTTTTTTTCTTCTTTTTTTCACACATCCCCACACATTTTACGTCCTGTTGTGGTTTAACACTTTATTCAAAAAGAACAGGATTTCCTCTTGCTTTTAATGAAAACACCTTTCTCCTTTGCAACACCACTTTCTGGTGTTGTGTTCATGGAGGGGAAAGTCATTAAACCTTCTAAGTTTAATTCACAGTAATTCAAATTCAGGCAATAAATTCCCTGGCAAGGGCGTCAGCAGAAGACCAATGTACCAATCCCAGTAAACAGAATTTTTAATTGCATGAGATGAGAAAGTGTGTACTGGACTTTAGCTTTGCATAAACTATATGTCAAGGGTATTTCAGCCCTTCATACTGGAATAAAATCTTCATCACACCTGTGTCTGTTTTCATTCTGGTGTTGCATGGCTACTTTAATTGGTAGCATCAGTGGTATCACACCCGTTGGTGGTAACCTGGCTGTGTCTGGCTGTGGCATCCTGAGCAAAACCTCTCTGCTATTGGTGTGGAGCTGCAAGTATATCCAGGCTGAGGAATATGCTGGTGTCAGATAATCACTCTTTTTATGTGAACAAAATGGAGAAACTTTGATAAAGTAGATGGGTTTAAGTTGCTGTGGTCCCATCCTGCATTTGTAGTTCTCCACATATCTCTGATAGTCATATCCAGCAAAATTCATGTGCTACAAGCTGAATACTGATTTTTCTATGGGTGAGTGGATAGAAATTTCTTCTTCCCGGGCACATCACCAGCATAGCCATGGACCTATAGCCCTTTTAGCAGCTCTGGCTTTCCTACCTCTCCCTATCCATACTGACATCTTCATAGAGGAACTCTCCTGGGATCCGCCTTACCCTTATTCTCTGGCTGCCATCTCCTTTGATGGCAGCTGCATGTTCCTCCGTGGGCTGGGCAGCTCACAATCTTCAGGGTTTGTTTCTTGTAGCAAAAGAAGTGTTACCATCCCCTTTCCACAGACACAGAGAGGCTAAAAACCGAGTTCAGATAGGGAAGTCATGCCCTACTCCTCCAATCTAGAGTTCACCTTCTCTACCTTTAGCAGCCCTAAAGTTAGGCATTTTATCTAGAGTCGTTTTTGAGTCTCTTGTGTAGTCAGTGCAATGATCTCCTCCTCTGCTGTCAGCAGAGAGGGGCCCAGCGTTCGCATCCAGCAGCCTCGAGCACTGCTAGTTGCATGGAGGAGCTGAGGAGAGTAGGGCCTTTTACACATAATCTCACCAGCGCAAAAGATCCCACTGATCTGCTGAGTGTCCTGCAAATGTGGTAGCTGCTTATAACCAAATCTGCATTCTTTTACAACACTGGACAGTGAGCTGGTGATCTGCTCAGGGACAGTTTTGGAGCCATTGTGCATGTGCACTTGATTGCCAGTGGTTTTTATTTGTTGACTAGCTCTAAATTAATTTGACTGTGCAAATCATCTGACTTTCATTAGCATCAATATTCTTTTAAGGCATTCATATTCTAGTCATGCTGTTCTGGCCGCCATTTATCCTTTGCAGTGGCTGTGAGAATGAACAAGATGCATCCATGTGCAATACCCGTGTGCCTATGTGGCCTCCATCAGAAATGAACTTCTCTTCTCTTAAAGTAACTCCTGTTAAATGCAAGCTGCTTACATTGGCTCGTTATAGTAGTCTTATTTGTAACTATGTCTTACTACATTGGCACCTTCAGGTCCCAATCAAAACTGATTTCCTCTGCCCAGCTATGTTCCGTGATAAACAGAAGTGAGTATGTCTTGTGAGAGGGCTTTTTACTTTCTTTCCTTTTCTGGGGGAAAGCTGGTCAAATATCCTCCTGGTTGTGTAAGAACTGAATAGCTTCTACATTCACTGAGAAGAAAAAAAGTTCTTTTTCTGCCTTTAATGGGATGAATTGACGCTCAAGCGGCTGTATACTCCAAAAATTTCTCCTCCTGACTTATCTTGAAAACAGCATTTTTTTTTCCATTCTTAAGGAAGAAGTGGAGATTGGTTTGTTTGTTGGTTGGTTGGGCCTGTAGCTCAGGTGAAGTTAATGGCAGCTTTCAGAAAATTAATCATAAAATAAAAACACATAATAGTTTTCCATGCCCTCTTTGGAATTACTTCATTATTTTTTCATTTGACTCAAAGCAGTGGTGATGTTGATTTCTAATGTGAACCCCAGGTAGGTTAGAGTCTCTCATGAAGAAATTATTTACGCCAGATTGGTGCCAGCTTTAAAGGATTATTTTCATACGACATGGCATTCCATTCGTGGACTTCCGATGTCCTTTTGCACATCCCTTAGGCTCAGATACTGCAGGGCATTGCACACCTGCCTACCACTGAGATTGAGCTGAGCAGCTGGGTGAGAATATCACTAGATCTCAGTTTCCCAGATGTCAAGGAGGATGCTTCATTCCACCCTTCTCCTTTTGGTAGACTATAAACTATTTGGGCAGGCTTGTCTCTTGTAACAGATGATAAAATCCCCAGCACAGGAGTGTCCTGGATCTGGTACATCCCATGATGAGTACATCGAGTGTACTCAATTTACGGTCTCCTCCTTTCTGCTTCCAAAGCCTGTGCTCCAATCTACTTCAGGGTCTTGACTATCAACTAGAAAAGTTAACAGAGTCCAGATTTATTTACTGGTTTCTTCCACCCTCATAGCTTTAGCCCTTATGATCTCCAATATCATCTGTGTGAAGGGTCTTTGTATACATGTTTTGGCAGCAAATAATGTCTCTGCTTCACATGTTGAGCTAGTAAGTTCCTTCAGTTAGGCTGGGCTTATTCCAGTGATTTGGGGCAGATAAGCTCAGCAAAGCTTGGGAAAAGAAAGCCTCTAGATAATCACCCCACACCTGCTAAATGATCTCGCTGTAAATTTGGCAAGGTCATTTGCGCTGATCTCACTTTAACTTCTAATATGAGATTACAGCAATTCATCATTTCTGTAGCTTATGGCTCACCAAGTTTCTGGCTTGCTGTCTACCCTGGGGTGCATGGGCACAGACTCACTTCCAGCCATGTTCTGAGTGGTCCTGTCATCTGAATTCATCCAGAACTTGCAGCTACATTTCTATGGAATTTACTGGGTTTATTTAAAAGTCTTCAGTCTTCTTTTGTGTGTGTATTCCTGTTCTGTGCATTTTGTTTTTTTGAGTCAGAAATAAAAATGCTCAAAGGGTATGCTTAACATTCTGCTGCTTGCTCCTCTTTTTAGACATCAGATATCAGTGTTGCAAAGGACTTCAGTTTCCTTTTTGAGATCCTTTTTGGCACATTCTAAAACACAGTGACAAAATGTGTAATTAAATCTGTTGAGGGGATTTTAAGAGGCAGTTGTTTGAAATTGGTACCCTGTGATATGGCTAAAAGTGTGATATCAGCTTTAGGAGGAAAACAGATTAAGAAGATAATGTGTCCCCAGGGAATTCAATACTTCGATTCCTTGAGGAAGTGATGATTTAAAGCAGCATCTGCTCTGTGCTGTGTATTGTTTTATACTTTCCTTCAGATCCCTGAACCTGAAGTAGATTATTTGGATACCTGTCTATTTCTGTGAATCAGTTTATAGCACTCAGACAAACGTAATGGGAATATTCTCTAAGATTTTGAAAGAGGCAGAAAGGACTTACATATATAGTGCAGACAGAAAACTTGACTGTTGAAGGTAGCGTAGGCTACAGCTTCTGTTTCTGTCCTGCTGCCGATGTGATGAGATGCCCGTAGAGTTTGATGGGGGAGGAGGTAGAAGGGGTCCAGTTCCCTTTTCCTCTTCGTGACAACATCATGGGTACTCTGCTTATTTCATGTTCGTGGTTGCCCCCCACCCTGCCTTAACCATTTCGTATGATTTTAACTTGCAGGGAGGTTTTGTGGTTTGTCTCCTGACTATGTGAGTCTCTTTTGCCTCGGCACCGTCAGTGTGATAACAACAACCCTCATTCACTTCCCACGTATCTTAGCACCCCTACGGACCTGTTTTCAGAGATTCCCAGGTGCCTGGCAGAACATCAGCCCAAACTCTTGCTGTCTGGATGCATCCCATCATCTTAACTCCTGTTTCTCTTCCTTAATTTAAATAATACTGTTCCTAGCTCAAGAAGTTTTTAACACCATAGATACTTCCTTTACCCCCTTGAGTTTTTTCCTGTTGGACTTTGCACTCTATGCACAGTTGCTGATGAGGAGGGGTGCAGCTCTTGCCATCTCTTCAGTCTTCCCTATATCTGTCCAATTTAGTGTAATCAAACCCATTTACTTAGTATCCTCAGATTTTTTAGAAAACAGTCTGATTTTCATATACAGAGGTTAAGGTTCCTTTACACTGCCATAGCCTTATAAAAGAAAACTAAACTCTCTGTATTTGCCATAACATTACCAATAACTCCATGTCATCTGTTCCAATCACAGGAATTTGTTTTCCACTGTCTGGTACACCGTGTACTCCTTTCTATCTGCATGCAGTGGGCACCAGTGATTTAGTAGACTCTTGCACAGATGTTTCTCGGTATGGGAAGTTCAATGCAATAAGCAGTGGTCTGTGATCATTGGAAGTTTATCTGTTTATTCTCAGGGGATCTCATGGTGGGTGATACCAGATGAATTTTTCACGATACAGTTGCAAAAGTATCACGAGACCTCTGAGTACAGTGATATTATAATAAATGTTAACCAAAGGTCAATGGGGTTTCTGGAGGCTGTGAGGGAGGTTCTGCATTTCTCAACCTTCACTTAATATCTTGTTCCTATTCTCTCTGGATTGAATTGGAGTTGATCTTCGTCGAGTGAGATTTTATCCAGTGGTGAATTCTGCAGGTTCTTCGCCTTCCCATGTTCCTGGTAATACTTTCTCCTCTTTTGGACCAAAAGTTCTCTTCTAATGTCCTCTCATCATTTGTGAACTCTATGTACTGCTGCTCTTCTTTGTCACTTGGCACACGAATAAGTGTCACAGTCCAAGAGAAAGAAAGAAGGGGTCACATTTGATTGCTCCACATCCTCACTGCTGAAACAGAGAAGCTGTCCCCATGCACTCAGGCTGCCTCTGTAGTGGGAAGAGAAAGGGAGGATGGAGCAAGAAGTGCAATAGAGCTAAGCTGGGCCATGCACAGAGGTGGAGATCAAGGCACAAGACTTGCCCTTGCAAGCACAACACAGCAACAGAGTCTGATGATACCCCTCTCCAACTCTGGGTTTTGGTGGTTTCCTCATTTGGTTTTCTAGAAACAGTCTCAGGCACTAGTCAGACTCTGGCTGGAAATCTGAATTCTGTGATTCTGTGAAGAAAAGCTGCTTTCCTTACAGAAGTATGGCCAGCCTATACCCAGATCAGATGACCAGGCTGTGGCAGATGTTGATGTGGATGCCTTTGCTTCAAATGTACAGATGCTGCTTTACTGATCTCTCTGGACACACAGAGGTACCTCACTTCAGATGCTACAAGAAACTTTTTCACTTATTGTGCCTGAAAAATGGTAAAATAACATATATCGCTTCAAACTGGGTGCTAGTGTCCTGCAATCAGACTCTGAATTAACTTCATAGAATCATAGAATCATAGAAAGATAGAATAGTTTGGGTTGGAAAGGACCTTCAAAGGTCATCTAGTCCCCTCCCCCTGCAATGAGCAGGGACATCTTCAACTCGAGCAGGTTGCTCAGAGCTCCATCCAACCTGACCTGGAATGTTGCCAGGGATGGGGCATCTACCACCTCTCTGGGCAACCTGTGCCAGTGTTTCTCTGCCTTCATTGTCAAAAATTTCTTCCTTACCTCTAGTCTGAATCTGCCCTCTCTTAGTTTAAAACCACTACCCCTTGTCCTATCGCTACAGGCCCTGCTAAAAAGTCTGTCCCCATCTTTAAGTATAGGAAGGCCGCAGTAAGGTCTCCCCAGAGCCTTCTCTTCTCCAGGCTGAACAACCCCAACTCTCTCAGCCTTTCTTCATAAGAGAGGTCCTCCTAGAGTGTGCAAAGGTCTAGTATCTTCTGTTGGTCCTAAGGATGTTGCTGACCTATATGTCTTCCATCTGCATTTTCTGTCTAACAGACCTCATGAAATACCATAAGCTACAGTTACCAAAATTTGCCATGCTTGCCACAAAAATATCCTTTCACAGTGGCACTCTTTACCTGGAAATGCTGCTATTTATTCAAACAAGTTGTAGACTCCATCTGTTTTTTACTTTTTAGAATGGTTTGTAATCCTATGACCCTGGATGGTCCATAACCCTATGACCTTGGATGGTCCAAATGCACTCTCATTTGTTCTGCTCTCTGTTTTCCTAAAATTGAAATCTGTTAACTTGTCCCTTCTGGAGACTTTTCTCCATTGTTCCTCCATAACCACAGGGATGTAGTAATGCAACCTTACTGCTCATCTTTCATTGAGAATCTTGAGGGGCCTTTGATATAATGATACAACACTACATTAAATGATGGTTACAGTTTTTTTTGATGAATCCCCACATGCCACGTATTCCAAAGGGGCCACTAGAGCAGCAGTAGCAGCAGCTTCTCTTTCCTTCTATTATCTTGAAATTTTCCAGATACAAAACCAGACTTCTGGTACATTTCCTGTTATAAGATAAAATAACAATTAGTTGTCAAATAGCATTTTTGGCTGTACTCATGATATGAGAAGGGATGGACCTGCAAAATAAAGTTCTTTCTTTTGCCTGCATTAAATGCACCATTTCACAAGAAGATTAGTTTTTTGTTCTCTGTACCAGAACCAGACTTCAGGTGGTACAACGCAGGACTGAACTGACATAGGCATCCTGATGGTCGTTTGGCTTTATGAGCATATTCCACATGTGGTTTTGGCACGGTGTGCAATCACAGGCTGCCAGATGCACTGGCTGTCAGTGCCCTCTGGAGGTCTTTAATCCAAAAACTGAGGATGGAGAATTCAGAGCCTCCCCAGGTGACTTGTCCAGGTGCTGCACAGCTCTCCTGGTGAAGAAGTTGCCTTCCTGATGTTCAGACTAAGCCTCCCCAACTACATTTTGTGGTGGCAGCCCATGAGTATGCTACCCTCTGCTACCACTGAGAAGAGTGGACTGGTACCAGATCAGCTATTAGCCTCTTTGCCAGACTACCCAAGCCCAGCTGCCACAGCATCTTGTCTTGGGTCATGGTCTTTAGGTCTCTGACAATCTTGGTTGCCCTTCTCTGGACTTCCAATTCCTTGATATCCCATTTAAAGTGAGGGCTCAAAACTGTAGTCCAGACAGTGAATGAATCTATTGAGAACTCACCAAGACCAGATTCTTGTCTGTATTCTGACCAAACAAACTATTAAACACTGTCAAAATGAGAGCAAGTAACTAGCCCCTAGTATGGATTTCAAGGAGGAAGACACTTCGGCAGTTGGAAAATGAAGTGGTCAACTCGGAAAGCCAAAGCTAGGGGGAAACAGCAGTGGAAACTTGACATGGGAGGAAAATTGCTATTTAAAGTAAATAGAGACACAGAGCTTCATCAGTTTATCAGCAACTCTAGGGAAGTACAGATACTAGGTCAAGAAAAATATTTCAGATTTGAGAATTTAAATAACAATTAAATTTTTAAATGGTAAATTGTTTTAAGTCAAAATGTGCTGAACTGGAACAGAAACAGAAAATTTTTGACACTTGAAAATGCAGATTTCTGTTTCAAAAACCAAAATGTTTTTTAAAAAAACTGTGCTATTCTTGCTATAGGAAAAAGAATAATAAGTGGAGCTTCTTAGTTTTACTTACTTTATTTTTTTGCCCAGCTTGGGACAGAATGTCCCAAGGCAGTAAGAGGACAGAAGGTATCTTCCCTTTGATTTCAAGGCTATGACTGAAACACAGGAGATAAGCAAATGTAAAACATGGCTAAGTGCAAAGTAAAATCTCTGCCAAAGCAGTTTGATCTTGTCGGGGAGCTGGAACTGTGATACTGCTTTTGTTAGCCAGCTTGTGGCTCATATGTCAACATCTTGTTCTATACGGTTTTAGGATGGTTTGTAATCCTATGACCTTGGATGATCTGTAACCCTATGACTTTGGATGGTCCAAATGCACTCTCATTTGTTCTGCTCTCTGTTTTCCTAAAATTGAAATCTGTTAACTTGTCCCTTCCAGAGAAGTTTCTCCATTGCTCCTCCAGATGGTCCCTGTTACATTTCAAACGCTAGTTTGAGCTAGTTTCATTGAATGAACTCATTAGCTGTACAAACCGAACATGTGCAGGACAAGACATTAAAATGTTCTTAGAGCACAGAAACTATGCTGTTTAATATCCTGATTAGTGGAGTCTGCCATGGCAATGTCAATTTGTTAATGATGTCCACACATTTTTAGGTCACTGTGGTGGTTTAGCCCCAGCCGGCAACTAAGCATCACGCAGCCGCTCATTCACTCTCCCTCCCTCAGTGGGACGGGAGAGAGAATTAGAAAAAAAACCTCATGGGTTGAGATAAAAACAGTTTAATAGAACAGCAAGAGAGAAGGAAACAATGATAACAATAATAATACCAACAAAGGAATGTACAAGAACAAGTGATGCCCAATACAGAGATTGCTCACCACCTGGTGATCGATCACCCATCCCCGAGCAGCAATTTCCGCCCCCCGGCCAACTCCAGTTTATGTACTGGGCATGACGTCGGATGGTAGGGAATATCTCTTTGGCCAGCCTGGGTCAGCTGTCCCGGCTGTGTCCCCTCCCAGCTCCCCGTGCACCCCCAGCCTGCTCGCTGGCAGCCCAGCACAAGAAGCTGGACTGTCCTTGGCTGCTCAGCAACAACCCAAAACATCAGCACGTTATCAACAGTTTCTCATCCCAAATCCAAAACACAGCCTCACACTGGCTTCTGTGAAGAAAACCAGCTCTATCCTGGCTGAAACTGGGACAGTCACCCTATTCTAAACGAGGGCTGCTCTTACTGGGACGACACTTATGAAACATCAAGTTGCTTTCTAACAAAGAAGTCCTTTCTCCCTGAATACTCCATGGAAAAATGTGAAGAAAATGTGAGGCCACACTGATGTGGTGGGTTGACCTTGGCTAGATGCCACATGCGCACCAAAGCTACTCTATCACTCCCCTTCTCAACTGAAGAGAGTCCTCTCAAGGGGGAGAGAATATAACAAGAAGCTCATGGGTGGAGATAAGGACAGGGAGATCAGTCAGCGATTACCGTCACTGGCAACACAGACTCGACTTGGGGAAATCAATTTAATTTATTGCCAATCAAATCAGAGAAGGATAATGAGAACTAAACCCAAATCTTAAAACCCCTTCCCCCCACCCCTCCCTTCTTCCCGGGCTCAACTTCACTCCCCATTTCTCTCCCTCCTCCCCCCGAGCGGCGCAGGGGGACGGGGAATGGGGGTTGTGGTCAGTCCATCACACGCTGTCTCTGCCGCTCCTTCCTCCTCAGGGGGAGGACTCCTCACCCTCTGCCCTGCTCCAGCCTGGGGTCCCTCCCACGGGAGACCGTCCTCCACGGACTTCTCCAGCGTGAGTCCTTCCCACGGGCTGCAGTTCTTCACGAGCTTCTCCAGCCTGGGTCCCCCCACGGGTGCCGTCCTTCAGGAACAGGCTGCTCCAGCCTGGCCCCCGCAGGGTCCCAGGTCCTGCCAGCAAACCTGCTCCAGCCGGGGCTCCTCTCTCTCCCCACGGGGCCACAGGCCCTGCCAGGAGCCGGCCCCAGCGCGGGCTGCCCACGGGGTCACGGCCTCCTTTGGGCATCCCCCTGCTCCGGCGTGGGGCCCTCCCCGGGTGCGGGTGCAGATCTGCTCCCCCGTGGAGCTCCATGGCCGCAGGGGCACAGCCGGCCTCCCCGTGGGCTTCCCCAGGGGCTGCCGGGAACCCTCTGCTCCGGCGCCTGGAGCCCTCCTGCCCCTCCTGCTCTGGGCCGGGGGCTGCAGGGCTGCTCCTCTCACACATTCTCACTCCTCTCTCCGGCTGCAGTTGCACAGGGGTCTTTTCCCCTTCTCAACTCTGCTCTCCCAGAGGCACTGCCATCATTGCTGATCGTCTCGGCCTTGGCCAGCGGTGGGTCCATCTTGTAGCCGGCTCGCACTGGCTCTGTTGCACATGGGGGAAGCTTCTGGCAGCTTCTCACAGAAGCCACCCCTGCACCTCCCACCGCTACCAAAACCTGGCCATGCAAAGCCAGTACAGCTGACTTTGCCAGTGTAAGCAATATTTTGGCAAGACATGATTGTATGTAGTCTTTACTCTCTAATTGTCTAAACTGAGACAGAAAAGACTATTCCAAACATCTGCCTACATTCTTCCCACAGATATATTTCCCAAAATAATGTAATA
This sequence comes from Phaethon aethereus, assembly GCF_964289735.1. Classification (NCBI taxonomy): domain Eukaryota; kingdom Metazoa; phylum Chordata; class Aves; order Phaethontiformes; family Phaethontidae; genus Phaethon; species Phaethon aethereus. The sequence continues at coordinate 9,164,885 of NC_138582.1, read as the reverse complement.
GAAAGTTAATTGTTTATCAGTGATAGATCCACAGAAATATTGTTGGTTAACTCACTGCAGATACTTTATTTTCTTAGGCTTTTGCCTTTTCTGCTTCATTCAGAACACTCCTTTCTGCACAGCCTACAGTACACAGCAAGAATAAATCCAGCTGGCACCTGACATCTATAAAACTGTCTTATATTTTCTGGGTTCACAGTCTGTTATTTTACAATATGTTCTGGAGATTTCATGTCTGGGATCAATTTTAATGAGATATCTAGAAGCTCATGCGTTCTCTGGGGAAGCGGAGCCCCGAATAATCATATTTTCCTCCTACCTTCATGTGTCCTGTGGAATCTGATTTGTATCTCTGTCCTGATGCTAGCTAACTCGTCACTAGTATTACCTTGTGATAGTTTATGAGCATTTATGGGGACTCAGGGATTTGTAGCAAGAGTGTAACAGTGAGGAGGTCCTGGTGGTACTGTGGTTACTGCTGACCTTGCTGTAAGAACTGGCTCTTTGTCGACCCATCTGTTTTGGGTGTAATAATAATGCATATATTCAGCAATATTCAGCTCAGAAGTTCCGACTGAGCAAGATCAAGGAACAAACTTCTGCCTTGAGGGCCTGGTTTAGGCCCACTGATGTAAGCCTGGTCCTGTTTTTCATTGTTAATGTGCTCATCTCTCTGACATGCTTTATGGGTTGTTAACCTCTCTCTGTTCTGGGATGAAACTGAGCAATCTCTGTGCTTGCCTAGAGATGCAACTGAGGGATGGAAGGGTGTGTGGCTTTATTGAATAGATTATTTATATTTCATTTTGTTTTTCCGCTTTCACTCCTTTATTAAGCTCCAGCCACTCTGTTCCCCTGGGAACGACACTACATCAGGTTGGTATGAGGATGTTCACAACTCTCTGAATGTGGATGTGAGTCTCCTGGGGTGCTTCTAAAAATTATTGTAGTTTGTGAGAGCATTTAGGGCAGTACGTGGTGATGGAGCTGGCTCTACAGGCGTTTCTGCTTGTGATGTCTAAATAGTTCAGCCAGTAGGTGGAAGCAGCAGAAAGCAGATGCATTGTCTGGCAGAGGGACAGTACAAATGCACAGCCCAGTCCTGGGAGCTGTATCCCCAGGTGTCTGCTTAAAGTTGTGGTTTTAACTTCAGTGTCTCTGTTTAGGACAGCAAACTGCAAAGTCTGGAGTTCTTTCTAAACAGTGACAGGCTGATACTGTCAGGCCTCAGTGCACGAACTCTCACCGGTAAGGATGGTTGGGTCAGTCTGCAAATCAGCTGATTTGATCGCATGGTAGTAAGGAGGACATTTTAATAAAGATTTCCTTGCTGACCCTTTTCTCTTGTGAATGTGTCAGAGATGGAGGACAGACGATAATCCAGATCACATCACATTCCTCCATCAGTGACATCTGGCATTTGCTCAGAAAGGCAGTATCAGAAATGTAGGTTAAAAATAGCCCTTTAATGTGTTCTGCTGTGGGAAATTAAAAGGAGTCCACCCAATGGCATGGGGTGCAAAACACAGCTTGTGCAGCTAAGAGTGAGCTCAAAAGTCCTTCTTTCAGAGCAAATTACCACCAAGGAGAAAACAGCAGGAGGTGACAAGGTACTATGGTTTGAGCAGATCTCTATCTACCAACTTCTCATAACCACTTCCCCAGCCCTGCCAATAGCCAGAGGAACTGAATTTAGAGGTTACCGTCCTTTCTGGACTTTTTCCCATCGATAAACTAGAGAGGAAGAACATGGGTATCTTCTCCCTACTTTCACACAGCTCATCATGATGAGAAAAATACTTGAAAGAAAAAGGTTTTAAGAGTAAGATCTTGCAGCACTGAAATAGTGAAATCAATACACATGCATGTATTTTTAAACACTTGTAAAAACTCGAAGCAAAGGAATACATTGCAATGCATCTTGTCTTTTGCTGCTTAAAAGCCAAGCTGGAGATTTCCTCATGCATTATGTAAAAGTCTGCTATTATCTGTCTGGCTTGCAATTTGGACGGTGTACAGTAATTTCAACACCACAGCTTGGTCTTACCAGTTTTCACAACTGAAACAAACTTACAATTACAGTATTTTCCAACAAATTGAAAATATACTTTGCCAGTAGGTAGAATATGCTGCTAAAATGCTGCTATCCATTCTGTATCTTTCAGACTTAGAATCATAGAATCATAGAACGGTTTGAGTTGGAAGGGACCTTTAAAGGTCATCTAGTCCAACCTCCCTGCAATAAGCAGGGACATCTTCAGCTAGGTCAGGTTGCTCAGAGCCCTGTCCAATCTGACCTTGAATGTTTCCAGGGATGGGGCATCTACCACCTCTCTGGGCAACCTGTGCCAGGGTTTCACCACCCTTATTGGGAAAAATTTCTTCCTTACATCTGCTCTAGATCTACGCTCTTTTACTTTAAAACCATTACACCTTGTCCTATCGCAACAGTCCCTGCTAAAAACTCTGTCCCCACCTTTCTTATAAGCCCCCTTTAAGTACAGGAAGGCCGCAATAAGGACTCCCCAGACCTTTCTCTTCTCCAGGCTGAACAGCGCCAACTCTCTCAGCCTGTCCTCAGACAAGAGGTGCTCCATCCCTCTGATCATTTTAGTGGCCCTCCTCTGGACCCGCTCCAACAGGTCCATGTCTTTCCCGTGCTGAGAGCTCCAGAGCTGGAAACAGGACTCCACATGGGTTCTCACCAGAGCAGAGCAGAGGGGCAGAATCCCCTCCTTCGACCTGCTGGCCACGCTGCTTTGGATGCAGCCTAGGATGTAGCTGGCCTTCTGGGCTGCAAGTGCCCATTGCTGGCTCATGTCCAGCTTTTCATCCACCAGTATCCCCAAGTCCTTCTTGGCAGAGCTGCTCTCCATCCCTTCATCCCCCAGTCTGTACTGATACTGGGGGTTGCCCTGACCCAGGTGCAGGACCCTGCACTTGGCCTTGTTGAACCTCATGAGGTTCACACGGACCCACTTCTCGAGCTTGTCCAAGTCCCTCTGGATGGCATCCCATCTCTCAGGCATGTCAACCGCACCACTGAGCTTGGTGTCATCTGCAAACTTGCTGAGGGTGCACTCGATCCCACTTGGATAGTAAAACTCATGGTTATTAAAAATACTGAGTTTGTGGCCATGGCAGGCAGTGAGGCATTTTTTCCTGCTCTCCTCTTGGATGTGAACACAGAAATGAGCTGGAAATTGTTGCAAGTGAAATATCATTCTCTGCAGGTGCAAAAAGAAAGTAATTTTGGAGCTTGCCAAGCATAAATCAGGAACAACTTTAATAGAGAGTTATCAGCCATGGCAAAGTGAGAAAGGCTTCATGTTGTTTAAATGAGCATGGGCTTGCACCTCAAAAAGCAGCAAAATTAGAGCTCATGAATAACTTGTGGTAGAATATTTTCTCCTTAGCATCCAAGATAACAAATCTGCAGACCTCAAGATTGAAGAGTAATTACACAAAACAAGTTAATTACCAGTACCTGGAAAAAATTAATTTTCTAACAGGAACATTCTTTTATCTTTCTGACATTTAAAATACACTTGTCAAATCCCCACCACTGTACTTTTTGGTGTTAAGTTCCTCTTCACTCTCATTTTGGATTTCTTACAAAACCATTGTCCTCCTATATGTTATATTGTACCTAAGACACAATTGCTGAAACCTTAACTTACATGAGGGGGTTTTTTTGCTCGTTTGTTTGTCTGTTTGTTTGTTTCTAGTTAAGGATGGCCATTACCATATGATTTCCTCTTGATAGCACCCATGGAAAGAGTTGTTTTTATTGTGGTATTTATAAAGCATTCCTCATGATGTCTTAACTATCATACCTATTAATAAGGAAGTGTCTATATCCCAAAATATTCTGGGACGTTGAAGTAGTAGGGCTGAATGACTTTTCCAAAGAGATTTAGATATTCCAGTGATGGCAGCTGACCCTGGAAAAGCAAAAGCCAAGACTTTTATAAATATACAGAACTGTTTCTCCTGTAGTAAAGCTACATATACAGCGCTAAAGGGACTTAGGGAGGGAGAGGAGGAGGGACTGGAAGCTGTACAGTTTGTGCACTTGTTCTAGTGTCCAGTGGACAGCAGTTTCCAAAGGTTGGGTTTTGGTTGGGTGCCGATGGAGCCTAGGACATGATGCCGCTTCCATCTCTCCATGCCTTCCCTATTTGTAAAATAAGGAACTCATAGTATGTTGATGCCTGTCCACACTGATTGTTTGAAGATGCTGATGTAGGCCACACTGAGTGTCCTTCCCATGGCTTACTCAGCCTTACCACTGGACATTTCAGCCAGCATGTCCAAGAAGTACAACAGCTAGTCACTCTAAGGATACTTGAAAAGCTTCCTTGGCCAACTCAGGCTTTAGACCTAGGGGAAAGGCTGCTAAATAATTTACTCTAAACTCCTGTCTATCACAAGCCACCAAATGTCTCCCAGCTACCCAGTCCTTCACAAGAATTCAGCCTCAGTCCTTCACATATTAACTAAAACCATAGGACTAGCAGGTTTCCTCTTTGCTACGTGTGTTGATCCACAGACACTTTCATATCTACACAGGGTGGAAGCTGTTTGCTTGCTCATGTTGACAATAGAAACGAGGGACTGTGAATGGATTTACTTACAGGGTTGGGCCATGGCAATGAGCTCTTTAAATAGCTGTGTGACTTTTGTCTGTGTATCTGGATTTGATTATTAAGCACGTTTTTAATGATCAGCAACAAAGTAAATAGGTTTATTGCACTTGAAGAGGCCTCTCTTCTCAAGTGAAAGACTATTGCACCTACTTAAATTATTGTGAGTGGAATGAAAAATAATACTATTAAAAGGCCAGGGCTTTTCATTGATCTGAATGTTCCTCTTTTAACAACTTTGGCAGCATCAAGGAGCCTTAAAGTCAGAGTAAATTATATTGGTATGTTCTAGTTTAAACATAAGTTTAAATGTGATTTTAAGCCAACTTTAAGGCCAGCTGTTTGTAAAGGGGGCCTTAATGGAACTGGGAATTATGCCCAGAGCAAACACATTGCTTATTTGGCAGTGATTAGCAATGTGTTAACAATTTAGTGTTCTAAATACAGGGTAACTAATTACTAAGATACTTAAATACACCTTCAGATACAGCAGTAGCAGGTTTAGAAATGTACTTCAATACAATTTGATTCTGCTAGCAAGGAAGCTGTAGAAGACGACAAAGGGGCTTTTCAGAGGTATCCTGATGGATAGCTCATAGGCTGTGGGCTTGCAATTCTTGGGAATGCACTTCCCCACAAAGCCTTTGGTTGGAGCATTTTCTTCATGGAGAGATGGGGGAAAGCCTTTTGTCTGAGACATCTGAAACTGTAAAGAGGACAAAACACTGGGGAATATATAGTACAGTACAAAGTAGCCAGGAATGGATGGGATTGCCTCAGTAATTTCTAGACCTTGACTCCTTGTCTGAACTTTCTAGCATTACACACTTATTGTTTTCAGCCCTCACATCTTGTCACCAGCAAGGGCTTCTGGACCTCATGTGCAAGGCCATGATCTGGCTGATGTTGACAGCTTGTGAATAACCCCATTTGTTTCTGTGCCTGAGCTACTGTGCCCTTCTTGACCCCCATGTGCAACTCGGGTTTTCTGTGCAGTGATCCTGGTAGAAAATGCACATCTTTGCTTTGTCACCAGGTTGGTTTGCACCCTTCCTGCACCACAAGCATGGCTGGTGTATTCAATGCCATCCTGAGTTTGCTCTGCAGGGACTGGAGAGTACAGAAGGCAATGAACCTCTGTCCTCTGTGGGTTTTGCTATGAGCTAAGGTACACCAGCATTCCATTATCTCAGTAACAGTGACCTGAACGTGTCTACTGGAGTAACATCACTGCATTACACGAAATCTCTTTCCTACCTTGATTTACCTTGATCAGATTTTTTTTTATCTGATTAGCAGATTTTGAATGAATTTGCAGGGTTTTTTTTCTTGTTTGCCAAGGAATGGACATCAGGAAATGAAAACTTGGCAGTGTCCTCCCCTTATTGTTTCACATATTCTCACTCCTCTCTCCAGCTGTAATTGCTGCCTGCCATTTTTTTTACCCCCTTCTTAACTCCATTTCCCCAGAGGTGCTGCCACCGTTGCTGATGGGCTTGGGCTTGGCCTTGGCCAGCGGTGGGTCCATCTTGGAACCGGCTGGCACTGGCTCTGTTGGACATGGGGGAAGCTTCTGGCAGCTTCTCACAGAAGCCACCCCTGCAGCTCCTCCACTACCAAAACCTTGCCACACAAACCCAATACACACGAACTTTATGAAGCTTCGTTTGCACTTATCCAACTTATAGGTGCCACAGTAACTCCATGTAGAACAGAAGCATGTGCCAAAAGGCATAGGTGGAAAATCATTGAAGAAATATTCCAATTGTTTGACTGTGTGAGCCAGGGCAACATCATAGGAACTACAGTATGAGACCTGGAAGAGCCCATCGCAGGCAACAGACAGACCTAAGAGTCTCATGACTACTTTAGGATTCCCAGAGAGCATTTCTGCTTGTGTGGTAGTTTGGACACTGTGAATGATGGATAAGGGTGTTTGTCAGAGTGCTTGCATGCATTTCCATGCATGACTTAAAAAAAAAACACAAACAAAAAAAACCAAAACCCTTTTATTATTATTTAATTTTAAAAAAATGTTATAGCCATAGTGTAGCTTCATTGCTTGGGACTGGGAATTTTCCAGGGAGCTGAACTGCATGTGTGTTGTGTTATAGCAGTGGAGAAAAGCAAAACATTTTTCAAACAGAGGTGGGTGAACTTGTTTATGAAGACATTCACATACCGTTAGGCAGATTTTCGTTTCAGAGAATATCTTTTCCTGTCTCTAATCCATCTCTATTCAAGTCAAAGGACTGGGACATTGTAAGGTGGCAGCTGTTGTGGTATTAGTGGTATTGCAAGAAGAAACAAAATGGCCAAGACATCCTCATGAGGTCCATGATAGTGTGCTAGACCTGTGGGTTTCAGATCATTGTCACAACACAGAGGTTCATGACTGGATGTCTGTGAGGGTGGTGGGCTCACAGGCCTGCTCCCAGTCCCCTTGTGGATTTATGGGGTCCCATGTTTTGGTCGCAAGACCCACATAAATGTGAATAAACCTGAGGAAGACGAGACCAAACAAGGCCACATGTCACATGCTTTCACACCACAACACAATGACCTTTATTGCGCTCGGTGACTTGAAGGGCACTGCTGCCTTTGTGCCATCTCTCAATGAACACGCACAACAGCTATCAGTTGGCACAAACCTCTGCCAGGGCCAAGCACCACAGGGTGACACAGACTGAAGACATGTCACAGCTTCTTCTCATGTATCAGAGAGGTCTTGACATGTGTGCCTGTGTCCCTACATGGAGAGAGCTCTGTTTAGGGAGGAGAGGTCTGAAAAATGCCGAGTACCAACAGGCTGAGGCTATGAGGCTTGGGTTCTAGTCCAAGATGCAGAGCATTTGCCCTCAGCTGGTATCTGAAGGGGTTTATAAGAGAGCAGTGACTGCTCCTTTTCCATGGCTCTTTGATGTTTATTCTTTGGTTTCCTTGCAGTCTCTTTAGACCTGAGGAGATTTTAAATGAGGACTAATCACCACAGGGTTTGCCGACCCCTTTTCTCTAGAATGCTCTCCAAGCTGTGTTTCTTTGTTTGTAGGCCATTGCCCAGATCTCCACCACCATGACTCCCACCATCCCCGCCACGACAGAGGCCTACACGCGGACTCAGTACTGTAAGTGGCCGTGCGAGTGTCCGAAGTCCCCACCTCGGTGCTCAGTAGGCATCAGCCTGGTCACAGACGGCTGCGACTGCTGCAAGACGTGTGCCAAGCAGCGTGGAGAAAGCTGCACTGAGGCCGACACCTGTGATTTCCACAGGGGCTTGTACTGTGACTACAGTGGAGACAGACCTAGGTACGAAATAGGAGTATGTGCACGTAAGTGATGTACATATATTTTTGACTTAGATATATACATTGGCAGCTCCCATCGGTCTGAGCAGTGGTTGAGATTTAACTCATTAGATACCTGGCTGTATGCTCATCAGTTCCTCCATTCATCATCTTCCATTTCCTTATAGCTGTCTTCATTCTTAGGGCAGTTAGCTGGATGAGAAATGACATCTGAATTCTTGATTTTGAGTTGGCTGCAGCCAAGAGCAAGGAGCAACCAACATTTGAAGGTCTTCATATTTGCAAGTAGATGATTCTGTATTCCCCATAACAGAAGGGGGTGCTGTAGTGGGGTGGGGATGAAGGAAGGATAAGGATGCAGCTGGCTTTAAAGGCAATATGGGCATCTACATGAAAACCATGACATTAAGGAGACGCTTTTGTCTTATTCCCAATAGCGGATCCCTATTGGTATCCTGTAAAGAGGGTCAGGGATGAGTCATCTCCAAGGAAAGTTTCTCAGTGACAAACTGAGGTCTGAGCCTTAATCTTACTATGGTTTCAGTCACGTTGGCTGCCATGAAGCAGAAGGATTTCTTCCTGCCTGTCATAACAAACTCTTGGTGGCATAATTCATGTGACTGGAATGTTTTTATTCAAGAAGAAGAGGAAAAAGAAATGAGGTAGTGTCTTGTGTGTCAAGGATATATTCGCTTGTTCTGAGATCCAGACCATGGGGGGAATCTGATCTCACATACATGATTGAAAATCATTACGCTGGGAATGATTAAAAGGGAAAGGATCATGGGTACAAACACACAGAGAGCTGATCAGAAAGGATGCTGACTGTTTAGCAAGGTATTAGAACATAGTTGTTATGGCTTTAGATTCATAAATGGGAAAAAGCCATTTAGAAGGAGTGTCTTCTAGGCTGGGATATAATAATGAATGAGGTACTAATAGAAAATGTAAAGGTGGAAGGAAACCTGGAGGAGAGCTGATTGTGAAATTAATAGACAGAATAACTGATCCACAGGCAGGAGAAAGGATTGCAGACAAGGGGCTTCAATAAACTTAGAAAATCAGCAGAAGTTCCACAAGGGGCAAGTCTGAAGACTAAAGAGGTTCAGGGTAGCTGGCAGTTCCTCACAGAAATGATACTGTTCCTCAGCAGAAGAAGAGGGGGAAGTGTAATAATAAATGAACTTGGCTTTGCATTAGATCAGCCACAAAAAATAAGCATGCAAAAAATGCAGTCTAATCACATTTTTATAGGATATGGGAAAAATAACAAGAGAAGGTGCAAGGAGCTGTAAGCTTAAGCAGCGATTTTCAGGAATAGAAAAGATCAAATGTTGAGAAAAGAGGATATGAAATCATTCAAATGTATTGTCTGGAGTCTTTGTGGCATTCATGGGAGGTCTGTAAGAACAGATTAGACAAACATCTGTCAAGGATGACATCGTTACAACTGGTCTTGCACTGGGAGAGGAAAACAAGCTGGATGTTGTCTCAAAGCTACCCCAGCCTTCCTAGGCCTCTTTAAAGACCTTCACATTGTTTCACATGTATTTAATTTTGTCTGATACATGCATTCAGTATGCCTGTGGCAACAGTACTGTGATGTAGGAAGATTGATCCCCAGCTTCACCAGTGAGGTCTGAAAGGATTCCCAATCTGAACTTTCACATCCCTACTGCCGTAACAATATATCCCCTCTTATGTGACATTTACAGATATATGGCGAGGGGCATTGTGGTGTGCGCAGCTGACGGGCATGAGAAGCAGGTCCTTCCATGGTTAGGAAATGACGCGTCTCTGGCTGCCATAGAAATCTGTGGTCTTCCCCTTGCTTTCAGCACCCAGGTAGATGCACATGACAGGACCTGCCAACATATTCTTTCTCGTGCAGTGGATCATATATAGGCTGCATCGCTCCACTCTGAATATACCAGCTACTACCCTGACCGCAGGGTGAGTGAAGGCAAGAGCAGGACACCTGTGTTGGGGACTAACTGCTGTGAGGAATTTGTTTTGCAGCTGGATGCCAAAAGTTAGGTCTAGAGAATCCAGTGCATTGCAGACTTCAGAAACGATATAATTTGTGGAAAATAAAGATCCTGAAAGAGTTAGGAGCTTGTGTTGGGAAAGGGAGTGGGGTGAAACTGTGGGAAATTCGAGCTATATCTAGACTGGCATGCTGAGGTATGTCCCAGGATCTGGTCACTTGGACACCAGATAGGAGCCTGCTGGGAGCTACTACAGTTCTTTTATTGTTGACTTTTCTCTGCACTGAAGCAGAGACCGCAGGGTGCTGAGCACACACCCAGGTGGGGAGGCCAGTGTTGTACACATGCGGCCAGGAATGTGTACGTGCTCCCAAATTGCCTAATTTAGATGCAAGCTCAGTGAGGTTCTGCATGAAGGCATTCAACAGCCCTGTTGTCTACGTTTGGGGATGTTCTCATGATGAACCTCTTGTTGTATGAGACCTGCTGAGCTAACACAAGTCCAGGAGGCATGTGCTGATAGCAAAACACAAGCAAATACTACATTTTCTTGAACTGTCATAATCCCTGTGCATGCCTAGAAGTTTAACTGAATTCTCAGCTCCAACACTGAGTGATGTTTTTTCAATACAAAGGCTGAAACATTATCAAAATTGGATCTGAGCGTGAACTGGAGATCTGGATCTGTGCTTCAAATTCCAACAACTCATTTTTGTGCGGAAGGGATTTGCGTTTGATGTTTTCATTCAGCCCATTCTAAAAATAGGAAGCCTTTGCAGGATTTTAATCCAGCATTTCAATTTGTGTTGGCCCTGAAGCAGCGATGTTGCAGCTCCATTTCCGACCAGACATAAAACTTAAGCAACCTAATCGGTGTGTGCACGCTGCCTCCATGTGACCAAACAAGAAACTGAAATTTGAATTTTCCATCAGAAGGTTTCTGCCATTTGTTCCAAATAACTGTCCATAACTTTGAAGCAAAAAAGGTTCTACTTTTTGAGTCAATGTGATTCCTGTTCATGGGCAATAAAAAAGCTTGCTTTTTTGTAATTTTATTTTAAAGTATACATCAAATACTAATTTTCATGGCTTTATGATGTGTTACTTCATTTTCCAAGAAAACTGTTCTGTGATAAACTGTGTGGGATCTAGTTGCCTAAACATAGCACCCTTTTAGGTGCTCCTTTGCTACCTTGGCTGTCCTCCCGCTTCTGCTTCAGACAGGTATGGGTGTTGTGAAGAGCTGTGTCATATTTGCAGCTCTATGTAGTCCTCTCATATGTCCCTGAAAACCTCAATTTTCACTCAGTATCTGTTATAATTACTTTGATTGCTCCTACTGTAAATATCTTTTACCAGCATGCCATGAAATATTTTTTATGTGAGCAACTGTGGATAAAACTAACTTTTTCTAACTTCTTTTTTCCATGAAACATTAAAAGATTCTTTTTTTTGCTGTGATTCAGAATGAAAACGGTTTCCTAGATGGTGTAACCACATTTGGCTCAGCATCACGCTGAACACATTGCCCCGCAGCACTGCCGTGTCTCTGCGTTGGCTCCATTAGACCAGGGAGCAGCTTGGTAACGAAACACATCAGCGCTGCTTGTTGCTACCGTTATTTTAACAGTGCTCTGTGTGTCTTTCTCTCTTCTTCTTTCCTTTCAGAGATTGTTGGTGTAGGATGTGTCCTCAATGGAGTCAGGTACAACAATGGGGAGACATTTCAGCCCAACTGCAAATACAACTGCACATGCATTAACGGGGCTGTGGGCTGTATTCCCATGTGCACAAATTCACGTCCTCCCCTTGTCTGGTGCCCAAACCCAAAGCTGATTAAGATGGCAGGGAAGTGCTGTGAGCAGTGGATCTGTGATGACTCCAAGAAAATCAGGAAGACATCTCCACGCCACATCTCCTCTGCAGGTATGGTAGGAGTCAGGTGGACCTCTCCTTTGCCATAGGGCAACAGAAGTCAGAGTCTACAACCAAGGTATCAGCTTGTACTGCCAGACCCGGCAGGCATCTGGTCTTTGTGTGAACGAGGCACAGAGACTCCTATACAGCATGACTCCTATGTAGAAGGACAGGACATGCAAACACTGGTGGTGGGCTTGAACTCCTTAGCAGCAATATGAGGTTCATCAAACATGCTTGTGTGACAAAGTCACCTTTGAAGCACATATCTGCTGGCTCTTTGAAGATGTCACAAGTCCTTTTTACTTTCTTTCCCCACCCCGTCCCCAAAAAAGAATGAAAACAGAATGGGGTCAGCTTAGTTTGGGAATGAGGCTTTCTGTTTGGGTTATATTGCTTTTGTAGTATGATTTTAAAGCCCCTGCATCTCAGTAGTCCCAAACTTACTTAACACCTTGAAAACAGTTATTGTGGTGGAAGTTTCACTGCCAATTGGGCTAAATGGTCTTTGTGTCAGTATAGCTTTTTAGCAATTCTGGATGATGACATTAGTGAACTACCTATTTTATGTATCGCATAAGGTATCTTCTTTCCTCACACTCACATTCATAGTGAGGATCATATAGCCCACTGCATGGAGATAGTACTATTTGCCTCAAACATGGTCCCAAATGCTTAAGATGGGCTTACCTTGCCGTATGTCTTAAATTTATCCTCATAGCACCCTGTCATGCAATGTAGTGACATTAACCACATTAGCTCTGTATTTTAGACTATCTCACCAAAGCAGAGCCCAAGGAGACAGGATGCTTGTTGTAAACCAGGACTTTGATTCCTTGATGGCAAGGTGTTTTTTCCCAATCCTTGGTCTGTATTTTTGTTGTACAAAACAAAGCCTCGGTCTCCATTTTGTGGGCCAAAACCACCAGAGTTTAGCTCTAGTTTTTGTTCAGGGTAGCTTTGAACTGTAAGGTAGGTCTAAATTCAAAACATCTATTGCTGAAATTTGCCGTATGTCTTCATGGCCTGTGTTCTAAAATGGGCATAACACAGCTTTCCTTGCCTGACTTTTATAAGTGGAAGTCTTGTAGAAGTCAGATTAGCATTTATTACATTTAATATAATAATGTAATAATAAATATAATAATGAGCAAGCTCAATATAGCAGTTTCTATCAGGGTTTTGCCTGTGGGCTGTACCGTGAGTTGCAGACCAGTGCGAAGTTTGGCTGAGGCTGTGGAGAAACCTGAACTGGGGTTGTTGGTTGCTTTCAAAACAGAGCCCAGCCTTTCTTTAAGCGGCTGCCGAGCTCCCTGAGCGCTATTCGAGCTGCTCTTCCTCCCCGTGAAAGGCTGTGGCTGCTTCCCAAACCCCTCGGCCATCCAGCAAAGACGCTTGACCGCTTCTGCTACAGGGAATCAATTGAATGGGCTCAGAAATAAACCTTCATGGTGAGATCAGATCTCATCCTTTTTCTGCACTGGCTGGCACAGGCTTCTGTAATTAAGTGTTTGTATTGTGGCAGCACCTGGGGGGCACAGACAAGGACCCCCTTGTGCGAGGCTGTGAAGGGAAATAAAGAAAAGAGCCCTGGCCCCAAGCGCTCACAGTACTGGAGGGTCTGACACAAGTAGGTCAGCGGCGAAGGGGGTGGCATGAGGAGGTTCACAGGAACGTTGAGCCACTTCGCTGTGATTTAATTATTTGGGTTAGTGGCCTGAATGTGTAATGAGCTGGGGAGAGGGTGTTTAATATGGAAAGCTGCCCTGGCTGAATAACTTGTGGTTAATCTTGTCTCTGCAGCGTATGAGGGAGAGGATGAAGCCTGGCAGAAGAACTGCATCGTTCACACCTCACCCTGGAGTCCCTGCTCAAAGACCTGCGGGCTGGGCATCTCCACCAGGATTTCCAATGACAACGACCAGTGCCGGTTGCTGAAGGAAAGCCGCCTGTGCAATATGCGGCCCTGCGAGGTGGATATAACCAAGCACATTAAGGTGGGGACTGCTTCTTCGCATGCCCCTCGAGCTTTGCCTGCACAACGGGGTCAGCCTTTGTTTGGCAGCGTTCCGGCCTCTGAGGGCTGCACTGCTACATGGACTTACTGTGCTGCAGAGGTCACAAATGTGTCCTCCCTGTGCTTCCACATGCTGGTATGAAAACCTTCTCCTGAGAGCTTTAGTTCCAGCCAAAATGTCATTGCAAGGAAAGACAAGCCAAGTCCACTGTGTTTGCTGCTAGTCCGGACAGACCTGTGACTTGGCTAGTGGAAAAGCGATGGTGCACTGCAGGCCATGGCTATGAACTGTATTTTGCAAGTATCCTAATTGCAGCTTTTGGGTCTAAACGTGTACATCTGTCACATGCTCTAGATCAGGGCTGTAAGATATTTCCTAACAGCTTCAAAAACCTTTAAACGTTAGGAAGGTGTTTTGTATGTCCTACCTATGTTGGCAATGAATATTAACCTATCTCTTTTTCTGTTCTTTGTTTTAGCCTGGGAAGAAGTGCTTGGCTGTCTACAGGGCCAATGAACCAATGAACTACACCATCTCAGGATGTGTGAGCAAAAGTCAATATAGACCCAAATACTGTGGCATCTGCACAGACAACCGGTGCTGCACACCCTACAAGTCCAAGACTATTGAAGTGAGGTTTCAATGCCCAGATGGAACTGAGTTTTCTTGGAAAATCATGCGGATCAATGCTTGTTTTTGCAACCTGAACTGCAAGAACCCCAATGACATCTTTGCTGACTTGGCTCATTACCATGATTACTCTGAAATTGCTAATTAAATTGGCTGAATGCTGGAATTGACCCATTGCTCTGATTTTACAGAGGTTTTAAAATAAAAGGAGAATCTTCATCTACTGCCAGTGTACAATTTGTTTTTTTTCCTGAGTTAGGATGTTAAATTTCCTTGTTTTGCCACACTGTTTTTGGAGAGGCCTTGAACAAGCAGGATTTTCAATTCTAATAGACCTCCATCAATTAATGGCAGCCAGAAATTCCTCTGTGCACAGATTCCAGGACTTAAATGACAGTCCTGTTGGCACTACCATTTATTAGGCCAGCGGTTTAATTGCCTAAAGGAAAGAATAGTACACTAGTATGACAGCAAAAGTATGGCTGTCAATAGCTTAGACATGAGATTCAGACATCATTACCGTCATGTCTTGAATAATGTGGTCTAAGCTGGAAAATGAGCATTGGCATATAAGTTTTATTATTTTCAACATTAGACTTCAGTCTTTGATGTTGCTGACCCTCAGAGGTTCTAGTCTCTGTCACACTGAGATCAGTCCTAGAACTCCCCCTCTCAGACAGATCCTACCCCATGGTGCAGTTCATGGGAAAAGCCTAAGGAGAAGATTGTTTCTCCTGAAATCTCTGTGTGATGAGTCCACCTCTCACTGCACTAGGCTAGGTCAAAGAACCTCTGTGTCCTGCTCTCCTTGGACTCACCTCAGTCTCTTGGAATATCTTGTGCCAGGTACATTTTCACAGTTTCTCTACCTGCTCTGATCTTGAACAACCTGAATGCTCTGAATCCAAAATGGCCACCTCAGAGCTCATATTTTCAGGATAGATGCTCTTATCCATGGATTATGTATTGCTCCTAGGCTAGCTCTGTAAGGATGAAATGTAGAGAGTGAGGTGAGAGATCACACAGAATCACTAAGGTTGGAAAAGACCTTTAAGATCATCAAATCCAACCATCAACCCAACACCTCACATGCCCCTTTATTCACAGAGAAATGGTGTGGTCTGTGCCTGGGGACCGCCGCCTCCTCATCCTCCCTGTGGTGTTACCAGCACACAGGTCCTGCCTCCCACTGCCACCTTGCCAGTGACACATACCTTTGTTTTACATGGCTGCGGTAGAGGAAAGGAAACACGTGCTAAATGAGAAAGCAGGTGTTAGTCTTCCCATCAGCTCTGTGGATGAGCAGATGCAGAAGGAGAGGACAAGCCCTGGCATAGCTTCTGGTGCATTAGTTGCAACTGGGCTGCTGCTTAGAGTAAACATCAATGTGAAGATTTTCTGCAGAAGTGGTTTCACATGCAAATGTCAGCTAAGAGAAAAAAAAACAACTGTCATTTCCTTTCCAGACAATAAATTTATCATCACTGAAGGATGATGGAGCCAGTTTTTTCTCCCATATATTGTTAGTGCAGCACCCATGCACCATAGCACTTTCACTGTTGCTTTACTTGGGGGAGTAGAAATGTGTTTCTGCATGGGGAACTGTAATACCTACTTCCAAAATCCCTGGTGGCGGAGCAGAACTGCTGAGTGACACGTGGTCTGGAGATTGGACCAGTACAGGGCTGAACTTCAGATGATGCAACTGTTTTAAATCAGTCACTTATTTTGCTTTAGTTTCAGTTGGCAAGTTGTCTGTCTTCATCTTGATAACCCAGAGGAAGCTAGATTAGTTTCCGGGAGACATAAATCTTTCTGGCTATGACAAATTAAAGCTTCTTGTGAGTAGGCTGGAAATACTGCAATCCCTGTGTAAAAGCATCTAGGAAAAATGCTATCCTTTCAAAAGCTGTTAACTTCAATAGCATCTTTGTTTGTATACAAGGATTTGCCCCATAAATTTTTCATAAAACTGAATCATTCCTTAATTCAGAGCTTTTACTATTTCTTTTCTGAAGCTTCCATGAAATCCCCAGTGTCAGAAAAGAAGAGTGATCCCTGCCTGCACGTTCCAGTGCAGGTGCAAAACGCCTCTCCGGTTTGTTCCTCTGGTGATAAGGGACCTGAAGACACCAACACTTTGCAAGGTTCAGCCTCATGACTGCCTTTGGCCTGGATGATGTGACAGGAGAGGTCACATCTGACTATTCCCCTCCACCCAAATGAAAGCCGAGCACTTGCAAGACTGACCATGTTACATTTTAAACTCCATCACTTGGTGAAAAAAGGTGCAGGGAAACATATAAAAAGAGGCCTTGGCCAAGAAGTTGACAATGTCTTCTGAAAGGGGAAATGGTTTGTATTAAGGCGCTTGGCAGGGAAGCCATACTAGGACCTTTCTCAATCAATCAGGTCCCTTAAATATGACTTGGAAACCTGCGTTCTAGTTCTTGCCCATCTTAAGATACCATATATATACGTACATGCATATATGCATATATAAACATGTACATGTATGCATATAGTTATTATATGCATGCATTTATATAATGATGTATATAATATTATACCTAAAACCATATATGAACATATCCATTAATACGTATGTATATATTTACATACACATAGTCCTATGGTGCAGCCTGTGGTGCA
Source organism: Phaethon aethereus (assembly GCF_964289735.1). Taxonomy (NCBI): domain Eukaryota; kingdom Metazoa; phylum Chordata; class Aves; order Phaethontiformes; family Phaethontidae; genus Phaethon; species Phaethon aethereus. Next base: position 9,147,729 of record NC_138582.1, on the reverse strand, counting down.
CAAAATGCAGCCCATATATAACGCGGGTTTATATGCATAATCAGTCTTTCTCTGTCTCATACGTACACGTAAGGAAACAAGAAAACAGGATCAGAACACATACCCAAAACTGTGGCACTTAATAAGCTTGCTTTGCTTTGCAATTAGCTCACACTGTAACCACCGTAATCAAATGCTGCAGTGGCTGAAACACACAGCTTTCACTGCGAGATAAAAGAAGCTATTGTAAGCTAATGCATGACCAGTAGCTCCAGTGCGTGTCAGTTTTTATTGAAGTGAATGCCTGGAAACCACGGATCTCGCCCAATGCACCCAAGATGTTCCTGTTTCTAGCCTGGTTTCCTAAGGGAACAAGGCGTATGCAACCATACTGACCACTTGTTTGTCTGTCAGTCAGTCCTGTTGTGGGAAATGTCAAACAAAGTAGGTAGAAGAGTAAAGATCTCAGAAGCACTGCAATTCCTGAAATAAAAAAAAAAAGATAAAATAGCAGGTCAGGGAAGAGGCCCACCACATTGCCCCTACCAAGCCCATAGACATCTGCCAGGCAGCCAACATGTCCAACACGTCTGCAGCATGGCCCAGCCACAACAGCAGCATTAAGGAATTTTGAACAAACGTGGCAGTTGGAAACAAACAGCCATGGAGGAGGGAGAGCTGAAGGCATCACGGATGGGTAGCAGTGGTTATTACACTGCTGTAAAGGAGATTTGTGGGGACACTGGACACAAATCTATAGGAAACCAAGCCTCAGCTCTACTGCTTTGTGCAACTGCGTATGTGTCTGGTGACACTGAGAGGGGAAGAGCAACACTTGTAGCCAGTGAACTTGACTTGCAGTTTGCAGTGCATTAGAGAACTTTTGTTTTAATGGATGTTTACAAGAAGATTAGCCCTAGGACTAAGGCAATAGACTAGCCTTTAGATTCAGTTCCTTAGCTCCCTGCGCACTTGGGCTAACCATGTATCTTTACAAAAGTACTTCTGTGGTTACTGTTTAAATACATCAAGGATCTAGAGCCACAAAGGCTTTCATGGTTCCAGCCCTTTGCTTGGCTTTTCCCCAGTTCTTCAGAGCAAGAACAACAAGGCCCTACTGTTCACTGCCTCTGTTGAAAGTGAAAACTCCTCCGGCAGGAACTGATGCTCACTGTACATTTGCAAAGTGTCTCATACAATGGGCCCAGGTCTGTGCTGGGACCTGAAAGTGGTGCCATCATCCAAGAAAGCAACAATAATAGCATTGAGAAGATACCAGGATCCGAGCTGGTGCTAGACCCCTCTGACGCAGTGGTCCAGGAAAAGGCTTGAGAAAGGATGGGAGTGACAATTTTGTAATCCAGGCTAAGCTGAGACAGTTTAACACATATCCTGCTCATGACAATCATCCTGTTGGCCTTGTAGGCTGGGACGAGGATGGAGGATTGGATTTTGAATGTCAGTTCATGCTGATACAAATGGCAAGATCCCACCTAGCTCCAGTGACCGTAGCCATTAGCCTTCTGCAGGGACTTTTCCCAACTCAGGATGGTGGCTCAAGCTGCCTTGTTTGGGAGCCCCAGAGAGGAGGTTATCCACTCACTGAAGAAGTAAGCATGTAACTTTTAAAAATGCCTTTGCATGGAGCATTGACTAGAATTTAAAACACCATTTCAGTGTGCATGCAACTACAAACAGGGTGTAGTGCAGTTGATTTATTTTTGATGTGCTCACTAGGATTGTGCTGTGTATATGTAATACTCCAGAAGACCATAATATTCTGAACCACTGTGTCATCTTCTAAATTAAACCCTGAGAATTTTTTCTTCCAGTTTTTTTGAAGGAGTTTTAAGACAAGCATTTTATTAAGCTGATGGAGACAGTGTTCTCATTAACTACCTGCACATATCCATACACATACCTTTTCAAACTGTGACTTTCCAATTTAAACAGTTCTACAGAGTTATTTTGGTAAGCTTCATATGCTGAAATATTTGAAAAATTAACAGGAAAAACAGATTGATTTGGCAGTGTCACTCTGAGTTACTCCAGCTATGTAACATGTAACACATTACTTGTTCGTACAGCATCATGGTGAGGTTTTATAGGTGTCATGCTGCTGCTATGGTTTAAAGATATTAAATAACCTCATAAGCGTAAATTATTAATGAATCTATGACTGACACCTCATTTAGAAGCATAGGCAAGCAAAAGAAGGTGAAATATGTTTGCCACTGACATTTCTTTTCCTTTTCCAACCTCCTCGCCTGGCCAGTGTCCAAGTGTGCATTTACAATCTGTGACAATGCCCTGAACTGGAGGACACATAAAAAATAAAATAAAGTACCGGTAATATGCTAAAAAAGGATGCTCTGAGAGCACTTCCTTCAGTGTGAATATTTTGGCAGCTTGGGAAAGTCAGGTATTCCTCAACTCAGATGCCCTTGTTTGCTGGCCTGTTTCTGGCACTACATTTGTTGCTGTTTTTTCCCCCCAGCTCTCTTACTGGACATAGGATAGCCTGTCTGGATTCTCTGAGCAAAGTGGAATGTGTTATTCAACCTGCGTAAGCACGACTTCTTTATCAGCTTTCTTGAGATGCTGCAGGAGTAACCTGTTTGCAGCACCCATACAGACAGAAATTGTTCAAACAAGGTTATTAAAGATATGGGGAAAAGCACTTAAATTCAAGAATCATTATTGCATATCCCTGCACTTACATATGCTCAGAGCTAACCCCAGTAAGGATTCAGCCCTTTAATTCTGGAAAAAAATACTTGTAGAGTTTTCCCACAAATCAAGTTTGCCTTCCAGCCTGAAGTAGTTTATCTGCCCCAGTAGGAACTTAAAACACTTTGACTGGCCTCCTGTCCTGCATGGTGACGGGTCTGTGCTGGGCTTCCTTACGGCTACTGGGACATAGAGAAGGCTCTGGGGAGCCCTTATTGCAGCCTTCCAGTACCTAAAGTGGGCTTCTAAGAAAGATGGGGACAGACTTTTTAGCAGGGCCTGCTGCTAAAAAAAAAAATTACCTCTAGGACAATGGGTAATGGTTTTAAACTAAAAGAGGGCAAATTTTGACTAGATCCAAGAAAGAAATTTTGCATCATGAGGGTGGTGAAACACTGGCACACGTTGCCCAGAGAGGTAGATGCCCCATCCCTGGGAACATTCCAAGTCAGGCTGGACGGGGCTCTGAGAAACCTGCTCGAGTTGAAGATGTCCCTGCTCATTGCAGGGGGTTGGACTAGATGACCTTTAAAGTCCCTTCCAACCCAAACTATTCTATGATTCTATGACCTGGTAAGAAAGCACCCTCTCCCCAGCCTTCTCCTTCAGTGTGCTTTTTTTGTTTGCTGGGAAGGTAAGTCCTCTGCATTTTTAAGTACTTTCCAGCCAACTGTGCCTCTGGCGATAGCTGTCAGCAAAGGCAGCACATTTCCCTGCTGCCTCTACAGGCACCAGAAGTCCCATCTGGCCTCTGCATCTTCTGCTTGCGCGTGGCAGCTGCCAAACTCACGATCTTGCAGGAAGGGCTTCCTGGCTGCTTTCTCAGCCACCGCATTTGGACCAGTCTGGGAAACACATCATCTCCTAAGGACTTTGCATTTTCCAAATGAAGTGCTGACCCTGTGCTGGGCTCTGCTTCTGTAGGATCTGCCCTGCCCCAAGCCAACATGAGCAGCAGGGAGGGAATCGCCACCGGATCGAAGTTTAACATTGGCAGCTGGTGGTAGGAAACTAAGTGTTTTTTGGAATTGGTCACTGGTTATCATTAAAAATAAATGAAAACACATTGCAATCAGTCAATAAATGACAATTTCCCAGCTGGAAGTGTAGGCCCGAGGTAAGGCAAAGGTGTCTGACTGCGTGCCTCCCGTCGATGTGCGAGGCGCTGGGCGGCACCTTTGCTCGGGACGGCCTTGCCAAGCCCTACGGGCAGGCTGGCCATGCCCCGTGCCGATGCCAGGTCTGCCACGTGGGGCAAACCCGCAGCTCAGCAGCCTCACCCCCCCGCCCAGCTTGCTGTGCGCAGGGTGCCGAGCCCCGCGGGACCTGCGCGCACGCACGCGTACGCCCAAACGCACGTATGCGCACGGAGGGCCGAGGGCTGTAAAGTCCAGGCTGGTGGCGGCTCTTACTCTCCTCTGAGCGACGCCGCTCACACGGGCCTCGCCTGGAGCTGCCCCAGCCCTCCCCCAGCGCGACTGCCCAGCACACAGCCCGTCCCTCCCCCGGCCCGCTTCGCGCACTGACCTTGACCTCAATACCATAATCCACTTCAGCCACAAGCAATCGCAGAGCGTGGCGGGTCACCCAAGGATACCTTCTCCAGTTCCGCTGCGGGTCTCGGCTCACCGTGGCGGTGCTCTCGGGAAGGAGGAGCTGCCTGCTGTCCCCTCGCTCACCCCTGGGGCTCTCCTGGAGGGCCCAGTGATGTCTGCATCCGGTGCCTGATGTGCACCCCGCAGCCACCAGCGCCCAAGATACACAGGATGTGTGGGGCGGGGGGCTGCCGCTTTAATCACAGCCAAATAACAGCTCTCCTCCAGCCCCGGCGAGGTGCTGGGTGAGCAAGCGATGCCCATGCTGAGTTGCGGGGAACGGACATTGGACTGTTTGGCAGTTGCAGTTAGAAGCCTTTTTTTCCCCCAACACTGGTCAGCAGCTGTGTTGTTTGTACAATGAATGGAGCCCTTAATGAGGCAATAGATAGAAACAGGGAGAGGCTGTGTCTGTCTGTCACAAAGGGCCGGGGGAAGGGCTGATCTCTTAAAATACCCTGACATCCTTTCCCTCAGTTATTTAAACATTAGGCGTAGCAGTGATCGGCTATCAACATAAAGCCTGTATTTGGCTCTGTGGAAACACTAAATCCACACATCAAAACAGCTGTTCGTATCTGCAGACCGGGAGAGACCTTCAGTTCCAGTGAACGCGAAAGAGTACAAAATAGTGCAAAAAAAGCAGACAGCATGTGGGAAGGGGGAGGACCGAGTTGCAAGCAGCACTGGCGAGACACTGTTCGATGTGTTGCGTTGATAGAAACAACAGACCGTGCTACCAGCACATTGACGATTGCAACAGATACTCTGCCCAAGATGCAAAAACAGACAGGAAGAGGATTCTAGCACTGGAGAGAAAAAATAAGCAGCTTTGCTATAAACTGTTTTCTCTGCAGCTCAGTCCATTGCTTGCAACACATGACATTAATCATAAACCCCCAAAACACATCTAGGTTAAAGTTTCCAGCTGTTTAGTCTCGAGAGACTTTTAAAGAGGAAAGCAGCATCCTTCAGCACAAAAGTCCTGCTGCCACGACGTGGTATTGGCACGTCCTCTCCCAGTCCTCCTCTGCATGGAGGGGGAAAACCATCTTGAAGTTTAGTCAGATTTTTGTATAGCAGATGTCGAGGCCCCGGCAGAGGTGGAAAGAACTCAGATTTCAGCAATGACATCCTTTCTACCAGTGGCTTTGAAGAGCACCGCTACAGCAAAGATTTGGTATTGAGATACATTAATGCAATTAGTAAGCCTTTTGGTCCCCGAGACCCTATTCTCTCCTCTTCCATGCTTTATAACCTCTTCCATGCTTTATAACTCCAAAAGCTGTGAGGGGTAAATGTTTATTTTCTGGAAACCTCCCATTATCCAGTCTGAATTGCCTCTACACCACAGGAGCTCCTTGCTCCGTGGTGGCCATTCATTCTTTGAGAAAAAGATGAAACGTCAGCTCGTCGTTTCTGGTTTAATGACACTACAGTATCCAGGCTAATTCTGTCTCCAAGAATAATGCAGAACTCAGCATTTTCAAGCTCTATGAAGGGATTTTATAAAAATTTCTAATAAATCTGCAAGGCACTTACATCTCTTCGGTTACAGCACAACTTAAAGATGCCAGGAGACTAGTACTACAGGGAAAGAAGAGTCCTAACTCCTTCTAAAAGGTAAGACACCACTCCTCTGTCCTGTCCTCCAGCTTTTCCGTACAGGTACACACTGTTCCTTGCCAAATGAATACTTTTGGTTGCAAAGCTGACATTTACAGTGGTCCTAGCAACTCCTCGCTGCTCAGAAGTGTTCGCAGATCCCTTTGTGCTGCAAGAAGGCTTGGATGCATTCCTCCCCGTTAAACAAAAATAAACTGCCTAGGCTCGACAGGCACACCATGCTGTCCTTGTGGAAGGAATGATTAGCCATTCCCAGAAAAGCTCAGCAAAGAATGTAACTTTGCCCTTCTTTTGTAAGATGAGTTGGCACAGGTTCCTCCCTTTTCCACTGGCACTGGCAGAGGCTGTGGTTAACCAAATCAAGCCCTTTGCTGGTATCAGGCCAAGCATGGCTGCTGAATCATCACATCTAGCAGAGCCTTGGCTCAGACATGCCAAATATTTCCTTTTGCCTTTTCCTATCACAGGTTTTTTTTGAGATACAGGAGGAAGGAGCAGCCCAAAAGAGTTCCAGCAAAGCCACAAACCCACCTACCCCTGAAAACCCCAGTATGTTAAGTCAGTCACGAGGTAAGAGCATCACATCCTCACTAAGGTCCCAATGCAGAAAGCACAGCAGACACATTTTAGTGACCAGACTCCGTTATCTCCTAACCACCCCCCACACTGAGCAGCATCAGTGCTCCCAGCCCCTGGTAACACACGGAAGGGATCCTCCAAACCCGCAGAGGGATGCTTCCCCATGAAGGGCAGATACTGCTTAAGTTACAAAAAAGCCCCAATCTTTTAACAGGAAACCATTGAGATAGACAGAAACTTAAGGTGAAAGAGGACAACTATTTCTGCTATTTAAACAGCATTTTAATTCTTTCCTGCACCTTTAGATTCCTCTCCCTCTTGTATTTGGGGAGTGCCTTTAAAACTTATTTGTGAAAGGTTAAACTTCTCTACTTTTCTGAAGTTAGATTCTTGCAAGAGGTCCAAAAAGAACACCTTCTAGAAACTCAAAGTGGCATTTGCAATTTCAGTCAAGAGGTCCAAATACCTCCAGAGACTGGTGAGGCACATGTCACACATATCAATGGATTTACAGATCAGATTGGGAACAGGAAGGGTGCAACGAGCATGGCACCAACCCCAGGGAGGAAGTCAGCATACAGACCACAGATCTATGCACTAGACAGTACTGTATCTAGGGAGAGAAAGAAAATGTCAAACAGCAAATATATACTACTCCATACTGAGGCTCAATTTTTTTTTTTTTTTTTTTTTTTTTTTAAGATATTTGTTAGAGCAAAATTATCCTTTAGTACTTTGAATAGCCAGTAATAATACTGAAGTGTGTTGTGTTTTCTTAGTATAAATAGTGAGCACAGAAGTAGGGAATGGCAGGGATACGAGCAATAGAAAAAAGATTCCATTGATACAAAGGGGTGACAAGACTACACTGACTGAGAAAGACTACTGTACTCTTGGTAAAACATTAAGACACCAGACATTGCAAAGTTACAAATTTATTTGTTTTGAAATAAATACAAATACTTCATTAAGAAACTTTTCTTGATAGACTTTACACAATAGCTTTATTCTTTCTGGAAATTGTCTGCTCTTCCCACAAACCGTTATGGATATTCTACACAAGAGCTGAAGTTAGTCAATATAAAGTAACCTGGGCTGTGTTCTTCTGAACAAGCAATCCCAAAGTATTAACATTTGCTATTTAACTGCTCGGCATTTGAGTTTTCTTGTTTGTGTGAGGACTGCAATGCAGCAGGTATGCACTGGAGCTTGGGAAATCCTGTCCCGCTACCTATGGAAGGACAAACTTAAGAACACCCAACCATGAAAATCTGACTGGCGGAAAGGTATCAAGCCATTAGCATCGAAGAAAGTAACCCAGGGTATCAGGAGGCTACATAAAGATGCACAACCAGCAGATTACTACATTTATGCAGTCATTAAACACTGTATTTCACAGATACAGTGTTGCTGCTCCATCACTTTGTGGAATACACTTCTCAGCACCAGTAAGAGTTTCAAATCTAGTAATTAGTGGCAGTTGAATGTACAGTATCTAATTACATGCCATCCCACAGTTATTCATCTCTCCTGACAAAGAACAGCTGGATCTGGCTTCGCTTACAGAATTCCGAATTTATCACAATTGTGCTGGACACAAAAACTTGAGCTGCAAAGATAAGAAGCTGACTGAAGGAAAAATCAAGCTGTTTCTGCTTTGCTGGCATGTATGGCTACCCTACTTGTTACAGCTACACCAACTTTTGCGGTATGGTAAATCCTTTGGCCCAAGATCCCAAACAGGAAATGCTACCTTGCTTATTAAATTTAAATCCTTTCCTCATTTGGCTAAGGGGGTTTTAGGGTCTAGGAGCAGGGAAGGAAAGGAAGACTGGGACTAAATCTCAAAAGAATGAAATAAAAAAAGCTTAAAGATTTAGTTCGTCTCAAAGTCACATTAAAATCGCCTATTTTAGTAGTATATTATTGTACATAGGAAAACAGGCTTGAATACTAATGAATTAGAAGGTCTATAAATGCACGATACATTAACTTCTCTATCATTTGAAGTCAAGCTATATACAATGAATTCAACTCCAGCTTCAACATGAGGCCATAACACATTTGTTTCATTTCCTTTTTTAAGTGTCATCCATAATAGTGATATTTTCTCCCCCTCTTTGAAACTCATCTCAAATTGTGCCAGTTTACTTCACGAGAATAAGAGATAAAGGGGCATGGAACAGCTTTGATTTTAAAGGATGATATTAAGCAAGTCTAGTTTGACTCTGAAGTGTTTACAACCACATCAGCTTTTGGCAAGTATCCTTTAGAATTTGGCATCCATTGAAGGAGGGCACAATAGCAGCAACTGTCTGAGTTACAAGAATAATGATAGAGCAAATGAGATGCTTCTTTTCTTTGGTCCCTGTCAGACCCTGGTGAACAGCGTTCATCCTACAGAATAACTTGAGATTAATACCAGTTATGTTTTTGTGATACACAGGGGGCATCCATTACTTTCACACTGTGACCAGTTTAAGCCTCCCACAGCCATCTAACAGGACACTTCCATGGACTTGGGGCTTGATTGTTCAGCGTTGCTTGCCGAGTTCGGCGTCAGATCAATGCGTGTGTCTGTGTGGGAGCGGTTCCTGGCACCGTCCCCGGTGTGGGATCGGCTCCTCGTTCCCTCCCCAGTGTGAGATCGGCTCCTTGTGCCTTCCCCGGTGTGAGACCGGCTCCTCTGTCCTTCCAAGGAGGTTACACTGGAGCCAGAAGCAGTGCGGGACCTCATCAGCCTGGTCATGCTAGCAGAGGGGACTGGAAGAAGAGTCTTTGATTAATGCCTTGCTTCATGGGCTTGGAAGAAAGCCCTTGCCTTCCTCTCGAGCCTTAACCACCCTCGGAGAAACCTTCAAGGTTGAATATATACTTTTCATGGTAGATTCCCATGCAGAAGTACCACTGCTCCAGGCATACAGTTAAGGCACCCAAATTACTAAGGCAAAATCAGAGGCCAGGGCTGAGGGATTCAAGACTGAGCTTTATGGCATGTTGCTGTGGCTGCAACAATCCAGGGGAAAACTAAAGAGACTCATCAGACCTCCTGTTACTTTCAGATGTTTAATTTTTGCTGGCAGCCCAGGCCAGAAATGCATCTAGACAACAGCAGTTGTCAGAAGCACATGCATGAAGGACAAAGAGCTACAAATCAAAGAAGTCTCCGAAGTAACGGGGTCTTAAATGTTGTGCGCAGCGTATGAATCATATCCTGCAATGCAACGAAGGGGACACTATTACAAATATCCACCTTAAAAATATCAAGATAAAGTAAAGTAGGTATCTGTGGGTATAAGCTGTCTACAAAGCTCTCTACTATTTAGTAACATAATTTGGTCTGAAAACCCTTTGCCCAGACACCACAGGTGTTTTTCTTCCCCTTGCAAATGCTTATCCAACAGGGAAAAGATGGCACATCTGGGATCAGAAGACCTTCTGGTTGCTTAGATGCCCAAACTTTGGTAGCCAGGTGAACCATTCCGTAAAGCCAATACTTACTGTATCCCATTCCCTGAACAAAGTATTTGAAAGCTTCTGCAAGTTTGGCAGGCTGCAAAAGAAAGAGAGTATTATTGTATGCAGTGCCCAGCAAGTTAGTTACATTACAATGTTATAGATGCCACACATGCCCTATCTCAACAGGGACATCTTAAATATTCTCCGGGTTCTACTGAATGTCTGAAAATGTCATTTACATGACAGAATTCCACCATTCCTCTGCCCCATTATTTTACCAAATGGACACATGCATTTGAGAATGAGATTTCCAGAGAGGCGACTACAGGTGGCCTAAGTCTGGCCCAAACTTTTCTCGTGCAGGTGAGACAGAGTGAAACAACTGGCCTCAAAATATACAAGGCAGTTCCTACAGGGTCAACCATTGAGCAATTCCCAATCAGCAGAGAACAAATTCAACTAGTCAGAGCTGATAGTTATGTTTATAGGGCAAAAAAGCTCAGCAGGAATAAACTAGCACAACTGCCTATGACTGATGTTCTTGCAATGAAGCACTTAGTACTTTTCTCTGCTGCTGCCACAGTAGCCAAATAAGCCTCATAATCTCAACTGCGCATGTCAATATTGCCTATATTTTTTGTACAATTCTATCTGAATCTGTGCAAAGAATAAACTCTGTATAACAGAAGCAATGCACATAATCCTATGTGGCTTTAAAAAAGACGTCCCCCCGACACCATTACAGCACACACTGCCTGTACAGAGATTTCTCGCAGGTAATTACGAGTTCAGTTTTTTCCTTAAGTTTGTGAACACCCCATTATATTGCTTAGAAACCTGTTTAGATGTTAGATCACATTCTAAAGCTGATTTACAGATCAGCTCTTTTAGTGAAGCAACACTAGAGGACAGGTAAATTTTAACTTTCCCAGCCTGGTTTTATTAGCAGCCTTGGAATTTATACTTAAATATATTTCAGGATCTCCAGTTCATTCTCAGTCAAGCCGAGTCAGTGTATGCAAGAACATAACGTTGATATTTCCTGCCTCCCACTTTCCTGATCTATACTATAAATAGTCCAAATAAGAATTTGTTTTTAAAACACTAGTGCTCAAGCCTTAATCCGTGTTAGCTCAGTAGATACGCATAAAATAATACCTCCGCATTCCCACCTCAGACCTTTACTGGGTTAAGACTTAATTAGTGGAAATAATATCCCCTCCCAATCTTAATTTTGCGCTTCACTGGTCTTTAAAGAAAAAAGAAAGCTCAGATGACCGACTGACATCATTATTTGTGAAATCATAACCATCCCTTTGGCTGACATTTGGGAACAGCAAGTACCCTACAGGAAAACACCCATTTGTTGCAGTCTGACACGCTGTAGAACAGGATTAGTAGGATTTCCGTCAGCCAAATCCTACCTGGGAAACTTGAGGGAGCCCACCGCAGTCAGCCATCTGAAACGGGGATGAGAACAGCCAGTTAGCATAATGCCAGAGGGACTCATTTATGCTCAGGATATATTAAAATGACCTTTTTAGCTATCTGGCAGGAAAACATTTCCTTTTGTTGTGTGAGTAACATACATAGATGAGTGCATCAAAGCAAGCAGTTAAACATTTCTAAAAGCATTCTAAAATGACTGCACCCCAGAAAACCCCAGAGTATCTTGACCCTCAGGCAAAGCATCAGCTGGAGCTACAAATAAATGTTTTTTGCTAGGCAGCGATTATCAGTTTCTTAGAAACTAACCTATTAGTCCTGGTTACAAGTTCAGCTCTGAATTACATTAACATGACTTGGTATTGACCTGAATGACAAACGGGGGAGAGAGAACAAACACCTAAACCTCAGAGGTGACAGGGAAGAATCATTTGCTGAGATTGTGGATGGCAAGCAACAGCCTGACTTGCCAAGGGAAGCAGGGAAAGCCAAATTAGAAAAGCTATCTTAAGTGCATGCAATATTTTTGGAGCACTTCATTTTCCCTGCCACTCCACCCCTCAAAGTCAACCCAACAAAAACATTCCTGTTCCAAGGAACACCACAAGCTGAAAACAGTGGAGTTGTAAGTTACAGGAAACCCCGAATCCTATCTAGCATTAGCTAGCAGAGAAACAAGCCTGTAGCAGCATCTGGCATCAGCTGTATCCCTGGACTGAGCAAAGGCTGGTCACTAATAGAGGATCTGAGATAGTGTCAGATTTTTTCTTAGGGTGAGTCTGCCATGTCCACGAGGTAGGTCAGCAGTGTAACTCCTCAATGTCAGGAGGAAAAAAGCATTTTGAAAAGTTGTTTATGATAATTTTCACTGACCAGTTCAGTAAAGAGATGCAGTAAAAGCTTCCAGCAGAAGCGTGACTGAAGTTGCTTCACTGTTTGCATGCTATTACGCTCATTCTATTTTACTTCATCAATAATGAGCTGAAGACTGCACCCATACTCTGAATGCCAACTATGAGCCAAAGCCTTTGCATGATGTTTTGCTGTTTGGAAGTGCATTTTATCAACTTTTTTGAAAATAAGAGAATAAATTCCAACAGTAGGATGTCCTGGACTGTGCCCTTATAAAAGGCAGGATGACAAAACCGTGGCTGATTGATCAGCTCTCTCTTCATCCAACACTACTGTTGATGGACAGGCAAGCCCAGGAACAGAATAAGTCAGTTTGCACTTTCACTCTGCTGATGGCTTTTTTCAAACCTTTCGAAATGCCTCGAGATCAACTTTGCCAGCTCTAGCCAAATTCATCATGGGTATGTGAAATACTGAGTGTTTCAAGTCTCACCCATAATGCTTTAAAATGGAGGAGCTGAGAAATTCCCTGTTGTTAACGTTGACAAGAAGCCCCTAGTCTTGTTTATCCCACTAAAATACTCTTACCCTGAAGGAACTGCCTTTCCACATCAGAACCAGATTCTCACTGTTATCTATACTGAAGCACATCACTCTGGTTCTGCTTTTTTAGTTAATCCATCTGATTTTAAATGAGGGGAATATTCACTTAAACCAGCTTTTGTTATTACCTTCAGAAGTGTGGTCCTTGTTGGGTCCAGCTTTGAGTTGCATTCAACCTGTATCAAAGAACAGCAGCATAAGCCATTATACACAAGATTTTAATTATGAACTGCTGGATGAAAATATTAGATTAATATCAGATATCAAAATATCAGATTAAATACCTTGTTTTCTGTCTTAATACGGACTAAACTGAGTATTTTAGGCTTCTGTATAAAGATTTTATATATGCATATATACATCTTTAAACCCAAGTAGGGCAGCTCACCTTTCTGACTGTATTCTTTTCCATGTACAAACCAACCCCATTCCCAGTTGGGAATCAGAGATTATTTTATCTGTTTCTGGGACTCCAGGGGCAACAAGTGCTGTTTATCTTGTGATTTGGGGTCATCCAGTAGCGTCCCAAGTGGTGAGCAGCCATATGGCCACAGGCCAGAGACCGGGCATGCCGGTTAAGGCACAACATTTGAAGTCATTCAGTCATCTGGGGCGAATTATAATGGTCAAAAAGAAGCTCTTCGCTTCCATAGTGACCCAGGGCACAGCTCCAACACCACAGAACAAGTTAAAATACCAGCAGCAGATTCCTCTCTAAAGGAAAATATTTGCGGTTCACTGGAACTGCTGTGGCGATTGTTCCTAACGCAGTAGCTATTAAATAACGGTGCACAGACAGAGGGGACAAAGAGCGAGGAATTAATGGCAGCTCTCCCGTGGTCTGAAAGAGGAGAGCCAGCTGGGCTGGATCGATAGCCAGCGCGGTTGCTGGGCGGGCGTGAGCTCTGCCGGCCTCGCCGGCCCATTAGCACGGTGGCAAAGACACTCGATATACACACCACGGCGTCCACCGCCGGGGAACTGTCGCCAACCACCAGGAGGACGGGGCATCTGCAAGGAAGCACACAGAGGCAGTGGTATCTCTCTGGTCCAGCCCGGACTTGCCCTAAGCTGCATTTTGTGTTGCTTCACTTCAAATCCATTGTATCAGCTGCAGATCTACTGACACGCTCCAATACCTTGCCTGAGAATCTCTCATTTTCCCCATCTCATAGCAATCAGCCCTTCCCAGTGATCTTATCCCTTGTTTTATAAGAAATTGAACGTGGGCATCAGCATTAAAGTCTCACCCCCACTCCCCTGCCCCTTGAGCTACGACTTTTGGACCTGCCATCCAATTTCAACCAGATTGGCAGAAGAGCAGAGTCTCAAAGTCTCCTGTGTGTAAACATCAGCAGCTGAGCAGAGAAGGACTTGACAACTGTTTCATCGCACAGTTGAGGCATAAGTGAAAAGCTATTAGCAGAAGATCTGGCAGATAGTCATTTTCATACCTGCTCCAAATTCCTGAAGGTTTGGTTTTGGTTTAATTGGTTTTGTTTATGTTCTCTTGGTTGCACAGGCACAGCTTTAGTGCATTCAGAGCTATAGTTTCTATTAACTAGGACACATTTCCAGGTGAAGCTAAGTACATCTACTTTTCGAGTAATTACCCTGTAAGCCCAAGTTTGCAGATACACAATGACAGGAATTACTTAGCTTTCCATTTCAGTTAATATGACTCTGAAGTTTGAAGGGGGAAGTCTTCCTGATGGTGGTCCTTGACTTGCAGTAAGCTCTTATCTCCTACATGAAGTTACAAGATCCTTATCTAGCACATAAGCACATTCAACTACAGCTCTGCAATGGATATGCAATGCACCCAGTGGTCACACCTCTTTGCTCACATCATGTACAGTTGAACTGGTAGGAAATAAAATACTTACTGAAGGGTGACAACATTTATTCCAGGAACAGGGCGTTCTATCTCTAGGTCTCGCCGACTAAAAAAAAGGAGAGGACAATGGCTCTTGATACACTGAAATTTTGCAGATTCTTCCATATTCTTCTAGTTTAGAGAAAGCACAGACACTCACATATGGTAATTTAATCTGATATATGCTGTAGCCGCCACAACTGATAGAGAACCACTCTTAGACTGAAGTATCAATGTCTTAAATTCAGTCCCATCTTTCTCCCCACAAATGCACAAGGTCCTTCTCCCATAAGCAAACCACCTGAGAACCGTAAAGGCACTATCAAGCAGAACTTTATACTGGGGGAACACAAGTAACTCCACCACACAAGTAATACTGCTCTAAGAGCTGGACAGCCTCTTAAAACAGTTTCCAGTTAGAAATCAGGTAAAATGTATTTACCTGTTGTAAGAGTTGACAAAGAGATGAAGGTTGGTTTGATTCATATCATTAATAATATGCTGACGGTAAGTATGGATCAGGTCATGGTTGCTGTGAATCTCTTCCTACAGAGGAGACAGAATCATTCAGAATAGGGGCTATTTTCTGAAAGGATCTGAAGACATGGCACAGCAGTCCTTTTGTGTAGATATGAGTCTGATACACGAGTGCACTTTTAGGGAAAGGACAACTTCTAGCACCCCATGGTGTCACCCAGAATTAATGAGAGCCTCCAACTGCAGTACCACATTTTTTGCTTTAAAACTTCAGTATGTTGTAATATCAAGATCTTATGATTGCAAAACATGTAGTTGTAATGCAGATGGTTGCAGTCAGACAAGTGTGAGGTTTTTAAAACAAAAAAGATTCAGGGTAACAAGCTCAATAAATGTTTCCAGGGTGAAGCAGATGTTGAAAACTTACAAACATATGTAATGCAGAACTCAAATTTCACAGCAGTAAATAACTAAGCTTCAAGGACTTCAATCACTAACATTTTCAAACAGTTTGGTCTGTTAAGTCTTTATAGATCAGTTCCTTGTTCTGCTGGAATGGAGTTTTCCACCCCATTTACTAACAGTTTCAAGTGCAGCAAAGTAGCCTCAGAAAACAGTATAGCGCTTTCCATTAAAGTAGGCTTGTACTGAAGAGCACCATTAGTACTAATAATGAGTTTTCTCAGAGTTACAAGTATATTACAATATAAAAATTCTGCTCAGAACATAAGCACATACAATGTGTTTAAGTGTTGGCTGTCTAAACAGGGTTGTCATGACTGAGATGCACTTGAGTTGTCGGGACACAGCAAGCCCCACGGCAGCATACCACCTCCAAAATGCTGGGAACACAAGTATGAATCATATACCACAGATTAACTTTGCACTTTGTTGTTTAAGTGAAGGCTTCTCCCCTCCTCCCAGCCCCAGGTGGTAAATACAGATGACTGAATATATCAGAGGAATCTTCAGAACATCCTTACCTTTCCAAAAAGATGTGAAATGACCATGTCTGGTAAAGCATTTGTCCAACCTGAAATCTGAACAGCAAGATTATCTAAGTATCTGATATTAAAACAATCCTGGAACAACTGAAATCTTTAATTACCCATAAGTAGACCAATGGATGTTTCTCTGCTGTCCTTATATGTACAATATACGATTGATATTCTTCCCCCCTCGATCCAACTAAAACATCATTAGGCATTGTTGACATTTGAGTCATTCTCATAGGATGTCTTTACTCATGCAGTTATATAGGGAACACACTACTAGTGGCACAGGTATATATGGAATCGCTCCCTGCAAGAACGCCAAGCAAACCAGCCAAATGGGCGTCATTTAACCTCACTGCCCGGTCTGTTCCCTAACAAACACTGACGATACATTGGAGCTGGTACTTAAAGCACATGTTCCAGAGCATGTGCTCTTGCTTTGGAAGCACAGAAGGATACAGGGCACCCACTGTACACCCAAGGTCAGCAACACTTAGGTGAGATGGAATGCAGAGGCAGATGTGGAAGAATTTAATTATGGTGAGATACTGAGTGAGATAACCAAAATGGGTCAACTGGTACATCTCAATGTAGAGGAGTTACTAAATATACTTCCCAATCAATCAAACTTACCAAAATAAACTGGTATGCAAAATTACTTTTGAAAAGATAATAGTAACTTAGCCTTGGAAGAATGCTACATTCCAGCTCTGGAAAGTTTCTCCAGTATTATGAGGTTGTCGTTACATTTAATATCACCCTAGACAATTACAATGTGTTGACTCTATGTGTGGTTAAAAGATGACGCACTAACATTTGTACTTCTCAGTGTGTTTACAACTGCCATTCACTAAAACGTGCCCTTGAATGATACAAAGTGCTTTTCATCAGTTTACCCCGAAAAGTGTTTTAACGGGTTAAATCTGAGTGACATATATACTTATTTATATACTGGTTCCAGGAAGATTTTTGAAATGAATTTGCATCGTCTGTTTTCCCACATTGCAATCTTTTTTACAACTATAAAAGAATACAGTTAACGGAAGCTTCTTTGTACCTGAATATTTTCACTTAAAAGTCCGGTTGTATGGACAGCCTGTCCACAGTTGCCATAGCTAATGCCCTTTTCTGAGTCTTTTTGGCATCTAAGACTCAGCTAGATGACTGAAACCTGGAAGATGTTGTTCTGAACATTTTTTTGTGCTCTAGTTCACATTTTAGACTGTGCTGGTAAACAAAGCCCTGGACAAGAAAGAACTGAATGTTACACTACACTTGAAGTTTACTTGAAAGAAAGTTGTTTCCAAAACTACCCTGTGACCAGGTTAAACTAGGTTTCCCCTGGTGCATACTAGCTCTTAAGAATTGTCCACTCAGTAGCTCCATTATACCATGGGTATCTGTTTCCTCAAAGTACTTACTTTTTATCGCTAGCTCTACAGGAGGTATGTTTGCAAATGGAAGAATAAACCCCAAAGGAATTAGCCTGGGATATTTTGTGTCCTCAGCAATGCCCTGACACACAAGCTTGCCCAGCTCCTCATGCTTGACAGGCTTGCAGTATGATTTATTTTTCTAAATTAAAAATGTTTACCTTAGTTGCTGCCCAGTCCATCCAACCTTCAGCACAAGGGTTTACATTAATGAGAACTAATCCCTCCACCATCTCTGCATGGTTTAACTGCAAACGAAAAGATTTAAGATTCATCACATATCCCTTGCAAATTGACAATCAGCATAAAATTTAAATTTGTAAATTATCTCCTGGATAGGAAGACGGTAGGTCTAGTTTTATCTTGCACAAAACAAGCGTATGTATGCAAAAAATTTTTTCATTAAAGCAATTCAACTGAGCAGCTGGAGAACATTAAGATTTAACTTCTTCTCCACCCTCAGTTTAAATAGAGAACTCCCATTAAAAAAACCTTCTGCAAATTAACTGGGTAGAGCCCAGGCCTCAAAATGGAAAATCTAGGTCTTCTGGATTAGCTATCCCGCAGATTGTGGTATTTCACTTAAAAGCCTAACTGCTTACTTAAATAGGCACGCCAGAGCAGGAATTCTCTGTACTCACTACGGGGGTGACAACACGTCAGGGAAAGGAGGTTCAAGGCTTTAGGGAAGCTCCACAAAACTTACAGCAAATCTGGTTAAGATGTAGGCACCGGCTCCGGTTCCCATTCCTATAATGGTCTTCAGCCTGCGCAGCAAAAAAACGGAAGAGAGAAATGAGTAAGACAGCACCGAAAATAAACAAACTTGCATCAGCAGCCTTCCTCTTTCACGTGCCAGTGTGTATCTACAGAAGGGGGGGTTGCAGCTCGGGCAAACCATGGACCCTCAGCAATGCCCCCAGCCCCAGTAAGGAGCTCGATGTAGCCACTGGTTTGTTTTTGGCACATTTGCGGGACGCTGGTCCTCACGTATTGCAGGGCAGCAGTAATTCTCACTTATCTTTAAGTAAATACACTGAGCAACCACAGCATTGTTCTGATCCTGGAAGGAAATGGCTACTCTAATGCCAGAAAAACTTATAAGATATAGTCCTGAAATCAGCAGCCTAAATAGAGCCCCCCTGCTCCCCAGGCTCCCCCCGCCCTCCCCAATACAGCTATCCAACTGGGACACCAATTCCTCTCTAACAGGGGGCTGGCAGGGAAATCTCTCATGCTATCCAGCCACTGGGGTCATCAAGTTTAAACTTCATAACCAAACAGGGCAGAGACAAACCAAATATTTGCATTAAAACCAGTTTCAGTTAAAGCATCACCTTCAAGGTCTTAGAAAATACATGGAAGGGAAGACTAGACAAAACCACTCGGAAAAATAGGTTATGCAATGCTTTTAGGAAAAATACCTGAGGATAGGTTTCATTCTCATTAGCAATATTAAATCAAGGCTTTGTAAGTACACTCTGGTTTAACTGATTTCCAAGGTA
This sequence comes from Phaethon aethereus, assembly GCF_964289735.1. Classification (NCBI taxonomy): domain Eukaryota; kingdom Metazoa; phylum Chordata; class Aves; order Phaethontiformes; family Phaethontidae; genus Phaethon; species Phaethon aethereus. The sequence goes on along the minus strand of NC_138582.1, from coordinate 9,128,574 downwards.
CTGACATTATGTTAGCACTTTTTTCAGTGCAAGAGCAGAGTTGGCAACCCTGTGCCTTAGATTAGGTGTTTCAAAAAACACATCCCTTAAGAAGATAGTGAGGTAAAACTGGACAGAGTTACTGTAACAGTTGTTTACAACAGTTAAGCAGTGTCTAAATTGGGGTGCTGGTCTGAGACTACATCCCCCACCAGCAGTCCAGCCTCTCTGTTCTCCAAGGCTGCCTAACCCTGAATGCCAGGGTTGGTCTGCGTGGTCTGAAAACGCCCTGGAGGGCCTACCTGTGCTCTCCATTGTGTAGCAGGAGCACCAACTCCACAGAGAAGGTACCTTTCTCTGCTATAGCTCCTGCTAAAGCTAAAGCTTTAAGGGAGGACATGCACCTAAACTTGTTGCAGGCAGGCAGAGGAACATTGCCATCAGGTCCTTCCACATCAGCAACCTGGCATCTGCACTTAGTAGTAGAAGAGGCTTAAGGAGGTTGGACTGACCCCCTAAGGCACTCAAGCCACAGAAACAAAGCAGTGTCTTGAGATGGGACTACATTTTTTTTTTTTTTTTTTGCTAACCACACAGGAAAACTGTGGGCTGTTACAGTGGGAAGAAGAGATTGTCTGTGCCCTGCCCCTGTCAGGGCTAGGCATAGAAAATACAGGAGGAAGCCCCTAAATTAGGCACATGGGATTTCACTCGAAGTTGCTTCCTGTTTAAAAATAAACAGACATTTCAAAAAAGGCCAAAGAAATAAGCTCTTTCAGAAACAAAGGCAAGAGTGATCCATCTGTAACAGAGGAATTAAAAACCGGCCACAACCATAACTCTAGTAAACAAAATGCCAGATAGTCAGACCAAAGCTTCATGGGCAGCACAGGAGAACACTTGCTCTGCCCTGCTCTTTCGGTGTGCCACGTAGAGACAAGAATGAGGAAAATAAGTAAATAATTCTGCACTCACCCAAACTGTTTCAGGATTCCGGGAAGCATTTCAGCCAGCTGATCCATGGAGGGATACATGTACCTACAACACATATGTGTTTGTGGAGTTACTTTTGGTAGAGTAGGCTGGGTTGTTTAGAGACATAGTGGTCACTGTAGGTTTAATGTCAAATGTGCTTATTATGAGATCATTGACAGTATGAGCTGAATTTAAATCAGGAGCAAGCACAAGTAAGTAATTTAGCAGAAATATGAGCATAATCTATATGGTACTTTATGTGAGTTACAGGATGATAGATGTTGGGTCTGGCTGAGAGCAAAACATACCTTAATGAATCTCTTCCAAGAAAAGTTAACGCTTAACATTTATGAAAAAGTTTGAACCCAAGAGGTGAATTTCCAACCACATTCACCACATTTGTACTTCTGATCCACCACAAAAAGGTTTACCCATGTTGTAGAATCACAGACTACAGCAATGAGATCTAGATCTTTGACAAATAATTTGTGGAAAGACAAATTACCATAGGATAAATGAGGATAGCTTTCTACTAATATTGACAGAGAAAATGAAGGCATAGGAAGGGCTATGCAGCTGCTGAGGAAATTCAATAAAAACAGCTGTCAGTTGATGCTCTTGGTCTTCTGCAGAGCAGAAATAAAATTTTGAGGGAAGGAAATTCTGAGCAAAATCTCAACTGAGCAGCACATGGAAAAAAAAATCCACCCAAAGTAGCTGAAGGACATCTGCCTAGGATGTATCCAAATCTCTGTTTCCCATCAGGACTACACCTAATGATTCTCTAGTTTAGTCTCCAAAATAAAACCAAACAAAAAACCAAACAGGGCAACACTTTTTCTTAGATTTTCTTGTTGGGAAGCTAAAACTTGTCATGACAAAAGCTAGTGTCACTGCAACAGCTATGACTTAACTTGAGCACGCTGGTCTCCCAGCTGGAGGGCTGGGAGAGATAATACAGCTTCTTGTGCCATCATCATGATGTTATTAAGCAGTGGTCTTTAGTAGCATAGATCATGATGCCTGCCCTATGCAGCTGACAACTCAGAAGTGTTAATGCTTGCTCAGGACACGAGGGTTAAGACACTTAAAAGCTCGTGACTCGAACAAATACAAAGTGGGGTGACTGAAATAGCTTTGTAGGCTGCTCTGGTAGACAACTGGGCTAGTGCAGTTAGCACTAGCTGAGACCCTGGCCCATCGTGATCTCCTCAGCATCAGACCAGCTTAACAATTAAGAAGGGAAATAGACTGGCTCATGCAATAAGTGTACATATAAGCTCCTTAATACCTAGTCCTTACAGAAGAACTGTTCCTTGCCTTGTACCCTCCCCTCAACATGTTGGCTGCTTTGCTCCTCAACTAAGCCGATTCCTATCCAAGGGGCATCTTAAGGCAAACCTGTGTCATTGGAACTAAATGGGACAAGCACTTCGGCAGACAGTGCTCGTGGCACACAACGTTTCCAACAGTTACAGCATCATCCATGATAAACAGTCAGGAGTACGCAAACAATCTATGTTACTCTGTGGGGGTACATTACTTTGTTAGTATACAACTTGGATTTTCCAGGTATCAAGTCTACTTATCAACATCTACCATGCTGCCATTTCATAGAAAACATGGATTTAGGAAGGACATTATATAGTGGCTAATGCCTACCTTGTTTATAGTAACAATTTAGTTTTGTATTTGTGTTCAGGATGTCATTACAAATCAAAGTAACTCGATATTTAAACTGCCAGATGTGGACATCTGTCAAGGAACTGCTTTACAAGCAGTTTAGTTAGAGACAAAACACAAATTACAGCTCCAAAGGACCTGGTGAACACAACAGAGCTCCCAGAGCTCCAGTACCTTAGAAACAGAGTGTCAGGATTTAAGTTCAAAAGCCAACTACTGTGCTTGCCGCAAGTGCTTTTTAATCAAACTGCAGACCAAGACTCTTTCTTCCAGAAGGAGGATAACTCTGAAAGAATGGGCTGTTTCCCTGATGACTCACCCAGCTTGGAAAGACGGTGCTCCATCCTGCTGACCAGGTGCATCCACATGGCAGACTGCAAAGTGCTGGGTGATTTCCTGCATATCCTCAAAGTTGAAGAGAGGATTGAAGCAAGTTTTATCTTGAAAAGGAATAGAAAATATGGAATAATTATGCTGAGGGGAAACAGTAAGTTTGCAGCTATAATAAAATAATTTATTAACGTGTTCTGCAGGTTAATGAAAAGTTGGTTCAATCAGGTGAGCTATGTTACAGCCTGGGAAAAGTGGCAGTCCTTAATTTTTATAAGGAGGAAAGCCCTGCTCCAAAGCAACCTGTACCAACTTTAATTCCTTGAAGCAAAAAACCTGAACAGCTCCTTCCTCATGGCCCATTAGGGTTTATCCATGTGATTTTGGTAGCTGCCAGAAGTATTTGCCTGGTACACCAAAATCTCAAAAAAATTTTCTTTATACAAAGTTAAAACAGTAACAAAATTCAGTCAGGAGTATTCATCCCTAGTTTTGGCTTAGATGAAGTTATCCATTTACTTGTCCAGTCATTTCTCTTTGGATTGTGTCAAAACAGATGGAGCAAAAAAGTGTCCAAGGCTGAGATCGTGACTTGTGCTTTTGCCCAAATATGACAAGATAAACATTGTATGATCAGCTGCTGCAGGCAGCTAAAGACAAAAGCGTCCTTCTGGGATACTCAGTGCTGTAGGCTCCCAACTTTGAGGTGATTTGATTTCTGATTTTTAAGCAATATTAATGTGGGGAGAGGGTTAGCATATTTTCCTCCTGGAGTGGAGAGCACGAATTCTGTAGCACCATCTTTGAGATGCCTAGAAAACACTTCAATAGTCTGTATGTGTTTCTGAATGTCCTTGTACTACAACGTACAAGCAAAATCACTGCAGAATATAAAACATTTTAGCCAAAATGAGCTTTAGGAGAATATTCAATTTTGGGAAAAGGTTCCTTCACTTTCAAAGGGAGAGAAAGTTTATCCACCATAAAGATAGACTTTGCAATTCTAGAATGAAAAAAGTCTTATTCAAAGATGGGACCCAGATTAAGCTCTGCCCTGATCCACTGAAAATCCAAAATAAAGTAGGGCAGTTCCACAAAAAACAGTCAAGAAAACAGACTTTTTCTGCCCCCCAGCAACAGCCAGACTTTAAAGATCTGCAGGTGTTTTTAAATGTAAATATGGATTAAGAAACGGTAACTTGTGTGAAACAAACAGTACTAGTGAAAAGAACAAATTAAAGCAGATCTAGATATTAGGTCATTGTATTCTTGGATCTGACAGATAAGATAATAGGCACTTCAGGTTATTTTCTGAATACTGGCTAAGGACACAATGCCAGACTCATTTCATCATCGTGGTTTGACACGTAATTCATATAAGCCCACAGCAGCACAAGACTGGTTATCAGACAGGAGCCTCAGCCAAAGCACCAGCAACGTTGCTTTCAATCCTGCTGGCAACACACCCTCAGTCATCCCCTACAGATGTTTTTACAGCGTTTGTACACAGTCACTATGAGATACCAGATGACTTTTGCTCCCTTAAGTGAAATATTCCCATTATTTACTTTGAGAGGATTAAAAAAAAAATCTGAGAATTAAACTTGCTGTACGAGAGAAATTAGGTACCGTCTAACTAACTGGTTGCAATGCACGTAAATGAGCAAGGACCTGGGAAAGGTTTCTAACCACCGCCGGTTCCACACCTTTGGTTACGGCAGTAGCGTTAAGGAACCGGCCATACCTGTGCTATGAAATGAAAAGTCTGCTTACGATTCAGCCCGATGTCATGGTAGGTGAGGATAGCCGGCCGGTTCCCTCTGGGAGTCCCACACATGGTGACGTGGACCGAGCCGTGCACAGTCTCCACATCTTGCTCCTGGCAAAGAACAGGAGGAACCTGTTAGCAGCTTGTCCACCTGCTGCAGGAGACCTCTGTGTGACCAGGAGCATGGGTCCTGCCCCATCCCAGGGTCTGCCCGGCGCCCCGGGGGTCTCCGCAATTCCCGTGCTCACGCGCCCCGTTCTCCCCCACAGCAGGGGCTCTCTGCTAACGTTCTGCGTCCAGCTGTCATCTGCTCCAGTGCACGCAGAACTCCAGAAGCACTTAAGCTGCTAGCTCTAACCAGATGCTACTCCCCAAAGAAAGCAGTATCAGGTAGCCTGCATTCACCATAAAGACTTACCACACGGTGGGACCTTGGGATTGTAGTAGCCTTCCCCAATGAACACAACAGCCACATGCATTAGCTTTACAGCTTGCTATGGACAGACCTGAGCACAAACCCAACGGTCTAAAGTTTGCTATAGAGCAGCATATCCACAACACTGTTGTGATGATTATCAGAGAAACACTGTTAAGAAGCTTTCTGCTATTATTTGACATAACAGGAGTTAATGATCTTAAAGCTAAGGACACCTTTACTATTAAACCAAAGACCTCCTGAGTACCATCATTTATTTATTGGATGTCTATGCAAGTTAGATGTGACTTGGGTCGTACTAACACCCACAACGTACGGAACAGTTTTTTGTTCCTTTTGCGCTTGAACTTCAGCTGGGTATAAACAATTTGTTACTTTGCCAACATGTATAAAGGGAATCACAAAACAAGAGTTACTTATGACAAATATTTACAATACCGTTACACTCACATAACAGTCACGGCAGTATATAGTTAGTAGCCAGTCTTAGCACTTCATCAGAATATTTTATGCACTGTACAGGACACAGATATCCATGTCATTCAGTACCGTGTACTTACTGTCTGCTCCTGCCAGGCTTGCTTGACTTGCTCCATGCAGCAATGCCCAGAGGCAAAGGGCAAGTTAAATTAAAATCTACTACAAATTATGCTGTAGAAATCAGGTGCATACAGCCTCTGTGAAAACCTTCACAGAGCAAAACCCAGAAGCTCTTCTGAGATCTGAGGTATTAATTCGCTGTAAATCTCAGCTCGGTAACTTGACACATGAAATACACCATGCATTTTGTTGAAAATAAGGATGCTAGGCAACACTATTCCACATTTCACCTATTTTCCTTGCAATTACACATTTACATCAGTTTTAAGTTATAATTCCAGCAATGAATCAAGATCCGCCCCTGACCTGTAGTCCAGGTGAGTTGAGCACTGCTGCTATCTAACTATGCTCCGCTGAAACACTAGTGTTCAGCTTTTATGTCTCCTTAGAGATTCATCCCTCTGCATACTCACTGCATTATTTAGCAGGTAAGCTGTATCTTCCATATCCAGCACCATCTTTAGGCAAAACAGGGTGATAAATCCAGCAAGTCAGACAGAGTACAGTAGGTGGTTTCTACTTTGTCCAAGAAGGAAACCGGGTTATATAGACAAGCTCCTACCCTGCACAGGCTTATGACTCCCATAATGCCCAGCTGGAAAAACCAAAACAGACTAATTCATGAGGACGTCATACTTAAATAGGATTTGAGTTACGTTTGAACCAGGACAAGTACTTAAAAGAGCTCAGGCCGTTAAAGATGAACTAAGTCTCTGCCACACAATGTACAAAAGTGCCAAATTTCAAACCTGGGAATTCGTACAGTCTTTCCTGTTGCTGTTTCCATCAGGTTTTGATAAGTTTGGCTTCATTTCAGGTTTTGTTAACTCAAATGCTAGAACACCCCAAATTCATTCTAAATTAAATCAGAAGCAAGTTCTTTCCTAGAAGCCAGGAGTAAAGTTTCCAGTAAGAACACAAAAGACTTTGAAGTCCTAGTGTAAGTCAGAATGATCCTCCACAACAACAAAAGAGGACTTTAAACTTTTGAAATCTAGTATTTTCCAAAGTAGATAAGCAACATTTAGTCTAAAGTATTCCTACATCAGTCATACTAATTTTACTTTTAAGTTTCATTTTTGGCAGAAAATAGGGTGTTGTAGGTATATTCATTATACAATATGCCAAAAGAGATTTAGATAGCAATTAATAATAACAGCAATTAATAATTGTGCTGGTTTTGGCTGGCACAGAGTTAATTTTCTTCATTGTAGCTAGTGTGGGGCTGTGTTTTGGATTTGTGCTGAAAACAGTGTTGATAATAGAGGGATGTTTTCGTTATTGCTGAGCAGTGCTTACACAGCGTCGAGGGCCTTTTCTGCTTCTCACCCCACCCCACCAGCACGGAGGCTAGGGGTGCACGGGAAGCTGGGAGAAGGCACAGCTGGGACAGCTGATCCCAACTGGCCAAAGGGATATTCCATACCACAGGACATGATGCTCAGCATATAAAGCCGAGGGAAGAAAGAAGGGGGAGACATTCGGAGTGATGGTGTTTGTCTTCCCAGATCACCGTTATGCCTGATGGAGCCCTGCTTTCCTGGAGATGGCTGAACCCCTGCCTGCCCATGGGAAGTGGTGAATGGATTCCTCGTTTTGCTTTGCTTGCATGAGCAGCTTTTGCTTTGCTTATTAAGCTGTCTTTATCTCAACCCACAAGTTTTCTCACTTTTACTCTTCCGATTCTCTCCCCCATCCCACCAAAGGGAGAGTGAGCAAGCATCTGCGTGGGGATGAGCTGCGTCCTGGGGTTAAACCATGACAATAATAGCAATTAATATTTTCCACATTCTATCTTCCTTCTGTACTTAGATAATTTTCAATACAAAGCATAACAATTGATAGTTCGGCAACTTTAACACCAGTAATGAGAATAAGCAATATTGTGTAACACACCTCCTGCTGAGTGTGGAATATAGAAATTATTTACTCCTCGCTTAGAGACTAACAGGCATTTCATACCACCAGATTTTTATTGCTAGATTCTTCCAGTAACAGCACTGAAAACCTGGAATGTGTTTTCTTAGGAGGGACCACCTTTCAAGATTTGGGATCTTCTTCCTTTGTGCATGAAAGAAAAAAATCTGTTCGTGGTAGATGAAGCCAGACCCTTGAACCTGCACATCCCACTGACCTCCACAGCTAATTCTTCTGGAACTAGAAGCCTGAGTCTAGTTCAAACTCAGTGTCAACTAAAAATAGTTCAGAGATGACAGGCGACCATACTCCTAATTACTGGCATAAATCACAGTCATTTTAACAATTGATTTAATTCCTCATTACCTTCACAGTCAGACTCCCCTAATTCAAGAGGGCTGTGCTATTTTCCATTAGCACGAATTCTTAATGAAGAATACCCAATAGGTTCTCCTAAAACACAACCAATTTAAACCAGTTTCTCCGGTGACATCAAACCAACAACTTCACATCCCTATTGATCCTATTAAAGATCAAGAGATTTGTCTACGTGATGTAGGGATGGATGTTTTCAAAATGCAGAGCACTGAAAACAGATGGCAGCACATCCCAATCAACATCAACATTATAGTAAGAGGCTCTTCAACCAACTGATTTGTATTAAAACACTATCTTGGAAAAAAATCCAAGGTACACTAATCCGATAGAAGGATAAAGACAAACACACCATCTGTTCACATCTCTCACTTTAACAGAGGTGCAGTCTTATCTTAGTGCCCTAAAAACACACACAAAAATACTTTTGATACATGCAATTTAAGAGAGGCTATCTTAGTTTGAAGGAGCTGATCCATTCCAGAGTAGATTTTATTTTTCGGTCAAGCAACATTTTTTGACAATTTGTCATGAGGTTGGAGCCAATTTGTACATCCATAACACCGGAGAGTTCATTTATTCCTTCCCCTCTCTACCCCGGCTAAGGAAGACATGGATTGAGGAACGTGATTATGAACTCATTTTTTTGAAGTATGGGATATGCAACCAATACCCTTTTTAGATACCTAAAAAGGAAAACCACACAGATATTGCACATTTTCCTAAAACCACCATATTTTATATTTTAAGTAAAATACTGTATTCCATCAAGATTATTTTAAAGCTTTCAAATATACTTAATCCTCAATTACCATCTCATGCTTTTATTTTAATTTATAATATTATGCCTGTTAAATACACCTCCCTTCTCTTGCCTCAGAACTGAGGGAAAAGCTTCAGAGCTTTTAAAGAGGATTTAAATTGCTTTTAAATTGCTGGGAGACAGTACATTTTAAGTTCACATTACTTAAGAAATGTAATATACTAATACCTGTGTGTGCTTTTTTCACTAGTTTTTTTCAATATCTTGAAGACCAAAAATATTTGAGCTTTTAATGTGGTATTGCAATGTTGGGTTTCAAAACCCCTCTTCCCTGAAGTCATTTAGCAATTGCCCCTAGCTTTTTCTACGCCAAAATAGTTATTGCATCTTATGTTCTTCTAAAGCCCAAATGTCCACTTTCACAGCTATTTTTCTCTTCTTTTTTGTGAAGACTTCTATTTTAAAATAGCAGCATTAAGGAAAAGGTTGTGAGTTGACAGGTACATTAGTAAGTATGATGACTGTAGATGTAAATGCAAGTGACTCTGCTAAGGTGGAAGCCAGTAACAAAAACTTCGGTGCAGGAACTGAAGCAGGTTATTGCAATAGTTCTGCCCAGGGATCCTTCCCAGTCCAGTTAGCACTGGGTCTCACTGCTCTGCAAAAGCACAGAACCAGAACCAGCCCCATCCCTTTCCTTCAGCCCTAAGAGGACGAGGAAATCTGTGTCACACGCTGCAAAGCCCCAAACTGCACCCGCCGGCGGCAGTGGGAAACCCACCCCGCCGTGCTGTGAGGATTTGCCTCCCGTCGTGAGGCGGCTCTTTCCGGCGTGCGGGAGGAGGAGGAAGAGGAAAAGCAGAAGTGGCCCTTGCATGCCGGTGGATATAGATGGCCACAAGCCACAAATTGGGAGGGACAAACTCATCTCTGCTCCCTAGAGCTGCCGCACAGCTTGGAAAGTTTTGTGGAGCTCTTGAGAAAGCAGCCTTCTGATGGACTGCTCGCTTCCGAAACACAAAGCTAAGAGAACTACGTACTGCGAGGAGGAGCCGCGTCTCCATCGGCTCCAGTGCCACCGAGCCAGAGCGCAGGCAAATACACCAAACAGCAAATACAATTAAAATGCCTTTGGCATCAAGCCGACAAAGCAGCACAGGGCACCCTGCCCTGCACCAATTTATGGTTAGTTGTGCTAAAACAGGTTTTGGTGAGGAACACTCCCCTTCTTGGGAAGCAGGGGACCTTCACATAGATTCAGGTAGGTGCTACAGACAGGTATAGACAGACAGACGCATAGTGCTGACTGGAGGTAGTTCAGAGCTGCCAGTTCCTCCATCTCATGTTGGCCATCCCCTAGTAACTCCACGAAAGCTCTCCTCCAGAGAATGACCACACAGACGTCTTGCAACGTGTGCATTTAGAAGGGCAATATTGCACTATACAGTAGCTTACTTCAAAAATGGAGAAGTATGTTTAACTCAAGTCTGTCTAAAACAGCATGTAGACTAAGAGCCTATCTCCTTCTGAATCTGAATAACTAGATGTAATTGATTTTTGGAACCAACACATCTCGCAGCAAGTTGCAAGTGATACGGTGGACATGCACATCCATACACATGCACTAAGAAAGAAGCTCCATCCTTCCAAGCACTGATCACCTCCTTCCCTGGCCAGGTCCATTGTCCTCCCACCTGTGGCTCATGGGAGAGGTTGCTCATGAAGAGCACACATGAGTTTCAGCATCAGTCCCGAGTGACCTGGATCCTCCAGGGCCACACATGAACTTCTCTAATGAACTAAGTAATCAAGGCTCTCTCAACAGCTCCAAGCCACCTTTTTCATAAATCAACCAGTTCTTTAAGAAGAACTTAAAGACACATAGGTAGGGTACTTCTGGTTTTAAGGAACAAAGCTAAGCCTCCTTTGAAGCAGCAGTTCTTAACGTAACGGATTGAGACTGTTCTTCCACGTTTTTCCTTCCCGAACTAGAACAACCAAAGATTAAATGCGAAGCAAAAAAGATCATTAAAAAAGCAAGAGCTGGCAGAACAAGGCTAAATGACAAGAACCACTGGTCTGGATTAGTGACAGTTAATCCAAAACATGGGAAAAAACCCAAAAAGGCTTAGAGAATTTGATCTTGCAAGTTAAAAAAAAAACCCTATATATACACACATGGTTTACAAACCAAGCAAATTTATTCCAAGAATAGAAATGAAATATGGGTCACTTCTGGATTCTTAATAAAAATACTGCGGTATTCCTGTTAGCAGACATAATCTGTGATTCAGGTTTGAAGCAAGTGATCAATCTGGACCCAAACAGAAAGCTTCTCCCATGCTGTGCACAGTCCTGCAGGAAGCCGCACGGTGACAACTTTAACTTACGTTTATCAAGACTTCAGGCAGTAGATTTCATCATTAGAAAGGATGAGGGGGAAGATGCAGGATACTACAGAAGTAAGAGACATTGAAAGATGATAAAGATGTTTCAGATAACTGTCTCCATTTCCAGGGAAAAGACTGCTGAGTTTGTGCTGGGTTTTTAACCACTTTGCACAGCATTGAGTAAAAATATAGACAGGTGCAAATAAAGTGCAACATGCCACAATGTACAGAAGGGTTATCTCCTCCAAAGACATCCACCTGCACATTCAAGAGACTAGAACAAATTAACAGCTTTCCTTATTCCCGCACAATCTACCTCCCTCCTCACACGCCTCTGATAAAAATAAGACACCCGGCACGCCTCTTTTCCCCACACATACTCCCTCCTGTCCTCAGTGATGGGAATTCACTGCTCGCTCTTTTTGTCGAGGCAGGTACAAGTTCCCTGGTCTCCCTCCAAGTTCAACCCATCCTGACTCCGACAACCGTGCGATTCCTTAGTCGCAGCTTAAGAACCAGCGAGGACAAACTTCTCAGTCAGATGCCCAAATGGCAGTAAAATAATAGTCAAAGGGAGCTAGAAGAATTACAAAGTCAGCTCTCAAAACCATGACACACGGAGAAAGTGGAAAGCCACTGTTGGACCTAGTGGTGCACTTTATGAACTCTTATGTTCTGGCTGTAAATAAAACATGTGGAAACTACTGTCGCTCTTGCTGCGGGCAAAACCGATTGCCTAGTGCCTTCCACTGCTCCATGGGCTTCAGGAATCTTTTGGAAACCTTCAACGGCGTATCAGGATACATCAGGAAGGACATTTCCTCCAAGGAAATGCACGCACACCATTAAAGAAAGAAAATTAATTGGGGAAAGTGTGTGTCCATGTGGGAGGGGAATATTTTGCTTTCGCTGCCACTGCTGAAGCATCTCATTCTCTTCGCAAGAATTAGAGCCGCTTACAACCCAGCCACCCCTTTTGGATGAAACTTTCTCAGCTGCAGTCTGAAAAGACCTCCTGCAGTCCCCTTCACATCACTACGTCAGAGCCCCATTCAGACCCCTCTCCCACAGTAACAGTATTTCTGGTGAGCAGTCAGTCATTTCTGATCACATTTTGCTGTTTTCTCAAGTGTCAATTCAGTTTCCCTTTTTAAAAAAAAAGAAAAAAGAGGAATAGCTTTACTTGCCTGAACATCGAAGTCTGGAAGGAGGCGAGTGATAGCCTGTGAAGAGATTTTAAAGCATTAATGCAGGTAACTTTTGCAGATACAGAAATCTGCGGGACACATGTGCTCTAACCTGCCGGTTCTGCAGCCGAGAGCTCTGTCCCAATTCCTTCAGGCAGTGAAAGCTCTCTTACTGAACGGCAAAAATTCACTGAAGAGCTTTTACCCACTAATCTTCACAGAGAAAATGAAAGGAGTGAAATACTAGATTACAGACCAGCAAAATAAAGCACAAAAGCTGGTGCACCTTCAGTTATTGTTAAATCACTGGACAAGTTGAAGCAGTAAAACACTGAACTTTTCTCCATTACTTACTGTAGCCATGGGGCAGCCAAGAGCCCACCTCAGTCCTGCCGAGGATGGAAAGCCACCGTTCAAACATGCGCTGAATGCTTGCAACTCTGTTAAGCAGTCATTACTGGGATTTGGTTATGTGATATGAAAGGTGGGAAGGCTTTTAGCCTCGCCAAAAACAGGCCTTGTTAGTTTGGGAGGCTGGCTGGACACGGAGAGGTCCGTTCCGACCTGTGACCAGCCATCGCTACTACTGACAAGCTGCTCCGCCTGTCGGGGATCTCCACCAGAAGAGGAGTAAGGTGACATCCTCCCCATCTCCAATAGTCTAAAAGGCTTGTAACATCAAAGGATGAAGTGTCTTACAGTCACCTCCTTTTATTAAAAGAAAAGGAAGAAGTCAAGCCCATATTTCCACTGGAGGGCTGAAAACAGTGGGAAGAGCAGCCAACCTGACACTTGCTACACTGCAGAGTATAACAGAGAAGCTAAAGCTTGGAAGAGAAATTTATAGATAAAAAGCTTAGGATCCTGGCAGGGAGGTCATACAGTCCCAGAAGCTCAGCTAAATTAAGGATGGAAGACATCAGAAGCAATATAACTGCTGTCTTGGGCAACACCGTCTCAGGCGGCGGACCTCAAAGCGTTGCAGTCCAACCCGTAATTATGGCAGGACTCTAGAGCTGTGATCTTTAGGTAATTAGGCCACAGCTTGTATATAAAAAAAAGTATCCAAAGAGCTGACTGAGCTTGTGGAAGTCATTTTACACAACCTTACTTTTAGACAATTTGCTTTTTTCTAATCTTATACTTGGTCTCACAACCTTTTAAACATAGCTAGTTTCATACACTGGTGTTCCTGTGGGGTCTAGAGTTGAAAGGAATAAGTTGATATGGCATCTGTCTAGACAGCACGTGAAATAAGGCTCCATCAGTGCCCAGGAACGAAGACTCAGCTGTAGAAGAAACCTAGGCACAACAAGCCAGCATGCGACTGTTAACCATAGTACGTGCTGAGTGTCCTTCAGGGCAGTCTTTTCCATGGTCTCAAAATACGTTCAGTAACTGCCTTCAACCTATGTTAAGAATAGCCACAGCAGAAATCAAACCCTGCTAGTTTCCCCACGCAGACAAAACTTAAGGTAACATTGTGAATAAAAGCATATAGGGTTCACTGTCAAGGCTCCAACTTTTGATCTGCATGCTATAGAAACCCAGGAAGTTAACCAGTGTTTTAATACATTTCTGAACTTTGAAGCAAGGGCATTTCAGTACCCACAGGGCTGCTGTTTAGTATCTGCTTCGCCTTGCTACTACTGAACAATATTGGCATTAAAAAGGGACCTTAGTTTCTGAAAAGTTTGAGTGCTGCATTCACTGGTATCCAAACAAGCTCTGCTTTCATGCAATGTCCTTGGCAAAGGAGCCGTGTTTAAAGTTTTCTCTAGCTATTTCACTGCAGTTGCAAGTGGAAATGATTTTCTGAAGTGTTTACGCAAAAGAGGTAGGGAATAAAAAAAGAAAGCAGCATATAGAGCAATCAATAGTTCTAGTGTAGAAAACTAGAAAAAATACAACATGTTTATATGTGTAATTGTCAAGAATTACAATCATTGAGAACAAAAGAAAAATCTTAGTTTTGATTCAAGAAAAAAGCTGAGCGTTTCCTTCACATATTACAGTGAATTATTTGCACAGTATTGCTACCATTGAGGAGTCAGACAGTCACTGAACCCAGACGCGGCGAGCAGATTTTTTGAGAAAATTGGTGCAAAATCAAGTGGAAAGAAGTGCAACAGGGCTACGCAAAAAACAAAGCTGCAGATGTCTCTGTGCTGCAATCCCAGAGGAATGGCTGTGGCTTATGCACACCCAGCGGCTGCAGACATGGTCACGGTTTGGCCGTAACTCACAGCTCAGCGCTGCCGGAGAGGACGAGGTGGGGCAGAGCCATTCCTCCAGACTCAGCTGTGCCCAGCAGAAAAGTAAACGCTCTCTCTGTGCCTCCTTGAAAGCTAGCTGACGGAGAAAAGTTTGTATTTCTACATTGAGAGGTCTATAGGTATCGATGGATCGACATGAGACTGCCCAACTGGCATCATTCAAAATAGCTAGAATGACTAGAGATAGCCAGAACTGCCATTATTCAGCAAACAAAAAATGTCACCACCAGGTTAGCACTAGAGAAAAGTAAAACCAAAGACTGAGAAAGACCAAATAATTTCGGCTCAGTTTCACATTATCTATGTAATAAAAACCCACTGTTATTCCATCTCCAGTTTCTCTTACTTGCGGCTTCCATACAATGTTAGAACTAATTTAAGAACACACGTGCAGTTCCAACAGCAGCCGTAAAATAAAACACATAAGCGCTAAAAAGCTTTAAAATAATTACCTCTTCCTTCTCCACCAGAGGTTTCACCTCTGCAAGGTGAGCATCCTGGAACTCTGTTGACATGGTCAGTAGCTGATATCTGCAAAGATTAAAAAAGATTTGTTCTCAGCTTGCATCAAAGATTAAATACAGGAACAAATAAAGATCCTGCTCCACCCACCCCCCCTCCAATGACCCACTGTCTCAGGTTATAGTTTAAAATACCTTTGCAAGGAGGTTACGAATCTTGTAAAATGCCTCCCTGGTTTACATAAACGCTCCTGCGCAATGTGAGATTAAAGAAACATTAAGGCTGCAAGATCAAACAAAAAGTTGGCAGCCTGGAGAACGTTGAAGGAAGCGGGGCAGGGACCAGCACAGAAAGGCGTGGAGACTATAATTTCACGGGTGAAAGGAGGCATAGCCAAATCTGCACAACCACCTTCTCCTGAAATTAGCTTGAATAGTTGTCTCTGAAATTTTGTTTTTCTTCCTTTTTCTTTTCTTTTTTTTTTTTGGCGGGGGGGGGTGTGTGTGTGCAGGCTCCCTCTCCATCCCTCAGATCTTTGCGATAAGAAAACTGAGCTGGGCACTCATTAGCATCACTTTACTCTCAGACCAACGTGCTCCATTCTTTGGGACAGAAACATCTTCCTTGATCCGAACAAACCGCACCAAATAAAATACATATTCCTTTACGTGGACACCAACAAGGTGTATGCAGTAACGCTATTTTCAAAACCATCTAAGGAAGGAACAAGACTGCTTGTCCTGCTCGAGGAAAGGACCAGCATCGCCATCCCCAGCCCTCGTCTGCGGGAAGCTTGAGCGGGAACACAGATGTGGGTGAACCTGAAGGACTGCAAAGCCGAGGAAATGGTTTTTACAGTTCGTTTATGTCGAGACAGATGGAAGATGCCCAATGTATTTTGCCCACGGAAATCTTCTGGCTACGTGGTACCCGCAGCCCCAGCGCAGCCACACCGCCCCGAGTGCGCAGACCCCAGGTTCCCCTCCCCGCTTGGCCAGACTCCTGTTTAACCTGGAAATGACACTGCTTAAACAAAACTGGTGTTACAGCCATCTTTACCAAGGTCGGCATCGAACCGAAACACTGAAGAACGTTGATGCCAAAGTGCTGAAGCACCCACCACCACCCCAGAAGCGGCGCCGGCCGCAGCAGCCGGAGCAGCAGGTTGTGCCGCTGGCGCAGCGCGCCGGCTGCATTCGACGACGCGTCCCAGCTCAGCGGCTGTATTGCTCCACGCAGGGCGTGGAAAAGAAGCACGACATGTTTTCAGTCTCTCAGCAGAGATAAGGTGCCAGAAGCAGCGGGCTTGCTTTCCCTGTGAAGCTCTGATGAATGACCAGAAGCAGTCCTCAAAAGAGATACTGAAACTGTTTTAACAGCAAGATTACAAAAACAAAAGTCAAAGCATGTTTGTTATATATCCTCTGGCCCACTGGAGAAACGCGTGTCATGCTCATTTTGCGCAACTTTGGACAAAATTGGAAATTTATTAACTACATAACAGTAAACCACATCAATTATTTACTTTTTAAGAAAAGTTTAGAACTGTCTCAAGTGAAGCGTATGAGAAAGTGTACTCACAAAGCAAGCCAAAAGGCTGAAACACGTTTAGGTATTATTGACTTAAGTGCAACTGCAAGCTTTTTAATTATTAACAATTTTCACGAAGATAAGCACAAAACTATGGGATAAAATTAAAATCAACTCTTCAAACCGTGATTTCCCACCTCCTGGCTTAAACCTGCTTTAAGCCAATCGACCCTGTCTACATAAACGACCTGGTGCTCAAGAAGGGCTGTGAAGCCCACGGGAGTATTCGGGAGCCGGCAGTGGCAGCAGCAGCATTTTCACCCTGCCCAGGGGTTCACTCCATGCCCTTTTCCCTGGGCAGAGACGTTGTAGTGAGAAAGTTTGCAAGATGGCTGGAAGCTGCAGGAAGCTATGAAGTGGCCCACCCCGATTAAGAAAGCTAATGCTGAAAAAATGCTGGTGTCCATGCACATGGGAACAGCTTCAGTTTTTAAGAACCCTTCTTGCTAGCTACGCAATTGGGGGGATTTTTGGTAAAAAATTAGGCTGGGGATTTTAAGTTTCATGTTTATTTAAACCCATCACTTAAGGCATGGGGACAGGAACAAAAGTGACCCATAGCTAGTAATCTGTAATCCAAATTTACAGCAAGGCACCAGAGATAACATAGTCAGGAGAGTTAAGATGGAGTTAATTCCCTGGTAGTCACTCTGATTCACCCTTTTTCTCCAGGATTTCCAGTAAGTTTTGCCCCTTACAGATTTTAATCACAAAGAACAAGCAGACTGCAAGTTTGCCGAAGTTTCAAGCAACTGCAAGTGACATTTTAGAAATAGTCTTACGTATTTTCGCAATTATGGCCATCTACATCATCTGCCATTCTACAAAGTGAGCAACTGTGCATGGCAGAGAGGGAAAATGAATGCTGCTGCAACATTTGGAAGTTGAAAATATTTACATGTGATTGCACCTAACTCAAATGGCTTTTTTCTTTTGCAATTCAGCAAATTCTCTTAAAACGTAAGTAACACTCGAATGTTGCACCTAACTCTGCACTAGGGACCAGAAGTGCAAGAGATTTTTTCCATGTTTTGCCTATAGGGGAGGAAAGTAAGAAGCCAGGTCCCCTGCAGTTTTCCAGTACGAAGCGACTTGGGGAACAAAGCCGCAGCCAGTGTTTGTGGAAGAAAGTTGTTTACATGGGACAGTTTCAGATTTTCAGGGACTCAGAGCATTGACTACAAATGACCAAAAAAAAAAACCTGTGCCAAAAAGAACAACATGGATGCCTTTTATAGCCTTAAAAAACAATCCTGTTTTCATAATAGTTCAAAGTTGTTGCTCTATGTTTCTGAAAGCACCAGCACTAGGAAGTGCTGACCCGCAGATTACAAGACTGCCATGAAGTCTGCTGAACAAAAGCCCAACATGTACCAAGTTCTCGTTTTTGGAAAGATACCAGATCCGGGGGCCACGTAATGTTTTCAGATCAGGCATTTCCAAGCTCTGGGTTTGCCTTCTCTGCATCAGGAATACCTGAAACGTTCCTACCAAGAAACAACCTTTGACAAGGCAGCACAACAACATGCTACTTGTTCACGAGAGCTGGCAAACAAAGCCCCGCTGACAGCACTGTAAAAAACATCTTATTTTCCAAAGAGAAAGATGCTGGGGAAGTGGTTTTGTACCACCCATGTTCAGCACAAATTTTATCATCTCTAAATAGGTGCTTTGTGCTCCCCTCCTTATATGACAGGGTAGCTCGAAGCTCATGTAACTGCATAACTCTCCTAAATAGATAATCATACAAGCATTCCTTTATACACATTTCAAAGCACTTGCCTCACAAAAGTCTTCAAAAGACAAAGTTCATTTATATCGGCAAGCAGTAGTGTAAAGTTGCCAACTTGGAGAAAAACAACTTTTTTTCACTCCACTTGGCCAATTCAGCCTGCGAAGAGGTCCCAAGTTCACCTTTGCAGCTGGCAAAGTGCTTTAAAACTGACCTTTGCCAACTGGCAGGAAAGGCAGCAAACGCGTCTCTAGGAAGCAAGTGGGGTGCGGGGAGGGGTGAAGTCATCTGTGCAATACTATGTTCACTAATTTCATTTAAAGAGGCTTTTCTATACCCATTCCAGCCCAAACTCACTGCTCCAAAACCACCGGAGCAAGTGTCATAACCAAGGCTAGTAGCTCAGGAATCATTTTACAGAGCCTGGTTATTTTGGTCTTTAAAGGTTCAGAGCATCATTGCTGGAGGGACAGCCACCACTGGAGGGACAGCCACCACTGGAGGGACAGCCACCACTGGGGCTTTGTTTTGGCAGCAGGGGATACAGGATGGCTTTGCACACCAGTAGGCAAAGCAGCTAAGAAGCCACCCATTAGGCCATCCATCCTCGGACACCAGCAACGTTGCAATTGTAAGAACCAAACATTAGGTAATCCTAATATACATGACCGGATTCATTCCGAGCACAGAAGCAAAACAAGTTCAAGGATCCCTCGTTTCAAACTTCATTCTGCTGAAGACACACACACGGCTCTCCGAGTTTGTGCCACGGAGTGCATCAAGTGTGATGGTCTCGCATCCATGAAGGGCTGGGGGACCTGCTACCAGCGCTACAGGATTTACCTCTGCCCCCATACCCAACTTTTTTATTTACATGCTATCATGGAAAACAAAGAACAGGAAGAGACTCCTGCCTGAGCATTTCACAAAGGCAGCAATCTCCTCAAACAGCTTGTTCAAACACTGGCAGCAGAGATCGTTCTCCCTTTGAGTACTGATACACAGAAGGGTAGCCTCACCAGAGCAGCCCGATGGCATGTCCATCTTTGCAGGCGGAGCAAGCAGGAGGGGCAGCAATCACTTTATACGTGGGATTAAATACCCAGGGGCACATAAGGGCAAAGAGAGGAGGGAGAAGGCCAAGGGCACTGAGGGTCACAGCTCCCAAGCACTGGTATTGCTCTCCTTGGAGAAAGAGGGACGACGCAAGACACAGGCTCCAGGGCCACACGTGGGAGGTGTCTCCAAGCCAGCCACATCACTCTGCACTTTATTCCTTGAAAGCCACAAGTGCCTTCAGAGCTCAGGCACCAGAGCAGGTGGGAAGGACAGGGGTGGCAATTTGAGGCTTTGTGCACCTACAGCAGCTCAAAGCACTATCAAAGGAGCGGGGATGAGGCAAGGATGGAGAAAGCGAAGATGTCTCCAGAGCTCTGCAGAAGTTGAGCAGCAAAGATCCTCATCAGTTCCAGTTGAGAAAAATAACCAAGCAGGTCTGGCCTCTGACAGTGAAGCAAGGAAAGTTACTGTGACACTCAAACAGCGTTTCAGCCTTACATATGGTCAGTTAGACCTCTTCTAGCCATTAACAGTAAATGCTGTAAACTAATCTGACTGGGCCTAAAATAAAAAATGGTGGTTACTATAAACTGGAGAGCAGCTTGAAAAAACATGCCTCCACTGAACAGAGACAAGTAGGCATCAGTTAATAGCACCTGTGTACGGTTGTGATCCACAATGCACATTATCAGATATTTCATAATAAACTTGACAAATGTAATCTTCTTCTTTATGATTCATTTGAAAATTATGCATTTTGCAAGCACCCAAAAGAGTTCATGCATAAGCATCTGCCCACACTATGCCCTGTTTAAGCTACTCTTTGTTCAGGCACTGGTGTCACGAGGTCCTTTGTGTACAGAGTTACTGATTTTCTCTGACACAGTTCCACACAGTAAATCAAGAAAGAGGTTTTAATAGAAGTTCCTAAGTTCCTCCCCTTTAAAAAAAAAAAAACAAAACAGATCACTTGACAGTTACGCAGCATCCGACTAAACAGTTTGAGCATCAAGTGTCAAAAGTTGAAGACATTCAACTATTTGGGACACGTTGGGTTTCCTTAGCCTCTGGTTATGCGTGATTATCTCAATTTGCCAGTAAAAGTTAATAAACTGACACAAAGGAAGCTTGGATGCATAACCCTTAAATAACCTAAAGTTTCAAATCAGAAGAGGTCAGAAATCAAAGCATTAAATGAAATAATACCAGGGAACTGAAACAACCAGCCTGCCTGGCGGCCGCCGGTTCACAGACATCCCACAGGTCGCCAGCCCCCAGCCCTCGTCAAGCACAACACGCTGCTGATACTCAACGTAATTGTTGTGTTTCTAACCGATTTGCTTTTATTTTCTTTCAAACCCCTTTGTGAGCTACTCCATCAGCACACTTTAGTGAAGGCTCTAGTTGAAAATGAGAGCTCAGGCTGGTGTCTGGGGGAAAAAAATAAAAAAGGTGGGTTTCTAGGAGCATAATGCAGTGTAACAGTGATTTTCAAAAAGCAAGAAGGGCTTAAAGTTTTAGCCATTTTTAAGTTTAGAGTTGATCAGAAAACCAGAATGTTCCAGGCAGGAACTTGAGCCCTGTGCCCAGCAGCAGGTGGGTGCAGCCAGAGACGGCTGCGGGGACAGAGCCAGCGCCAACGCACCGGGCTCCCACGAACCGCGCGCAGGTGCGGGTCCGCGGCGTCTCCCGCAGCTACGCTTGCCCGCGGCTTCGCCAGACCCGGGCGGTCAGAAAGACCCGTCTCCAGCCCTTTTCTTCCGGCTGTTCTTCGCTTGCGCCGCCAGCAGCGGTGCCTGTGCGGGCGCAGACCTGTTCAGCCGCAATCACTTTGGGATCCGGCGCTGCCTCTAAGCTGCCAGCTCCTCAGAGTAGGGACTGGTTACTCCTGGCACGCACGATGCACTCAGGCAGCCGCGCGTTGATAGTAGCATCGCAGCAAAGTGAGCTGGAAGCAACCCTTCTGTCTACTCCGCAGTCATTGAGCAAGAGAACTGTTGCAACGCGGCTTGCACAATCCTCTCGCTGTGGGATGCAATGAAGAATGTTCCTTGGAAAGCTCGGGGTCTTCCCATGCTTCATGGGAGTAGAAACTGGCTGTGGGAAGGGTTGGTGTGCTAGCCAAAGGACATGCCTGCTGTCCTCATCTCCCCTATGCTGGACACCCCTGTTGTCCCCTCCCAGAATAATGAACAGCTATTCTGTTCCTGCCTGGCAAGGAAATGGAGAGCTTGCACAGTGTTAGGGCTTTTTTCCTGTTGTAGCAATCCCTAATACCACCTATACAATAAAACCGTAACTCCATGAGGGACAGAGTACAAACCCTAATGAAGTTCTCCAAAATTCAGGTTTCTTCAGCATCCGGCACCCGAAACTGCTTCTGGTCCTACCTCTGTGAAAAGTGGTCATGTCCAACAACATGGAGTTTCTTGAAAGAGATTAAAAACGCCAGTGACTCCCAGGACCTATGACGAGTGCTGTCATCCCAGTGACTCCCAGGACCTATGACCAGGCTATGACGAGTGCTGTCATCCCAACCCGCCTCCTCCAGCCGCCACTGCTCGCTGCCGACGTGGCTGTGAACGGTCCTCGCAGAGCACGACGGCACAGCGTGGAGGTCCGGGAACCCGGAGCTCTCGTAAAAATCCTGCACCCAAGTGGCAGCCTAAGTTTATTTGGGAACAGGTTATGCCCATTTGTGCTGGCGCCAGTATCGCCCTTCAGCGTTGAACGACTCCAGGCTGCGGGTGGCAAGCTCTGCGGGGTGGAAAGAGCGGAGAGCAATCGGCTGCCTTCCCCAGCTTCGTCTTCTTGTCCCACCAAGCCTCGTCTCCTTCTACTGCCCCAGCATCCTCTTAGCATCGTCCCAACAGCCTTCTCTCTATTCATCCCGTGCCTCCTTCAACCGACTGCAAACGGAACCATCTTCGGCGAAGATTAAAGGTGACGCCTCGGCACAGAACCTGGCACCTGCCTTGCACCGGGGTGCTAGGCCGGGCTTTGGGGGCAGACGAAATAAGGAACGCTGCCAAGACGCATTAGGCGTTTCATAACATGGAAGAGACGGCTTCTGCCACAACGACTGCAGTCTAAACAGACAAGAAACAAGCTATTGTTCCCGCAGCTCACCAGTGTCAGGCCATGCTCCCCACCCCCTCCTGTTCTCGGCCTGCCCTGCTTTAATAGTTCATAGCTTCTGCCCAGCTGCAACTGCTTCAAGAAGTGGGTGGTTCTGCACAAGTTCGAGGCAAAAACATACTGAGATTATTCCAGAAGGGACAGGCTCATAGTATACTCAGAGATGAGGAATGTTATCTGGCGCTCTAGGTCACACCCTTGCAAGTATATGGTGATTTCTTTTCATGTTTTGCGTTTTCATGTTGATGTTGCAAAGATGAGCACTTCAGTTAAAAAACATCACAGCTAAGGTTGATGATGTATCTTAATTTACATTTATTCATTAGGTCATACTATATGGGTTACAGCTTCTGAGTACATATAGAACTTGTTCTACCACCTATTAAATTGCTTGCTCAGCATTGTTACAAGTTCTCTTTATAAACCCTGCCAAAATGCCTGGGCTGAGGTTTTCCATGACAAGTGTCTGAATTTGTTTTGTTTTGAGAAAAGTATAATTTATGGATTTTATTTTGTTCCTGTGAGCTCTCAGTCCCCTTTTCTAGGATGAACTTCAGCATTCTAGATCTTAATCTGGACTCAAACTTTGTACAATGGCCATTGTGTTAAGGACACATCTTTCATACTTCCCAAGAAAGACTCATTATAAAATTACCCAAATTTAAGCATTTGCACATGCTGAACTACTCAGGACTAGATTTGTCTAACAGTCTTCCATTGCCTGCCAGCCTCAGCACCTAGAGATACAATGACCTCCCTAAGGGCTGAGCACACTTGTGCCTGTATCGCAACAGATGAGACTGGTGAGGGAGTGTCTAAATCAGCACCATCCAGGGAGTGTCTAAATCAGCACCATCCAGTGCCAGAATACTCCCTGCTTCTCAAAATGAGGCCTTCAAAGTGGGCAAAAAGCAAGTCTTCATCTTCAGCTGACTTTTGCCAAAACCTTACCCATCCATGCTCCAGGTTACCGTCTATTACATCAGGCAGAGAACTTACAGTTATCACTTTCCAGGCTTCGTTTATAAGAAGGGTTGGAGTTATGCACACCCAAGTTTCTACTTAAGATTGGGATTTTATACACAACATCACAGAATTCAGTATGTTTCACATGGGAAAAAAATATGCAATGCTCTTCAAGCGAATCATCAAGGAAAAATAACAGTATTTTGAATTTGCCATAATATAAAGGGTCATCATAAAACTCTGCAGTGCATCTACTTCATAGAGGAGTGACATAACCCAGTATATCGCAACTTTGTCCAAGGACACAAATGCATCTTAAAATTTAGTAGGGATGTTACATACAATACACGCAAAATATGTTCAGAGCACCCTAAAACTATAGCAGTAGGAAAATGACATCATTAGTTTGACAAGATGCACATGAGCTTCCTGAAGGAAGCCAACAAAAAACCCATAGCAAGAGCAATCCTTCCTTCCTCTAATAGCCCACTTCCCATCTGGATGGCTGCTTGTGTTCACAAATAAAGGTTCCTTTAAAAGTTGCATTCAACTTTGCAGATTACTTTTCTGTTATACCTTATGCCTACCAATAAACACATACATGTGTGAGTGTGTATATATATAAAATATATTACCACCCTTTCGCTTTGAACACCAGTGCTTCCACCTACAGAGTCTACATCAGGGGCATTACAGATTAAGGTCCTGATCACTTAATTTTTGCTTCCCCCAAAAAAACAGAATATCTTAAGTCAACTTGTAAGATTGGTGAAGTGGCAAGGACAGAAAAAAAACACAAGAAAAACCCAAGGGATGGTTGAAAGCACATGGAAAGATTTGTTTTACAGTCAGTGAGGTTTTCGTGCTGCACTAGGTCCTAAGGTTTGCTCTTTCCATTAATTTTTACCTCCATTTTTCATCCATACAGTACTAGCAGACTGGCCTTACACATCCACAGTAGAAAATAAGCTAAAAGAGCTATACTTTTGAAGCTATACTTAGTTCAGACAGGAAGCAGCCAGTTAAAGGCTTGGAAAAGTAGTGAATATCCAGTTTTAAAAACAGGGCTTGAAAAGGAAGATCTACATTGACCAACTTCCATCTGCCAAGAGAAAAAACCTGACAGATGAAAAAGATATATTAAAATTGTGACAATTAACTGAAAGGAAGTAGCACAAAACCCAAAAGAAACATAGGAAACGTGATCAGCCACACAAAACAAGAGCAGTAAAATTGACATACATCCTGCTTTGTACAAACAGATACAGCTGTGGAAAATTTCATCAGCACAGGCAGTCCAGCTGTGCATCAGCAAGCACATTGTGGAGCACCTCTGCATGGAGAACACCCCGTTTGACAACAAACCGCTGGGCATGATCCAAAGGCAACACTCTCCTGCCAGCTGGGAAACAAAACAGGCCTGATCCTGCAGCAGCCCTCTGCTAAAAGTAAAACTAAACTCATCTCCCTCATCATCCACAGAATCACAGAATCATTAAGGCTGGAAAAGACCTTCAAGATCAAGTCCAACCATCAACCCAACACCACCATGCCCACTAAACCATGTCCCAAAGTGCCACATCCACACATTTTTTGAACACTTCCAGTGACGGTGACTCCACCACCTCCCTGGGCAGCCTGTTCCAATGCTTGACCACTCCCTCAGTGAAGGAATTTTTCCTAATATTCAATCTGAACCTCCCCTGGCGCAACTTGAGGCCGTTTCCTCTCGTCCTATTGCTCATTGCTTGGGAGAAGAGACCAACAGCCACCTCGCCACAACCTCCTTTCAGGTAGTTGTAGAGAGCCATAAGGTCTCCCCTCAGCCTCCTCTTCTCCAGACTGAACATAGCAACATAGCAGCTTGCACATTCAAGTCTGCAGCTTGCGTAATTGCAGACTTTTACTTTTTTTCTCTTTACTCCACACTTGCTGTGCTGGATTAAAGGTGAATAGCGGTACTGATTCTCATGGATGCTTAGTACTGAGTTTAACTATGTCATAATAACACTTTAATGATACATGATCATTTATGCAGGAGAAGCTCTGAATAGTTCCTTACTGCTGTTCCAACTCCGCAGCCAAAGGGAATTAACAACAGGGATTACCTCCCGCTGACTGGCCCCGCTGAAGTCACCCAGGGCTCTGGAAGTGACACAGATAGGAAAAAACCACCACCATTTGAGAGAAACACCAAGTTCAATAGCCATTATATTCATAGCCATTGATTTCCAAGAGGCCTAACCCAGATTTTAGTGATCCGTAGCAACACACACCACCAAACCTGACAGTGGGATTGCCCTTACTCTCAGCCTTTTTGACAGTTTCAGAATATTTCCCGTGACCTTCCGGTACTAGCAAGTAATTAACTTGCAACTTTTGGGACCAAGCTTTTAACAGACTGTTGCTTCCTTGACCTGCTGACAGCTAGACATCTGCTCCCCACCCAACAGTCCAGGACACTTCTTTGCCAGGAAGGCTGCAGGGGCAGCACCATCCTGCCGTAGTTAAGCTTACAAATTTACACCTAAATGATGAAGCTAAAGGGCAGCCTATACAATACCATTTATTTAGTGAAATGGTGTCAGGACAAAGTGGGCTCCTTTGTACTCCTGCCTGAGATTTCTAGGTGCTGTGACCCAATGTGGAAGTTAGATGTAAACAAACTGTCAGCTGGAAGTCCTACTTGGTCTCAGGACCCATCGTTTAATCACTATTAACGTCAAGCAGTTGCATCTCCTGGGTTTCAGAAGGTTCTCCTTTCAAGTGGTCAACCCAGAGCAACTAGAGAAAGTCACTCCAGCTGCATACCACGGACTGATTGAGGCTTCGGTTTCCCAGGCTGTACTCTCCCCTGACAGCAAATGGGCTTTTGCTGCCTTCAGCTTCCAGCTGTACGCATGATCTCAACATTGCTGATCCACCACAACTAGAATTTGTACTGGTTTTGAGTTTCATGGTTTCTAGATGTCTTCATTCTAAAGAGCTTCAAGCCAGTTTCACCCCTTCTGTATCTTTTCTTTCACTCTTTGTCTATTTTGAGACAATACAAGGAAGAAATGTCTCATTACATATATACTCCACGTTTTTGTGCAACAGATTCTCAGGCTCTAATGAGGTTAAGTGAAAAATCAGTATTTTCCATGGGAAGTTAGAAGTTTGCCAAAATCTCTTAAACTAGTCATGAGAAGATGTGTGTTGCAATTCAGTCAAACAAATTAATCACTTAGGTTTAAAAATGTGAATCAAAGATTTTTTTTCTCACAATAGTTGACTGCTAATCCCACCTGAACTGTGAGAGCAAATTACTCAACTGCCTTATAACTATTTTTAAGGACCAGGCTCCCATGCCAAAGTGTTTCCCAAGATGTACTGTAATCTCCCCATGTAACTGTCCTACTGCAAAAAGGAATATCCAAAGAGCAGAGTATCTCCCACTGGAGTAAGGATAATTGGGGAATCCTGCTGTTTTTACCAAGCATTCACACAATATACCCAGATGATCTGCCACAGTTTTAACATTCCTTTTGATTTTGGCAAGAACAAAAAAGCCATTGTGCTGGGCAGAAACAGAAAAACTTATCAGAGTCTGTTTTTTTGGTGGTGCAGATGCTGCTTCCCAAACAGAGGCAGGAGCATATGATAGCCCTCCCTCAGCAGTGGGAGTGATCAGTGAGCAGCGATCACTTCTTTGGCTATTACCAAATTCTGTGGACACCTGACACTTTGACATCTCTATCCTGCTGTCACCTTGGGTAAAGTGCCCAATGAATGTAGGCAATCAGTACACAAACCCTCCTTCCTTCTCCCCCTGTGCTCAGTACTGGGGAGGCCACACCTCGAATACTGTGTTCAGTTTTGGGCCCCTCACCACAAGAAAGACATTGAGTTGCTGGAGCGTGTCCAAAGAAGAGCAACGAAGCTGATCAAGGGTCCAGAGCACAAGTCTTATGAGGTGCGGCTGAGGGAACTGGGGTTGCTTAGCCTGCAGAAGAGGCTGAGGGAGCGATAAGGAAGACCTTTCAGGTAGTTGTAGAGAGCAATAAGGAGGTTGTAACAAGGTGGATATTGGTCTCTTTTCTAAAGCAAGTGATAGGACAAGAGTAAACATCCTCAAGTTGTGCCAGGGGAGGTTTAGATTAGATATTAGGAAAAATGTCTTCCCCAAATGGTTGTCAAGCATTGCAACAGGCAGCCAAGGGATGGGATTGACTCACCGTCCCTGGAGGTATTTAAAAGACGTGTAGATGTGGTGCTTAGGGACATAGTTTAGTGGTGGACTTGGCAGCGCAGGTTAACAGTTGGACTTGATGATCTTAAAGGTCTTTTCCAACCTAACTCATTCTATTATTCTATTCCTAAGGGAAACAAATGAAAACCCCAGCTTGTCAAGATCTTCTAGACCCGTCTTCCGCAGTCTGGTTCAAGGCCATCTGCTTTGCAGACTGCCTGTTCTCAAGGGGATGAGTTCATCTCTCAGTTCACTGACTGTAGAAATTTTGGTTCAAAGTTTTCAAAGTTGAAACCAAGCCCATTCAGGTATCTGCTGAACTGCAATGCAAGGAACCCAGATTCAGAAGTTGCGGTCTCCAGTTCCCCAAACCGTTATGCCATGGCATCTGTTCAGTTTATACTGAAAAATATTAGGTACAGAAACCTTAAATAGTCTCTCATTACTACATTAAAACCTGTTTTCACTGCATCTGTGTCTTCTACGTCAAAACACACATCAGTTCCTCCTGAACACATTGACGCATTAGTCTTCTTCAAGGGCACAGGGCTTATTAGTACTCTGTGAACTGTACAAACCTTTAAGGAACTTTTTGCTGAACCTACTCCCGAGTTTTACCATTTCATCCACAGTCATTAAATTCTTGCTGTACACAGGACATTGTGCAGCATTAGCTGCCTGCTGTTTACTCAAGTACTTGTGATAAAAACACAGTCATTCTATGTCAAACTATGTTAGAGTCTGGTTAAAAGAGCACAAAATTAAAAAAAAAAATACATGTTCGCAGAGCCAAGCTCAAATTGCACCAGCTTAATGCCACTGACTGAAGTTTTGATCTAAGTTATGCCTGTAACGGCCAAGACTAAAAACAGCAAGACAGGCTTCTCCCATGTTTACCTGAAGCATTTGATAGCTCCTGTTTACAGGCTATTTCCATTGCTTGTCTTCAACGGTAAGTTTTTCAGCAGCTGTGTATCTTTGATATACTTGGACCCACAAAAAAAGTTGACAAAAAGCCAGAGGAAGTCAAAACAGTGCAAGACCTTGCAGAGAACCTGGACAGAAAGCTTCAGGTTGTCTTTGACCTCTTCTCTGCCACTATGACTGCATTTTTTAGATTCACAATACAGTTTCTATTTAAACAGACAGCTGAGGAGAAAAACATCCAAAGAACACAGTTGGTAAATACTTTATGTGAAGCCTAAAAGGAGTCCTATTCCAGGGATGGGGTGCAAAATCAGGCACTGTCTTTATGAAACAGTGGCTAAAACAATAAGCAATGCCCATTTGCAAGTGTTTCATAGGAAAACTGTAATACAATGGAAAGCTATAACCAAAACACCCTCCCTAGCGTAAGTGAAATCACTTATTTCTTCAGATCCAGTACACGGCTGTGCCTCCACTGCAAACGCTACCGTCAAGTGCCCTGAACCTGAGCAGTGCCTAGAAGCACGGATAACAAACTGTGCCTATCATCACATACAAAGACAATAACCCTGCTGAAACAACTGACTTATAAAGTCTGGACAGCAGCCATGTCTGTCCTCTGCTCCAAGTCCAATGCAGAGCTGCAAGAGCAGAGAGACACAAGCAACAAGCACCAGTAGTCAACTTCCGTAGGAAAAGTATGTGCCTTCGTTTCACAGCAGTTTCCCAGCCAAGACCACTGCTGCCAGGGGTGCCTGGACTGTGGAAGCAGCATCCAGCAGCTGCCCCCAGGACTGAGAATGGCAGAGGTACAGTTCAGGGCACCCCATCTGCTGCTCCCTCTCACCAGCACGCACATACAGCCACCACCCCACTAAGAGCCACCCACTCCTCTGCCAGCAGCTGGCAAAGCCCTGTGTGGAAGGAGAGGTAAAAAGGGATTTATTGATAAGAAAAAGGAGTGGGGTGATGTAAGGATGCACCCTCAAAGGGGCTGCAAGGCCCACACGGGTGGGTAGATGGATAGGTAGGTACATGGATGAACAGGCAGGTAGATGGATAGGTAGATAGATAGATGGAGAGGGAGGGAGGGAGGTGAACGGAGGGAACCCTCCCTTACCTGCTGCGAAAGCCCTCTCCTACGCCACTGCCACTGCCGCCGCGCTCCGACCTCCACCCGCCTGCCGCCGCGGGGCGGATTTATAGACCGCGCCCCGCCCGCCGGGCGGCGCTGCCCGCCGCCGCCGCCGCCACCGCCTCCCCGCCGGGAGCGCGGGGCGGGCCGCCCCCCCTTCCGCGGCTCCGCCCGCCCGTCCCCGCGCCCCGGGGCTCCCCCCGTCGCCCACAGGCGTTTGCGGCGGCTGCGCCCCGGATGGCCGGTCTGCACAGGGTCCCTGAATATCAGCGGGGATCCCCAGCGGTGTCCCCTTTCCTCCAGGTCGTGCAGCCCAGACCGGGGGAGGCTCACCCCTGACAACCCCATTCCCGGGCAAGCTTTGGAAGCAGTGAACCTCTGAAAGCTGCCGACCTGCTTCCCGAAACGTTACCGTGCCGGGAAGAAGGGGTTTCACACAATTTGGTGAGGAGAGGCGAGTGTGTGCAAGGGGCTTCCCCAGGGACCGGAGGAGTAACAGTGTTGGGGAAGGCTGAGCAAAGGGCTGGGACAGCGGGGTCCTGGCACAGGTGGTCAAAATCGTGTGGACATACTACTATGTAAAAATAAGTCTGTTTACCAGCTACTGGATTGCAAAATCTTAACGCTCATACATTAGCATGACCACTAGGAAGGAACTCTAATTGCAGTAGAAAGAAAATAATGCCTTCACACATTTCTGCTGAAGTTCAGAGGGTGCAGCGGGTGCTGCAAGTGCTCTGTGAGTTTCCCAGCAAACAGCTTTTTGGCAAGAAGCGCAGCTAATCGTTTATTCCAAAAAGAGGCCCTAGCCTGCTGAGTAAAGAATCTCTCTATATACACAGTTCTGCGTGTAGCCACCCGCTACGAGGCGGGTTAAACTGTGACAGCCTGAGCCGCCTTTCCTGTGGCTCTTCTGTAAAGCACACTTACTCCATGTGTGTGATTTCACTTAACAACCTCAGTTTTATGGCAGGTTACTGTGACCTAAACTAATGAAATCCACAGCATGTTATCATTCTCCCTCACATAGTGGGCTGCAGAGGAAATCAGAAATTCCTGAAACTCTGAAACTGTTAAATTCTCTGCCTCTGTTTTCCCAGCTATACAATAAGCTTATTAAGCCCAGCCTATAAAAGCTTGCTGCTGTTCAAATGCATATTAGCTTCTCTCCTCCTAGCCCAGCTTCTGCACCTGAGTCAGAAAGTGCTGCCTTTGGAAAAAGAGTGTCCTGGAAGTCTGGTTCCTTTTTCACCATAAAGTGGTGGGAGAACATATTGTGCAGCAATAACTCTGAAAGATTACTAAGTGTGGAATAAAGGAAATTTCTTATCATGTTTTCTTACCTTTGATTAATGTCTGCAAGGATGAAAAGTATTTCTAAAACAACAAAAGAGAAACATTTCTCATTCTAAGACAGTGCTGCTCTGTGTGTGCTTTTCTTTTCTTATCATAAAAGATCTAACCTTTTTCATACTTATTTTAAACTGTGAAGCCAGG